>NW_027362770.1:195122528-195747948 GCF_046119375.1 Phyllobates terribilis | reverse complement strand
CTCCTGTCAGAATCACAGCAGTGTAGTGCTGAGGTAAATCGCCGACCGCCATTTTGTGATCTTTACTCCAGGCTCTGGATAATCGCGTCAAATAGCGGACGGCCCAATCTGTGTGACTCCGGTATCTTCCAGGTGTTAGGAGGCTTCCAGGATAATGGAGATAGTATAATGGATAACAGTAATCCTCCAGTATATTAAGGGCAATGAGGTAATGGTCCGACAGCAGGGCTACTGTTACAGCTGCGGATGGGATGCGGCGGGTTAAATCAGGATATAAGTGGTATCCAAAGGATCCAAAGGGATCAGGAGGACATCCCAGACGATGATCTGTCGTTGTGGTGGGAACCAAACCCCTATAAGGGGTTAAATCCCGTAGGTTTAAGGCTGAATGGCAAGAGCTTCAGCTACACACGTCCTCTCTCCATGAGCTCCAGGCCACACACCCGGGCTCGGTTACTATGATAAGAGACGAGTCACACCGAAAGAAGTGTCACCACACTCAGAGTCTGCCGCTGGGTTTCCTTTCTGTGTCATTGTTGGGGATGAGGAGGTAGTGTCCCCTGAGGCCGACATTCCTGAGTTAGGGGTGACTGGCAAAAATGTTAGGTCCGCCCAACATAGGGACCTAACTCTGAAGGAGGCGCTCAATAATGTAACCATCATAAACGGTATAGCGCGGGAGTTGGGGCTAACAACAGGTTTCCATATTTTATGTTGAGTGAGGATCTATTGTACCGGGTCACTAAGGTGACAGAGGAGATAGTGTAGCAATTGTTGGTACCAGGACCCTATAGACATGACCCATACACATGTCTTAGGTGGCCATCTGAGGGTGGATAAAACTCAAGAACGGGTCATGCGGAGGTTTATTATTATTCCACTGGCCCGGATGTCACCGGGAAATTTTAAGGTATTGCAGGTCCTGTCCCACCTGCCATCTAACCACTCCCACTTTCAAAGTTCCCTCGTGTCATTAACCATCATAGAAGGGTCACTTGAGAGAATTGCCATGGACTTGGTCGGTCCCCTGGTTAAATCTGCTTGTAGTTATCAATCTACACTGCTCAAAAAAATAAAGGGGACACTGAAATACCCCCTCCTAGATCTGAATGAATGAAATCTTCTCATTGAATACTTTGTTCTGTAGAAGCTGAATGTGCTGACAACAAAATCACACAAAAATCATCAATGGAAATCACATTTATTAACCAATGGAGGCCTGGATGTGGAGTCACCCCAAAAATTAAAGTGGAAAAACCCACTACAGGCTGATCCAACTTTGATGTAATGTCCTTAAAACAAGTCACAATGAGTCTCAGTATTGTGTGTGGCCTCCACGTGCCTGTATGACCTCCCTACAATGTCTGGGCATGCTCCTGATGAGGCTGAGTATTGTGTGTGGCCTCCCCGTGCCTGTATGACCTCCCTACAACGCCTGGGCATGCTCCTGATGAGGCTGAGCATTGTGTGTGGTCTCCACGTGCCTGTATGACCTCCCTACAATGTCTGGGCATGCTCCTGATGAGGCTGAGTATTGTGTGTGGCCTCCCCGTGCCTGTATGACCTCCCTACAACGCCTCGGCATGCTCCTGATGAGGCTGAGTATTGTGTGTGGCCTCCACGTGCCTGTATGACCTCCCTACAACGCCTGGGCATGCTCCTGATGAGGCTCAGTATTGTGTGTGGCCTCCACGTGCCTGTATGACCTCCCTACAATGTCTGGGCATGCTCCTGATGAGGCTGAGTATTGTGTGTGGCCTCCCCGTGCCTGTATGACCTCCCTACAACGCCTCGGCATGCTCCTGATGAGGCTGAGTATTGTGTGTGGCCTCCACGTGCCTGTATGGCCTCCCTACAATGCCTGGGCATGCTCCTGATGAGGCTGAGTATTGTGTGTGGCCTCCACGTGCCTGTATGACCTCCCTACAACGCCTGGGCATGCTCCTGTTGAGGCTGAGTATTGTGTGTGGCCTCCACGTGCCTGTATGACCTCCCTACAACGCCTCGGCATGCTCCTGATGAGGCTGAGTATTGTGTGTGGCCTCCAAGTGCCTGTATGACCTCCCTACAATGCCTGGGCATGCTCCCGATGAGGCTGAGTATTGTGTGTGGCCTCCACGTGCCTGTATGACCTCCCTACAACGCCTGGGCATGCTCCTGATGAGGCTCAGTATTGTGTGCGGCCTCCACATGCCTGTATGACCTCTCTACAACGCCTGGGCATGCTCCTGATGAGGCTGAGCATTGTGTGTGGCCTCCACGTGCCTGTATGACCTCCCTACAACGCCTGGGCATGCTCCTGATGAGGCTGAGTATTGTGTGTGGCCTCCACGTGCCTGTATGACCTCGCTACAACGCCTGGGCATGCTCCTGATGAGGCTGAGTATTGTGTGTGGCCTCCACGTGCCTGTATGACCTCCCTACAACACCTGGGCATGCTCCTGATGAGGTTACGGATGGTCTCCTGTGGGATCTCATCCCAGACCTGGACTAAAGCATCCGCCAACTCCTGGACAGTCTGTGTTGCAACGTGATGTTGGTGGATGGAGCGAGACATGATGCCCCAGATGTGCTCAATCGGATTCAGGTCTGGGGAACGGGCGGCCAGTCCATAGCTTCAATGCCTTCATCTTACAGGAACTGCTGACACACTCCAGCCACATGAGGTCTGGCATTGTCCTGCATTAGGAGGAACCTAGGGCCAACCGCACCAGCATATGGTCTCACAAGGGGTCTGAGGATCTCATCTCGGTACCTAATGGCAGTCAGGCTACCTCTGGCGAGCACATGGAGGGCTGTGCGGCCCTCCAAAGAAATGCCACCCCACACCATTACTGACCCACTGCCAAACCGGTCATGCTGAAGGATGTTGCAGGCAGCAGATCGCTCTCCACGGCGTCTCCAGACTCTGTCACGTCTGTCACATGTGCTCAGTGTGAACCTGCTCTCATCCGTGAAGAGCACGGGGCGCCAGTGGCGACTTTGCCAATCCTGGTGTTCTGTGGTAAATGCCAAGCATCCTGCACGGTGTTGGGCTGTGAGCACAACCCCCGTCTGCGGACGTCGGACCCTCATACCACCCTCATGGAGTCAGTTTCTAACTGTTTGTGCAGACACATGCACATTTGTGGCCTGCTGGAGGTCATTTTGCAGGGCTATGGCAGTGCTCATCCTGTTCCTCCTTGCACAAAGGCAGAGGTAGCGGTCCTGCTGCTGGGTTGTTGCCCTCCTACGGCCCCCTCCACGTCTCCTGCTGTACTGGCCTGTCTCTTGGTAGTGACTTCAGCCTCTGGACACTACGCTGACAGACACAGCAAACCTTCTTGCCACAGCTTGCATTGATGTGCCATCCTGGATGAGCTGCACTACCTGAGCAACTTCTGTGGGTTGTAGAGTCCGTCTCATGCTACCACGAGTGTGAAAGCACAACCAACATTCAAAAGTGACCAAAACATCAGCCAGAAAGCATTGGTACTGAGATGTGGTCTGTGGTCCCCACCTGCAGAACCACTCCTTTATTGAGAGGGTCTTGATAATTGCTAATAATTTCCATCTATTGTCTATTCCATTTGCACAACAGCCTGTGAAATTGATTGTCAATCAGTGTTGCTTCCTAAGTGGACAGTTTGATTTCACAGAAGTTTTGATTTACTTGGAGTTATATTCTGCTGTTTAAGTGTTCCCTTTATTTTTTTGAGCAGTGTATATTGGTCATCCTTGACTATGCTACTTGGTAATCTGAAGCGGTTCCCCTGAAAAACTCCTCTGCGAAAAGAATAACCCATGAGTTGGGTACATTTTTTCCCAGACAGGGTTACCGAGGGAGATCCTGACCGACCAAGGAACACCCTTTATGAGTAAGGTGATGAGGGAAATGTGTAAGGCCCTGCAAATTACACAACTGAAGACGTCAGTTTACCATCCCCAGATGGACGGCCTTGTGGAAAGGTTCAATAAAACATTCAAGAGTACGCTTAAATGGGTTGTCCGCTACTAGGACAACCCCTTCTTGATCTAAATGTTTGGCCCTGATAAAATAAAAAAGCCTATAGTCACCTCCCGTTCCAGCGGTGTCGGCATTCTCGGTCCCGGGACTCTTGTGTGGTTGAATGACACGTGGTTCCCGGCCCCCAATCAGTGCTGGCGACACTTTCTCCGCCTTAAAAAGAGAGTCCCAGGACTACACCACTGTAACGGTGCTGGCACAGGAGGCGAGTATAAGCTTTTTTATTTTATCGGGGCCAAACATTTAGCTTAAGAAGGGGTTGTCCAAGTAGTGGACAACCCCTTTAAGCCGGTCATAGAAAAGGATGATCGAGACAGTGACTGTCTCCTTCTGTATATGTTGTTTTATATCCGAGAGGTTCCGCAAGCATGTACCGGATTCTTCATGTCTGAACTTTTGTATGGCCGACATCTTCGGGGAACCATTGATATAGCAAACGAAACCTGGGAAGCCAAAGTCACGCCCCACAAGAGTGTCATCGAGTATGACACCCAGATGCAGGAGATAATTGCAAAGGTGATTATCATTGTAAAAGAATATCTCCTCCAGGCACAAACGGCTCAAGCTAGGGTCTCTAATCGGTCAGCCAAGGTGAGGCAGTTCAGCCCCGGGGATCGAGTCCTCATACTTTTTCTCATAGTGGAGAGTAAGTTCTTTGCCAAATATCAAGGCCCCTAATAGGTGGTGGAGAAGCTGCAAGGTTCATCAACCAGGAAGACGGAAACTGTACCAAGTGTACCACGTCAATCTTATCAAGCCATGGCAAGACAGGGAGCCCGTGGAAACTTTATGTTTGCTCGTGAAGGAAGAAGCAGATATTGAAGGAGCCATAATAGCGGAGATATTGTCAAAGGCTCAAAAACAGCAGTGTCGGGAATTGCTGCAGCAGAACAGGGACCAGTTCTCAGAATTGGTCAAGGGCTGTCATATGTCAAGGGCTGTCACATTGTAGAAGGATCATCTTTATTCTCATTTGCACAAGGAAAGACTAGAAGCAATGGGATGAAACTAAATGGGAGGAGACACAGATTAGATATTAGAAAAAACTTTTTGACAGTTAGGGTGATTAATGAGTGGAACAGGCGGCCACGAGAGGTGGTGAGTTTCCCTTCAATGGACGTCTTCAGAGGCTGGACAGACATCTGTCTGAGATGATCTAGTGAATCCTGCTTTGAGCAGGGGGTTGGACCAGATGACCCAGGAGGTCCCTTCCAACTCTACCATTCTATGATTCTATGATTGCCGGGGTGTACCAAGTTCATAGAACACGAGGTTCTAAAGGAACCCCATGTGGCGGTGAACTTGAAGTCCTATCGAATTTCTGAGTCCTGGTGAGAGCTGATTTCCAAGGAAGTAAGGAGTATGTTGAATCTTGAAGTCATTGAGGAATCCAAATGTGGGTGGTCTAGGCCGACTGTCCTTGTTCCAAAACCAGATGGCGAACGGAGGTTCTGTAACGACTATAGGAAGCTGAATGAAGTCTCCAAGGTTTGACGCATATGCAATGCCGCGTGTCGATGAGTTGATTGAGAGACTTGGACCGGAAAGGTACATAACCACATTGGATATAAAGGGGTTTTCCCATGAACAAAAGTTCATTTTATTCAATAGATAAAGAATAATAAGTTCCACAATTGGATGTGTTTAAATAAACTGTTTCTGTGCTGAGATAATCTTATAAATGTGCCCCTGCTGTGTGCTGTGTAATGGCTGTGCCTGACCGTGTACAGAACATGGTCTGATCATACCACATCTCCTGGGCAGGGGAGGAAGCAAAAAGAGTATACAGACAGGACGTCCGGGATCACATGAGAGTATACAGATATTATAGCAGGGAAATGTTTCACCTGAAAAAAGAATCAGCTGTGATCCCGGCTGTAATGTCTGTATACTCTCATGTGATCCCCTGCTGTCCTGTCTGTATACTCTCATGTGATCCCCTGCTGTCCTGTCTGTATACTCTCATGTGATCCCCTGCTGTCCTGTCTGTATACTCTCATGTGATCCCCTGCTGTCCTGTCTGTATACTCTCATGTGATCCTGTGCTGTAATATCTGTAGACTCTCCTGCTTCCTCCGCCCAGGAGCTGCGGTATGATCAGACCATGTTCCGTACACGGTCAGACACGGCCATTACACAGGAGACATTTATAAGATTATCTCAGTAGAGGAATATTTTCTTTAAACACATCCAATTCTGGAAGCTGCTATTATTACAAGATCTATTGATTAAATTCAAACTTTCGTTTGTGGGAAAACCCTTTTAGCCCATTTACCCCCGCGGGTGGTTTGCAGGTTAATGACCGGGCCAATTTTTACAATTCTGACCACTGTCACTTTATGAGGTAATTACTCTGGAGCTTCAACGGATCCCCCTGATTCTGAGATGTTTTTTCGTGACATATTGTACTTCATGATTGTGGTAAAATTTATTCGATATCACTTGCGTTTATTTGTGAGAAAAACGGAAATTTGGCGAAAATTTTGAAAATTTCACAATTTTCAAACTTTAAATTTTCATGCCCTTAAATCAGAGAGATATGTCACACAAAATACCTAATAAATAACATTTCCCACATGTCTACTTTACATCAGCACAATTTTGGAAACATTTTTTTTTGTTAGGGAGCTATAAGGGTTAAAATTTGACCAGCGATTTCTCATTTTTACAACAAAATTTACAAAACAATTTTTTTTAGGGTTCATGTCACATTCAAAATCACTTTGAGGGGTCTTTATGACAGAAAATACCCAAAAGTGACACCATTCTAAAAACGGCACCCCTCAAGGTGCTCAAAACCACATTCAAGAACTTTATTAACCCTTCAGGTGCTTCACAGGAATTTTTGGAATGTGGAAGAAAAAAATAAACATTTAACTTTTTTCACAAAAATGTTACTTTAGACCCATTTTTTTTTATTTTTGCAGGGGTAACAAAAAAATGGACCCCAAAATTTGTTGTGAAATTCCTCCTGAGCATGCAGATACCCCATATGTGGAAGAAAACCACTGTTTGGGCACACGGCAGGGCTCGGAAGGGAAGAAGTACCATTTGACATTTTGAATGTAAAATTTGCTTGAATAATTAGTGGATGCCATGTTGCGTTTGGGGAGCCTCTGATGTACCAGAACAGTGGAAACCCCCCACAAGTGACACCATTTTGGAAACTAGACCACTCAGGGAACTTATCTAGATGTGTGTTGAGTACATTGAACCCCTCAGGTGCTTCACAGAAGTTTATAACATTGAGCCGTAAAAATAAAATTTTCACATTTTTCCCACAAAAATGTTTTTCAGCCTCCAATTTTGCATTTTCATAAGGGTAACAGGAGAAATTGCACAATGTAATTTGCTGTGAAATTTTTCCTGAGTAAGCCGATACCCCATATGTAGGGGAAAACCACGAGCACCCGATGCAAACTCAAGTAGCGAGGACTTGCGCTCAACACTAGTCGCCATATCATAATTTTTTTCCTTTATTTTGAAAAAATCCCAACCCCAACACAACCTTAACCCCAACCCGAATACAACACTAACCCTAATCCTAACCCCAACCTTAGCACAACCCTAACCCTAGCACAACACTAACCCTAATCCTAACCCCAACCCTAGCACAACCCTAGAGTTTATTTTTTACGCCGTTCCTCGTGCGGTATAAGTGATTAGACGACTTTATTCTTCGGGTCGGTGCGATTACAGCAAGACCAGATTTATATTCGGTTTTTATGATTGACAGCTGTCACACACTAAAAAACCCTTTTTAATTGCAAAGACTAGTTTTTGCATCGCCATAATTTGAGAGCTATAATTTTTCCATATTTCGGCCGACAGAGTCATGTGACGGCTTGTTTTTTGTGTGACAAGTTGACGTTTTTATTGGTACAATTTTTGGTCATGTGACATTTTTTTATCGCTTTCTATTCCGATTTTGAGAAACAAAATAAACAAAAACCAACAAATCAGGAATTGATTTTTTTTTTTTATGCCGTTCCGCTTGTGGTAAAATTGATAATGCAGCGTTATTCTTCGGGTCAGTACGTTTACAGCGATACTACATTTATAGTGTTTTTTATGTTTTGGTGCTTTTACACAATAAAAACTATTTTATTGAAAAAATTATTGTTTTTGCATCGCTTTATTCTGAGAGCTATAACTTTTATTTTTCGGCTGATGGAGCGGTATGGCGGCTTGATTTTTGCGGGACAAGATGATGTTTTCAGCGGTACCATACTTATTTATATTTGTCTTTTTGATCGTGTGTTATTCTATTTTTTGCTTGGCGGTATGATGATAAAGCATTGTTTTTTGCTTCGCTCTTTTTTTTTTTTTTTTACCGTGTTCACTGAAGGGGTTAACTAGAGGGACAGTTTTATAGGTCAGCTCATTCCGGACGCGGTGATACCAAATATGTGTACTTTTATTGTTTTTTTTTTTTTTCCATAATAATATTTATTTATAGGTAGAGTATATATATGTATTTTTGGATTATTTTTTCTTTTCTTTTCGTAATATTTTTACAATTTTTTTTTCACTTTCTGGACACTTTTTTTTACTTTTACATTTTGTCCCACTATGGGACTTTCATTTTTTGCAATCTGATCACTGGCAAAGCATAGAGATGGAGCTGCATCGCTATGCTTTGCAGGATGCCAGCCCTACATGCACAAGTTACTTTGATTGTGAGGTGCGCATGATCAAAGTAACTTCCTGAGGCCTGGTGACCCGGATGTCGTCATGATGACATCCGGGTTACCAGGGTCACCATGGCAACGATCGGGACCCCACAGTAGCGGGGCAACAGGTGGATTAGTCGGGCAGCAGAGTTTAGGATAGATTGGAGGGGTGTGAGAGTGTTAGCAGGGAGGCCACAGAGCAGGAGGTTACAGCAGTTGAGGCGGGAGATGATAAGGGCGTGCACTAGTGTTTTTGCAGATTCGTGGTTGAGGAATGTGCGGATCTGGGAGATATTTTTGAGTTGGAGTCGGCAGGAAGTGGAAAGGGCTTGGATATGTGTCCTCCTGTACTGTATATATACACTGCACAGTACCACTCCTCCTGTATATATACACTGCACAGTACCACTCCTCTTGTCCTGTATATATACACTGCACAGTACCACTCCTCCTGTATATATACACTGCACAGTACCACTCCTCTTGTCCTGTATATATACACTGCACAGTACCACTCCTCCTGTATATATACACTGCACAGTACCACTCCTCCTGTCCTGTATATATACACTGCACAGTACCACTCCTCCTGTATATATACACTGCACAGTACCACTCCTCCTGTCCTGTATATATACACTGCACAGTACCACTCCTCCTGTCCTGTATATATACACTGCACAGTACCACTCCTCCTGTCCTGTATATATACACTGCACAGTACCACTCCTCCTGTCCTGTATATATACACTGCACAGTACCACTCCTCCTGTCCTGTATATATACACTGCACAGTACCACTCCTCCTGTCCTGTATATATACACTGCACAGTACCACTCCTCCTGTCCTGTATATATACACTGCACAGTACCACTCCTCCTGTCCTGTATATATACACTGCACAGTACCACTCCTCCTGTATATATACACTGCATAGTACCACTTCTCCTGTCCTGTATATATACACTGCACAGTACCGCTCCTCCTGTCCTGTATATATACACTGCACAGTACCACTCCTCCTGTCCTGTATATATACACTGCACAGTACCACTCCTCCTGTATATATACACTGCATGGTACCACTCCTCCTGTATATATACACTGCACAGTACCACTCCTCCTGTCCTGTATATATACACTGCACAGTACCACTCCTCCTGTATATATACACTGCACAGTACCACTCCTCCTGTATATATACACTGCACAGTACCACTCCTCCTGTCCTGTATATATACACTGCACAGTACCACTCCTCCTGTATATATACACTGCACAGTACCACTCCTCCTGTCCTGTATATATACACTGCACAGTACCACTCCTCCTGTCCTGTATATATACACTGCACAGTACCACTCCTCCTGTCCTGTATATATATACTGCACAGTACCACTCCTCCTGTATATATACACTGCACAGTACCACTCCTCCTGTCCTGTATATATACACTGCACAGTACCACTCCTCCTGTATATATACACTGCAGAGTACCACTCCTCCTGTCCTGTATATATACACTGCACAGCACCACTCCTCCTGTCCTGTATATATACACTGCACAGCACCACTCCTCCTGTCCTGTATATATACACTGCACAGTACCACTCCTCCTGTCCTGTATATATACACTGCACAGTACCACTCCTCCTGTATATATACACTGCACAGTACCACTCCTCCTGTCCTGTATATATACACACTGCACAGTACCACTCCTCCTGTATATATACACTGCAGAGTACCACTCCTCCTGTCCTGTATATATACACTGCACAGCACCACTTCTCCTGTCCTGTATATATACACTGCACAGTACCACTCCTCCTGTCCTGTATATATACACTGCACAGTACCACTCCTCCTGTATATATACACTGCACAGTACCACTCCTCCTGTCCTGTATATATACACACTGCACAGTACCACTCCTCCTGTATATATACACTGCAGAGTACCACTCCTCCTGTCCTGTATATATACACTGCACAGCACCACTTCTCCTGTCCTGTATATATACACTGCACAGTACCACTCCTCCTGTCCTGTATATATACACTGCACAGTACCACTCCTCCTGTATATATACACTGCACAGTACCACTCCTCCTGTATATATACACTGCACAGTACCACTCCTCCTGTCCTGTATATATACACTGCACAGTACCACTCCTCCTGTCCTGTATATATACACTGCACAGTACCACTCCTCCTGTATATATACACTGCACAGTACCACTCCTCCTGTATATATACACTGCACAGTACCACTCCTCCTGTATATATACACTGCACAGTACCACTCCTCCTGTATATATACACTGCACAGTACCACTCCTCCTGTCCTGTATATATACACTGCACAGTAGCACTCCTCCTGTATATATACACTGCAAGGTACCCCTCCTCCTGTATATATACACTGCACAGTACCGCTCCTCCTGTCCTGTATATATACACTGCACAGTACTACTCCTCCTGTCCTGTATATATACACTGCACAGTACCACTCCTCCTGTCCTGTATATATACACTGCACAGTACCACTCCTCCTGTCCTGTATATATACACTGCACAGTACCACTCCTCCTGTCCTGTATATATACACTGCACAGTACCACTCCTCCTGTCCTGTATATATACACTGCACAGTACCACTCCTCCTGTATATATACACTGCACAGTACCACTCCTCCTGTCCTGTATATATACACTGCACAGTACCACTCCTCCTGTACTGTATATATACACTGCACAGTACCACTCCTCCTGTATATATACACTGCACAGTACCACTCCTCCTGTACTGTATATATACACTGCACAGTACCACTCCTCCTGTATATATACACTGCACAGTACCACTCCTCCTGTATATATACACTGCACAGTACCACTCCTCCTGTATATATACACTGCACAGTACCACTCCTCCTGTATATATACACTGCACAGTACCACTCCTCCTGTATATATACACTGCACAGTACCACTCCTCCTGTATATATACACTGCACAGTACCACTCCTCCTGTATATATACACTGCACAGTACCACTCCTCCTGTCCTGTATATATACACTGCACAGTAGCACTCCTCCTGTATATATACACTGCAAGGTACCCCTCCTCCTGTATATATACACTGCACAGTACCGCTCCTCCTGTCCTGTATATATACACTGCACAGTACTACTCCTCCTGTCCTGTATATATACACTGCACAGTACCACTCCTCCTGTCCTGTATATATACACTGCACAGTACCACTCCTCCTGTCCTGTATATATACACTGCACAGTACCACTCCTCCTGTCCTGTATATATACACTGCACAGTACCACTCCTCCTGTCCTGTATATATACACTGCACAGTACCACTTCTCCTGTCCTGTATATATACACTGCACAGTACCTCTCCTCCTGTCCTGTATATACACTGCACAGTACCACTCCTCCTATCCTGTATATATACACTGCACAGTACCACTCCTCCTGTCCTGTATATATACACTGCACAGTATCACTCCTGTACTGTATATATACACTGCACAGTACCACTCCTCCTGTATATATATACTGCACAGTACCACTCCTCCTGTCCTGTATATACACTGCACAGTACCACTCCTCCGATCCTGTATATATACACTGCACAGTACCACTCCTCCTGTCCTGTATATATACACTGCACAGTACCACTCCTCCTGTATATATACACTGCACAGTACCACTCCTCCTGTATATATACACTGCACAGTACCACTCCTCCTGTATATATACACTGCACAGTACCACTCCTCCTGTATATACAGTACATGACAGAACAATAATACATTACAGGACACCGAACATAAGAACAAAACAAGACGACAAATCACAGAAAATAGAAACAAAATAAATCCCTCCAGGAATATATATATATATATATATATACAGGAAATAAATATTATAAAACCTATAAAACCCCCGGCCCAGCTTCATTCATACTACTATATACAATCCCACACAACACTCACACCGTCCTATATACACATAAAACACCGTCCTATATACAAGATTATATACAAGAAAACACTAAACCTAATATAACGTATATACAACCGGGAACTAACACTAACCTACTGGTCCCACTGCCTGACCTTAGTCACCCCCTTACCGCACCTCATTCACACCACAGAAAAACAAAAATAACAATATATACAATAGTGACATGAACAATTTTTTTTTTTTTTTTTTTTTTTTTTTATATTTTATATTTTTTTTGTAATTTTTAATATATATACATAAAACACAGACCTACACTAACTATCCCGCCACCCCTGATCTAGCTCTGGCCACAAAGTTCAGGATTACTCCGAGCTAGGATCAGGCCCCAAAGTTTTTCCCCAGGCGGGGCCTGGACCAGGCCAGATCAGTCCTCTTATCACCGCCGATGAAAACCCCCCCAAATCCCCCACCCAACCTAACTAAAACCCCCTATTATACATTATATACAATATATACAGAACACAACCTACACACTCACCATCCAAGGCTCAAGTTCGATGCCGGCAAACCTTCTATTCAGGAGACAGAAACACAAAACAAAAATCTAGGGTGAAAAGACATCGGCCCACCACCAGGATATAGGAGTACTACCGGACTAAGGCACCCTGAAGGAAAAGCCCCTCCAGAGACGGGCCGCCCTCCGGGCACCCAGTCTTTCATACTCCAGAGAACGTACCTTCACCAGGTCACCTAGGATGTTCCTACAGACTTCATCTACATGGAGGATTTTACTCTGCGTCGAGACTAAAACTCGTGCGTTCCACGTGAAATACCTCACCACTGCGCTGACTATGAATAAAGTGTCTCGGTCCCTTCTCCCAAGGTCTCCGAACGCTCCATAGGCCCACCCGGCGTAGGACAGAGTAGCCAGCCGCGGCCAACCAATGGAAGCCCCCACCCTGTTGTACACCTCTGTATTAAAGGGACAATGAAGCAGGAAGTGCTCCATGCTTTCCAGCACGTTAGCACAAGCCTCACGGGGGCAATTCCTGTCCTCGGAGCTCCTGTACTTCAAATTGTCCCTCACATACAGCTTACCATGGAAGCAGCGCCAAGTCAAGTCCCAGTACTTCTCGGGGATCCTGGTAGAATTTAAAAAACTCAACCCAACCTCCAGATCCCGACTTGGGCAGTCTTTGAGGGCCAATGGACTCTGAAAATGAGAAAGCAAGACCCTCATATCGAGGAGTTTCCTCGGGAGGGACCTCACCTCCCACATTCCCAGACCCCACCGGCGGATCATTTTCAGAACCGGGGTAACATAAGCCGGGAGATGCCCGTGTGGTGTGCGAAGATCCTTCAATCTTCCCCCTGTCTCCCATTCCTGGAAGAAAGGCTGAAACCATCCCTTGCAGGAGAATACCCACGGAGGAGCCCTCTCTTTCCAGAGGTTTGCCACGTTCACCTTCAAGAAAGTGTTCACTAGGAACACCACGGGGTTCACCATATTCAAACCCCCTAGTCTCCTCGTGCGGTAAGTGACCTCCCGCTTGACTAGGTTCAGTCTGTTCCCCCATAACATCTGGAAGAACAGACTGTAGACCCGTGTCCAGAGAGGCTCTGGCAAGACACAGACGCTGCCCAGGTAGATTAGCAAGGGGAGCAGGAAAGCTTTGCACAGGCCAACCCTTTCCCTCAGGGTCAAAGACCAACCCCTCCATTGGTCCACTCTTTGGGCGACACCTTTGATTCTGCCTTCCCAGTTTTTCGTGGGGTAATCACCCTGGCCGAATTCGATGCCCAGGACTTTGGCATGTTCTTGGGGTTCGGGGAGGGTGTCCGGAAGATCAAACCCGGGATCTCCGCCTCCCAGCCAGAGACTCTCACACTTATCCTGGCTGACCTTGGACCCGGATGCCTCCGAGTAGCGCTCCACTTCTGACATCACCGCTGCTGCCTCCTCTTGCGAAGAAACAAAGACGGTGACATCGTCCGCGTAGGCCACCACCCTCAGGATAGTCTCCGGCGCCGCCCCGCCCATCTGCACCCCCGCCAACGGTCTACAATCGATCCTTCTGAGGAAGGGATCGATCGCAAACGCGTAAAGCAAAGGGCTAAGAGGACAGCCCTGACGGACACCGGATCCTACCCCAAAAGGTCGTCCAATCCACCCATTCACCAGAGGGAAAGTCTCAGCCCCTGCATACAAGGTCTTAAGCCAGTCCACAAACCCTCCAGGCAGACCATACCTCAAAAGAGTGGACCAGAGGTACTCGTGGTTAACCCGATCAAAGGCTTTTGCCTGATCCAGGGTCAGCAAGAACCCCTTCCAGAGGCCCGCCCTGCCTTGCTCCACGGCCTCTCGGACACCTAGAACAGCACTAAAAGTGCTACGGCCAGGAACGCAACAGTGCTGAACCTCCGAAAGGAGCCGGGGTGCAAACTTCACCAGCCTGTTGAAAAGTATCTTAGCCAAAATCTTCCTGTCCACATTGAGAAGTGCTATGGGACGCCAGTTCTCAATGCGTGACGGATCCTTACCCTTTGACAAAATGATCAAAGCTGACCTCCTTAATGATCTCGGCAGAGTGCCCGAGGAGAGACACTCGTTAAACACCTGAGTCAAGAGGGGGACCAAAGAGTCCCTAAAGGTCCTAAAGAACTCGAATGTTAAGCCATCCGGACCTGGCGACTTTTTGGGCCTAAGCCCATCGATCGCCAGTCTCACTTCCTCTTCTTTGATCGCTTCTGCCAAATCGCCCAGTGAGAGGTCAGCCCCTGGCTCAGGAACAGATTCAGCCAGGAAAGCCGACATCCCGTCACGATCAAGCTCCCTCCTTCCCAAGAGGTGCGAGTAGTAGAAACTGACAACCTCCAAGATCCCTGATCTGGACCTTCTCAGGGACCCCGTACTGTCCACCAGCCCCGTCACTATCTTACTATTCACTGACATCTTACAGTTTCTGTAAGGGTCGGGCGAGCAGTACTTCCCGTAGTCCCTCTCGAAAACCAAAGATGCGTGCCTATCGTACTGACACCTCTTCAGCAAGGACTTCACTCTGGAGATCTCCTCGCGGCTACCTCCAGTCGAGACAAGATGCTCGAGTTTCCTCCTCAGGCTCTGATACAGGTGATCCCTGTTCAGGCTTCTGAGGTTCGAGAGCTGCCGGAAGAATCTCGCCACCCGATGTTTGAACATCTCCCACCACTCCGACTTAGTGTTACTTAGGCCCAGCAATGGTACCTGGCTCTGAAAGAATTCCTCAAAAGACCGTCTTACAGCTTCTTCCTCAAGGAGTGATGAATTCAGCTTCCAATAGCCTCTTCCCATCCGAGGAGTCTCTGTAACGTTGAGAGAAAACATAATCAAACAGTGATCGGAGAACTCCACCTCCACAACCGACAACGGCGAAGAGACGGCCTCCTCCTTCAAATAAAACCTATCTAGCCTAGACCTGCACTGACTACCTCTAAAAAAGGTGAATCCCGTGTCGCCCGGGTTGTGCCGGATGTGGACATCCACCAGGCGAGCCTCACTCACTATCCTGTTTAACGCGACGCAGTCATAAGCCAGCCGGTCTCCGTAACCTCCTCTATCACAGGATCTCGTGACATTGTTGAAATCCCCTCCGAAGACCACCTGCCGACTCGAAAATAAAAAAGGTTTGATCTTCAGGAAGAGACATTTGCGGTCCCACTTGGACTGGGAACCATAGATGTTAATGAGCCGAAGCTCTTGTCCCCCCATGGAGACATCTAGGATCAAGCATCTCCCCATTTCTAATTCGATCACTCGTCTGCATTCAACCGCTGCGGTCTTAAAAAGGACCGCCACCCCGCTATACGGCTCGGCCGCAAGAGACCAGTAGGAGGGCCCATGCCTCCACTCCCGCCTTGCTTTATGCAAGGTTGATATATCGGTCAACCTGGTCTCCTGCAAAAACAAAATGTCGGCGTCAAGTTGGCCGAGAAAATGAAAGGCCGTGTACCTTGCCGCATCTGACTTTATGCTGCAAACATTAATAGTTGCCAGCGTCAACGGGGTGGGTGCCGCCATCATGATTGATTGAATTAGATAGCCTTTTTCTTCCCACCACTGACAGTCCCAACCTCTTCCTCCGATAATGACGGGTTTTTAGTGCGCTTAAGACAAACAGATTCATCCATTCTCTCCATACATAGATTCTTGCCCTCGTCTGGTGGTCCTGGGTTAGTCATCCCCCCAGAGGGCTTTGTATTTGCCCCCCGAGAGGAAGACCCAGCCATCTCCTGAGCCCCAACCACCTTGTCCGCAACCTCCGGCCCCGGGTCCCCACTTCCCCCCTCCAGAGGGAGGTCCTGGAGAGCCCCGAACCGGTTGGAGAGATCCACCAGAGGGGGGGCGGCTGAACCCTCCAATGGCGCTTGGATCATGGCCAGAGAGTCAGAGGGGTCGCACTCCAAAGAGGCAGCTCGAGACCTGGTCCCCCTCCTACCTCTGGCCGTTTTCCTGTTACCCTTTTTCTTTTTCTGTGACCACTCCCCCTCTCCCTCATCTAGACTGTCACCAGAAGAGGGTTCCTGGGAAGACGTGGCGTCCTCTCGCTCTTCCCTTTCAAGTCTCTTGACTTCCTCGCTCAATTCACTGTCTTTAGGATCCTCAGCTGCAAGTGAAGTACCTGGGTCAGAGTTTAGGGACATTACTCCCTGCCCCCTGTCCCCACGGCGCTTCTCCTGCCGCCTGATGGTGGATGGCGGCAGCTTGCTCCTCACCGGATCCCTGCCTCCCCCGCCCCTACTGGTCCCTTCACCGGCAAGATTAGTCCCGGCTTGCGCCTGTCCCACACTCGCCGCTTTCAGGACCGCATTGGCGAAGGAACGCGGAGAGCGACTGAACGGGTGACCGAGGTCACCACACAAGTTACACCTAATCCTGCGACAGGCAGCAGCAAGATGACCGAGGTCCCCACACAGTGCGCATTTCTGGGTGGTACACTGCGCACTGAAGTGTGTGGGGCTACCGCACCTGTGACAGACCTTAGGCTGCCCCCGGTAGAAAATCAAGATCCTATCCCTCCCCAAAAAGGTTGAGGAGGGGATATGGGTAACAGTGTTTCCCGAAACCTTCAATCTCACCATGAAGGTCCAGGCCCCTGACCAGATACCATGGTCATCCAGATTCTTTTCGGGAATATTGGTGACCTCTCCGTATCTACTCACCCAGGTGGTAATGTCCATACAGGAAAGCGACTCGTTACTAGTCAGAACGGTCACTTTCCTGACTGAATCTTGGCGAGTTATTGCCAGGGGAAAGAGACCATGCCATTCGGGGCGACTCCGAGCCAGCTCATGGCGAGACCAGAAAAGCTCAAGGCCCTCCGGTCTCACGAAGCTGACATCGAAGTAGGAGGTCCCATAGGGATGGATCAAGGCAAAGATGTCATATGCCGCAAAGCCCATCCCCAGCAGGAGCTCAACCACCTTCGACCTATCAGGACAGGCATCCTTGCTTACCCACTGGAGACGGACCACGTTCCTACGGTTACTCCTCTGCCCCGTTGTCGGCAGAGACCAGACAGTCTCTGCCCCTCTATCTCGGAAGGCTGAAAGACCATGTCTCTCTATCCAGAAAGACAGATCAACCTCCCTCCCCTCTACAGTGATGGAGCTCTCCCCTCTCCTCAGGGCGTCCAGGAGCTGCTGTTGCAAGTCACCATCCCCAGGGCCACCAGACGAGGGCGCACTACTACCCCCAGCACTGACAGCTTCTGAATAGCTTTGGGCTGAAGCCCCCGCCAATGCTGGGGGGGCAGCGGGACCAGCACCTACTTCCCCCCCACCAACACCAGTGCTGCTCCCACCATTCACTCCAGTACTATTCACACCATTCGCAGGACCATTACTCCCATCGTTCACTCCACTACTACTCACACCATTCGCAGGACCATTACTCCCACCATTCATTACACCACTACCCCCAACATTTGCTACACCACAACTCCCACCATTCCCACAACTCCCAGCATTCATTCCACCACTACCCCCACCATTTGCTACATCATCATTCACTGCACCACTACCCCCACCATTTGCTGCATCATCATTCACTGTACCACTAATTCCACCATTCCTACTACTCTCATCATCTGCTCCACCATTACTCTCACCATCTGCTCCACCATTACTCCCATCATTCACTACACCACTATTTCTATTCTCTTTACTTGTCACCCCATTACCTCTGCTGTTCTCTGCACCTTCCACAGTCACCTCCATTCCTTCCTCCCTTGTGTCTGGTGTCTCTGCACTCACACCTGCTGGGCCGGGGGAGGGGAGCACTTCCAGAGACTCCTTTCCCTGCAGCACCACACCCGTTTCCCTTTGGTTGCTGCTGGCTTTCTGCAGGTCGTCTCCTGGAGCGCCCCGCCCCCCTACTGCAGCATTTTGGTCCTTGTTCTGGCCAGACTGTTTTCTCGGCACCTCTGCCCGCCCTGCACCCACAGACTTTGGGGTCTTAGTGTCCTTTTTGGGCGCTGGGGCACACTGCCCCCCTGTCGCAGCAGTGTGCCCAGTGTTCTTTGCTGATGTGTTTTTCACATCCTTCCCTGCCCCCCCAGCCCCGGTGATAACCGGCTTAGCCGCAGAGGGCAGGGTGGGAAACTCCACAGAACTCCCTATGTCCGGCGCTGTGAGTACCTCCACAGCCTCGCCCCCTGCACTGTTCCCCGCACAGATGGCAGCATCGCCGGACGTCCGCCTCCTCTCCCCACCTTGCCTCTGCCTCGAGCCCACTGCAGAGCCCGTGCCTTTAGGTTTGGTGGGGTTTAAACAGAAGGTGGCAGGTGCAACATCAGACATTGGTACATACTTATAACTCACCACCTCCTGTGCAGCTCCTCCGGTCTTCTTCTTCTTCCTCTTCCCTGTCTCCTCCACTGGTTTGTCCTCACCGAAGGAAAACCGCGTCAGGTCCACTGGAGACTCCAGCAGTCGGATCTCCCTCAGCAGTCCTCCTTCCTCCTCCTCCCCCGACACTCCAGCCTCTGCTGTGGGAGTCCTCTGCCCTGCAGGGAGACCACTTGAGCTCCGGCTCTGCCCCTCACTGGCTCCAGCAACTGAGACTCCAGTCACCTCTTCATCCTCCTCCTCCTCTTCACTAAGGACGCCGGCTGGCGGTTCTCCTGAGGTGTTTAACCCCTTCATTTCTGAGAACCGCCGCTGGTTCTTAAACCTCTCCAGGAAGGGACCTGCGCTTTTCTCAATCCCCTCCCGGAGGAGCACTAACCTGACCACCTCGTCTCTGAGGGCTTTAACCCTCTGGGAGGTCGCGGGTCTCTCCTTGTTGGACGCCCGGTTGTTCAGGACCCGGGCCTCCCTCAGCTCCTCTTTCAGCTGGGTTAGTGCTTTGCCGGCGTCCTCGTACTCTCGCAACGTGGCGACCACTCGGGAGGAGAAGGAACTTGTGGACTCGCTGGAGCTCATCTCCCCCCAGGATCTTGCTGGGCTCTTGTTCCTGGGGCCTGGGGTGCCCCGGTCTCCCTCTCTGGGCTGGCGGTGAACAGTCTCGGGGTTGGAGCAGGTGGATGTATTCTTCCTCACCCTTCCCGATCTCCTCACTCCCTCCTGGGCCGGTTGTTGAGGCTCCTTCTCCCCCGCCGGCATAGACCGGGGGATAGGAGGCTGGGAAGCCATGCCGGCCTCCCAGTAAGCCTGCCTCTCCCTGGGGAGAAGAGAGGCAGACGACAACCCTCCTCCTGGAAGTGCTTGAGCTCCACAGACAGCTGCTACTCTCAGCACCACTCCTCCTGTTCTGTATATATACACTGCACAGTACCACTCCTCCTGTATATATACACTGCACAGTACCACTCCTCCTGTCCTGTATATATACACTGCACAGTACCACTCCTCCTGTATATATACACTGCACAGTACCACTCCTCCTGTCCTGTATATATACACTGCACAGTACCACTCCTCCTGTCCTGTATATATATACTGCACAGTACCACTCCTCCTGTATATATACACTGCACAGTACCACTCCTCCTGTCCTGTATATATACACTGCACAGTACCACTCCTCCTGTATATATACACTGCAGAGTACCACTCCTCCTGTCCTGTATATATACACTGCACAGCACCACTCCTCCTGTCCTGTATATATACACTGCACAGCACCACTCCTCCTGTCCTGTATATATACACTGCACAGTACCACTCCCCCTGTCCTGTATATATACACTGCACAGTACCACTCCTCCTGTATATATACACTGCACAGTACCACTCCTCCTGTCCTGTATATATACACACTGCACAGTACCACTCCTCCTGTATATATACACTGCAGAGTACCACTCCTCCTGTCCTGTATATATACACTGCACAGCACCACTTCTCCTGTCCTGTATATATACACTGCACAGTACCACTCCTCCTGTCCTGTATATATACACTGCACAGTACCACTCCTCCTGTATATATACACTGCACAGTACCACTCCTCCTGTATATATACACTGCACAGTACCACTCCTCCTGTCCTGTATATATACACTGCACAGTACCACTCCTCCTGTCCTGTATATATACACTGCACAGTACCACTCCTCCTGTATATATACACTGCACAGTACCACTCCTCCTGTATATATACACTGCACAGTACCACTCCTCCTGTCCTGTATATATACACTGCACAGTACCACTCCTCCTGTCCTGTATATATACACTGCACAGTACCACTCCTCCTGTCCTGTATATATACACTGCACAGTACCACTCCTCCTGTCCTGTATATATACACTGCACAGTACCACTCCTCCTGTATATATACACTGCACAGTACCACTCCTCCTGTATATATACACTGCACAGTACCACTCCTCCTGTCCTGTATATATACACTGCACAGTACCACTCCTCCTGTATATATACACTGCACAGTACCACTCCTCCTGTATATATACACTGCACAGTACCACTCCTCCTGTATATATACAGTGCACGGTACCTGTAGAATCTGCTGAGTTTTGGGGTGCCAGTTAATATTAATTAACAAGATCTACTGGATCTTTAAAAGGGGATTTATTACAAATAGGATATTTACAATAACATACATAAGGGAAACCTAACTAAGGGACGAGGGAACAATGTAAGGGAAAGGGTAAAAGGAGAGGATGGTAGAAGATGGGAAGAGGGAAGAAGCAGAAGAAGAATAATAAGAATACTAATGCCTAACTGGTTTGATGTGCTACCTTTATATCAGTTACACAGTCAGACATGGCCCACACATTGCCCATCCCTGTAACACCTCCAAATAATGGTACCATCCAATCAGGTCACAGTCTTTGAAGTTCTCCAGAAACATGCACATGGCTGCTGATGCAGACACTCTTCTGAAGGTAGCGCTCTTAGGTTTAGAATGGGTAAGAGTATCAGAGGTCATACATAATTGCAGTGGTCTTCATCTTCCTGCTGATGGCGTCTGGTATATAGCCAAAAGGTCTTTGTATCAAGTGGCCTGAGGACAGGTTCAACTGGATTTTGGTTGGAGATAAGAGGTCAACTTGAAGAACAATGGTTTGTAATCCAAACACCACAGGGGTTATGTACCTTTGAAGAGGCCAGACAAGATGTCCGTCTCCCATGTAGGTGCTCTCTTTACTCTATCACTAGAACAAAAGGCACCGCACCACCGGACACACAATGCCTTCCTGCCTCACAGGTTTTATGACTCCACAGCACATGGTCAATCTCTTTGATGTCGTCCTTTGATGAACTTTAGTGCTATACAGGGTTTGTGGATCAAATTGTGAGTTCAGTCATTCATATTACAGGTACGATAGATATTGTCCATGGTGGGTTCCATCATATGCCCCCTTTGTGTCTGAATGACACACAAACTTATGATCATGGCATAATAAAATAGTGCTCTGTTCCCGGATCATCATCCATTTACTCCATCAGGGCACCATAAATGCGAGGTAACTAACAGGGACAAGGCATAAAAATCGCCGGACTCACAGCATTTGTAGCACCCTGAGGATTCGGCTGCTACAGGGGTATTGCACCTCAACCCAGAGGTGTGATATTCCACTCCCGGGTAAGGATGGAGTGTGGAACTGAGCTCGGTAGGCTGCATGCACTACACACATCCCATTTCCGAGGAGCAGACCGACGGTACTCCCACTTAGAAATGTGCAGGTACGACCGAGTCTGTTCCTGGCTGGAGTGGGAGGGGGGTGGTACATCCCAAGTAGTGTAGGGGCAGATAGGGGGAGCAGCCTGGGTAAAGTTAGGAGCTCATTGGGTGCTGGTCACCTGAGCTCACACATAGAGGGAGTATTTAAGGTGGGCACCATCAAAGATCAGGGTCAGTCAGTCTTTGCAGAGGAGTCAGTCTGCCACGGTCAGTCTGAGAGAAGTCAGAGGAAGAGGAGCAGAGCAGCCCCAGCCCCAGAGTGAGAGTGAGAGAGGAGAAGAAAGAGAGACCCAGAGGGGGAAAAGAAAGGACTCTGAGAACCCAAATTCAATCCCCGGGTGAAGAGTCGGCAATAGGGTACCGGATCCCAAGCTGGTGGGGGCAAAAGCACACCCTAGCCAGAGACCGGAGGCCGTGGGCAGCGTCTGCCACGGCCACCCACCACATCCACCCCGAAGGCAGACCACGTGGAGGGTCAGGGAACCCAAGGCCAAGGGTCTCCCAACAGAAGGCCCGAGGGAGCTGGACCTAGGTGGATCACTAGTGGGGACGGCCAGAGGAAAGGACAGAAGGAGAGCTCAGGGTCACGCTCTGGACTTGCTTGGGGGTTGGCTGGATCCAGGACCTGGTGGACGCAGCACGGCTCGGGTGGTCACTTGAAGCTGGAGTGACCGGAACATCAGCAGTGAGTAAATACCCTAAACTGCACAACCCGACTCTGTCTTCATTTAACATCTACGCTGCACCACCACAACCCCCATCCTCTGCACCTGACCCCCTGAGGCTATACCCCACCCGTTGGGGGTTATACCATCAAAAGCTGCACCAACACTATCAGCCTCAGCGGACCCTGCTGCAGCGGCGGCCGTAGTGACCGCAATACAACGGGTGGCGTAGTCGACATTAAGAACTTAATAACATCTGTAGGACTGCCACATACAACTGAGCTTGACACCCTGGGCACGGACCGGGTCACAGCCACTCGGAAGACTACAACTCCCATCTGATCCGGCTCCGGGTATTCCCCTAAAGAATATGGCCCAGGGGGCGCGTCACATTCACTCCCATTCGCACCTATCTAGATGTATTTTATACTTCAGCAATTATACAATTTGTGACAGATGTACAGGAGCACAAATATAAATAAGGTATAGAACAATAATAAAAAATATATATATATAGCAATATATCAAAATGTCTACATTTAAAATGTGCATCCAAAGAACACATCATAGCTTCAACATCTATACATTTTAAAATAAAATTGGTGCTTTGAGGTCGTTTCAAGCACTCCAAATTGATAATATATTCAAGAAATAATGGTCATGATACTTACTAGTCATACGTTTAGCTAATCCCCTACTCCTTTGAGTATATCCAATAAATTCAGATTATGAATAGTTCACAAATATCACATGCAAATTACATCGCTGCACACGGTATAAGTAGATAACCTGTCCAATGCCCTATTAGAAGCATCTTCTTATTGTTTATCAGAATATATGGAGATCACACTGGCTGATAGAAATATTTGATACCCTATTGCAAAATATTAGCAAGTGCCTATACTCTCCTATAATGGGCACACTCTGTTATAGGTCCTATCATCTTGTATATTTTTCATTTAGCTTGTAAGATACGGTCTTTTCACTAATTTTCAGATACAGGTCAATTCATGTCAAGAAATCCCAAGAAAATGTTCCATAAAGGTAGTTTATCAATCCAATTGCCATCAAATCATGGCTCATCCAGGATTCAAATTTGATAAATTAGAGTATTCTCCATCACAGATCCTGGAAATAAAGAACAAGAGCAGTATCAGATTCTTAGCAGTTTTAATCTACATATGGTTTCTTTAGAAGACAACATTTTAACTTGAGCATCTGACTTTATTTACAAGTAAAGCACTTGTAGTCAGCAAAAATAACTTGAAGAGGAGAAAGAAAAAAAAAAAGAAAAAAAAAAATAATAATTACAAAAAAATAAAAACTTTAATCTCCCTAGCTATATATATTGCATGGTAATTCTTACCCTTACGCCCCTTTGGTACTAGGACATTGTACCAAACAAAAACAAGGGGGAAAACAAAATACTGAACGTGAGGTAAAAAAAAAAAATATATATATATATATATATATATAAAAATTTATATTCCTGAATAGTGGGAATATGAAAAGCAAAATATTGTGACTCAATGCATTGCATAGGATGACAAAAAAATACAAAAACAAACAAACCAGACAAACATAAAACAATTAGGGGTAACTCAACTTTATCTGTCTTATGATGAATATAGATTGGTAAAGTGGTCAAGGGGGTGCTGCAGATCTCACACAATCTACAGCTTTGCATTGGTTGACATTATCATATACATCATCTATCCAATTCAGGTCCTGATTGAAGACTCTTACCTGTGAAACAAGATTAAGAACATACATACAAAACAAACGAACAACCATTAGGCAAACACAATACCGATTCATCACAATGGGACGATTACTCGTTTAATTGTTTGCAAACAATTATTTAAACCCTGTAACTTTGAGCTCATTGTCTAAACCACTTTGTGGATTTTAATTCCTTATTGGCCATATCAATGTATAGACAGAATTAATAGCTGTAGAGAGAAATAACCAGTTTCATCTATGGACACAGTCCTGTATATGACCTGTTGATCAAACACATTGGTTAGTCTCCTTGCTCTGATATCACGGGCTAAATGGTCTCCAGTCTAAAAAGAAACACAGACATAATTAGAACACAAATTCAAACCAAACATCATTTTATCCGGTCCATTATCCGTAGGCTATTGATTCACATCTACTATGACAGCCAAAGACTCTCCATGTTTACCCAACCATATTGGCGCATTGGGTTGTGCTATTTAGCAACAGGGGTAGGGCAATTTGTGACCAACTCCAAAATAGCCAGAATGGTAGAGTTACCCATGGATTAATCACAGGGATATTAGCACCTTCCTTTGGTTGTCTATAATACGGCGTATCCTGCTCTCTTCCGGTGTTGTCCTTATCAGCATTTGGGCTCTGCATTGTATGCGGTTTTGGTGCCGGTGTAGCCGGGTCCGGGTCTATATTACCTATCTGCTCACATGTCTCTGTGAACTCTGTGTTATTAGAGGTAGATTCTTCCTCATCAGACTCAATACTATCAATCCCCTGGTGAAACAAATGGATATTTGGTTCTGGGTACATGTAAGGTGTATTACAATACCGTTTAATATGTCCAGGCCTCCCACATCCATAACAATACCCAACATATCCTCTTCTCCTAGTTCTATGTACAGCAGATATATTTGTGGATGTCTCATACTGCTCCTTAGACTCATTACACCAGTCCCTAAGTATATTCACAAAGTTTCCATAGGAGCTGCTATTCCTTAGAGAGACCCTTGTGGTGTAATCTACATTACAATGATTTGCCATTGAATACAGGAAATTAGCATCATCCTGAGACATATCCAGACAGTTATAAACAGTCCTATACAAGGCCAGATAATTATTACAGAAGAGCAGTGGATCATCATGTCTCCTGAATCTGGTCATTGCTAGAGCATTCTCACCTCTAGTGTCGCGTCCATCTATGATGCATTGCAATTCCTTCCTTCTTAACTCTGCACCTTTACAATTATCACTCTTATGTGCGGATGATGGCTGTGCTGCAAGTGACCCTGGAAGACAAGCTTGGAACAGAGACCAAGCATTCTTATTGTTCAGACTATACTGCTGGACCACAGCCTCAAATCTACTAGACAGAAGGACTGGAGAAATATGTGAGTCAAACTTACCAAGAAGTTGACACAGATGAAGCTTTTCAGAGATGGTGAGCAATGGGGCCCTATCAATCAATGGAGCACTACACCTGATATCCCTTGTATCCTCATTAGAAAGAGTACAGACATTCACTGTCTCAAGACTGCATTTCTTTGATGTAAGAAACTGTATATGTTGCTCTTTGTTATGCAGTTGACACTTAGCTTCACCCAGTTGTCTCTCCAGTGTTGCAATTAACTTCTCCATTTGACTATTTTTCAGTTCTAAAGAGAAAACCTGATTTGCATGTGAAGTGACACTCAGTCTACACTCCTTCAATTGTTCTTCCAACTTCTCATTTCTCACATCTAGTTCATCCACATGTGAACGTAAACCATCCATTTCAATAGTTGTATTATCAGAAATTTCAATAACAGAATCACTAATTTTGTCTATATCCTCCTTGATTTGTAACCTTTGCTTCCACCAACTTGCTTCTTTCATTTCACTCAATTCCTTCATCTTAAGCAACACTGAAATCTCATTGCTTAACTTTTCCTTTTTTAATTTCTTACTGAGAACTTTATTATTTAGCTTATTATTATAGATCTTACATTGTGATACCAAGTCCTTGTATTGGACTTCTAAAGATTTATCTGCACTGACATGGTAAATGGCAGATGCATACTTCTTCACATACTTTTCCACCAATTCCATTTCCAGCAAACTGTAAACACTTACAAACAAAATTAAAACTGGAGCACTAGGCCTTACACTAGGAACTTCCCAAAAGTCTAAATTTTTCACTACTTCCACACTTTCCACACACACAATTCCAATCTGATTCTGATATAAACTATTCTATCAAATACAAATGATATTTCACTTTTACTAAATACATCCAACGACACACTGTTAACAAAACACAATACTTGATACACAGCAACACCAAAATCATTAGGATCAGCATACAAAAAAGTTTACAAGGAAATCCTTAACTCACCAGTGTTTCCTTTTCATCCAAGATCTAGACTCCTTAGTTCTTTGATCTCCACGCTTTTTCCAAATGTAGACTAAAGCAGATTCATTTATTGCAGATTCTCTGTGGAATTTAATCACAGTCCCATCTGGGTTGCCATTATGTAGAATCTGCTGAGTTTTGGGGTGCCAGTTAATATTAATTAACAAGATCTACTGGATCTTTAAAAGGGGATTTATTACAAATAGGATATTTACAATAACATACATAAGGGAAACCTAACTAAGGGACGAGGGAACAATGTAAGGGAAAGGGTAAAAGGAGAGGGTGGTAGAAGATGGGAAGAGGGAAGAAGCAGAAGAAGAATAATAAGAATACTAATGCCTAACTGGTTTGATGTGCTACCTTTATATCAGTTACACAGTCAGACATGGCCCACACATTGCCCATCCCTGTAACACCTCCAAATAATGGTACCATCCAATCAGGTCACAGTCTTTGAAGTTCTCCAGAAACATGCACATGGCTGCTGATGCAGACACTCTTCTGAAGGTGGCGCTCTTAGGTTTAGAATGGGTAAGAGTATCAGAGGTCATACATAATTGCAGTGGTCTTCATCTTCCTGCTGATGGCGTCTGGTATATAGCCAAAAGGTCTTTGTATCAAGTGGCCTGAGGACAGGTTCAACTGGATTTTGGTTGGAGATAAGAGGTCAACTTGAAGAACAATGGTTTGTAATCCAAACACCACAGGGGTTATGTACCTTTGAAGAGGCCAGACAAGATGTCCGTCTCCCATGTAGGTGCTCTCTCTTTACTCTATCACTAGAACAAAAGGCACCGCACCACCGGACACACAATGTCTTCCCGCCTCACAGGTTTTATGACTCCACAGCACATGGTCAATCTCTTTGATGTCGTCCTTTGATGAACTTTAGTGCTATACAGGGTTTGTGGATCAAATTGTGAGTTCAGTCATTCATATTACAGGTACGATAGATATTGTCCATGGTGGGTTCCAACAGTACCACTCCTCCTGTCCTGTATATATACACTGCACAGTACCACTCCTCCTGTCCTGTATATATACACTGCACAGTACCACTCCTCCTGTCCTGTATATATACACTGCACAGTACCACTTCTCCTGTCCTGTATATATACACTGCACAGCACCACTCCTCCTGTCCTGTATATATACACTGCACAGTACCACTCCTCCTGTCCTGTATATATACACTGCACAGTACCACTCCTCCTGTCCTGTATATATACACTGCACAGCACCACTCCTCCTGTCCTGTATATATACACTGCACAGTACCACTCCTCCTGTCCTGTATATATACACTGCACAGTACCACTCCTCCTGTATATATACACTGCACAGTACCACTCCTCCTGTATATATACACTGCACAGTACCACTCCTCCTGTCCTGTATATATATACTGCACAGTGCCACTCCTCCTGTCCTGTATATATACACTGCACAGTACCACTCCTCCTGTCCTGTATATATACACTGCACAGTACCACTCCTCCTGTCCTGTATATATACACTGCACAGTACCACTCCTCCTGTCCTGTATATATACACTGCACAGTACCACTCCTCCTGTATATATACACTGCACAGTACCGCTCCTCCTGTCCTGTATATATACACTGCACAGTACCGCTCCTCCTGTCCTGTATATATACACTGCACAGTACCACTCCTCCTGTCCTATATATATACACTGCACAGCACCACTCCTCCTGTCCTGTATATATACACTGCACAGTACCACTCCTCCTGTATATATACACTGCACAGTACCACTCCTCCTGTATATATACACTGCACAGTACCACTTCTCCACTCCTGTATATACACTGCACAGTACCACTTCTGTCCGGCTTGTTTGGTATCACGCTGTATGTAAACAGATACTTGGACTCTCCAGCTGGAGTCTTGTTTTCCAGTTTCGTTTCTCGCCAGAGTTGTGCAGGATCCTCCCTCTTCAGAAGATCATTCAGCTCTCAGCCTTGAGGCAGCGCAGTGTCTCCAGGTTCACAAATTCCCTCGGATCCATGTCGGACCCCACAGTCACCGCATTTTTGACCAAGCTGCTTTGCTCACATGGGGGACGGCTGTCCAGGGATCATTTGTCTGGATTCTTGGAACTTCCCCCTGATGAGATTGAGCAAATTCTGCTTTATGAACCCCAGAAGTTTTCGCTGGTTGGGGATCTTGTTCTGGCCCGAAACTCTGTAAGAATCTGCTCCAAATATCTGAAGGGTGAAACAGAGGAGGAGTGCGACAAGCTGCACCTGTGCCGATACTACCTGCAGGACAAGTGCTGGAGGTGCGTGACCGGGGAGTAATGTACAGGGCTGGAGGTGGGTGACCGGGGAGTAATGTACAGGACGGGAGGTGGGTGACCGGGGAGTAATGTACAGGACTGGAGGTGGGTGACCGGGGAGTAATGTACAGGGCAGGAGGTTGGTGACCGGGGAGTAATGTACAGGGCAGGAGGTTGGTGACCGGGGAGTAATGTACAGGGCTGGAGGTGGGTGACCGGGGAGTAATGTACAGGACGGGAGGTGGGTGACCGGGGAGTAATGTACAGGACGAGAGGTGGGTGACCGGGGAGTAATGTACAGGACGGGAGGTGGGTGACCGGGGAGTAATGTACAGGACGGAAGGTGGGTGACCGGGGAGTAATGTACAGGGCGGGAGGTGGGTGACCGGGGAGTAATGTACAGGATGGGAGGTGGGTGACCGGGAAGTAATGTACAGGACGGGAGGAGGGTGACCGGGGAGTAATGTACAGGACAGGAGGTGGGTGACCGGGGAGTAATGTACAGGATGGGAGGTGGGTGACCGGGGAGTAATGTACAGGACAGGAGGTGGGTGACCGGGGAGTAATGTACAGGGCGGGAGGTGGGTGACCGGGGAGTAATGTACAGGACGGGAGGTGGGTGACTGGGGAGTAATGTACAGGACGGAGTAATGTACAGGACGGGAGGTGGGTGACCGGGAGTAATGTACAGGGCGGGAGGTGGGTGACCGGGGAGTAATGTACAGGATGGGAGGTGGGTGACCGGGAAGTAATGTACAGGACAGGAGGTGGGTGACCAGGGAGTAATGTACAGGACAGGAGGTGGGTGACCGGGGAGTAATGTACAGGACGGGAGGTGGGTGACCGGGGAGTAATGTACAGGACGGGAGGTGGGTGACCGGGGAGTAATGTACAGGATGGGAGGTGGGTGACCGGGGAGTAATGTACAGGACAGGAGGTGGGTGACCGGGGAGTAATGTACAGGACAGGAGGTGGGTGACCGGGGAGTAATGTACAGGGCGGGAGGTGGGTGACCGGGGAGTAATGTACAGGACGGGAGGTGGGTGACCGGGGAGTAATGTACAGGACGGGAGGTGGGTGACCGGGGAGTAATGTACAGGACGGGAGGTGGGTGACCGGGAGTAATGTACAGGGCGAGAGGTGGGTGACCGGGGAGTAATGTACAGGATGGGAGGTGGGTGACCGGGAAGTAATGTACAGGGCAGGAAGTGGGTGACCGGGGAGTAATGTACAGGATGGGAGGTGGGTGACCGGGGAAAAATGTACCGGGCGGGAGGTTGGTGACCGGGGAGTAATGTACAGGGCGGGAGGTTGGTGACCGGGGAGTAATGTACAGGGCGGGAGGTGGGTGACCAGGGTGTAATGTACAGGGCAGGAGGTGGGTGATCGGGGAGTAATGTACAGGACGGGAGGTGGGTGACCGGGAGTAATGTACAGGGCGGGAGGTGGGTGACCGGGGAGTAATGTACAGGATGGGAGGTGGGTGACTGGGGAGTAATGTACAGGGCAGGAAGTGGGTGACCGGGGAGTAATGTACAGGATGGGAGGTGGGTGACCGGGGAAAAATGTACCGGGCGGGAGGTTGGTGACCGGGGAGTAATGTACAGGGCGGGAGGTTGGTGACCGGGGAGTAATGTACAGGGCGGGAGGTGGGTGACCAGGGTGTAATGTACAGGGCAGGAGGTGGGTGATCGGGGAGTAATGTACAGGACAGGAGGTGTGTTATATACTGTCAGAAAAATATTTAAAAAATATTAAGAATTTATCCCTCCCAGACCTCTCTTCATCCCCGCTCCCCTATGTCAAAAGAGAAGAACTGACACTTTGGCCAGTGGCATCTATGCAATATAACCCACAGCAGAAGTAACTTGTAAGCAAATGCTAGCACAAAAGGTGCTACTGACCCAATTAACATGCGAGTGTTGTTTCCAGTGACACAGACCTGCGATAATTTACATCTAGGTGAGAAGGTTGTATTCCCAGGACTTCAAAAGACTTCAACAGAAATCTATAGTCTTTTCGACGCCGACACGAAATATAGAATATCTGAAGTTCCATACGACCGATAATAATGGGACCCATATTTTTACTGGCAAGGTCAGCTAAGGAACAATATGCATCTTTTTCCATAGCTGTAAGCCCCTCCGGGGAGCTGTGGCGCACAAGTACCAGAATAACGGATCACAGCTACGCCATGTGTGGTCTCTAATGAAAGGTAAATTCATAACGGAAAAAATGGCGTCACTTGCAAGCTTCTGTGATCAACCAGTGATAAGTTATCCGAGAAGTTAGAGATTCTAATAAAATTATGAAGGCTGGAGCCCAGCACACGTGATGTCATCCCAGGGGGTGTGTGGGCAGGTCTCTCTGGCATAAAAGACACAGAAGAGGGGGTCAGTATTCATTGCCAGGGAGTATAGAATCTATAAGCAAAGGATCACGTTCGCTAACAGTCAAATCAAAGTGGGGCGCCCCCCCCTCCAACTATACTGAATTGTCTCTGCGATCTTATAGTACGTTCTTTTTTAATCTTTATTATTTTGTGTAACTGCATATGTATTGTATTGTCTCCTTTTGTAAAATCTTTGTATATTTTTCCTAAACACTGCCTCCCTTTTGGATTAAATATAAAATTTAATAGTTCAGTTTCTTTTGTTCTGTAATCGTTCCCACCCTGAAGCCATATACGCTACCAGAATGCAGGCATCCGATCCTACCTGTATTATATTTCAAATTTGGCAGCGAATAATAATAATTAGGCTATCGTGAAGCCGTCAGTAACCGTACGGTGGCATATACACATATTCCATGTTTTGGAATCTGGAGACGTACACGCCATACGCTTTCTGCTCGCTTGCCGATAGCTACGTAGTGAGTAATTGGGATTGTGTGTGCGCGAATCCCTGCTCAATCCTGACAGAGTGACGGCAGCGGTGGGATATTGTGTGATCTCCCCGTTGTCGTTGTTGACGATCGTGACAAAGAGACGGCAGCGGTGGGATATTGAGTGATCTCCCAGGTGTCGTCGCTGACGTCCCTGACAAATTGGTGGCAAGTGTTGGGATATTACAGAACATCAGTGGCTGGATTGAGCCATCATTCCTGTCACTGAAAACTTGCACGGTTCTTGCGAGAATTCTGGGCAGAGTTTTAAGAAATCAGACTCAGTGTTTTAAAAAAATTTTTATCCGGAATATTACGATACGTGTAGCAGTTGCATCCCCTTCCCTTCTCTTTTTTTTCTGTCCTATCATTTGTTTGGCAATAATGGCTGCACGTGGAGAGTCCTAGTATCACCAGCAGTAGGAGGACGCTATCACTGTTTTCTGTGAGCTGAGACAGATTGACCCCACAGGCAAAACCAAGGCCCAAATGATTGCTGAACTGTTGCAAGGTGCTGCAGAGCCTGTCCGACAGCAGAGCCTTAATGATGGGGCGGCCAGCCAAGACCCGGATGGCGCTGCTGCAGGGGTCCCACCTGTGATGGCCAGCTAGAGCCACAGCCAGGGTAGTGTGGACCCCCACCTGCAGATGGCCTTGGAGGAGCTCGCTGCAGACGATCGTGAAAGACTACTGCAGCTGATTGTAAGGGGGATGGACGCCACCACCCCTTTAAGAAGGACTTTTCCCTGTTATTATTCCCACGTGCAGCAGTAGTTGTCCCTGTGTGAGTGTAATGTCTAATGTAATGTTGATGCTTTTATGTGTTCTCCCTGTATTGTACAGTGCGCTAGTTTCCTAGTTAAAGCAGCATGGCAGAGCTGGCTGGGGGAGGAGCGTAGCAGGGAGGAGCAGAGGCACTGAGCTTAGAGACAGGAGACAGGAAGTCAAAGGGAGTGTCCGGGCGGCCATGCCCAGGACAAGGTGTCAGAGAAGAGCTCCAGAGAAAGGGAGCTTGTGTGAAAACGGGGGTGTCCCCGCAAAGAAGGAGTCGAGGCAGTGGGGGCCATAAGCCCACGAGAGAGGACCTGCTCGTGACAGGTCAGGACCAAGGACAGGTCGAAGCAGTGGGGCCGTAAGCCCATGAGTAAGGACCAGTGATGGTGTAAATGTACTCAGAGAAGAGGCCAGTACACGAGACATCAGGGGTCCATGTGAGTACCAGAGAGAGCGGCAGCCAGAGACCTGAGCCAGGATGAGAAGGTGCGCGGATCCGAGGACAGAAACTAGGCAATAAGCAGAGTCCGGCAGCCATAGACCCAGGCCAGGGTTAGAAGGTGCGCGGAGGAGAGAGAGGGAGTGCCGACAGCCCTCAGCAGGAGCTGAGGACCGAACAGAGGCTGTGGAAAAGGGATGTACATATATACAGTACAGACCAAAAGTTTGGACACACCTCATTTAAAGATTTTTCTGTATTTTCATGACTATGAAAATTGTACATTAAATGAACACATGTGGAATTATATAGTTAACAAAAAAGTGTGAAACAACTGAACATATGTCTTATATTCTAGGTTCTTCAAAGTAGCCACCTTTTGCTTTGATGATTGCTTTGCACACTCTTGGCGTTCTCTTGATGAGCTTCAAGAGGTAGTCACTGGAAATGGTCTTCACTTCACAGGTGTGCCCTGTCAGGTTTAATAAGTGGGATTTCTTGCCTTATAAATGGGGTTGGGACCATCAGTTGTGTTGTGCAGAAGTCTGGTGGATACACAGCTGATTGTCCTACTGAATAGACTGTTAGAATTTGTATTATGGCAAGAAAAAAGCAGCTAAGTAAAGAAAAACGAGTGGCCATCATTACTTTAAGAAATGAAGGTCAGTCAGTCCAAAAAATTGGGAAAACTTTGAAAGTGTCTCCAAGTGCAGTTGCAAAAACCATCAAGCACTACAAAGAAACTGGCTCACGTGAGGACCGCCCCAGGAAAGGAAGACCAAGAGTCACCTCTACTTCTGAGGATAAGTTTATCCGAGTCACCAGCCTCAGAAATCGCAGGTTAACAGCAGCTCAGATTAGAGACCAGGTCAATGCCACACAGAGTTCTAGCAGCAGACACATCTCTACAACAACTGTTAAGAGGAGACTTTGTGCAGCAGGCCTTCATGGTAAAATAGCTGCTAGGAAACCACTGCTAAGGACAGGCAACAATTGAAGAGACTTGTTTGGGCTAAAGAACACAAGGAATGGACATTAGACCAGTGGAAATCTGTGCTTTGGTCTGATGAGTCCAAATTTGATATCTTTGGTTCCAACCACCGTGTCTTTGTGCGACGCAGAAAAGGTGAACGGATGGACTCTACATGCCTGGTTCCCACCGTGAAGCATGGAGGAGGAGGTGTGATGGTGTGGGGGGTGCTTTGCTGGTGACACTGTTGGGGATTTATTCAAAATTGAAGGCATACTGAACCAGCATGGCTACCACAGCATCTTGCAGCGGCATGCTATTCCATCTGGTTTGCATTTAGTTGGACCATCATTTATTTTTCAACAGGACAATGACCCCAAACACACCTCCAGGCTGTGTAAGGACTATTTGACCAAGAAGGAGAGTGATGGGGGGTTACGCCAGATGACCTGGCCTCCACAGTCACCAGACCTGAACCCAATCGAGATGGTTTGGGGTGAGCTCGAACGCAGAGTGAAGGCAAAAGGGCCAACAAGTGCTAAGCATCTCTGGGAACTCCTTCAAGATTGTTGGAAGACCATTTCGGGTGACTACCTCTTGAAGCTCATCAAGAGAATGCCAAGAGTGGGCAAAGCCGTCATCAAAGAAAAAGGTGGCTACTCTGAAGAACCTAGAATATAAGACATATTTTCAGTTGTTTCACACTTTTTTGTTAAGTATATAATTCCACATGTGATAATTCATAGTTTTGATGCCTTCAGTGTGAATGTACAATTTTCATAGTCATGAAAATACAGAAAAATCTTTAAATGAGAAGGTGTGTCCAAACTTTTGGTCTATACTGTATATCTATATCCGAGTAGCACAGCAAGAGAGAACAGGGACTGTGGAAAATTGATAGGAGCCTTATCCGAGTAGCACGGCTTCATTAGGACAAGCGGCAACCAGGACAGAGGGTGTGCTGAAGGTGAAAGTCTGCCTGTTGTGATAAACTGAGTCGGAAGGTAGAGAAACGGCTTATTGTCCCTCCATAAGACCTGGGCTTGAGAATATCTGATGCACCTACCTGTACACTGCAATCTGTCAGTAAAGTTGGTTTTATTTAAAAGCACTGACTCTATCCGATTATTCATGTGCAAGGTGCCAGGGTGCTCGCTGAAGGTTGCTCAGTAGACTCGCCCACCTCGTTACATGATCATGAAATAACGAGAGGCTGAGAGAGTCGAGCGACAGGCCCAAGCTGAGAGAGCTGAGCGACAGGCCCAAGCTGACCGAGAGGTAGCTTAGCGAAAGTGGCAAGATGAGCAGTGGTACCAACTGGAGCTAGCCCGGACTCAGAAGGAGCCATCCTCCACACAGACCCGTGAGTCCAACAGTGCCAATTGCTTTAAACCCCGTCCTGAGCATTTTCCTGTAATGGAGAAAGACTGAGACTTGGACATATTTCTGTGGGGATTTGAAACAGCCTGCAGACAGTACCAGCTGCCTGAAGCCCGGTGGGCCAGGTACTTAACTCCAGGGCTCAGAGGAAAAGCTCTGGAGGTTTTTGATTCTCTCCCTCGAGACCAAGATGGAGACTATGAGGCCATCATGCAGGCCTTGATAAAAAAGTACCAGCTGACTCCGGAGGTTTACCGGAAAAAGTTCCGAGCCCTCCAGCGTGGACCACATGACAGCTACAGGGACGTTGTAGATGGGCTCAGGACCAACTTTGAGCAGTGGGTCCAAGGACTGTCAGTCACCACCTTCGAAGACTTGAAGGATCTGATGGTGAAGGACCAGTTTCTTTGCCTTTTCCCAGTGGAAGTGCGACAGTTTGTGCTTGACCGGGAGCCAAAGGAGGCCGCCAATGCAGCCCAGATCGCAGATGCCTATGAGGCCAACCGCACAACAGAGGTGCAGAAGTCAGTCGCCGCCAGCCGGCCCTCAGCGGGTTCTGCCCCATCTACCAGCACCAGGTCTGCATTTGACTCCCATAAATGTTATATTTGTCACCAAACGGGTCACGTCAGCCTTGTCTGCCCGGAGAGGCAGAAGATGAATCCCACACCTGAGGCCCCAGGGCCTACTGCAACCATTCTTTTTGTGGGTGGGAAGGTTGGCAGGGCCCGTGAGAACTTGCAACCGGTTACAGTGGGCAACACCGTTACTGTTGGCCTTAAGGACACTGGAGCAGAACGTACCCTCATCCGCCCTGAGTTTGTGTTACCAGAGGAACTCATTGTCACGCTGTCTCTGTATACTGGAGGTAGGGGGCCTAAGCTGACCCTAAGCTGGGGCCCTGACTAATCCCTCAACCTGGAGGTGCTGTTAAAGGTACAGAGGTCCAGGCCGCCAGCGTAACCCCTACCTCCTGAGGATCCCTGCACCTAAGTAATCTAGTCCTGAGAAGGACCCCGATCACAACAAAAGGGGACAAGTAATAATATGCCCACACACAGTACTTAGACGAATGAGACAGTACAAGGGAAAAACCAAAACCACCTTGCATACAAAAACTACACAACTACAACAGAGGGAACACCAACGGGAAAGGAGATAAATGATAAAGCGAGGAAGGGAAAAAACACTCCAAATACACTTATCTCTGAAACTCCAAATACCACGATCCGCTCTGTTAGTCTGCATGAAATGCTTTCACCGACACTTCCCTAACAGACCAGCAGGAATTTGAAGGAGTCTCACTACAGCAGCATTGATTGCAGCTGGGCGAGGCAGGACATCGTCTAGCACAGAGAGAGAGAGAATTAACTCCCTCACTGCCGAAAAACACAAAGCACCAAAAAGTCAGCTGCGAGAAGTCAGGCTGTGTAATCGTGACGATCTTCGTGGCGACACACCCGTGACAGTACCCCCCCTTCTACGAGGGGCCTCCGGACCCTCAGGGCCAGGTTTATCCGGGTGAGTCGTGTGGAAGGCCCGAACTAATCGGTCTGCGTTAATATCCGACGCAGGAACCCACATCCTCTCCTCAGGACCATACCCTTTCCAATGAACCAGGTACTGAAGGGACCGGCGATTAAAGCGTGAATCGATGACCCTCGATACCTGGAACTCCAAGTTACCCTTGACCACCACTGGAGGGGGAGGTAAAGGTGACGGTACCACCGGCGCCACATACCTCCTAAGCAACGATCTGTGGAACACGTTGTGAATTTTAAACGTAGGGGGGAGGTCAAGACGGAATGCCACCGGATTAATAATAGAACTGATTCTGTACGGCCCGATGAACCTGGGACCCAGTTTCCAGGAGGGAACCTTAAGTTTTATATTCCTGGTAGACAACCATACCCGATCGTTCACACTTAGGTCCGGACCAGACACTCTCCTCCTATCAGCCATACGTTTGTATCGGTTCCCCATAGTATTCAGATTCTTCAGCACCCCTCTCCATACTGAAGCGAGTGATGAGGAAAATCGTTCCTCCTCAGGAACCCCCGAAGAGTCCCCCCTACTGAAAGTACAAAACTGGGGGTGAAAACCATATGCCCCAAAAAACGGGGACTTACCAGTGGACTCGCTCCGCCTATTATTAATAGCAAACTCTGCCAGAGGTAAGAAAGAAGCCCAGTCCTCCTGGTTCTCTGACACAAAACACCGGAGATATGTCTCCAAGCTCTGGTTCATACGTTCCGTCTGACCATTGGTCTGAGGATGAAAAGCCGATGAGAACGACAAATGCATCCCCCGCCGTACACAAAACGCCTTCCAGAACTTGGACACAAACTGAGACCCCCGATCAGACACCACCTCGGAGGGTACCCCGTGAAGCCTCACAATCTCCCCAGTGAACACCTGCGCAAGAGTTTTAGCATTAGGGAGAGCCGGAAGAGCGATAAAATGTGCCATCTTGCTGAACCTGTCCACTACAACGAGTATGACCGTTTTACCCGAAGACGGAGGGAGGTCCGTAATAAAGTCCATAGACAGATGAGTCCAAGGACGCTCCGGGATCTTCAAAGGTAAGAGGGCCCCAGACGGACGGGTATGTGAGGTCTTAGAGCGCGCACAAACCCCACAGGACGCGACAAAAGTTACCACCTCCTTATGTAAGTTAGGCCACCAAAACCGACGCGAGAGGAGATCCACAGTTGCTCTACTCCCCGGGTGTCCTGCGAAAACTGAGTTATGGTGTGCCTCGATCACCTTTTGTCGCAACTGATCTGGAACAAACAGTCTCCCCGGAGGTCCAACAGGGGCGTCCCCCTGAGCCTCCAATACCTCCTCCTCCAGCTCAGAGCATACTGCCGAAACCACCACCCCCTCCTGAAGGATAGGAATCGGGTCGTCCGTATTCCCGGCCCCAGGGAAACTACGAGATAAGGCATCCGCCTTTACATTTTTTGACCCAGGACGATATGTAACGACAAAATTAAACCTGGTAAAAAACAATGACCACCTAGCTTGTCTGGGATTCAGACGTTTCGCGGACTCCAGATATAGCAGGTTCTTGTGATCGGTGATGACGGTGACCGGATGGACTGCCCCCTCCAAAAAATGGCGCCACTCCTCAAAAGCTAACTTAATGGCCAAGAGTTCCCTATTGCCGACATCGTAATTCCTCTCAGCGGACGACAATTTTTTAGAGAAAAGGCGCACGGATGCCACTTACCAGGGGACGAACCTTGTGACAATACTGCTCCCACCCCTACCTCGGAAGCGTCTACCTCTACAATGAATGGCTGTGACGCATCAGGTTGAATGAGTATGGGTGTCGAGGCAAAACATTTTTTCAAGGAGGAGAATGCTTGACAAGCCTTGTCAGACCACCTAGAAAAATCCGTCCCCTTTTTAGTCATGTCTGTGAGAGGCTTAACCATGGACGAGAAATTACGAATGAACTTCCGGTAATAATTAGCAAACCCCAGGAAACGTTGTAGTGCCTTAAGATTCTCTGGCCGATCCCACTCAAGAACTGCCCGCACTTTCCCAGGGTCCATACGAAAACCGGACGCTGAAACCAGGAAGCCTAAAAACTGGAGTTCCTGTACGGCGAACACACACTTTTCTCATTTGGCATACAGTTTATTATCCCGTAAGATCTGTAACACCTGCCTAACGTGCTCCTGATGAGACACCAGATCCGGCGAGTAAATTAAGATATCATCCAGATATATGACAACAAACTGTCCCACCAGGCGGCGAAAAATGTCATTAACAAAGTGTTGGGACACCGCCGGGGCATTAGTCAGACCGAATGGCATGACAAGGTTCTCATAATGCCCCTCCGGAGTGTTAAACGCCATCTTCCACTCATCCCCCTCCTTCATCCTAATCAGATTGTACGCCCCCCTGAGATCCAACTTAGAGAACCATTTGGCGCCCACGATCTGATTAAAGAGATCGGGAATAAGTGGGAGCGGATACGGATCTCGGACCGTAATCCGATTAAGTTCACGGAAATCCAGGCAAGGGCGTAGGCCTCCATCTTTCTTCTTAACAAAGAAGAACCCCGCAGCCACCGGTGAAGATGAAGGTCTAATATGCCCCTTAGCCAGACTTTCTGAAATATAATCCTTCATGGCCTGCCTCTCAGGACCAGAAAGGTTATACAACCTAGCTTTAGGTAACTTGGCCTCAGGGAGCAGTTTTACAGAACAGTCATACTCGCGATGAGGAGGTAGTTCCTGACACCCTTTCTCCGAGAATACATCCTCAAAGTCCGCCAGAAATGGAGGTAAGACCCAAGGAGTAACCGCACCGATGACCATGTTCATGCAGTTTTTATTACAGAATTTACTCCATTGGCTTATCTCTCTGGTTTGCCAATTAATAACCGGGTTATGCTTAGTTAACCAAGGAAGGCCCAACACTATAGGAGTGGGAAGACCCTCCAACACGTAGCAAGACAACAGTTCTTTATGTATCGCCCCCACTTGAAGTTTTACGTCATGCACAGCTTGCAAAAAACTTCCCTGACCGAGAGGCCTGGCATCGATCGAGAATATGGGGATGGGTTTAGCCAACTCACTCAATCGCATACCTTGAACCCGGGCAAACCGAGCATCAAGCAGATTAGCCCCGGCCCCACTATCCAGAAGAACAGATATTCTCTCAGTTCTCGTACCCACCACCACCTCCGCCGGTACGAGAAACTGAGACGAACCTAGGGACGAAATACCTACTCCCAGATTGCCGTCCACCACACAACCTGGGATCAACAGTTTTCCGATGACTCTTCACTCTGCAAGGGACGGGATGGACACCCCCCAATAAAATGTCCCTTTCTCCCGCAGAAGAAACACCTTCCTGTCTTATGGCGCACCACCGGTCCCCTCCCCCGAAATGATGTCCCTCCTAATTGCATAGGCTCCTCTGGACTGACCAGGGGAACAACCATATGAGGGGACCTTGTAGGAGGTGGAGTCATCACAGGGGGTAGAGTTATCCCGCACCTCTCCCGAAGCCGTCTGTCAACGCGAATAGCAAGGGCCATAGCGGCTTCCAGTGACGCGGGAGAGTCATACTGTGCCAACACATCCTGTAATTTGTCGGATAAACCTTGACAAAACTGGCTCCTAAGAGCCGGGTCATTCCACTGGGTGTCCGTGGCCCACCTACGGAACTCCGAACAGAATTCCTCCGCCGGACGATCTCCCTGCTGGATCCTACGTAACTTAGACTCAGCAAGGGAGATCCGATCTGGGTCATCATATACGAGTCCCAGAGCAGCGAAAAACCTATCCACTGACTGGAGAGCCGGGGAGCCCGGGGGAAGAGAGAACGCCCAAGATTGTGGGTCCCCTTGTAGGAGCGAGATGACAATTCCCACCCTTTGTTCTTCACTCCCCGATGACCGAGGCCGCAGCCGAAAGTACAACTTGCATGCCTCCCGGAAAACAAAAAACTTGTCCCGCCCCCCAGTGAACCTGTCAGGGAGAGCTACTTTAGGTTCTGGTCCGGCTTGCTCCTGAGGATACAAAACCTTGGACCTAACGTCCGCCAGCTCCATGGACAAACTCTGCAACTGCCGAGCTAGACCGGCTACTGGATCCATGGTAGCTGGAGAAAATCTAAGTGGTCGGTGAAAATGTCACGCTGTCTCTGTATACTGGAGGTAGGGGGCCTAAGCTGACCCTAAGCTGGGGCCCTGACTAATCCCTCAACCTGGAGGTACTGTTAAAGGTACAGAGGTCCAGGCCGCCAGCGTAACCCCTACCTCCTGAGGATCCCTGCACCTAAGTAATCTAGTCCTGAGAAGGACCCCGATCACAACAAAAGGGGACAAGTAATAATATGCCCACACACAGTACTTAGACGAACGAGACAGTACAAGGGAAAAACCAAAACCACCTTGCATACAAAAACTACACAACTACAACAGAGGGAACACCAACGGGAAAGGAGATAAATGATAAAGCGAGGAAGGGAAAAAACACTCCAAATACACTTATCTCTGAAACTCCAAATACCACGATCCGCTCTGTTAGTCTGCATGAAATGCTTTCACCGACACTTCCCTAACAGACCAGCAGGCATTTGAAGGAGTCCCACTACAGCAGCATTGATTGCAGCTGGGCGAGGCTGGACCTCGTCTAGCACAGAGAGAGAGAGAATTAACTCCCTCACTGCCGAAAAACACAAAGCACCAAAAAGTCAGCTGCGAGAAGTCAGGCTGTGTAATCGTGACGATCTTCGTGGCGACACACCCGTGACACTCATTCCTGGGAAAACCCTGACTAATAATAATTGGGCTATCGTGAATCTGGCAGTAACCGTACGGGGGAGTATACACATATTCCATGTGTTGGAATCCGGAGACGTACACGCCATACGCTTTCTGCTCGCTTGCCGATAGCTACGTAGTGAGTAATCGGGATCGTGGGTGCGCGAATCCCTGCTCAATCCTGACAGAGTGACGGCAGCGGTGGGATATTGTGTGATCTCCCCGGTGTCGTCGCTGACGATCGTGACAAAGCGACGGCAGCGGTGGGATATTGTGTGATCTCCCAGATGTCGTTGCTGACGTCCCTGAGAAATTGGTGGCAAGTGTTGGGATATTACAGAACATCAGTGGCTGGATTGAGCAATCCTTGACATATACATATAATTGTACATACATATTTATTATTATGAGTTCTCACCGAGAGTGCAACTATATGATATACCAAAGGATTAGACACAACATCTTAGTAGAAAGTATCACATATTTCTTATGTTTCAGAAAACACTGCAAGTTTTCTCATGATATTACTACAGATCATAACCGGTCGATTTTGAAAAACAAAGAAATTTGTGGACTGAATAAAGAAGAGATAAAAGTTCTCCTGTTACAGAATGACAACCAGACTCTGCCGGAGGTCAGTGCAACACAACAGAGATAATAACATGTCTCTGAGCAAAACATAATGAAAATAACTAATACAAAATATGACGTCAAGGCTCTAAATTCCCACAAAAATTAGTAAAAATTTGTAAAATAACGAGATCTATGTACAGAAACATAAATCATACAGACACATGGGCCATGCACATGGTGAACAAGTCTGTAGGACAGTGTTCACACCACCAAAAGACTGAAAAAGACAAGAACGCAGTAAAACAAAACGTATAAAAATACTCTGTTGTAAAAAAGTAACAGTAAACAGCAAGTGCTAGTAAAAAGGTTTTTTTTTACTAGCACTTGCTGTTTACTGTTACTCTTTTACAACAGAGTATTTTTATACATTTTTTTTTACTGTGTTCTTGTGTTTTTCAGAAACATAAATAATATAGTACTGCCCCAGCATGTGTTGGCAGCGGATTAATCTTTGTACTGTCCAGCCATGGGCTGTAGACACATACGCTGCTTCTGTAGATGACAAGATTACTGACTCCTGTTTTCTGCTAGACCAATAAATTGAATGTTTTCCAAGCTTGAACAAATAGCCGCTTGTTGATTTACGATCACTTAAGTCACCAGCCCAGTCTGCATCCACATATTGTCAGGGTGTGACTGTGGGATAGCAGATGTGCACCTATATTTACCGTCAGTCTAGGGGTTACTGGCTATTCCTGTCCCAGGATTACCCCTGAAGGTGGAGATGCCTGGGCCTTGTTCCTTCCTATGCTTTTAAGTAGTACTAGTCTGTGCAGTGTATGGGGAAATACAAAATAAGACAGACAGGGCAAAACGGAAGCTCAATCACACAACAATCTCTCAGGGAAATATATAAATATAAAGACACTTAGGGGAAAAGTAAAATGTTAACCAAACACCGCTCATAACAACTTTAGAAACAACCACTAATAACAAGGATGCGTCCAAGTCCTCAAACCAGGATAGAGAACTATTGCTGGTATCACCTGAACAGCAGAGCCAGCTTAAAAAGAGAAAGAGGAGACCTCACTGTTTCTCCTGCACCATGCGACCACCAGCAAAGGTTTAACTCCTTCTAACCTGCCTAGGAGCTGCAGCTCTAAAAGTCAACGCTCGGTCACTCTGTACTGATCATAGCTATGTATAGAGTCACAAGGAGGAATGTCTGAATCTGTAGAATCCACGGATGCTCATGCCGCCATGACAGGTGAACATGTTTGAGAAAACCTCCTTGTGAGTTTTAGATCTCCTGTTTCAGATATCCTTAAATTTATGTCTTGAGTCTCTTTCAAAAATGAAGAAGTTTCTTAACGGCATTCCAGTCTTTTTGGTGCGTTTTTTTCCACATATAAGCAGAGAATTCGAATTATCTGGTCGAGTCATAGTTACTATGTATAGAAGCGCTCCCACTGCCTGTCTGTATTTCTCATTGTTAGGGTCAGATCATCTTCTCCTTACATCTTTAAGTAGGATGGTTCCATTGGGTTGATAGACCTTTGGCTTCTGACATTCCAAACTGATTTGGGTTGATAGACCTTTGGCTTCTGACATTCCAAACTGATTTGGGTTGATAGACCTTTGGCTTCTGACATTCCAAACTGATTCAGAATTAAGTTGATTTTTGCACTTTGGTTTAGAAGAAAGCTTCCATCTTCTTCTCTTTGGACCTGGATTCCTGGATATGTCACATTTCCAAGGTCTTTTCTTTTAAAATGCTGAGTCAGAATTTTCGTCATCTTTGCAATTTCTGTTTCCTCTTGATGAACCATAATCACATTGTCCACATATAAGAGAATATACATCCACTTTCCGTCTGTACATTTTGTGTATAAACATGGATCGGCTCGACCTCTTTTAAATCCTTCTTCCAAAAAGACTTTGCTTAAGACCATAGAGAGATTTTTTTTAGTTTGCAAACGAGATTCTCTTCACCCTCTCTGATATAACCATCAGGAAGAGTCATGTCCAAGTCCTCTTCAATGTCACCATGTAAAAAGGCAGTTTTGATGTTCAAATATCTGACAAACATCTTTTGTACAGCAGCTATAGCCATTAGAGTCCTGAATGTGGTCTGCTAAGCAACTGGAGACAATGTGGCATCATAACCTTCACCATATTTCTGAGAATATGCTTTTAAATCTATGAACCTTGCCTTCAGAGTCATACTTGGTCTTAAAAACTCCTGTGTGAACTGAAACCAATGAACTTTCTGCCAGCATGTTATATGCTGGTGTGTTAACTCACTTAAAGAGCGTGGTTTTAGGGGAATGACATAGTGATGGGAGGGATGTCATTCCCCATACCTCCACCGCAGGGTGTGGCTGAGGATCGTTTAAATGTTCAGTCCTGGTTTTTTTTTCTGTGTGTTGTGTTTGGAGAGGCAAAGTCTCCAGACTGGACAGCCATAGCTCAGGAGGGAGCTGAAGGCTGGACATAACCGGTGTGTGCGACCCGCACACACAGATATATGGGCTGTGCTATAGTTTATCTTTTGTTTTTGTGGTTTAGGCAAGTAGGCCGTATTTATTTTGCTGGAGTGCAGAGCTTTTTGCTGTCAATAAAGCCTGCAAAGAAAACCCGGGTTCCTGAGTCTACTTCCGGAAGTGGCCGAGCGAGTCGTCCTACCACAGTGTGAATATCTACAAGAATTCAGCTGGAAAATAAACCTTCTGTAATTTTCATAAGTGCCTCCTACAGTCGAGTTCAAGCTATCTGAGGACATCACTCTGTGAGTAACGGCTGACAGAGGCAGAAGAGAAACGGAGGCTCAGCGCCCTACACTTCCAGCCTAGTTATGGAGTTAAAATAGTAAAAAAACATTTTGCCAGATAAATCTGTAAAGTCAGTCTACAGCTTCTATAACGCTACATAACATACAGCAGAGCATCCGCTTACAACATATAAGAAATCATCCAGTGTGTGTAAGCAAAATAGCACAGCCTCTCCTCCAGCAGCTCACATCACATGCCCTCTATATACAAGAATATAACTACTAAAATACTGCCCCCTATGTACAAGAATATAACTACTATAATACTGCCCCCTATGTACAAGAATATAACTGCTATAATAATGCCCTCTATATACAAGAATATAACTACTATAATACTGCCCCTATGTACAGGAATATAACTACTATAATACTGCTCCCTATGTACAAGAATATAACTACTATAAAACTGCTCCTATGTACAGGAATATAACTACTATAATACTGCCCCCTATGTACAAGAATATAACTACTATAATACTGCCCCCTATGTACAAGAATATAACTACTATAATACTGCTCCCTATGTACAAGAATATAACTACTATAATACTGCCCCTATGTACAGGAATATAACTACTATAATACTGCCCCCTATGTACAAGAATATAACTGCTATAATACTGCTCCTATGTACAAGAATATAACTACTATAATACTGCTCCTATGTACAAGAATATAACTACTATAATACTGCCCCTATGTACAGGAATATAACTACTATAATACTGCTCCCTATGTACAAGAATATAACTACTATAATACTGCTCCTATGTACAAGAATATAACTGCTATAATAATGCCCTCTATATACAAGAATATAACTACTATAATACTGCCCCCTATGTACAAGAATATAACTACTATAATACTGCCCCCTATATACAAGAATATAACTACTATAATACTGCCCCTATGTACAAGAATATAACTACTATAATACTGCTCCCTATGTGCAAGAATATAACTACTATAATACTGCCCCTATGTACAAGAATATAACTACTATAATACCGCTCCTATGTACAAGAATATATCTATAATACTGCCCCCTATGTACAAGAATATAACTACTATAATACTGCTCCTATGTATAAGAATATAACTACTATAATACTGCCCCTATGTACAAGAATATAACTACTATAATACTGCCCCTATGTACAAGAATATAACTACTATAATACTGCCCCCTATGTACCAGAATATAACTACTATAATACTGCCCCTATGTACAAGAATATAACTACTATAATACTGCTCCTATGTGCAAGAATATAACTACTATAATACTTCCCCTATGTACAAGAATATAACTGCTATAATACTGCCCCAATGTACAAGAATATAGCTACTATAATACTGCCCCTATGTACAAGAATATAACTACTATAATACTGTCCCCTATGTACAGGAATATAACTACTATAATACTGCCGCTATGTACAAGAATATAGCTACTATAATACTGCCCCCTATGTACAGGAATATAGCTACTATAATACTGCCCCCTATGTACCAGAATATAACTACTATAATACTGCCCCTATGTACAAGAATATAACTACTATAATACTGACCCCTATGTACAAGAATATAACTACTATAATACTGCCCCCTATGTACAAGAATATAACTACTATAATACCGCTCCTATGTACAAGAATATAACTACTATAATACTGCCCCTATGTACAAGAATATAACTACTATAATACTGCTCCTATGTACAAGAATATAACTACTATAATACTGCTCCCTATGTACAAGAATATAACTGCTATAATACTGCCCCTATGTACAAGAATATAACCACTATAATACTGCCCCCTATGTACAGGAATATAACTACTATAATACTGCCCCTATGTACAAGAATATAACTACTATAATACTGCTCCTATGTACAAGAATATAACTACTATAATACTGCCCCCTATGTACGAGTATATAACTACTATAATACTGCCCCTATGTACAAGAATATAACTACTATAATCCTGCTCCCTATGTACAAGAATATAACTACTATAACACTGCCCCCTATGTACAAGAATATAACTACTATAATACTGCCCCTATGTACAAGAATATAACTACTATAACACTGCCCCCTATGTACAAGAATATAACTACTATAATACTGCCCCTATGTACAAGAATATAACTACTATAACACTGCCCCCTATGTACAAGAATATAACTACTATAACACTGCCCCCTATGTACAAGAATATAACTACTATAATACTGCCCCTATGTACAAGAATATAGCTACTATAATACTGCCCCTATGTACAAGAATATAACTACTATAATACTTCTCCTATGTACAAGAATATAACTACTATAATACTGCCCCCTATGTACAAGAATATAACTACTATAATACTGCCCCCTATGTACAAGAATATAACTACTATAATACTGCCCCTATGTACAAGAATATAACTACTATAACACTGCCCCCTATGTACAAGAATATAACTACTATAACACTGCCCCCTATGTACAAGAATATAACTACTATAATACTGCCCCTATGTACAAGAATATAGCTACTATAATACTGCCCCTATGTACAAGAATATAACTACTATAATACTTCTCCTATGTACAAGAATATAACTACTATAATACTGCCCCCTATGTACAAGAATATAACTACTATAATACTACCCCTATGTACAAGAATATAGCTACTATAATACTGCCCCTATGTACAAGAATATAACTACTATAATACTTCTCCTATGTACAAGAATATAACTACTATAATACTGCCCCCTATGTACAAGAATATAACTACTATAATACTGCCCCCTATGTACAAGAATATAACTACTATAATACTGCTCCTATGTACAAGAATATAACTACTATAATACTGCTCCTATGTACAAGAATATAACTACTATAATGCTGCTCCCTATGTACAAGAATATAACTGCTATAATACTGCCCCTATGTACAAGAATATAACTGCTATAATACTGCCCCTATGTACAAGAATATAACTACTATAATACTGCCCCTATGTACAAGAATATAACTACTATAATACTGCCCCCTATGTACAGGAATATAACTACTATAATATTGCCCCTATGTACAAGAATATAACTACTATAATACTGCCCCCTATGTACAGGAATATAACTACTATAATATTGCCCCTATGTACAAGAATATAACTACTATAATACTGCCCCCTATGTACAGGAATATAACTACTATAATACTGCCCCCTATGTACAAGAATATAACTGCTATAATACTGCCCCTATGTACAAGAATATAACTACTATAATACTGCCCCCTATGTACAGGAATATAACTACTATAATATTGCCCCTATGTACAAGAATATAACTACTATAATACTGCCCCCTATGTACAGGAATATAACTACTATAATACTGCTCCTATGTACAAGAATATAACTACTATAATACTGCTCCTATGTACAAGAATATAACTACTATAATACTGCTCCTATGTACAGGAATATAACTACTATAATACTGCCCCCTATGTACAAGAATATAACTGCTATAATACTGCCCCTATGTACAAGAATATAACTACTATAATACTGCCCCCTATGTACAGGAATATAACTACTATAATATTGCCCCTATGTACAAGAATATAACTACTATAATACTGCCCCCTATGTACAGGAATATAACTACTATAATACTGCTCCTATGTACAAGAATATAACTACTATAATACTGCTCCTATGTACAGGAATATAACTACTATAATACTGCTCCTATGTACAAGAATATAACTACTATAATACTGCCCCTATGTACAAGAATATAACTACTATAATACTGCTCCTATGTACAAGAATATAACTACTATAATACCGCTCCTATGTACAAGAATATAACTACTATAATACTGCCCCCTATGTACAGGAATATAACTACTATAATACTGCTCCTATGTACAAGAATATAACTACTATAATACTGCTCCTATGTACAGGAATATAACTACTATAATACTGCTCCTATGTACAAGAATATAACTACTATAATACTGCTCCTATGTACAAGAATATAACTACTATAATACCGCTCCTATGTACAAGAATATATCTATAATACTGCCCCCTATGTACAAGAATATAACTACTATAATACTGCTCCTATGTATAAGAATATAACTACTATAATACTGCTCCTATGTACAAGAATATATCTATAATACTGCCCCCTATGTACAAGAATATAACTACTATAATACTGCTCCTATGTACAAGAATATAACTACTATAATACTGCTCCTATGTACAAGAATATAACTACTATAATGCTGCCCCCTATGTACAAGAATATAACTGCTATAATACTGCCCCTATGTACAAGAATATAACTACTATAATACTGCCCCCTATGTACAAGAATATAACTGCTATAATACTGCCCCTATGTACAAGAATATAACTACTATAATACTGCCCCCTATGTACAGGAATATAACTACTATAATATTGCCCCTATGTACAAGAATATAACTACTATAATACTGCCCCCTATGTACAGGAATATAACTACTATAATACTGCTCCTATGTACAAGAATATATCTACTATAATACTGCTCCTATGTACAGGAATATAACTACTATAATACTGCTCCTATGTACAAGAATATAACTACTATAATACCGCTCCTATGTACAAGAATATATCTATAATACTGCCCCCTATGTACAAGAATATAACTACTATAATACTGCTCCTATGTATAAGAATATAACTACTATAATACTGCCCCTATGTACAAGAATATAACTACTATAATACTGCCCCTATGTACAAGAATATGACTACTATAATACTGCCCCCTATGTACCAGAATATAACTACTATAATACTGCTCCTATGTACAAGAATATAACGACTATAATACTTCCCCTATGTACAAGAATATAACTGCTATAATACTGCCCCAATGTACAAGAATATAGCTACTATAATACTGCCCCTATGTACAAGAATATAACTAATATAATACTGTCCCCTATGTACAGGAATATAACTACTATAATACTGCTCCTATGTACAAGAATATAACGACTATAATACTTCCCCTATGTACAAGAATATAACTGCTATAATACTGCCCCAATGTACAAGAATATAGCTACTATAATACTGCCCCTATGTACAAGAATATAACTACTATAATACTGTCCCCTATGTACAGGAATATAACGACTATAATACTTCCCCTATGTACAAGAATATAACTGCTATAATACTGCCCCAATGTACAAGAATATAGCTACTATAATACTGCCCCTATGTACAAGAATATAACTACTATAATACTGTCCCCTATGTACAGGAATATAACTACTATAATACTACCGCTATGTACAAGAATATAGCTACTATAATACTGCCCCCTATGTACAGGAATATAGCTACTATAATACTGCCCCTATGTACAAGAATATAACTACTATAATACTGCCCCCTATGTACAAGAATATAACTGCTATAATACTGCCCCAATGTACAAGAATATAACTACTATAATACTGCCCCCTATGTACAAGAATATAACTACTATAATACTTCCCCTATGTACAAGAATATAACTACTATAATACTGCCCCCTATGTACAAGAATATAACTACTATAATACTGCCCCCTATGTACAAGAATATAACTGCTATAATACTGCCCCAATGTACAGGAATATAACTACTATAATACTGCTCCCTATGTGCAAGAATATAACTACTATAATACTGCCCCTATGTACAAGAATATAACTACTATAATACTGCCCCCTATGTACAAGAATATAACTACTATAATACTGCTCCTATGTACAAGAATATAACTATTATAATACTGCCCCATATGTACAAGAATATAACTACTATAATACTGCTCCTATGTACAAGAATACAACTACTATAATACTGCCCCTATGTACAAGAATATAACTACTATAATACTGCCCCCTATGTACAAGAATATAACTACTATAATACTGCCCCTATGTACAAGAATATAACTACTATAACACTGCTCCCTATGTACAAGAATATAACTACTATAACACTGCCCCCTATGTACAAGAATATAACTACTATAATACTGCCCCTATGTACAAGAATATAACTACTATAACACTGCCCCCTATGTACAAGAATATAACTACTATAATACTGCCCCTATGTATAAGAATATAACTACTATAATACTGTCCCCTATGGACAAGAATATAACTACTATAATACTGCCCCTATGTACAAGAATATAACTACTATAACACTGCCCCCTATGTACAAGAATATAACTACTATAATACTGCCCCTATGTATAAGAATATAACTACTATAACACTGCCCCCTATGTACAAGAATATAACTACTATAACACTGCCCCCTATGTACAAGAATATAACTACTATAACACTGCCCCCTATGTACAAGAATATAACTACTATAATACTGCCCCTATGTACAAGAATATAACTACTATAATACTGCCCCTTATGTACAAGAATATAACTACTATAATACTGCCCCCTATGTACAAGAATATAACTACTATAATACTGCCCCCTATGTACAAGAATATAACTACTATAATACTGCCCCTATGTATACAAATATAACTACTATAACACTGCCCCCTATGTACAAGAATATAACTACTATAACACTGCCCCCTATGTACAAGAATATAACTACTATAATACTGCCCCTATGTACAAGAATATAACTACTATAATACTGCCCCTTATGTACAAGAATATAACTACTATAATACTGCCCCTATGTACAAGAATATAACTACTATAATACTGCCCCCTATGTACAAGAATATAACTACTATAATACTGCTCCTATGTACAAGAATAAAACTACTATAATACTGCCCCCCATGTACAAGAATATAACTACTATAATACTGCCCCTATGTACAAGAATATAACTACTATAATACTGCTCCTATGTACAAGAATATAACTACTATAATACTGCCCCTTATGTACAAGAATATAACTACTATAATACTGCTCCTATGTATAAGAATATAACTACTATAATACTGCTCCTATGTACAAGAATATAACTACTATAATACTGCCCCCTATGTACAAGAATATAACTACTATAATACTGCCCCTATGTACAAGAATATAACTACTATAATACTGCTCCTATGTACAAGAATATAACTACTATAATACTGCCCCCTATGTACAAGAATATAACTACTATAATACTGCTCCTATGTACAAGAATACAACTACTATAATACTGCTCCTATGTACAAGAATACAACTACTATAATACTGCCCCCTATGTACAAGAATATAACTACTATAATACTGCCCCATATGTACAAGAATATAACTACTATAATACTGCTCCCTATGTACAAGAATATAACTACTATAATACTGCCCCTATGTACAAGAATATAACTACTATAATACTGCTCCTATGTACAAGAATATAACTACTATAATACTGCCCCCTATGTACAAGAATATAACTACTATAATACTGCTCCTATGTACAAGAATACAACTACTATAATACTGCTCCTATGTACAAGAATACAACTACTATAATACTGCCCCCTATGTACAAGAATATAACTACTATAATACTGCCCCATATGTACAAGAATATAACTACTATAATACTGCTCCCTATGTACAAGAATATAACTACTATAATACAGCCCCTATGTACAAGAATATAACTACTATAATACTGCTCCTATGTACAAGAATATAACTACTATAATACTGCCCCCTATTTACAAGAATATAACTACTATAATACTGCTCCTATGTACAAGAATATAACTACTATAATACTGCCCCCTATGTACAAGAATATAACTACTATAATACTGCCCCCTATGTACAAGAATATAACTACTATAATACTGCTCCTATGTACAAGAATACAACTACTATAATACTGCTCCTATGTACAAGAATATAACTGCTATAATACTGCCCCTATGTACAAGAATATAACTACTATAATACTGCCCCGTATGTACAAGAATATAACTACTATAATACTGCCCCTATGTACAAGAATATAACTACTATAATACTGCCCCATATGTACAAGAATATAACTACTATAATACTGCTCCTATGTACAAGAATACAACTACTATAATACTGCCCCTATGTACAAGAATATAACTACTATAATACTGCCCCCTATGTACAAGAATATAACTACTATAATACTGCCCCCTATGTACAAGATTATAACTACTATAACACTGCCCCCTATGTACAAGAATATAACTACTATAATACTGCTCCCTATGTACAAGAATATGACTACTATAATACAGACCCCTATGTACAAGAATATAACTACTATAATACTGCTCCTATGTACAAGAATATAACTACTATAATACTGCCCCCTATGTACAAGAATATAACTACTATAATACTGCCCCTATGTACAAGAATATAACTACTATAATACTGCTCCGTATGTACAAGAATATAACTACTATAATACTGCTCCTATGTACAAGAATATAACTACTATAATACTGCTCCTATGTACAAGAATATAACTACTATAATATTACCCCCTATGTACAAGAATATAACAACTATAACACTGCCCCCTATGTACAAGAATATAACTACTATAATACTGCTCCCTATGTACAAGAATATGACTACTATAATACTGACCCCTATGTACAAGAATATAACTACTATAATACTGCTCCTATGTACAAGAATATAACTACTATAATACTGCCCCCTATGTACAAGAATATAACTACTATAATACTGCCCCTATGTACAAGAATATAACTACTATAATACTGCTCCCTATGTACAAGAATATAACTACTATAATACTGCTCCTATGTACAAGAATATAACTACTATAATACTGCTCCTATGTACAAGAATATAACTACTATAATATTACCCCCTATGTACAAGAATATAACAACTATAACACTGCCCCCTATGTACAAGAATATAACTACTATAATACTGCCCCTATGTACAAGAATATAACTACTATAACACTGCCCCCTATGTACAAGAATATAACTACTATAATACTGCCCCTATGTATAAGAATATAACTACTATAATACTGCCCCTATGTACAAGAATATAACTACTATAACACTGCCCGCTATGTACAAGAATATAACTACTATAATAATGCCCCTATGTACAAGAATATAACTACTATAATACTGCTCCTATGTACAAGAATACAACTACTATAATACTGCCCCTATGTACAAGAATATAACTACTATAATACTGCCCCCTATGTACAAGAATATAACTACTATAATACTGCCCCCTATGTACAAGATTTTAACTACTATAACACTGCCCCCTATGTACAAGAATATAACTACTATAATACTGCTCCCTATGTACAAGAATATGACTACTATAATACTGACCCCTATGTACAAGAATATAACTACTATAATACTGCTCCTATGTACAAGAATATAACTACTATAATACTGCCCCCTATATACAAGAATATAACTACTATAATACTGCCCCTATGTACAAGAATATAACTACTATAATACTGCTCCCTATGTACAAGAATATAACTACTATAATACTGCTCCTATGTACAAGAATATAACTACTATAATACTGCTCCTATGTACAAGAATATAACTACTATAATATTACCCCCTATGTACAAGAATATAACAACTATAACACTGCCCCCTATGTACAAGAATATAACTACTATAATACTGCCCCTATGTACAAGAATATAACTACTATAACACTGCCCCCTATGTACAAGAATATAACTACTATAATACTGCCCCTATGTATAAGAATATAACTACTATAATACTGCCCCTATGTACAAGAATATAACTACTATAACACTGCCCCCTATGTACAAGAATATAACTACTATAATAATGCCCCTATGTACAAGAATATAACTACTATAATACTGCCCCTATGTACAAGAATATAACTACTATAATACTGCCCCTTATGTACAAGAATATAACTACTATAATACTGCCCCTATGTACAAGAATATAACTACTATAATACTGCCCCCTATGTACAAGAATATAACTACTATAATACTGCTCCTATGTACAAGAATAAAACTACTATAATACTGCCCCCATGTACAAGAATATAACTACTATAATACTGCCCCCTATGTACAAGAATATAACTACTATAATACTGCTCCTATGTATAAGAATATAACTACTATAATACTGCTCCTATGTACAAGAATATAACTACTATAATACTGCCCCCTATGTACAAGAATATAACTACTATAATACTGCCCCTATGTACAAGAATATAACTACTATAATACTGCTCCTATGTACAAGAATATAACTACTATAATACTGCCCCCTATGTACAAGAATATAACTACTATAATACTGCCCCCTATGTACAAGAATATAACTACTATAATACTGCTCCTATGTACAAGAATATAACTACTATAATACTGCTCCTATGTACAAGAATACAACTACTATAATACTGCCCCCTATGTACAAGAATATAACTACTATAATACTGCCCCATATGTAAAAGAATATAACTACTATAATACTGCTCCCTATGTACAAGAATATAACTACTATAATACTGCCCCTATGTACAAGAATATAACTACTATAATACTGCCCCCTATGTACAAGAATATAACTACTATAATACTGCTCCTATGTACAAGAATATAACTACTATAATACTGCCCCCTATGTACAAGAATATAACTACTATAATACTGCTCCTATGTACAAGAATATAACTACTATAATACTGCCCCCTATGTACAAGAATATAACTACTATAATACTGCCCCCTATGTACAAGAATATAACTACTATAATACTGCTCCTATGTACAAGAATACAACTACTATAATACTGCTCCTATGTACAAGAATATAACTGCTATAATACTGCCCCTATGTACAAGAATATAACTACTATAATACTGCCCCATATGTACAAGAATATAACTACTATAATACTGCCCCTATGTACAAGAATATAACTATTATAATACTGCCCCATATGTACAAGAATATAACTACTATAATACTGCTCCTATGTACAAGAATACAACTACTATAATACTGCCCCTATGTACAAGAATATAACTACTATTATACTGCCCCCTATGTACAAGAATATAACTACTATAATACTGCCCCCTATGTACAAGATTATAACTACTATAACACTGCCCCCTATGTACAAGAATATAACTACTATAATACTGCTCCCTATGTACAAGAATATGACTACTATAATACTGACCCCTATGTACAAGAATATAACTACTATAATACTGCTCCTATGTACAAGAATATAACTACTATAATACTGCCCCCTATGTACAAGAATATAACTACTATAATACTGCCGCTATGTACAAGAATATAACTACTATAATACTGCTCCCTATGTACAAGAATATAACTACTATAATACTGCTCCTATATACAAGAATATAACTACTATAATACTGCTCCTATGTACAAGAATATAACTACTATAATATTACCCCCTATGTACAAGAATATAACTACTATAACACTGCCCCTATGTACAAGAATATAACTACTATAATACTGCCCCTATGTACAAGAATATAACTACTATAACACTGCCCCCTATGTACAAGAATATAACTACTATAATACTGCCCCTATGTATAAGAATATAACTACTATAACACTGCCCCCTATGTACAAGAATATAACTGCTATAACACTGCCCCCTATGTACAAGAATATAACTACTATAATACTGCCCATTATGTAGAAGAATATAACTACTATAATACTGCCCCCTATGTACAAGAATATAACTACTATAATACTGCCCCCTATGTACAAGAATATAACTACTATAATACTGCTCCTATGTACAAGAATATAACTACTGTAATACTGACCCTTATGTACAAGAATATAACTACTATAATACTGCCCCCTATGTACAAGAATATAACTACTATAATACTGCCCCTATGTACAAGAATAAAACTACTATAATACTGCCCCCCATGTACAAGAATATAACTACTATAATACTGACCCCTATGTACAAGAATATAACTACTATAATACTGCTCCTATGTACAAGAATATAACTACTATAATACTGCCCCCTATGTACAAGAATATAACTACTATAATACTGCTCCTATGTATAAGAATATAACTACTATAATACTGCTACTATGTACAAGAATATAACTACTATAATACTGCCCCCTATGTACAAGAATATAACTACTATAATACTGCCCCTATGTACAAGAATATAACTACTATAATACTGCTCCTATGTACAAGAATATAACTACTATAATACTGCCCCCTATGTACAAGAATATAACTACTATAATACTGCCCCCTATGTACAAGAATATAACTTCTATAATACTGCTTCTATGTACAAGAATACAACTACTATAATACTGCTCCTATGTACAAGAATACAACTACTATAATACTGCCCCCTATGTACAAGAATATAACTACTATAATACTGCTCCATATGTACAAGAATATAACTACTATAATACTGCTCCCTATGTACAAGAATATAACTACTATAATACTGCCCCTATGTACAAGAATATAACTACTATAATACTGCCCCCTATGTACAAGAATATAACTACTATAATACTGCTCCTATGTACAAGAATATAACTACTATAATACTGCCCCCTATGTACAAGACTATAACTACTATAATACTGCCCCTATGTACAAGAATATAACTACTATAATACTGCTCCTATGTACAAGAATACAACTACTATAATACTGCTCCTATGTACAAGAATATAACTACTATAATACTGCCCCTATGTACAAGAATATAACTACTATAATACTGCCCCATATGTACAAGAATATAACTACTATAATACTGCTCCTATGTACAAGAATACAACTACTATAATACTGCCCCTATGTACAAGAATATAACTACTATAATACTGCTCCCTATGTACAAGAATATGACTACTATAATACTGACCCCTATGTACAAGAATATAACTACTATAATACTGCTCCTATGTACAAGAATATAACTACTATAATACTGCCCCCTATGTACAAGAATATAACTACTATAATACTGCCCCTATGTACAAGAATATAACTACTATAATACTGCTCCCTATGTACAAGAATATAACTACTATAATACTGCTCCTATGTACAAGAATATAACTACTATAATACTGCTCCTACGTACAAGAATATAACTACTATAATATTACCCCTATGTACAAGAATATAACTACTATAATACTGCCCCTATGTACAAGAATATAACTACTATAACACTGCCCCCTATGTACAAGAATATAACTACTATAATACTGCCCCTATGTATAAGAATATAACTACTATAATACTGCCCCTATGTACAAGAATATAACTACTATAACACTGCCCCCTATGTACAAGAATATAACTACTATAATACTGCCCCTATGTACAAGAATATAACTACTATAATACTGCCCCTATGTACAAGAATATAACTACTATAATACTGCCCCTTATGTACAAGAATATAACTACTATAATACTGCCCCTATGTACAAGAATATAACTACTATAATACTGCCCCCTATGTACAAGAATATAACTACTATAATACTGCTCCTATGTACAAGAATAAAACTACTATAATACTGCCCCCATGTACAAGAATATAACTACTATAATACTGCCCCCTATGTACAAGAATATAACTACTATAATACTGCTCCTATGTACAATAATATAACTACTATAATACTGCCCCCTATGTACAAGAATATAACTACTATAATACTGCTCCTATGTATAAGAATATAACTACTATAATACTGCTCCTATGTACAAGAATATAACTACTATAATACTGCCCCCTATGTACAAGAATATAACTACTATAATACTGCCCCTATGTACAAGAATATAACTACTATAATACTGCTCCTATGTACAAGAATATAACTACTATAATACTGCCCCCTATGTACAAGAATATAACTACTATAATACTGCCACCTATGTACAAGAATATAACTACTATAATACTGCTCCTATGTACAAGAATATAACTACTATAATACTGCTCCTATGTACAAGAATACAACTACTATAATACTGCCCCCTATGTACAAGAATATAACTACTATAATACTGCCCCATATGTACAAGAATATAACTACTATAATACTGCTCCCTATGTACAAGAATATAACTACTATAATACTGCCCCTATGTACAAGAATATAACTACTATAATACTGCCCCCTATGTACAAGAATATAACTACTATAATACTGCTCCTATGTACAAGAATATAACTACTATAATACTGCCCCCTATGTACAAGAATATAACTACTATAATACTGCTCCTATGTACAAGAATATAACTACTATAATACTGCCCCCTATGTACAAGAATATAACTACTATAATACTGCCCCCTATGTACAAGAATATAACTACTATAATACTGCTCCTATGTACAAGAATACAACTACTATAATACTGCTCCTATGTACAAGAATATAACTGCTATAATACTGCCCCTATGTACAAGAATATAACTACTATAATACTGCCCCATATGTACAAGAATATAACTACTATAATACTGCCCCTATGTACAAGAATATAACTACTATAATACTGCCCCATATGTACAAGAATATAACTACTATAATACTGCTCCTATGTACAAGAATACAACTACTATAATACTGCCCCTATGTACAAGAATATAACTACTATAATACTGCCCCCTATGTACAAGAATATAACTACTATAATACTGCCCCCTATGTACAAGATTATAACTACTATAACACTGCCCCTATGTACAAGAATATAACTACTATAATACTGCTCGTATGTACAAGAATATAACTACTATAATACTGCCCCCTATGTACAAGAATATAACTACTATAATACTGCTCCTATGTATAAGAATATAACTACTATAATACTGCTCCTATGTACAAGAATATAACTACTATAATACTGCCCCCTATGTACAAGAATATAACTACTATAATACTGCCCCTATGTACAAGAATATAACTACTATAATACTGCTCCTATGTACAAGAATATAACTACTATAATACTGCCCCCTATGTACAAGAATATAACTACTATAATACTGCCCCCTATGTACAAGAATATAACTACTATAATACTGCTCCTATGTACAAGAATATAACTACTATAATACTGCTCCTATGTACAAGAATACAACTACTATAATACTGCTCCTATGTACAAGAATATAACTACTATAATACTGCCCCATATGTACAAGAATATAACTACTATAATACTGCTCCCTATGTACAAGAATATAACTACTATAATACTGCCCCTATGTACAAGAATATAACTACTATAATACTGCCCCCTATGTACAAGAATATAACTACTATAATACTGCTCCTATGTACAAGAATATAACTACTATAATACTGCCCCCTATGTACAAGAATATAACTACTATAATACTGCTCCTATGTACAAGAATATAACTACTATAATACTGCCCCCTATGTACAAGAATATAACTACTATAATACTGCCCCCTATGTACAAGAATATAACTACTATAATACTGCTCCTATGTACAAGAATACAACTACTATAATACTGCTCCTATGTACAAGAATATAACTGCTATAATACTGCCCCTATGTACAAGAATATAACTACTATAATACTGCCCCATATGTACAAGAATATAACTACTATAATACTGCCCCTATGTACAAGAATATAACTACTATAATACTGCCCCATATGTACAAGAATATAACTACTATAATACTGCTCCTATGTACAAGAATACAACTACTATAATACTGCCCCTATGTACAAGAATATAACTACTATAATACTGCCCCCTATGTACAAGAATATAACTACTATAATACTGCCCCCTATGTACAAGATTATAACTACTATAACACTGCCCCCTATGTACAAGAATATAACTACTATAATACTGCTCCCTATGTACAAGAATATGACTACTATAATACTGACCCCTATGTACAAGAATATAACTACTATAATACTGCTCCTATGTACAAGAATATAACTACTATAATACTGCCCCCTATGTACAAGAATATAACTACTATAATACTGCCGCTATGTACAAGAATATAACTACTATAATACTGCTCCCTATGTACAAGAATATAACTACTATAATACTGCTCCTATGTACAAGAATATAACTACTATAATACTGCTCCTATGTACAAGAATATAACTACTATAATATTACCCCCTATGTACAAGAATATAACTACTATAACACTGCCCCCTATGTACAAGAATATAACTACTATAATACTGCCCCTATGTACAAGAATATAACTACTATAACACTGCCCCCTATGTACAAGAATATAACTACTATAATACTGCCCCTATGTATAAGAATATAACTACTATAACACTGCCCCCTATGAACAAGAATATAACTGCTATAACACTGCCCCCTATGTACAAGAATATAACTACTATAATACTGCCCCTATGTACAAGAATATAACTACTATAATACTGCCCATTATGTAGAAGAATATAACTACTATAATACTGCCCCCTATGTACAAGAATATAACTACTATAATACTGCCCCCTATGTACAAGAATATAACTACTATAATACTGCTCCTATGTACAAGAATATAACTACTGTAATACTGACCCTTATGTACAAGAATATAACTACTATAATACTGCCCCCTATGTACAAGAATATAACTACTATAATACTGCCCCTATGTACAAGAATAAAACTACTATAATACTGCCCCCCATGTACAAGAATATAACTACTATAATACTGACCCCTATGTACAAGAATATAACTACTATAATACTGCTCCTATGTACAAGAATATAACTACTATAATACTGCCCCCTATGTACAAGAATATAACTACTATAATACTGCTCCTATGTATAAGAATATAACTACTATAATACTGCTACTATGTACAAGAATATAACTACTATAATACTGCCCCCTATGTACAAGAATATAACTACTATAATACTGCCCCTATGTACAAGAATATGACTACTATAATACTGCTCCTATGTACAAGAATATAACTACTATAATACTGCCCCCTATGTACAAGAATATAACTACTATAATACTGCCCCTATGTATAAGAATATAACTACTATAACACTGCCCCCTATGTACAAGAATATAACTGCTATAACACTGCCCCCTATGTACAAGAATATAACTACTATAATACTGCCCCTATGTACAAGAATATAACTACTATAATACTGCCCATTATGTAGAAGAATATAACTACTATAATACTGCCCCCTATGTACAAGAATATAACTACTATAATACTGCCCCCTATGTACAAGAATATAACTACTATAATACTGCTCCTATGTACAAGAATATAACTACTGTAATACTGACCCTTATGTACAAGAATATAACTACTATAATACTGCCCCCTATGTACAAGAATATAACTACTATAATACTGCCCCTATGTACAAGAATAAAACTACTATAATACTGCCCCCCATGTACAAGAATATAACTACTATAATACTGACCCCTATGTACAAGAATATAACTACTATAATACTGCTCCTATGTACAAGAATATAACTACTATAATACTGCCCCCTATGTACAAGAATATAACTACTATAATACTGCTCCTATGTATAAGAATATAACTACTATAATACTGCTACTATGTACAAGAATATAACTACTATAATACTGCCCCCTATGTACAAGAATATAACTACTATAATACTGCCCCTATGTACAAGAATATAACTACTATAATACTGCTCCTATGTACAAGAATATAACTACTATAATACTGCCCCCTATGTACAAGAATATAACTACTATAATACTGCCCCCTATGTACAAGAATATAACTTCTATAATACTGCTTCTATGTACAAGAATACAACTACTATAATACTGCTCCTATGTACAAGAATACAACTACTATAATACTGCCCCCTATGTACAAGAATATAACTACTATAATACTGCCCCATATGTACAAGAATATAACTACTATAATACTGCTCCCTATGTACAAGAATATAACTACTATAATACTGCCCCTATGTACAAGAATATAACTACTATAATACTGCCCCCTATGTACAAGAATATAACTACTATAATACTGCTCCTATGTACAAGAATATAACTACTATAATACTGCCCCCTATGTACAAGACTATAACTACTATAATACTGCCCCTATGTACAAGAATATAACTACTATAATACTGCTCCTATGTACAAGAATACAACTACTATAATACTGCTCCTATGTACAAGAATATAACTACTATAATACTGCCCCTATGTACAAGAATATAACTACTATAATACTGCCCCATATGTACAAGAATATAACTACTATAATACTGCTCCTATGTACAAGAATACAACTACTATAATACTGCCCCTATGTACAAGAATATAACTACTATAATACTGCTCCCTATGTACAAGAATATGACTACTATAATACTGACCCCTATGTACAAGAATATAACTACTATAATACTGCTCCTATGTACAAGAATATAACTACTATAATACTGCCCCCTATGTACAAGAATATAACTACTATAATACTGCCCCTATGTACAAGAATATAACTACTATAATACTGCTCCCTATGTACAAGAATATAACTACTATAATACTGCTCCTATGTACAAGAATATAACTACTATAATACTGCTCCTACGTACAAGAATATAACTACTATAATATTACCCCCTATGTACAAGAATATAACTACTATAATACTGCCCCTATGTACAAGAATATAACTACTATAACACTGCCCCCTATGTACAAGAATATAACTACTATAATACTGCCCCTATGTATAAGAATATAACTACTATAATACTGCCCCTATGTACAAGAATATAACTACTATAACACTGCCCCCTATGTACAAGAATATAACTACTATAATACTGCCCCTATGTACAAGAATATAACTACTATAATACTGCCCCTATGTACAAGAATATAACTACTATAATACTGCCCCTTATGTACAAGAATATAACTACTATAATACTGCCCCTATGTACAAGAATATAACTACTATAATACTGCCCCCTATGTACAAGAATATAACTACTATAATACTGCTCCTATGTACAAGAATAAAACTACTATAATACTGCCCCCATGTACAAGAATATAACTACTATAATACTGCCCCCTATGTACAAGAATATAACTACTATAATACTGCTCCTATGTACAATAATATAACTACTATAATACTGCCCCCTATGTACAAGAATATAACTACTATAATACTGCTCCTATGTATAAGAATATAACTACTATAATACTGCTCCTATGTACAAGAATATAACTACTATAATACTGCCCCCTATGTACAAGAATATAACTACTATAATACTGCCCCTATGTACAAGAATATAACTACTATAATACTGCTCCTATGTACAAGAATATAACTACTATAATACTGCCCCCTATGTACAAGAATATAACTACTATAATACTGCCACCTATGTACAAGAATATAACTACTATAATACTGCTCCTATGTACAAGAATATAACTACTATAATACTGCTCCTATGTACAAGAATACAACTACTATAATACTGCCCCCTATGTACAAGAATATAACTACTATAATACTGCCCCATATGTACAAGAATATAACTACTATAATACTGCTCCCTATGTACAAGAATATAACTACTATAATACTGCCCCTATGTACAAGAATATAACTACTATAATACTGCCCCCTATGTACAAGAATATAACTACTATAATACTGCTCCTATGTACAAGAATATAACTACTATAATACTGCCCCCTATGTACAAGAATATAACTACTATAATACTGCTCCTATGTACAAGAATATAACTACTATAATACTGCCCCCTATGTACAAGAATATAACTACTATAATACTGCCCCCTATGTACAAGAATATAACTACTATAATACTGCTCCTATGTACAAGAATACAACTACTATAATACTGCTCCTATGTACAAGAATATAACTGCTATAATACTGCCCCTATGTACAAGAATATAACTACTATAATACTGCCCCATATGTACAAGAATATAACTACTATAATACTGCCCCTATGTACAAGAATATAACTACTATAATACTGCCCCATATGTACAAGAATATAACTACTATAATACTGCTCCTATGTACAAGAATACAACTACTATAATACTGCCCCTATGTACAAGAATATAACTACTATAATACTGCCCCCTATGTACAAGAATATAACTACTATAATACTGCCCCCTATGTACAAGATTATAACTACTATAACACTGCCCCTATGTACAAGAATATAACTACTATAATACTGCTCGTATGTACAAGAATATAACTACTATAATACTGCCCCCTATGTACAAGAATATAACTACTATAATACTGCTCCTATGTATAAGAATATAACTACTATAATACTGCTCCTATGTACAAGAATATAACTACTATAATACTGCCCCCTATGTACAAGAATATAACTACTATAATACTGCCCCTATGTACAAGAATATAACTACTATAATACTGCTCCTATGTACAAGAATATAACTACTATAATACTGCCCCCTATGTACAAGAATATAACTACTATAATACTGCCCCCTATGTACAAGAATATAACTACTATAATACTGCTCCTATGTACAAGAATATAACTACTATAATACTGCTCCTATGTACAAGAATACAACTACTATAATACTGCCCCCTATGTACAAGAATATAACTACTATAATACTGCCCCATATGTACAAGAATATAACTACTATAATACTGCTCCCTATGTACAAGAATATAACTACTATAATACTGCCCCTATGTACAAGAATATAACTACTATAATACTGCCCCCTATGTACAAGAATATAACTACTATAATACTGCTCCTATGTACAAGAATATAACTACTATAATACTGCCCCCTATGTACAAGAATATAACTACTATAATACTGCTCCTATGTACAAGAATATAACTACTATAATACTGCCCCCTATGTACAAGAATATAACTACTATAATACTGCCCCCTATGTACAAGAATATAACTACTATAATACTGCTCCTATGTACAAGAATACAACTACTATAATACTGCTCCTATGTACAAGAATATAACTGCTATAATACTGCCCCTATGTACAAGAATATAACTACTATAATACTGCCCCATATGTACAAGAATATAACTACTATAATACTGCCCCTATGTACAAGAATATAACTACTATAATACTGCCCCATATGTACAAGAATATAACTACTATAATACTGCTCCTATGTACAAGAATACAACTACTATAATACTGCCCCTATGTACAAGAATATAACTACTATAATACTGCCCCCTATGTACAAGAATATAACTACTATAATACTGCCCCCTATGTACAAGATTATAACTACTATAACACTGCCCCTTATGTACAAGAATATAACTACTATAATACTGCTCCCTATGTACAAGAATATGACTACTATAATACTGACCCCTATGTACAAGAATATAACTACTATAATACTGCTCCTATGTACAAGAATATAACTACTATAATACTGCCCCCTATGTACAAGAATATAACTACTATAATACTGCCGCTATGTACAAGAATATAACTACTATAATACTGCTCCCTATGTACAAGAATATAACTACTATAATACTGCTCCTATGTACAAGAATATAACTACTATAATACTGCTCCTATGTACAAGAATATAACTACTATAATATTACCCCCTATGTACAAGAATATAACTACTATAACACTGCCCCCTATGTACAAGAATATAACTACTATAATACTGCCCCTATGTATAAGAATATAACTACTATAACACTGCCCCCTATGTACAAGAATATAACTGCTATAACACTGCCCCCTATGTACAAGAATATAACTACTATAATACTGCCCCTATGTACAAGAATATAACTACTATAATACTGCCCATTATGTAGAAGAATATAACTACTATAATACTGCCCCCTATGTACAAGAATATAACTACTATAATACTGCCCCCTATGTACAAGAATATAACTACTATAATACTGCTCCTATGTACAAGAATATAACTACTGTAATACTGACCCTTATGTACAAGAATATAACTACTATAATACTGCCCCCTATGTACAAGAATATAACTACTATAATACTGCCCCTATGTACAAGAATAAAACTACTATAATACTGCCCCCCATGTACAAGAATATAACTACTATAATACTGACCCCTATGTACAAGAATATAACTACTATAATACTGCTCCTATGTACAAGAATATAACTACTATAATACTGCCCCCTATGTACAAGAATATAACTACTATAATAGTGCTCCTATGTATAAGAATATAACTACTATAATACTGCTACTATGTACAAGAATATAACTACTATAATACTGCCCCCTATGTACAAGAATATAACTACTATAATACTGCCCCTATGTACAAGAATATGACTACTATAATACTGCTCCTATGTACAAGAATATAACTACTATAATACTGCCCCCTATGTACAAGAATATAACTACTATAATACTGCCCCCTATGTACAAGAATATAACTTCTATAATACTGCTCCTATGTACAAGAATACAACTACTATAATACTGCTCCTATGTACAAGAATACAACTACTATAATACTGCCCCCTATGTACAAGAATATAACTACTATAATACTGCCCCATATGTACAAGAATATAACTACTATAATACTGCTCCCTATGTACAAGAATATAACTACTATAATACTGCCCCTATGTACAAGAATATAACTACTATAATACTGCCCCCTATGTACAAGAATATAACTACTATAATACTGCTCCTATGTACAAGAATATAACTACTATAATACTGCCCCCTATGTACAAGACTATAACTACTATAATACTGCCCCTATGTACAAGAATATAACTACTATAATACTGCTCCTATGTACAAGAATACAACTACTATAATACTGCTCCTATGTACAAGAATATAACTACTATAATACTGCCCCTATGTACAAGAATATAACTACTATAATACTGCCCCATATGTACAAGAATATAACTACTATAATACTGCTCCTATGTACAAGAATACAACTACTATAATACTGCCCTTATGTACAAGAATATAACTACTATAATACTGCCCCCTATGTACAAGAATATAACTACTATAATACTGCTCCTATGTACAAGAATACAACTACTATAATACTGCCCCTATGTACAAGAATATAACTACTATAATACTGCCCCATATGTACAAGAATATAACTACTATAATACTGCTCCTATGTACAAGAATACAACTACTATAATACTGCTCCTATGTATAAGAATACAACTACTATAATACTGCCCCTATGTACAAGAATATAACTACTATAATACTGCCCCCTATGTACAAGAATATTACTACTATAATACTGCTCCTAAGTACAAGAATACAACTACTATAATACTGCCCCTATGTACAAGAATATAACTACTATAATACTGCCCCATATGTACAAGAATATAACTACTATAATACTGCCCCCTATGTACAAGAATATAACTACTATAATACTGCCCCTATGTACAAGAATATAACTACTATAATACTGCTCCTATGTACAAGAATATAACTACTATAATACTGCCCCCTATGTACAAGAATATAACTACTATAATACTGCCCCCTATGTACAAGAATATAACTACTATAATACTGCTCCTATGTACAAGAATACAACTACTATAATACTGCTCCTATGTACAAGAATATAACTACTATAATACTGCCCCTATGTACAAGAATATAACTACTATAATACTGCCCCTATGTACAAGAATATAACTACTATAATACTGCCCCTATGTACAAGAATATAACTACTATAATACTGCCCCCTATGTACAAGAATATAACTACTATAATACTGCCCCTATCTACAAGAATATAACTACTATAATACTGCCCCCTATGTACAAGAATATAACTACTATAATACTGCCCCCTATGTACAAGAATATAACTACTATAATACTGCCCCCTATGTACAAGAATATAACTACTATAATACTGCCCCTATGTACAAGAATATAACTACTATAATACTGCTCCTATGTACAAGAATATAACTATTATAATACTGCTCCCTATGTACAAGAATATAACTGCTATAATACTGCCCCCTATGTACAAGAATATAACTACTATAATACTGTCTCCTATGTACAAGAATACAACTACTATAATACTGCCCCCTATGTACAAGAATATAACTACTATAATACTGCCTCCTATGTACAAGAATATAACTACTATAATACTGCTCCTATGTACAAGAATATAACTACTATAATACTGCCCCCTATGTACAAGAATATAACTACTATAATACTGCCCCTATGTACAAGAATATAACTACTATAATACTGCTCCTATGTACAAGAATATAACTATTATAATACTGCTCCCTATGTACAAGAATATAACTACTATAATACTGCCCCCTATGTACAAGAATATAACTACTATAATACTGCCTCCTATGTACAAGAATACAACTACTATAATACTGCCCCCTATGTACAAGAATATAACTACTATAATACTGCCTCCTATGTACAAGAATATAACTACTATAATACTGCTCCTATGTACAAGAATATAACTACTATAATACTGCCCCCTATGTACAAGAATATATCTACTATAATACTGCCCCCTATGTACAAGAATATAACTACTATAATACCGCCCCCTATGTACAAGAATATAACTACTATAATACCGCCCCCTATGTACAAGAATATAACTACTATAATACTGCCTCCTATGTACTAGAATATAACTACTATAATACTGCCCCCTATGTACAAGAATATATCTACTATAATACTGCCTCCTATGTACAAGAATATAACTACTATAATACTGCCCCCTATGTACAAGAATATAACTACTATAGTACTGCCCCTATGTGCAAGAATATAACTACTATAATACTGTCCCCTATGTACAAGAATATAACTACTATAATACTGCCCCTATGTACAAGAATATAACTACTATAATACTGCTCCTATGTACAAGAATATAACTACTATAATACTGCCCCTATGTACAAGAATATAACTACTATAATACTGCTCCTATGTACAAGAATATAACTACTATAATACTGCCCCCTATGTACAAGAATATAACTACTATAATACTGCCCCTATGTACAAGAATATAACTACTATAATACTGCCCCCTATGTAAAAGAATATAACTACTATAATACTGCCCCCTATGTACAAGAATATAACTACTATAATACTGCCCCCTATGTACAAGAATATAACTACTATAATACTGCCCCTATGTACAAGAATATAACTACTATAATACTGCTCCCTATGTACAAGATTATAACTACTATAATACTGCTCCCTATGTACAAGAATATAACTAATATAATACTGTCCCCTATGTACAAGAATATAACTACTATAATACTGCCTCCTATGTACAAGAATATAACTACTATAATACTGCCCCTATGTACAAGAATATAACTACTATAATACTGCTCCTATGTACAAGAATATGACTACTATAATACTGCCCCCTATGTACAAGAATATAACTACTATAATACTGCTCCTATGTACAAGAATATAACTACTATAATACTGCTCCTATGTACAAGAATATAACTACTATAATACTGCTCCCTATGTACAAGAATATAACTACTATAATACTGCCCCCTATGTACAAGAATATAACTACTATAATACTGCCCCTATGTACAGGAATATAACTACTATAGTACTGCTCCCTATGTACAAGATTATAACTACTATAATACTGCTCCTATGTACAAGAATATAACTACTATAATACTGCCCCTATGTACAGGAATATAACTACTATAGTACTGCTCCCTATGTAGAAGAATATAACTACTATAATACTGCCCCCTATGTACAAGAATATAACTACTATAATACTGCCCCTATGTACAGGAATATAACTACTATAGTACTGCTCCCTATGTACAAGAATATAACTACTATAATACTGCTCCCTATGTACAAGAATATAACTACTATAATACTGCCCCCTATGTACAAGAATATAACTACTATAATACTGCCCCTATGTACAAGAATATAACTACTATAATACTGCCCCCTATGTACAAGAATATAACTACTATAATACTGCTCCTTTGTACAAGAATATAACTACTATAATATTGCTCCCTATGTACAAGAATATAACTACTATAATACTGCCCCTATGTACAGCAATATAACTACTATAACACTGCTCTTTATGTATAATTTTTACCTTTCTCTTGTTTTCTGCAGATCTGTTGGAAGTATCAGCGTGATTCGTGTGACCTCGGCCAGGATTGTTCACGTATTCACGTTTGTGATTACTTCACACGCGGTGAATGTAATCGTCGTTTCTGTAAACGCTCTCACAATCTCCTTGATGTCGCTGATCGCTGTCAGATGTCTGAGGTTTCTCTTGAGAACTTTCAGATACTTTCTGAGGTGAAACACAATGAACGTCTCCAGTCACTGAATAAAGTGGAAAAGAAGGATGTTGAGAATTGGAACCCTGCAGCCCAGAGAAGCAGAGGAAGACCCACAGAAAAGGGGGATTACCAGGACTTTTTGCGAAACAAGAGTCGAGGTCGACCACAAAAAGGAGCAGGTGCAGTTTCTGTTTTTACGTGGGAGGCCTTATAGACTGATTTTATAGGTTCAGTTTGGGGTTTTTCCCAGGATAGGTGATCACTGAGGGCTCTACGAGTAGGACCTCCACTGTTCACTAAAATGAGCTTCTCCTGGGCCAGTAGATGGAGGAAGACTCAGCTGTTTAGGTCACCTTATACAGTTAACAGCCTTGCCACATATTTAATAAGTTGAAATTTATTTTAGGTTGCGATTTCAGGGAGAGAACAAGCAGCCGGCCAGCATCTGAGAATGGAGAGAATCATGTTTGGTTTGGAGACGATGATGATGAATGGAATGAATTTCTGAAAACTCAGCAAGATATGATAAAGAAAAAATGGTTTAATTCAACCCCGGCCCAGTCAGATGACAGAGGGGCTTCACTGTTGCACCCACCGACCAGAACCTCCCCCTTTGCCCAGCCATCAATGTCATCAGGAATGAGCCACCCAACACCAACTGTAACCACCATACCACCTTCTTCACCGCAAGTGTCTTCTTCTCAGCCAGGTACGTTCTCTGTGAACTCTCCACAAGTATATATATATGGCTGTGAAAAAATGTTTAGAATATCATAATTAATCTATAATTTTATCCACAGGAATCCCAGCCTGTCTCTATACTCCAACTTCTACCCCATCTGCCCCTCAGCCAAAGCCGGCCATTACACCAGTGACCACAGCAGGTTCAGTTAGTGCTCCACCAAAACCAAGTAATCTTCCTATGCAAGGTCCATCAGTTGTGGACTCTAATAAGCCAGTGTCCCCCTCAGCGGTGAAACCAACCAATGTTACGCCAGTGCCACCAACAAGACCAAGTAAAATGGTTGATTCTCCAACAGAAGGTCCTTCCAGACCTCCAACAGATGTTCTTCCAGAGATACCGATGTCTCCTATTACAGTCTCATCCATCTCTCAATCTGTTGACACCATCAAGCCATTGTCCTCCTCAGAGTCGCATCCCAGCTTAGTTAATTCTTCTATAAAAGGTTCATTTACTTCTCTGGAGAAACCAGTACCCACTTCAACTGTCAAACAGTCCAACCCTCACTTAGGTGTTACCGCCATCAGACCAGAAACCTCCGCAACAAAAAGTCCTTTAAGTTCTCCATCAATATCTTATCCAAAATCGGTTGATTCTCATATGAAAGGTCCATCTATTGCTCAGAAGAAACCAGTGACCACCTCAATTGGAAATCCTTCCATCCCTCAACCAGATGTTACCATCAAATCAGTAACCACCCCAACAGCTGGTCCTTCCACTGCCCCATCTCCATCTTATCCCAGACTGGCAAACTCTCCTACAGAAGGTCCACCTGTTCTTCATGTAAAACCAGTCCAGTCCAGTGTCCGGTACCAACCTGTGCCCCATGTTAAGCCGATATTGAGGGAAGGTGTTCGAGAAGATTTAGTGACTACTAAACCTACATGTTCCGACCGTCAAACGTCACCAAAGAAGGGTAAGTACATGAATTGTGAAAATTTCATCTAATTGTGGCTAATCTTCGAAAATTCTTTAATATCCCCATCTGGGTCCATAGTGATTGGTCCCTGGCATGACAGGTTTCCTTAGGACCATGTTCAACTATTGGTTTGATTGGTCAAATTTACATAAACGGGAAGAAACCATACCAACGTGTTGCTTCTCTCGTCACATCCAAAGTCCGTAGGTCACACTTAGAGGTTAGGTCCGTGTTGACTTGTTGTTGAGTATTTTACTTTGTTGATCAAACATGGCCAAGATTTAAAGCCAACTTGCCCGTTTTTACAGCCAGGGTCTACCACCCTCTAGACGTGACATCGCTGATACATGTGTGTCCAGGATATAAAATACTTATGATATCATCACACTGATGTTTTTCTTATTTTTTTTTTTCAGTGGATCCCAACAAAGTCCCAGAGATCTGTCTCTCTAATCTTTGGAAATATTGCAATCTAGGAAGTAAGTGACCCCCCATGGAGGGATTAGATATATGAACATGTACAGAAGATCAGCTCACTGCTGGTCTATTGAGGACTCCTATGTTGCACAGAAATCTGTCTGAATCCTCAGACTTTTCAGTAGCAAAAAGAAAAATTCCAACAATGCAAAGATGATCCCAATAGACTTTGATTCCACCATGGCGTCAAAAACACAGGAACCTATAAACTGGCCGAGGTGACTTATTTATGGCCAAGACCAGGTTTCTGTCCCTCTCTGCAGCCTTCTTATGGTGATTTATGGGAGATCAGACAAATATCACGTGGTCAGTTATGTCAGTGAGAGACAAAAACTGTGGAAAATGATATACAAATTAATATAAAACATGAATGAGACAAGTGAGAAAAGTATCCAAAGAGCATAATCATGAAAGTCCATGATAGGAACCCATTCACATTACTTACTCAATGATCATATAATTATATTGTAACATTTCTGATTAAAGCTGAGATCAGAAAAAAACTGCATAATCTCGGTATAAAGAAAAACATCCCAAAGCCTAGGAATGAATGGAGAATAGTATCCCACCAGAATAATGCCACAAATTCCGAAATCTGCTGTCAGAGGTCTCCAATATATTCCACATCACTAGTTTATTGCATGAAATCCCCGATTTAGAGGATTAAAGTAGTTAATTGGCACTTTCATATTATAGAAATTAATATATAATCCTCCTTGTACAACAATTGTTCGTGCTCCCCTTTATATCCCACAACACATAAAATGAACAAAAACTGTAGGGCTCCAACCATGAAAAATGACAGTGACGACAGAGTTGAACATTGACGAAAAGAGCAAATTACGCCTGAAAATACAACACCAAGAAGAAAAAGCCAAGGATGGAGACGTTACTGATCCGAAAAAGGAAACTCTCGCTTTATTCAGTCCGGAGTCTGAGTCTCAAGATGAAATCCCGGCACTTCCAGCCTCGGCTGCTGTCACCGAGGTCATTAATGGTCGTGTGAGGAAGGTTCTGCCGCTGAATGTACAAATCATACAGAGACGCTGCCGGCAGCTCCTGTGTAATCACCAACCAATGACGTGCCCAATATGCTCCGTGGAGACAAGTCCGGAGACGCTGCCGGCAGCTCCTGTGTAATCACCAACCAATGACGTCCCCAATGTGCTCCCTGGAGACAAGTCCGGAGACGCGGCCGGCAGCTCTTGTGTAATCACCAACCAATGACGTCCCCAATGTGCTCCGTGTAGACAAGTCCGGAGACGCTGCCGGCAGCTCTTGTGTAATCACCAACCAATGATGTCCCCAATGTGCTCCATGGAAACAAGTCCGGAGACGCTGCCGGCAGCTCCTGTGTAATCACCAACCAATGACGTGCCCAATGTGCTCCATGGAGACAAGTCCGGAGACGCTGCCGGCAGCTCTTGTGTAATCACCAACCAATGACGTCCCCAATGTGCTCCATGGAAACAAGTCAGGAGACGCTGCCGGCAGCTCTTCTGTAATCACCAACCAATGACGTCCCCAATGTGCTCCATGGAGACAAGTCCGGAGACGCTGCCGGCAGCTCCTGTGTAATCACCGATCAATGATGTCCCAGATGTGCTCCATGGAGACAAGTCCGGAGACCCTGCCGGCAGCTCTTGTGTAATCACCAACCAATGACGTCCCTGATGTGATCTATAGAGTCAAGTCTGGAGACGCTGCCGGCAGCTCTTGTGTAATCACCAACCAATGACGTCCCCAATGTGCTCCATGGAAACAAGTCCGGAGACGCTGCCGGCAGCTCTTCTGTAATCACCAACCAATGACGTCCCCAATGTGCTCCATGGAGACAAGTCCGGAGACGCTGCCGGCAGCTCCTGTGTAATCACCGATCAATGATGTCCCAGATGTGCTCCATGGAGACAAGTCCGGAGACCCTGCCGGCAGCTCTTGTGTAATCACCAACCAATGACGTCCCTGATGTGATCTATAGAGTCAAGTCTGGAGACGCTGCCGGCAGCTCTTGTGTAATCACCAACCAATGACGTCCCCAATGTGCTCCATGGAGACAAGTCCGGAGACGCTGCCGACAGCTCTTGTGTAATCACCAACCAATGACGTCCCCAATGTGCTCCATGGAAACAAGTCCGGAGATGCTGCCGGCAGCTCTTGTGTAATCACCAACCAATGACGTCCCCAATGTGCTCCATGGAAACAAGTCCGGAGACGCTGCCGGCAGCTCCTGTGTAATCACCGATCAATGCCGTCCCCAATGTGCTCCATGGAAACAAGTCCGAAGACGCTGCCGGCAGCTCCTGTGTAATCACCAACCAATGACGTCCCCAATGTGCTCCATGGAGACAAGTCCGAAGACGCTGCCGGCAGCTCTTGTGTAATCACCAACCAATGACGTCCCCAATGTGCTCCATGGAAACAAGTCCGGAGACGCTGCCGGCAGCTCTTGTGTAATCACCAACCAATGACGTCCCCAATGTGCTCCATGGAAACAAGTCCGGAGACGCTGCCGGCAGCTCCTGTGTAATCACCGATCAATGCCGTCCCCAATGTGCTCCATGGAAACAAGTCCGAAGACGCTGCCGGCAGCTCCTGTGTAATCACCAACCAATGACGTCCCCAATGTGCTCCATGGAGACAAGTCCGGAGATGCTGCCGGTACTCGCCCGAGCATCACGCTACTCGGGATGTTCGGCGAGCACCGAGCATTTCCGGGTTACTCGGGCGGGAGCTCGGGTCTCCGCCCTGCATGTTTGGCGCTCTTTACAGAGCCAATGAACATGCAGGGATTGCCAGCCAGTCACTGTAATGCTGCAGCCATGTTGGTTGTGGGCATTACAGTGATTGGCTGGCCGCACAGCGTCACCTCGAGTATTTAAAACCGGGCGCCGCCATCTTGGACACAGTCGCTCCGGATCAGACAGTGTAGGGAAAGCGCTGCTGATTTAGGGAGAGATATAAACTGCAAAATAGTTAGTGTAGGGTCTGTAAAGGCTGCCAGATCAAACAAACAGTCCTTCTCAGGACTAATATCCATCCCAGATACCAGGCAGGCAGGCAGGCTGTATAGGAGACGCAGTGGTTATACCAGCAAACGCTGCATTACAGTCCTGTGTGCTGCTCCTGCTGCTGAAATTGCTGGACTTAGCTCCAGGTCCCGGGGGCCAGGAAAAATCCTTTTTTTTCCATCTAAATCCTCCTTTTTTTTTCCTCCTTCACAATGTACAAATACCCGTCTTATTAACCTTTTGGTGCCCCCCCCCCCCAAAAAAAAAAAAAAGCGTGTCTCTGATTTTTCAGACACAAATATATCTGTTGAAAATAGTCTGGTGTAGGCCAGAGAAACAGAAGTGTTGTTTCGCAGTTCCACGGTTCAAACCTCTGTATTATCCATTTTGGGCCATTTGTATCTAAAAAAAAAAGCAGTTTGAGTGTGTCGCTCACTGTTCAGCCGCAAATATCTCTATTTAAAAAAGTGTGGTATACCCCAGTAAACAATAAGTGTGGTTTTCCTCTTCCACGGTTCTAATCTACTCTTTATTACCCTTTTTCCATTGATAGTGCGAGTGTAAGCTATTTTACTTCATTTACAATGGGCAAGGCGCGTGGCAAGGGACGTGGAAGTGGACGTTCTGGTGATGGTTCGTGCAGAGGACGGGGCCGTGGCCAAGGTGAAAATGTGCCACAACCAACAGCCACATCTTCTCGCTCCCACTTCTTGACCGAATTACTAGGGAAGCACAGAACAACACCAGTATTGAGAACTGATCAGTGTGAACAGGTTATTAATTGGATAGCAGACAATACTTCCAGTTACCTGGGCACCACCACCTCCAGTCTATCTTCCACACGGTCAACTCTTAGTAGCCGTGAGTCTCGACCGCATACTCCTCCTCACCCTGATGCTCCTTCCTCCCACCATGCCAAGTGTCGTCAGACAGCAAGTGATCCCACACTTGGACACTCTGAAGAGCTGTTCACTGGTCCATTTCCATATTTGGGCCCCTCGCCTGCTCCGCTTGAAGTGGTGGAAGAGGAGATCCCATGTTGCGATGCCCAAATATTTGAACAGCCACGGCCACAGGAAGTCGACGTTGGCAATCTGTCACAAGAGGTGGACGATGACGAGACACAATTGCCAGGAAGTGAGGAGGAGGATCGTGGTGCGCAAGTGGAAGAGGAGGAGGTGGTGGATGATCTAGTAAATGACCCAATGTGGAAGGAGGACATGCAGAGTGAGGCCAGCAGCACACAGGGGGAGGGAGGCAGAGTACCCCAACAGGCAGGAAGAAGCAGTGTGGTGGCCGCAGACAGAAGGCAGGCAACCGTTCCCCGTAACACCAACACGAGGGAAGTTGTCAGTACAAGCGGTAGGTCTTCCAGAGTCTGGAATTTTTTTAAAGACTCTGCTGATAACCCCAAAAAGGCCATATGTTCCACCTGCCATGCCAGCATCAGCAGGGGTGACAAAACTACCAGCCTGACCACCACCAGCATGATCAGGCACATGGCAGCAAAGCACCCGACTTTGTGGGGCGAAACCCAGGGTCCATGACCAGTGTCAGCGGGTGTCACCACTGCTTCTTCCACTGTTGTGCGTGCAATAGAACCCCCTGTTGTGTGTGCAAGGCAATCCCCTGTCCATGCTGCATGTAAAGATGCCCCCTCCTCTCAGTCTTCACTTGTTATGGCAGTTTCTCAAGAAACAGCATCAACGTCCACGTCCACGTCCCACCGCAGCGTTCAATTGTCCATATCCCAGACCTTTGAACGAAAGCGGAAATTCGCAGCTAACGCCCCACAGGCCACAGTCCTAAATTCGCACATTTCACGACTGCTTGCATTGGAAATGCTGCCTTTTAGGCTGGTGGAGACGGAATCCTTCCGCAATCTTATGGCGGTGGCCGTCCCTCGATACTCGGTCCCCAGCCGACACTATTTTGCCCGGTGTGCCATCCCCGCACTACACAAGCACGTGTCCCAAAGCATCTGCCGTGCCCTCAACAACGCAGTTACTGGGAGAGTCCACCTGACAACGGACACATGGACAAGTGCTTGTGGCCAGGGACGGTACATCTCCCTGACGGCACACTGGGTAAACATAGTACAAGCCGGGACCCAGTCGGACCTTGGGACGGAACACATCCTCCCCACACCGAGGATTGCGGGCCCTATGTCAATCAGAGTTGCCCCCACAGTGTACAGCTCCTGCACATCCTCCTCCTCCTCCTTCTCCTCATGTTCAGCCTCCATCTCAGATATCACCACATCAGTTACAAGCTGGAAGCACTGCAGTACTGCCTCCGCCAAGCGACAACAGGCTGTGCTGAAACTCATAAGCTTAGGTGATAAACCTCACACTGCTTGTGAGTTGTGGACAGCTGTGAAAGAGCAGGCAGATCTGTGGCTGAGACTGCTGAACCTACATCCAGGCATGGTTGTGTGTGACAATGGCTGTAACCTGGTGGCGGCTCTGAGGCGAGGTGAGATCACACACGTACCATGCCTGGCTCATGTGCTTAACATCGTGGTTCAGCGGTTTCTTAAATCGTACCCCGAGTTGCCAGATCTGCTCGTGAAAGTACGCCGCCTGTCAGCTCATTTTCGCAAGTCGGCTACAGCTTACGCCGCCCTTGCTGTGTTGCAGCAGCGTTTGCAGCTTCCGGCACACCGACTGGTGTGTGATGTCCCCACACGTTGGAACTCTACCCTCCACATGTTGCAAAGGATTTGTGAGCAGAAGAGAGCAGTTGTGGAGTACCAGCTGAAACAAGGCCATCGATATTCAGGTCAGACTCCACACATAAGACCTCAGGAGTGGACCTGGATGTCTGACATATGTACCATCTTGACAAACTTTGAGGAGTCCACCAAGACGGTGAGTGGTGATGACGCCATCATTAGTGTCAGCATCCCACTTGTCTGTCTTTTGCAACGCTCTCTGCAGAGAATTAAAGAGGAGGCATTGCAGCCAGAGTATGATGAGATGGATCAAGAAGCCGTAATGGGCGATTACACACAGCCCAGCCTCATCTCATCCCAACGTGCATTGGGGGACAATGAGGGAGAGGAGGAGGAGGAGGAGGAAGAACAGGAGCTGCTATCATGCGTTGTAGACGGTAGTACCTGTACAAGTGTCATACCGTCGGTTCAGCGTGGGTGGCCTGAGGACAGGGGGAGGAGGAAGAGGAGGAGGAGGAGGAGGAGAGCATGGTCAGTCGTCATCTTGGTGAGGACACGGAAATCTTGCCCGTTACCAGTCTGGCACGCATGGCTGACTTTATGTTACACTGCCTTAACCGTGACCCTCGCGTTGTCAAAATGTTGGGTGACAGTCATTACTGGTTGGTGACACTTGTAGATCCCCGCTACAAGGAGAACTTTCACTCTCTTATTCCTGAGGTGGAGAGGTCTACAAAAATGGGGCAATACCAGAAGGCCCTTGCTGCAGAACTCTTAAAAAAATTCCCATCTGAACACGCTAGCGGCAGAGGTCACAGTTCGTTGCCCAACCAAGGCGTATAGGCGAGAGAGATGCAACTCCAATCCAGCAGAGGCAGGGGAACACTGTCAACATTCTGGGACAGTTTTCTGACACCCGCCCAGCTTACAGGCCCTGAGGCGCGGGGTACTCTCACAAGGAGTGGAAAGTTTCAAAAGATGGTGAGGAAGTACCTTGCCGATCGTACCAGCGTCCTCCGTGATTCCTCTGTGCCTTTTAATTATTGGGTATCCAAGCTGGACACTTGGAATGAACTCGCTCTGTACGCCTTGGAGGTCCTGGCCTGCCCTGCTGCTAGCGTGTTATCGGAGCGTGTTTTTAGTGCCGCTGGGGGAATTATAACTGATAAGCGCACTCGCCTGTCAACTGACAATGCTGACAAGCTGACCCTTATCAAAATGAACAAGGGCTGGATTGGGCCAGACTTCTCATCACCACCAAATGACAGCAGAGTAACATAAAGTCAAATCCACTGTGTTATTTCGGGAGGTGTATTCACATGCACCGCTTCACACCCACACATGGGTATACGCTTCCTCGTTTCGGCTGTTTAATCTTCTTCTCCTTATCCTCAGCCTCCACCACCACTATACCACCAGGGTGCCAGCATTGCAAGTTCCTCCGTCCTTATTTTTGGCAGCTTTTGCTTGCAAGGCATAAGCAAATACTATGGGACACCCACTCCCCAATAATGGGACTTATGTTTGTAATATGCTGTACTGCATGGCTCTTGTAAGGGGCATTGCAAGTTCCTCCGTCCTAATTTTTGGCAGCTTTTGCTGGGAAAGCATAAGCAAATACTATGGGACACCCACTCCCCAATAATGGGACTTATGTTTGTAATATGCTGTACTGCATGGCTCTTGTAAGGGGCATTGCAAGTTCCTCCGTCCTAATTTTTGGCAGCTTTTGCTGGGAAAGCATAAGCAAATACTATGGGACACCCACTCCCCAATAATGGGACTTATGTTTGTAATATGCTGTACTGCATGGCTCTTGTAAGGGGCATTGCAAGTTGCTCCGTCCTAATTTTTGGCAGCTTTTGCTGGGAAAGCATAAGCAAATACTATGGGACACCCACTCCCCAATAATGGGACTTATGTTTGTAATATGCTGTACTGCATGTGACGCGCCCTCTGGGCCGTGTGTACACGTGTGTGGGATACCCGGTGCCGGGTCTCTGGGGTCTGTAGTCTCCGTGGCGGTGACCCGGTCCCGTGGCTCAGGCTGGTCAAACCAGTGGCAGTCTTTCTTAGGTTTTGAGGTTAATTGTCCGACTGCGCCACCCGTGGATTGCGGTCAGGGAGTACCACCGCTGCGAGGCAGACCGCTGAGGCTGGTGTTGTGTGCGCAGCATAGAATGGGATAACTCCCCTCGGGAGGAGTATAGCCTCAGGGCAGTGAGTGTGGATGATGGGGGTGATGGTGCACGAGCGCAGCAGGAATGACTCAGAGTCTTTGCAGTGCAGTTCAGGGTCTTTACTGATGATTATAAGGTAGACCCTCCCAGGAGTACTGGCTAGCATAAGAGGCCTGGTCAGTCTGTGAGCAAGCAGGAGTTCCCCTGGCCAGGTGGAGTTGTAGGCCTCCCCGTCTGTCTGCACTCTTCCTGGCTACCTTGCTGTAAGCGGGTAGAAGTAGCCCACGTCCCTGAGTGTACCGTGTGGTGCTCACCCGTATGGCTGGTGACTTGGGGCCTTCTGTTAGCCTCCGCTCCACGACGGCGGTGCTGGTCCCTTGCTTGTGACTGAGCCTCCGGGCTTCTATGGCCAGAGGACCTGAAATCCCCTGCCGGCTGGTTTCTGCTGCTGGATATATAAGTCCTCACAGCTTCGGACTCCTGTGTCCAGTTCCTATTGTCTTCTGCCAGGGCGAGCTCTGCTCAGCATCCAGCCCCTGGTCTTTAGCTCCTAGCTCCTACAGAGCTCCTTGCTGTTACTTTCCCTTGCTCTCACTCTGACTCTGACTGTTCTCTGACTCACTCAACCCCGCCCCAGATCCAGTTTATAAGGGCAGAATTCTCCCCTCCCAGGATTGGGGCAGGAGGATGTTGCATGTTTAAGGGATCCTGACCTGGAAACCTCCCACTTGCTCTCCGACGTAATATCTCTATTACTGTGGTGACCAGACCCCTGGGGTGCCACACATGGCTCTTGTAAGGGGCATTGCAGTTCCTCATAATTTTTAAAGCCTTCCTTTCACTGCTTAGGCCAACAGTGCACAGGAGACCCAGTTGCTATAAATGGAAAAAAAGGTTTAGTTAACACCCTCTGACCTCCATGTCATTTCCAAGGGGCATTGGAGTGGCTCGAAATTTTTGGTAGGCATTGTTCTCACTGCATGCCCTATAACTGTGTAGCCGAACCGCTCCTTTTGTTACAGAAACATATTCTACAAGACATATCTGGTTGACTGGCCTGATATTGATGTGAATGGTCCCTGTTCCTCCTGTTCTTTCTCCTTTGCCACCACCTCATCCATCATTTATCACCTGAAGCTTTGTTTTAACGGGAGTCATAGAACTTGGATAGTAGCAGGAAAACATCCAGCAATCCTCGGAGGAGGTAGGATATGCGCCAAAACGCTGACCACCTCAGGCCTAGCCGCTACTACATACATGCGCTTGCAATACAACAAAACAAAGCAGATGCTAACTTCTATCATCCTCATCATGCTCCTCACCTTGGCACTCTCAACTCCCCTGATGGAGAAGCCAGGGCCCACCGGAGGAGTCTGATAGTCCGGTGGGCTCGGCCAATGCTGCCCTAAAGCAGGCCAGGCTAAGAAAAGTGTGGGAAAGGTTACTGGGACAAATAGGGGTGGCTGGGGACCGAGTATGGACACCCGGCCACCCCCTGGAGGCTGGGGAGCAAGCGGGGACACCCGGCCACCAGGCAGCTGGGGACTGAGTATGGATACCAGGCCGCCGACACAGCCATGACGTGGTGGCCAGATTCCGCCTCCACATGCCTAAAAGGCCCAATTTAAAGTGCAAGCAAGCAAGCAGTATGGTATTGCAGCCTGGGGGTGGGTGGGTGGCAGGCTGCATACTTGCGCTTGCATTGCAAGGAATGGGAGAGGTACAATTGAACACTGCCCTGGGACAAGGACTTGAATGGGGATAGTTGCAAGTCTGCAACGACAGGTGCAAGGTGGGAGGCATCTTCGCCTGTACCATGAACAGGGGTTTGGCATGCACACACTACAGCGGAATAGGCTCTCCTTCCCACTAAATGCACTGGGGAGGGCACAGGTAATGTTTTTGTATACGCGCTTAATCTTATGTATAAGGCACACCAGGACAAATATGGGCGGCTGGGGACTGAGTATGGATACCTCGCTGCAGAAGCAGCCATGAGGTAGTGGCCAGCTTCGGCCTCCTCCAAACTAAAAGGCCCCATTTCAAGTGCAAGCTAGCAGTATGGAATTGCAGTCTGGGGGTGGGTGGGTGGCAGGCTGCACACTTACACTTGCATTAAAAGAAAACATAGCAGATGCTAACTTCTGTCATCATCATCATGCTCCTCACCTTGGCACTCTCAACTCCACCGATGGAGAAGTCAGGGCCCACCGGAGGAGTCTGGTTCTCTGGTGGGCTCGTCCAATGCTGCCTAAAGCAGGCCGGGCTACGAAAAGTGTGTGGGGGGATGTTCCAAGGAGAAATAGGGGCGGCTGGGGACCGTTTATGGACACCCGGCTGCCCCCAGGCGGCTGGGGACCGTGTGTGGACACCCGGCCGCGGGGCGGCTGGGTCCGAGTATGGACACCCGGCCGCCGGGCAGCTGGGGACTGAGTATGGATTCCAGGCCGCCAACACAGCCATGACGTGGTGGCCAGATTCCGCCTCCACATGCCTAAAAGGCCCAATTTCAAGTTCAAGCAAGCTAACAGTATGGTATTGCAGCCTGGGGGTGGGTGGGTGGCAGGCTGCATACTTGAGCTTGTATTGCAAGGAATGGGGGAGGTACAATTGAACACTGCCCTGGGACTAGAACTTGCATGGGGATAGTTGCAAGTCTGCATCTTCTGATGCGGTAAGGATCACTTATGATGGGCACACTTTTAGACAGTGACCTGGGAGTCAGAGATGTTTCCAGGGGTCTTCCCCATGCTGTTCCCTTGTCTTTTCAGCACTTTATGCATGTGTCACACAGCACATGGCCAGATAAGGTTGTAAAATGTTAAAATGACATTTCACGGTGAATGCATTTGTCATAGTTGAAAGCAATACAAAAGTGCAAAAACGCATAAAAAATGCTACTTGTGAACATAGCCGAAGGTGTGGAGGAGTATTTTTGTTTTTGGTCATTTATTTTAACTTATACACAAGTCTTTACCCTGGAAAGGATGTTCCTTAACATATTTCACAGGAAAAAAGTTTCACTTTCGTTTTTGAACGTTTTATTGTGAGCCTGTAAAAGTGGCTTAATACCTCTGACCACGTTGTTGACAGCAGTGACCTGGGGGTCAGAAATGCTTCCTGGGGCGATCCCCATGCTGTCCCCATGTCATTTGAGCACTGTCACTATCGTTTTGGGCACTTGTTAGGCTTTTAAATGACTGCCGGAGGTGCCACCGCAAAAATGCTCGAATCTCCCATAGACTAACATTGGGCTCGTTGCTCGGGTCGAGCACCCGAGTATCACGGCGAGCTCGGCCCGAGCTTCGAGCACCCGAGCATTTTAGTGCTCGCTCAACACTAGTAATCACCGATCAATGACGTCCCCAATGTGCTCCATGGAAACAAGTCCGAAGACACTGCCGGCAGCTCCTGTGTAATCACCAACCAATGACGTCCCCAATGTGCTCCATGGAGACAAGTCCGAAGACGCTGCTGGCAGCTCTTGTGTAATCACCAACCAATGATGTCCCCAATGTGCTCCATGGAGACAAGTCCGGAGACGCTGCCGGCAGCTCTTGTGTAATCACCAACCAATGACTTCCCCAATGTGCTCCATGGAGACAAGTCCGAAGACGCTGCCGGCAGCTCTTGTGTAATCACCGATCAATGACGTCCCCAATGTGCTCCATGGAGACAAGTCCGAAGACACTGCCGGCAGCTCCTGTGTAATCACCGATCAATGACGTCCCCAATGTGCTCCATGTAGACAAGTCCGGAGATGCTGCCAGCATCTCTTGTGTAATCACCAACCAATGACGTCCCCAATGTGCTCCATGGAAACAAGTCCGAAGACACTGCCGGCAGCTCCTGTGTAATCACCGATCAATGACGTCCCCGATGTGCTCTATGAGGTCAAGTCTGGAGACGCTGCAGCCAAGGGAGCAAGTTTAGGCCACATGCGAGGAACATGCAGCCTGATGTTATGTTGAAAAATGGCCCCTGGGACACTTTGGAGAAATGGCCACACCGCTGATTCCACCACCAAAGCTGTTAATGTACCTATAAAGAAGACTAGATAGGTACGACTACCAGACATCATGCCACTCCGCAACATACCGGAGTAGAACCAGTGTGACGTTCCCTCGTGAAGGTCTCTTCATGGCATTGCCCACATGGCCTTCAGACCAATCTCTGAATGTCACTGCATGTAAGACAAAAAACGGGGCTCATTGCTAAAGTGGACAGACCTCCATTCCAGCCTCCATTCCTTCTGGACGTGAGCTCAGTGGAGCACCATTAGTTGGAAGTTGTGCAGACACCTTCTGATAGTTGTGTAGATGCTGATTGACTCCTTTTTCTTAGCGATGTCCAATTTCACTTGCAGTACAGGATGGATGCTCCATTCTTCTAATCTGACGGTCTGTCTGTTCACCTCTTGTCGTCATTCCAGTTTGGGACTTGCGATAGTGAACAGATCGGACATCTTGACCTGAAAGCGTTGTGAACTTCAGGAGTGATAATCTAAGGTCTTTCTGCTCAACGATCCTGCCCCTCTCTGTTTGCAAAGTGGCGATAACTGGCATGTTGAGACAACGCTCAATCATCCTACAAAACTTTATCCAACTTTTGAGGTCTCATGTGAATAATATTTTTGACCCTCTCATATCCCAAAAATTAGAGCTTGATTCCAAAAATTCCTTGGTTTGCGTAACTGTATGGCGTGTCCTTCATGTTGTAGGTTCAGTTTTGAGGACAGCAGATATAGAGATGAATGGATGACACTTTAGTGGGGATCCAAAGTATACAACCACCAGTATCATGGATGTCTCAAGTAACAATTTCTAGAGTCATCAGAACACATAATGTGAAGATGTGTCACAACACATTATACGTCTTTCCAACTATAAGTGTGAATTAGCACTAACACCTCCCTCTACTCATAACTTTGGCACCTTGAAAACCTGTAGAAATATCCTTTATAGAAAGGATGGGTGACCATATTTAAAAGGGAACCCGTCGCCTGTGAACAAGCATCCAAATCACGTCAGGCCACCAGAAGGGCAGCCACAGGGAGACGAAAAGGTGCTGCCCCATCCACGGCCAGAGTCCGTACTCCCAGCGCACGGTAAAGGAGTACAGAAGAGTTGGACAGGTATCCTATGGAGTGAGCGGTGGTTTGGAGGCAACTTATCGGCACATTTTTACAGGACGGAACACAAATTGCTTAAATAACTTTCAGTGTAGATAGAATTAGCAAAAAAATGGTAAGTGCAGCCATTATATCTTATGGGATCATCTCTGCAACGCTGGACTTTTCCTATGTTAGGCTCTATTAGATTAGGCTATTGTCTAATATGCAGGTAATGCATGGTTCTGCTTTATACCCAGATGATTGCCCGGACATGCATTACTACCTGCCGTACCGCTGGCAGATTCACAAAGGAACCGACTGGAAAGATGTTCCCAACATGGAGGAGGTTGAGGAATGTTACTGCGACCCAAAGGTTGACAGGTACGGGTCGTTCGGAACCGGGCATCAGACTATAATGTGTGTATGCACAACAACTAAAGAGTAACTCCACATAAGTGACCAGACATGATGGCCACTGACATCGGACATCCTCTTGCTGTGGGTCCCGTTATAGATATAGAATCATCGGCTAACTTCTTCCCACTTTCCATCCAAAGGATTCCTCTGATTGACTTTCTGACCATGAGATCTGGTGGGCACCGCGTTCGTCGTCTCTCCACCGTATCATCTGTAGTGAAGCCGTCTGAATATGTTCTGACCACGGAGTGGCTGTGGTACTGGAGGGATGAATATGGCACCTGGACACAATATGGCCACTCTGTAAGTGAGCACTGGGCACATAATAATGGGCGATCCTCAGAGGTGTAGCTGTAGGATGGGCCGAGGGAGTGGTAGGACCCAGCGCCTGGATCCTGAAGGTGCCCAAGAGGTCTCCTTGTCCCACAAGAGGAGACCCATACTATAGATAATATGTGATAGATGGGGGCAGGGGTAATGGTAGTAGAGATCATAACTTCAAGGAAAAATATTTTTCACATTTTTTTTCTCCTCTTAGAATGTGAAACACGTGAGCTCCACTATATTGTCATCAGACCTGGAGAACGTGTACCTCCCCGATCCCGCCGCCGTTATTCCTTTCATGGCTGGCAACCAGAAATATGAGATCAACTTCCGAGGTACGGGGGGGCGATAAATGGCAGCGGTACCAATGTGTGGCTCAGGGTGGATACACCTGTATCCCGGGATTACAGTCACTGACTGAGGATCCAACCGCATCTGCTGGAGGTTTCTCCAACTATCGACCCCTCTGACAGTGATACATGAGGATGACTGTCTTTTTTTTTTTTTTTTTACTTTTTCAGAAATGAAGCAGAAGAACGTTATATACACGACGGAGAAAGACGTCCGAAGGAGACCGAAATTTCTGAGCTTTGACGATGTGAAATTACTGAGAGGAAGGTAAGCTCCTCATAGATGGATGGATGGATGGATGGATGGATGGATGGATGGATTGGTTCCTTGTTATTCCTGGATGTATTAGGCTTTGCTTTTTCAGCAATTCAGTATTAAACTTTTTTTTTTATCCTTTATCCTTTCAGCACAAGATCGGCAGCAGCTAAGTCCCCCCTGAAATCAGGAACATCCCCCATGAACACTGACATCTACCCCAAGACCTGGGACCCTGAGGCCATGCCGGAGCTTGGCTGTAAGGTAATGTATGGAGCCCCTATGACGTGTGGCTGGAGGACATGGGACAGGAGGGGTCACGTATCTTCTTCTATCCTCTATAGAAAGTTCTTGTCTCGCACTCATCCATCGAATTCTCGGAAATTGTCAGAAACTTCTCCAAGACGGTCAGTGGTCACGTAGTGAAGAGGATGTGGCGTCTCCAGAACCCGTCTCTGTGGCAAATGTTCCAGTGGTACGTCTGCTTTTCACCCGTACATCTGGTGGGGGTTTAATATGTGCCCCATAACGGGAGGTGTAGATGAGCCAGCATTTTACCATGATTCTTGCTTTCGGTGGCCCCATCCTTCACTATGAATAACAGGACCTTACAGATAGAGGATGTCCCTGCTCTCGGTGGCCCCATCCCTTCACTATGAGAGGCAGGACCTTACAGATAAAGGATGTCCCTGCTCTCAGTGGCCCCATCCCTCCACTATGAGCGGCAGGATCTTATAGACAGAGGATGTCCCTGCTCTCGGTGGCCCCATCCCTCCACTATGGGTGGCAGGACCTTACAGATAGAGGATGTCCCTGCTCTCAGTGACCCCATCGCATCTCTATGGGTGGCAGGACCTTACAGATAGAGGATATCCCTGCAGTCAATGGACCCATCCCTCCACTATGAGTGGCAGGACCTTACAGATAGAGGATGTCCCTGCTCTCGGTGTCCCCATCCCTTCACTATGAGTGGCAGGACCTTATTGAAAGAGGATGTCCCTGCTCTCAGTGGCCCCATCCCTTCACTATGAGTGGCAGGACCTTACAGATAGAGGATGTCCCTGCTCTCAGTGGCCCCATCCCTTCACTATGAGTGGCAGGACCTTACAGAAAGAGGATATCCCTGCTCTTGGTGGCCTCATCCTTCACTATGAGTGTCAGGACCTTATAGATAGAGGATGTCCCTGCTCTCAGTGGCCCCATCGCTTCTCTATGGGTGGCAGGACCTTACAGATAGAGGATGTCCCTGCTCTCGGGGGCCCCATCCCTTCACTGTGGGTGGCAGGACCTTACAGATAGAGGATGTCCCTGCTCTCAGTGGACCCATCCCTCCACTATGGGTGGCAGGACCTTACAGATAGAGGATGTCCCTGCTCTCGGTGTCCCCATCCCTTCACTATGGTTGGCAGGACCTTACAGATAGAGGGTGTCCCTGCAGTCAGTGGACCCATCCCTCCACTATGAGTGGCAGGACCTTACAGATAGAGGATGTCCCTGCTCTCGGTGGCCCCATCCCTCCACTATGGGTGGCAGGGCCTTACAGATAGAGGATGTCCCTGCTCTTGGTGGCCCCATCCCTTCATTATGCGTGGCAGGACCTTACACATAGAGGATGTCCCTGCTCTTGGTGGCCCCATCCCTTCACTGCGTGTGGCAGGACCTTACAGATAGAGGATGTCCCTGCTCTCAGTGGCCCTATCCCTTCACTATGGGTGGCAGGACCTTACAGATAGAGGATGTCCCTGCTCTCGGTGGCCTTATCCCTTCAATATGGGTGGCAGGACCTTACATATAGAGGATGTCCCTGCTCTCGGTGGCCCCATCGCTTCTCTATGGGTGGCAGGACCTTACAGATAGAGGATGTCCCTGCTCTCAGTGGCACTATCCCTTTACTATGGGTGGCAGGACCTTACAGATAGAGGATGTCCCTGTTCTCAGTTGCCTTATCCCTTCACTATGGGTGGCAGGACCTTACACATAGAGGATGTCCCTGCTCTCGGTGGCCTCATCCTTCACTATGAGTGTCAGGACCTCATAGATAGAGGATGTCCCTGCTCTCGGTGGCCCCATCCCTTCACTAGGAGTGGCAGGACCTTATAGATAGAGGATGTCCCTGCTCTCAGTGGCCCCATCGCTTCTCTATGGGTGGCAGGACCTTACAGATAGAGGATGTCCCTGCTCTCGGTGGCCCCATCCCTTCACTGTGGGTGGCAGGACCTTACAGATAGAGGATGTCCCTGCTCTCGGTGTCCCCATCCCTTCACTATGGTTGGCAGGACCTTACAGATAGAGGATGTCCCTGCAGTCAGTGGCCCCATCCCTCCACTATGAGTGGCAGGACCTTACATATAGAGGATGTCCCTGCTTTCAGTGGCCCTATCACTTCACTATGGGTGGCAGGACCTTACAGATAGAGGATGTTCCTGCTTTCAGTGGCCCTATCACTTCACTATGGGTGGCAGGACCTTACAGATAGAGGATGTCCCTGCTCTCAGTGGCCCTATCCCTTCACTGTGAGTGGCAGGACCTTACACATAGAGGATGTCCCTGCTCTTGGTCTCCCCATCTCTTCACTATGGGTGGCAGGACCTTATAGAGAGGATGTCCCTGCTCTCAGTGGCCCTATCCATTCACTCTGTGTGGCAGGACCTTACAGATAGAGGATGTCCCTGCTCTCGGTGACCCCATCCCTTCACTATGGGTGGCAGGACCTTACAGATAGAGGATGTCCCTGCTGTCAGTGGCCCCATCCCTTCACTATGGGTGGCAGGACCTTACACATAGAGGATGTCCCTGCTCTCGGTGACCCCATCCCTTCACTATGGGTGGCAGGACCTTACACATAGAGGATGTCCCTGCTCTCGGTAACACCATCCCTTCACTATGGGTTGCAGGAACTTACACATAGAAGATGTCCCTGCTCTCAGTGACCCCATCCCTTCACTATGGGTGGCAGGACCTAACAGATAGAGGATGTCCCTGCTCTCGGTGGCCCCATCCCTTCACTATGGGTGGCAGGACCTTACAGTTAGAGGATGCCCCTGCTCTTGGTGGCCCCATCCCTTCATTATGGGTGGCAGGACCTTACATATAGAGGATGTCCCTGCTCTCGTTGACCCCATCCCTTCACTATGGGTGGCAGGACCTTACAGATAGAGGATGTCCCTGCTCTTGGTGGCCCCATCCCTTCATTATGGGTTGCAGGACCTTACATATAGAGGATGTCCCTGCTCTCGTTGACCCCATCCCTTCACTATGGGTGGCAGGACCTTACACATAGAGGATGTCCCTGCTCTCGGTGACACCATCCCTTCACTATGGGTGGCAGGACCTTACACATAGAAGATGTCCCTGCTCTCAGTGGCCCCATCCCATCACTATGGGTGGCAGGACCTTACAGATAGAGGATGTCCCTGCTCTCGGTGGCCCCATCCCTTCACTATGGGTGGCAGGACCTTACATATAGAGGATGGCCCTGCTTTCGGTGGCCTCATCCCTTCACTATGGGTGGCAGGACCTTACAGATAGAGGATGTCCCTGCTCTTGGTGGTCCATCCCTTCACTATGGGTGGCAGGACCTTACATATAGAGGATGTCCCTGCTCTCGGTGGCCCCATCCCTTCACTATGGGTGGCAGGACCTTACAGAGAGAGGATGCCCCTGCTCTTGGTGGCCCCATCCCTTCATTATGGGTGGCAGGACCTTACATATAGAGGATGTCCCTGCTCTCGTTGACCCCATCCCTTCACTATGGGTGGCAGGACCTTACAGATAGAGGATGTCCCTGCTCTCGGTGACACCATCCCTTCATTATGGGTTGCAGGACCTTACATATAGAGGATGTCCCTGCTCTCGTTGACCCCATCCCTTCACTATGGGTGGCAGGACCTTACACATAGAGGATGTCCCTGCTCTCGGTGGCCCCATCCCTTCACTATGGGTGGCAGGACCTTACAGATAGAGGATGTCCCTACTCTCAGTGGCCCCATCCCTTCACTATGGGTGGCAGGACCTTACAGATAGAGGATGCCCCTGCTCTTGGTGGTTCATCCCTTCACTATGGGTGGCAGGACCTTACATATAGAGGATGTCCCTGCTCTCGGTGGCCCCATCCCTTCACTATGGGTGGCAGGACCTTACATATAGAGGATGTCCCTGCTCTCGGTGGCCCCATCCCTTCACTATGGGTAGCAGGACCTTACAGATAGAGGATGTCCCTGCTCTCGGTGGCCCCATCCCTTCACTGTGGGTGGCAGGACCTTACAGATAGAGGATGTCCCTGCTCTTGGTGGTCCCATCCCTTCATTATGGGTGGCAGGACCTTACACATAGAGGATGTCCCTGCTCTTGGTGGCCCCATCCCTTCACTGTGTGTGGCAGGACCTTACAGATAGAGGATGTCCCTGCACTCAGTGGCCCTATCCCTTCACTATGGGTGGCAGGACCTTACAGATAGAGGATGTCCCTGCTCTCGGTGGCCTTATCCCTTCACTATGGGTGGTAGGACCTTACATATAGAGGATGTCCGTGCTCTCGGTGGCCCCATCGCTTCTCTATGGGTGGTAGGACCTTACAGATAGAGGATGTCCCTGCTCTCAGTGGCACTATCCCTTTACTACGGGTGGCAGGACCTTACAGATAGAGGATGTCCCTGTTCTCGGTTGCCTTATCCCTTCACTATGGGTGGCAGGACCTTACACATAGAGGATGTCCCTGCTCTCGGTGGCCCCATCCCTTCACTATGGGTGGCAGGACCTTACATATAGAGGATGTCCCTGCTCTCGGTGGCCCCATCCCTTCATTATGGGTGGCAGGACCTTACAGATAGAGGATGTCCCTGCTCTTGGGGGCCCCAACCCTTCACTATGGGTGGCAGGACCTTACAGATAGAGGATGCCCCTGCTCTTGGTGGCCCCATCCCTTCATTATGCGTGGCAGGACCTTACATATAGAGGATGGCCCTGCTTTCGGTGGCCCCATCCCTTCACTATGGGTGGCAGGACCTTACAGATAGATGATGCCCCTGCTCTTGGTGGCCCCATTCCTTCATTATGCGTGGCAGGACCTTACATATAGAGGATGGCCCTGCTTTCGGTGACCCCATCCCTTCATTATGGGTGGCAGGACCTTACATATAGAGGATGCCCCTGCTCTTGGTGGCCCCATCCCTTCATTATGGGTGGCACGACCTTACAGATAGAGGATGTCACTGCTCTCGGTGGCCCCATCCCTTCATTATGGGTGGCACGACCTTACAGATAGAGGATGTCAATGCTCTCGGTGGCCCCATCCCTTCATTATGGGTGGCAGGACCTTACATATAGAGGATGTCCCTGCTCTCGGTGGCCCCATCCCTTCATTATGGGTGGCACGACCTTACAGATAGAGGATGTCCCTGCTCTCGGTGGCCCCATCCCTTCATTATGGGTGGCACGACCTTACAGATAGAGGATGTCACTGCTCTCGGTGGCCTCGGCCCTCTGGTCCCTGTTCTATAATGTTGTTTTTTGTTCTTAAGGCAAAAGAAACAGATGAAGAAAGTCAATCAGGGACGAGACGTGACGGAAATCCGGTTGTTTCATGGCACAGATAGTAAACACATTGATGAAATCTGCAATCAGAATTTTGACTGGCGCATCTGTGGCACCCATGGCACCGTGTATGGACAAGGTAGTGTCCAGATCCTAGGAGAGCTGTTTGTTATCCCACAGACAGTGCCTGCAAGGTGGTTGTATGACAGATCACATCACATAGGTACCACCAACTAAATGGAGGCAGGTCCCTTTAAGAATATGGCTACATAGTGTCAGGATGTATCAGTACAGAGGAAACTTTTCAGGTTACTTACTATGTTTGCAGTTGTGACACATATCAGAAATGTACAAGCTGTAGCCAGGGGTGTAACAATCACGGTCACAAAGGGTACAACTGCGACAGGGCCGTGCGGGAGGGCTGCCGAGGACGCACATTCAGCTGAAATGCATTGCAGCACAGAGACCCACAAGGGCTCATGGCAGTGATGTCCGTCACCTGCACGCTGAAGTCAGTAGCCGGCTACACAAGGCATATATACCAGGATGGGTCCAGTATGGGGACATATATACCAGGATAGGGGACATACTGTATATACCAGAATAAGGGACATATATACCAGGATGGGTCTAGGATTGGGGACATATATACCAGGATGGAGGACATAAATACCAGGATGGGGGACATATATACCAGGATAGGGGACATACTGTATATACCAGAATAAGGGACATATATACCAGGATGGGTCTAGGATAGGGGACATATATACCAGGATGGGGGACATATATACCAGGATGGGTCACATATATACCAGGATAGGGGACATATATACCAGGATAGGGGACATATATACCAGGATGGGAGACATATATACCAAGATGGGGAATATTTATACCAGGGTGGGGAATATATACCAGGATGGGGAGGCATATATATCAGGATGGGAAACATATATACCAGGATGCGGGACATATATACCTGGATGGGGAACATATACCAGGATGGGGAGGCATATATACCAGGATGGGAAACATATATACCTGGATGGAGGACATATATACCAGGATGGGTCCAGGATGGGGGAGATATATACCAGGATAGGGGACATATATACCAGGATGGGGGACATATATACCAGGATGGGTCCAGGATGGAGGACATTTATACCAGGATGGGTCTAGGATTGGGGACATATATACCAGGATGGAGGACATAAATAACAGGATGGGTCCAGGATGGGGGACATATATACCAAGATGGGGGAGATATATACCAGGATGGGTCCAGGATGGAGGACATATATACCAGGATGGGGGACATATATACCAGGATGGGTCTAGGATTGGGGACATATATACCAGGATGGAGGACATAAATAACAGGATGGGTCCAGGATGGGGGACATATATACTAAGATGGGGGACATATATACCAGGATGGGTCCAGGATGGGGGACATATATACCAGGATAGGGGACATATATAACAGGATAGGGGACATACAGTACAGACCAAAAGTTTGGACACACCTTCTCATTTAAAGATTTTTCTGTATTTTCATGACTGAAAATTGTACATTCACACTGAAGGCATCAAAACTATGAATTACCACATGTGGAATTATATACTTAACAAAAAAAGTGTGAAACAACTGAAAATATGTCTTATATTCTAGGTTCTTCACAGTATCCACCTTTTGCTTTGATGACTGCTTTGCTCTTGGCATTCTCTTGATGAGCTTCAAGAGGTAGTCACCGGAAATGGTCTTCCAACAATCTTGAAGGAGTTCCCAGAGATGCTTAGCACTTGTTGGCCCTTTTGCCTTCACTCTGCGGTCCAGCTCACCCCAAACCATCTCGATTGGGTTCAGGTCTGGTGATTGTGGAGGCCAGGTCATCTGGCGTAGCACCCCATCACTCTCCTTCTTGGTCAAATAGCCCTTACACAGCCTGGAGGTGTGTTTGGGGTCATTGTCCTGTTGAAAAATAAATGATGGTCCAACTAAACGCAAACCAGATGGAATAGCATGCCGCTGCAAGAAGCTGTGGTAGCCATGCTGGTTCAGTATGCCTTCAATTTTGAATAAATCCCCAACTGTGTCACCAGCAAAGCCCCCCACACCATCACACCTCCTCCTCCATGCTTCATGGTGGGAACCAGGCATGTAGAGTCCATCCGTTCACCTTTTCTGCGTCGCACAAAGACACGGTGGTTGGAACCAAAGATCTCAAATTTGGACTCATCAGACCAAAGCACAGATTTCCACTGGTCTAATGTCCATTCCTTGTGTTCTTTAGCCCAAACAAGTCTCTTCTGCTTGTTGCCTGTCCTTAGCAGTGGTTTCCTAGCAGCTATTTTACCATGAAGGCCTGCTGCACAAAGTCTCCTCTTAACAGTTGTTGTAGAGATGTGTCTGCTGCTAGAACTCTGTGTGGCATTGACCTGGTCTCTAATCTGAGCTGCTGTTAACCTGCGATTTCTGAGGCTGGTGACTCAGATAAACTTATCCTCAGAAGCAGAGGTGACTCTTGGTCTTCCTTTCCTGGGGCGGTCCTCATGTGAGCCAGTTTCTTTGTAGCGCTTGATGGTTTTTGCAACTGCACTTGGGGACACATTCAAAGTTTGCCCAATTTTTCGGACTGACAGACCTTCATTTCTTAAAGTAATGATGGCCACTCGTTTTTCTTTACTTAGAATTTGTATTATGTAAGAAAAAAGCAGCTAACAGTCTATTCAGTAGGACTATCAGCTGTGTATCCAGCTGATTTCTGCACAACACAACTGATGGTCCCAACCCCATTTATAAGGCAAGAAATCCCACTTATTAAACCTGACAGGGCACACCTGTGAAGTGAAAACCATTTCCGGTGACTACCTCTTGAAGCTCATCAAGAGATTGCCAAGAGTGTGCAAAGCACTCATCAAAGCAGAAGGTGGCTACTTTGAAGAACCTAGAATATAAGACATATTTTCAGTTGTTTCACACTTTTTTGTTAAGTATATAATTCCACATGTGGTAATTCATAGTTTTGATGCCTTCAGTGTGAATGTACAATTTTCATAGTCATGAAAATACAGAAAAATCTTTAAATGAGGAGGTGTGTCCAAACTTTTGGTCTGTACTGTATATACCAGGATGGGGAATATTTATACCAGGATGGGGAATATATACCAGGATGGGGAGGCATATATACCAGGATGGGAAACATATATACCAGGAAGGGGGACATGCATACCAGGATAGGGAACATATACCAGGATGAGGAGGCATATATACTAGGATGGGAAACATATATACCAGGATGGGGGACATATATACCAGGATGGGTCCAGGATGGGGGACATATATACCAGGATAGGGGACATATATACCAGGATGGGGGACATATATACCAGGATAGGGGACATATATACCAGGATAGGGGACATATATACCAGGATGGGGGACACATATACCAGGATGGGGAATATATATACCAGGATGGGGAACATATACCAGGATGGGGAGGCATATATACCAGGAAGGGGGACATATATACCAGGATGGGGAACATATATACCAGGATGGGGAATATATATACCAGGATGGGTCCAGGATGGGGGACATATATACCAGGATAGGGAACATATATACCAGGATGGGGGACATATATACCAGGATGGGTCCAGGATAGGTGACATATATACCAGGATGGAGGACATATTTACCAGGATGGGGGACATATATACCAGGATGGGAAGGCATATATACCAGGATGGCGGACATATATACCAGGATGGGGGACATATATACCAGGATGGGGAATATATACCAGGATGGGGAACATATATACCAGGATGAAAAACATATATACCAGGATGGGTCCAGGGTGGAGAACATATATACCAGGATGGGTCCAGGATGGGGGACATGTATACCAGGATGTGGAACATATATACCAGGTTGGGTCCAGGATGGGGGACATATATACCAGGATAGGGGATATATATAACAGGATAGGGGACATATATACCAGGATGTGGAACATATATACCAGGATGTGTCCAGGGTGGGGAACATATATACCAGGATGGGGGACATATATACCAGGATGGGGGACAATATACCAGGATAGGGGACATATATACCAGGATGGGGAACATATATACCAGGATGGGAAGGCATATATACCAGGATGGGCAGACATATATACCATGATGGGGGACATATATACCAGGATGGGGGACATATATACCAGGATGGGGGACATATTTACCAGGATGGGGGACATATATACCAGGATGGGGACATATATACAAGGATGATTCCAGGATGGGGGACATTATACCAGGATAGGGGACATTATCCCAGGATGGGGGACATTATACCAGGATAGGCCAAGGATGGGGGACATTTATACCAGGATGGGGGACATGTATACCAGAATGGGAGACATATATATTAGGATGGGGGACATATATACCAGGATGGGGGACATATATACCAGGATGGGAGACATATATACTAGGATGGGGAGACATATATAACAGGATGGGGGACATATATACCACAATGGCTGACATATATACCAGGATGGGGGACATATATACCAGGATGGGGGACATATATACCAGGATGGGAGACGTATATACCAGGATGGGAAATATATACCAGGATGGTGAGACATATATACCAGGATTGGGGACATATATACCAGGACGGGGAACATATATACCAGGATGGGTCCAGGATGGGGGACATATATATCAGGATGGGGGACATATATATATATCAGGATGGGGAGGCATATATACCAGGATGGGGAGACATATATACCAGGATGGGTCCAGAATGGGGGACATATATACACGGATGGGGGACATATATACCAGGATGGTTCCAGGATGGGGGACATTATACCAGGATGGGGGACATTAAACCTGGATAGGCCAAGGATGGGGGACATGTATACCAGGATGGAGGACATGTATACCAGAATGGGAGACATATATACCAATATGGGAGACATATATACTAGAATGGGTCCAGGATGGGTGTCATATATACCAGGATGGGAAATATATATACCAGGATGGGGAGCCATATATACCAGGATGGGGAGACATATATACCAGGATGGGGGACATATATACCAGGATGGTAGACATATATACCAGGATGGGGGACATTATACCAGGATAGGCCCAGGATGGGGGACACGTATACCAGGATGGGGGACACATATACCAGGATGGGGGACATGTATTCCAGGATGGGGGACATGCATACCAGGATGGGGGACATATATACCAGTATGGGAGACATATATACCAGGATGAGAAATATATACCAGGATGGTGAGACATATATACCAGAATTTGGGACATATATACCAGGACATTGAACATATATACCAGGATGGGTCCAGGGTGGGAGACATATATACCAGGATGGGGGACATATATATCAGGATGGGGAGACATATATACCATGATGGGGGACATATATACCAGGATGGGGGACATATATACCAGGATGGGGAACATATTTACCAGGATGGGTCCAGGATGGGGGACATATATACCAGGATGGGGAATATATACAAGGATGATTCCAGGATGGGGGGCATTATACCAGGATAGGGGACATTATACCAGGATGGGGGACATTATACCAGGATAGGCCAAGGATGGGGGACATTTATACCAGGATGGGGGACATGTATACCAGAATGGGAGACATATATATTAGGATGGGGGACATATATACCAGGATGGGGGACATGTATACCAGGATGGGGGACATTTATACCAGAATGGGGGACATGTATACCAGAATGGGACACATATATATTAGGATGGGGGACATATATACCAGGATGGGAAATATATATACCAGGATGGGAAGGCATATATACCAGGATGGGAAGGCATATATACCAGGATGGGGAGACATATATACCAGGATGGGGCACATATATACCACAATGGCTGACATATATACCAGGATGGGGGACATATATACCAGGAAGGGGGACATATATACCAGGATGGGAGATATATATACCAGGATGGGAAATATATACCAGGATGGTGAGACATATATACCAGGATTGGGGACATATATACCAGGACAGGGAACATATATACCAAGATGGGTCCAGGGTGGGGGACATATATACCAGGATGGGGCACATATATATCAGGATGGGGGACATATATGTCAGGATGGAGGACATATATATATCAGGATGGGGAGGCATATATACCAGGATGGGGAGACATATATACCAGGATGGGTCCAGGATGGGGGACATATATACAGGGATGGGGGACATATATACCAGGATGGTTCCAGGATGGGGGACATTATACCAGGATGGGGGACATTAAACCTGGATAGGCCAAGGATGGGGGACATGTATACCAGGATGGGGGACATGTATACCAGAATGGGAGACATATATACCAATATGGGAGAAATATATACTTGAATGGGTCCAGGATGGGTGTCATATATACCAGGATGGGAAACCATATATACCAGGATGGGGAGACATATATACCAGGATGGGGGACATATATACCAGGATGGGAGACATATATACCAGGATGGGGGACATTATACCAGGATAGGCCCAGGATGGGGGACACGTATACCAGGATGGGGGACACATATATCAGGATGGGGGACATGTATTCCAGGATGGGGGACATGCATACCAGGATGGGGGACATATATACCAGTATGGGAGACATATATACCAGAATGAGAAATATATACCAGGATGGTGAGACATATATACCAGAATTGGGGACATATATACCAGGACGTTGAACATATATACCAGGATGGGTCCAGGATGGGGGACATATATACCAGGATGGGGGACATATATATCAGGATGGGGGACATATATACCAGGATGGCGAGGCATGTATACCAGGATGGGGAGACATATATACCAGGATGGTTGCAGGTAGGGGGACAAATATACTGGGATGGGGGACATACATACCAGGATGGTTTCAGGATGGGGGACATTATACCAGGATGGGGGACATTAAACCAGGATAGGCCAAGGATGGGGGACATGTATACCAGGATGGGGGGACATGTATACCAGAATGGGAGACATATATACCGAGATGGGAGACATATATACTAGGATGGGTCCAGGATGGGTGTCATATATACCAGGATGGGAAATATATATACCAGGATGGGGAGACATATATACCAGGATGGGGAGACATATATACCAGGATGGGGGACATATATACCAGGATGGGGGACATTATACCAGGATAGGCCCAGGATGGAGGACACGTATACCAGGATGGGGGACATGTATACCAGGATGGGAGACACATATACCAGGATGGGGGACATGTATTCCAGGATGGGGGACATGCATACCAGGATGGGGGACATGCATACCAGGATGGGAGACATATATACCAGGATGAGAAATATATACCAGGATGGTGAGACATATATACCAGGATTGAGGACATATATACCAGGACGGGGAACATATATACCAGGATGGGTCCAGGGTGGGGGACATATATACCAGGATGGGGGACATATATATCAGGATGGGGGACATATATATCAGGATGGGGGACATATATACCAGGATGGGGGACATATATACCAGGATGGGGAGGCATGTATACCAGGATGGGGAGACATATATACCAGGATGGGTCCAGGTAGGGGGACAAATATACCGGGATGGGGGACATATGTACCAGGATGGTTCCAGGATGGGAGACATTATACCAGGATGGGGGACATTAAACCAGGATAGGCCAAGGATGGGGGACATGTATACCAGGATGGCGGACATGTATACCAGAATGGGAGACATATATACCAGGATGGGAGAAATATATACCAGGATGGGCCCAGGATGTGGGACAGATATACCAGGATTGGAGACGTGTATATCAGGATGGGGAACATGTATACCAGGATGGGGGACATGTATACCAGGATGGGGGACATATATACAAGGAAGGGGCCAGGATGGGGGACAGAACTACATAATGAGAGATGGGGGCAACATGTTAGTCCTTATCGGATTTAGAACACTACAATGGTCCATACGTCTGACCAACATGCGAGGGGAATTAAGTTCAAATTTTGCACTGGGGACCATCAGACTCCAGTTACACCACTGGCTGTGGCTCTCCAGCCTTGTACAACCACAACTCCCAGCATGGCCTGACATCCCCGGCTTTCCTATGTGATATATTACTGACGTCATCACTCAGGAGTTTCTGGTAACCTGTCCTTGTTCTCCCCATAGGAAGCTACTTTGCCCGAGACGCCTCGTATTCCCATAACTACTCCACACCGACATCTGGCGGGTCACGGGCGATGTTCGTAGCTCGTGTGCTGGTGGGAAACTACGTAACGGGGAACCCCCAAATGAAGCGTCCACCGCTGAGACCCGGCAGCAGCTCGCGGTACTATGACTCCTGTGTGGACAACACCATCAGCCCCTCCATCTTCGTGGTGTTCGAGAAGCATCAGATCTACCCAGAATATCTCCTGGAGTATGAAGAAGAGCAGAAAAAATCCTGCGTCGTCTGCTGAGCACCAGAGAGTGTACCCCAATACAAAGAGGGTTGACCCCAATATAAAGAGAAATGAACCCAATACGAGATGGAGCGACCCTCAAAATAAGAAGGAGCGACCCTCTAAATAAGAAGGAGCCACCCCAATATAAAGAGCAGTGAACCGCAATACAAAGAGAAATATAAAAAGAGAAATTAACCGAAATACAAGGAGGAGCAACGCTTAACACAATGAAGAGCCAACCCCAAAACAAGGAGTCAACCCTAATATAAGGAGGAACTACTCCTAATACAAGGAGTGACCCTCGATGTAACCGGAGCAAACCCCAACCCAAGGAGGAGCCAATTCTGATTCAATGAGGATCCAACCCCAAAACTAGGAGGAGACAATCCTAATACAAGGAGACACCAGCTACAATACAAAGAGCGAATGTCCCCCAAATATCTGATATTGTAACAAAAACCAGAACAATGGAATTGTTTCCACATGTGACATGAGTTCACAACATCTAGAATAATGATACATTGTGATTCTGACCAATCAGGTAGCGGCTGCCGTTGCTGCTTGGCATCTTGGGAGATGTAAAGGCTTTTTATACCTGGTGAAAATATTACGTCTCCCAAAAGGTATCAAATCAGAACGTGCTATGCAAGCAATGACCACAAGAGGGCAGCAAAGAAAACACATTAATGTGAGAAGTGGGAACCTGCAGAAAGATGACTGCAGCTCTCTGTGTGACTAGAGTATAAGTCATATAACGATTTATGAGTGTGCCACCTCTAAAATAAAGGTTTCCTGGGGGAGATCTGGCTTTGAGGGAGTGTAATGTCCTCACCCTGATCTGATTCCTTGAGGGGATTATGCCTTGAAATGCTCTACTTTAGCCCCGGGGTTCACCTGGGGGCGTCTGAGCCCCTGGGTGAGGATTAGTGAGGTCATCGTGCAGGCGTGGTGACATCATTGGGATGCAGTGACGGCCTCTTCAGGTACATGGGGTGGTGGTTGGGGTCAGTGGGCACCGGCGGCCCCCGTTACCCCTCACAGCACTGGCGCTTCCACTGGATGGAAGGTTTTCTGGATGATTCCCAGTCCGGCTCTCGTATATCCGGACTCCGGTCCGGTTTGTGTGATTATAGCCCCCCGATCCCCTGCAGGTCACGGTCACCGGGCAGGAAACGGGACGGGGGGCAAAAAGCTGAATATGTGCAATAAATCCGAGGATTATTCTGTAAATTCACAGATCAGAAACTATAGAAATCTTAGAGGGATTCTCCACAGGGAGACGACCTCTGACCCTCCTCAACCCTGGGGTCCCCATGTCTGGGAGTGACCACAGTGGAACCTTCTGTATCTAATGGTTAGGCTCGCCAAGCTCTACTGACCCCCGCAGCCAATTGTAACCCTTTACGCCCAGGATCTTCTGTAAAGAGATGATTGATGAATAATTGTATCACTGTATAAACTGAGAAATAAAGCGGAACCCCACCCAGATCACTGGGGGCTACTGGTATAGTGTCGTCATTGTGATCAGACGTGAGACCCCCCACCTTATATACAGCACTGCTGACAACCCGCCTGTATACAGTGTGAGAGGTTGTCAGCCCCGCCCCCTGGTGGTGACATCACTAATCATACAGGAGACCCCGCCCCTTATATACAGCCCCGCCCCTCATCTATTACTGCTGACAACCCGCCTGTATACAGTGTGAGAGGTTGTCAGCCCCGCCCCCTGGTGGTGACATCATAGAGGAGACCCCGCCCCTTATATACAGCACTGCTGACAACCTGCCTGTATACAGTGTGAGAGGTTGTCAGCCCCGCCCCCTGGTGGTGACATCACTGATCATACATGAGACCCCGCCCCTTATATACAGCCCCGCCCCTCATCTATCACTGCTGACAACCTGCCTGTATACAGTGTGAGAGGTTGTCAGCCCCGTCCCCTGGTGATGACATCACTGATCATACATGAGACCCCGCCCCTTATATACAGCCCCGCCCCTCATCTATCACTGCTGACAACCTGCCTGTATACAGTGTGAGAGGTTGTCAGCCCCACCCCCTGGTGATGTCATCACTGATCATACATGAGACCCCGCCCCTTATATACAGCCCCGCCCCTCATCTATCACTGCTGACAACCCGCCTGTATACAGTGTGAGAGGTTGTCAGCCCCGCCCCCTGGTGGTGACATCACTAATCATACATGAGACCCCGCCCCTTATATACAGCCCCGCCCCTCATCTATCACTGCTGACAACCTGCCTGTATACAGTGTGAGAGGTTGTCAGCCCCGCCCCCTGGTGATGACATCACTGATCATACAGGAGACCCCGCCCCTTATATACAGCCCCGCCCCTCATCTATCACTGCTGACAACCTGCCTGTATACAGTGTGAGAGGTTGTCAGCCCCGCCCCCTGGTGATGACATCACTGATCATACAGGAGACCCCGCCCCTTATATACAGCCCCGCCCCTCATCTATTACTGCTGACAACCTGCCTGTATACAGTGTGAGAGGTTGTCAGCCCCACCCCCTGGTGATGTCATCACTGATCATACATGAGACCCCGACCCTTATATACAGCCCCGCCCCTCATCTATCACTGCTGACAACCCGCCTGTATACAGTGTGAGAGGTTGTCAGCCCCGCCCCCTGGTGGTGACATCACTAATCATACATGAGACCCCGCCCCTTATATACAGCCCCGCCCCTCATCTATCACTGCTGACAACCTGCCTGTATACAGTGTGAGAGGTTGTCAGCCCCGCCCCCTGGTGATGACATCACTGATCATACAGGAGACCCCGCCCCTTATATACAGCCCCGCCCCTCATCTATCACTGCTGACAACCTGCCTGTATACAGTGTGAGAGGTTGTCAGCCCCGCCCCCTGGTGATGACATCACTGATCATACAGGAGACCCCGCCCCTTATATACAGCCCCGCCCCTCATCTATCACTGCTGACAACCTGCCTGTATACAGTGTGAGAGGTTGTCAGCCCCGCCCCCTGGTGATGACATCACTGATCATACAGGAGACCCCGCCCCTTATATACAGCCCCGCCCCTCATCTATCACTGCTGACAACCTGCCTGTATACAGTGTGAGAGGTTGTCAGCCCCGCCCCCTGGTGATGACATCACTGATCATACAGGAGACCCCGCCCCTTATATACAGCCCCGCCCCTCATCTATTACTGCTGACAACCTGCCTGTATACAGTGTGAGAGGTTGTCAGCCCCACCCCCTGGTGGTGACATCACTGATCATACAGGAGACCCCGCCCCTTATATACAGCCCCGCCCCTCATCTATCACTGCTGACAACCTGCCTGTATACAGTGTGAGAGGTTGTCAGCCCCACCCCCTGGTGATGTCATCACTGATCATACATGAGACCCCGCCCCTTATATACAGCCCCGCCCCTCATCTATCACTGCTGACAACCAGCCTGTATACAGTGTGAGAGGTTGTCAGCCCCACCCCCTGGTGATGTCATCACTGATCATACATGAGACCCCGCCCCTTATATACAGCCCCGCCCCTCATCTATCACTGCTGACAACCTGCCTGTATACAGTGTGAGAGGTTGTCAGCCCCGCCCCCTGGTGGTGACATCACTGATCATACATGAGACCCCGCCCCTTATATACAGCCCCACCCCTCATCTATCACTGCTAACAACCTGCCTGTATACAGTGTGAGAGGTTGTCAGCCCCGCCCCCTGGTGATGTCATCACTGATCATACATGAGACCCCGCCCCTTATATACAGCCCCACCCCTCATCTATCACTGCTAACAACCTGCCTGTATACAGTGTGAGAGGTTGTCAGCCCCGCCCCCTGGTGGTGACATCACTGATCATACAGGAGACCCCGCCCCTTATATACAGCCCCGCCCCTCATCTATCACTGCTGACAACCTGCCTGTATACAGTGTGTGAGGGTGTCAGCCCCGCCCCCTGGTGGTGACATCACTAATCATACATGAGACCCCGCCCCTTATATACAGCCCCGCCCCTCATCTATCACTGCTGACATCCTTCCTGTATACAGTGTGAGAGGTTGTCAGCCCCGCCCCCTGGTGATGACATCACTGATCATACAGGAGACCCCGCCCCTTATATACAACCCCGCCCCTCATCTATCACTGCTGACAACCTGCCTGTATACAGTGTGAGAGGTTGTCAGCCCCACCCCCTGGTGATGTCATCACTGATCATACATGAGACCCCGCCCCTTATATACAGCCCCGCCCCTCATCTATCACTGCTGACAACCAGCCTGTATACAGTGTGAGGTTGTCAGCTCCACCCCCTGGTGATGTCATCACTGATCATACATGAGACCCCGCCCCTTATATACAGCCCCGCCCCTCATCTATCACTGCTGACAACCTGCCTGTATACAGTGTGAGAGGTTGTCAGCCCCGCCCCCTGGTGGTGACATCACTGATCATACATGAGACCCCGCCCCTTATATACAGCCCCACCCCTCATCTATCACTGCTAACAACCTGCCTGTATACAGTGTGAGAGGTTGTCAGCCCCGCCCCCTGGTGGTGACATCACTGATCATACATGAGACCCCGCCCCTTATATACAGCCCCGCCCCTCATCTATCACTGCTGACAACCTGCCTGCATACAGTGAGAGGTTGTCAGCCCCGCCCCCTGGTGATGACATCACTGATCAGACCCCGCCCCTTATATACAGCCCCGCCCCTCATCTATCACTGCTGACAACCTGCCTGTACACAGTGTGAGAGGTTGTCAGCCCCGCCCCCTGGTGATGTCATCACTGATCATACATGAGACCCCGCCCCTTATATACAGCCCCGCCCCTCATCTATCACTGCTGACAACCTGCCTGTATACAGTGTGAGAGGTTGTCAGCCCCGCCCCCTGGTGATGACATCACTGATCATAGAGGAGACTCCGCCCCTTATATACAGCCCCGCCCCTCATCTATCACTGCTGACAACCTGCCTGTATACAGTGTGAGAGGTTGTCAGCCCCGCCCCCTGGTGATGACATCACTGATCATACATGAGACCCCGCCCCTTATATACAGCCCCGCCCCTCATCTATCACTGCTGACAACCTGCCTGTATACAGTGTGAGAGGTTGTCAGCCCCGTCCCCTGGTGATGTCATCACTGATCATACATGAGACCCCGCCCCTTATATACAGCCCCGCCCCTCATCTATCACTGCTGACAACCTGCCTGTATACAGTGTGAGAGGTTGTCAGCCCTGCCCCCTGGTGATGACATCACTGATCATACATGAGACCCCGCCCCTTATATACAGCCCCGCCCCTCATCTATCACTGCTGACAACCTGCCTGTATACAGTGTGAGAGGTTGTCAGCCCCGTCCCCTGGTGATGACATCACTGATCATACATGAGACCCCGCCCCTTATATACAGCCCCGCCCCTCATCTATCACTGCTGACAACCTGCCTGTATACAGTGTGAGAGGTTGTCAGCCCTGCCCCCTGGTGATGACATCACTGATCATACATGAGACCCCGCCCCTTATATACAGCCCCGCCCCTCATCTATCACTGCTGACAACCTGCCTGTATACAGTGTGAGAGGTTGTCAGCCCCGTCCCCTGGTGATGACATCACTGATCATACATGAGACCCCGCCCCTTATATACAGCCCCGCCCCTCATCTATCACTGCTGACAACCTGCCTGTATACAGTGTGAGAGGTTGTCAGCCCCGTCCCCTGGTGATGACATCACTGATCATACATGAGACCCCGCCCCTTATATACAGCCCCGCCCCTCATCTATCACTGCTGACAACCTGCCTGTATACAGTGTGAGGGGTTGTCAGCCCCGCCCCCTGGTGATGACATCACTGATCATACATGAGACCCCGCCCCTTATATACAACACCGGCTTCTCATTTATCACTTCTGACAACCTGCCTATGTATATAGTCTAGAATGGTGGCCCGATTCTAACGCATCGGGTATTCTAGAATATGTATGCGGCCGACTGGGCGCAATCAGCAGAGCGGTGTTTAAATTTGGCGCCAATCTCGCTGATTGGTCGCGTCTGGCGTCCGCAACCAATCAGCACAGCAGTGTTTAAATGTGGCGGCAAGATCGGTGATTGGTCGCTGGCAGCGGCTGCGACCAATCAGCAGAGGGGTGTTTAACTTTAGCGCCAAGATCACTGATTGGTCGCGCTCTCCGCACTCGACCAATCAGCGAATTGTATTGGTGAGGACCGGGGAGCGGCGCTGCCTGTGCGGATACTTCCGCTGCGATAAGCCGGGAGATGAGCGACTGCTCGCAGCAGAAGTATCCCGACCGGCGGCGCCGCTCCCCGGTCCTCCCTTCCGCATGGAGGTCAGCGGCGCCGGCGGTCCTTCCGCTGCTACCGGCCGGGACATGAGCGCCTCGCACCGGTCATCTCCCGGCTGCATCTCCGTCCCGCAGATGGGTCCGGCGGTCGAGGTCCTTCTGCTGCTACCGGCCAGAAGATGAGCGCCTTGCGCCGGTCATCTCCCGGCTGCATCGCCGCTGAGCTCCGTCCCGCAGATGAGCCGCTAACGGCCGCCATCTTTTTTCAGAAATCCCGCGGCGCTGATTGGCCGCTGCCAGACCAATGAGCAACGCGGGATTTCCAGGACAGACAGACAGACAGACAGATAGACAGACGGGATAAGACAATTATATATATAGACTAGATGGTGGCCCGATTCTAACGCATCGGGTATTCTAGAATAGGTATGCGGCCGACCGGGCGCAATCAGCAGAGCGGTGTTAAAATTTGGCGCCTATATCGCAGATTGGTCACGGCCGGCGAACGTGACCAATCAGCAGAGCATTATTTAAATTTGGCGCCAATAATGCTGATTGGTCGCGGCCAGCGAACGCGACCAATCAGCAGAGCGGGGTTTAAATTTGGCGGCAGTAATGGTGATTGGTCACGGCCGCGACTAATCAGCAGAGCGGTGTTTAAATTTGTCGCCAATAATGCTGGTTATTCGTGACCGGTAACCGCGACCAATGAGCAGAGCGGTGTTTAAATATGGCGCCAATATGGCTGATTGGTCGCGGCCGGCCTCCACGACCAATCAGCGAAGCGGTGTTTAAATTTTGCGCCAATATCGCTGATTGGTCACGGCCGGTGGTTGCGACTAATCAGCAAAGCAAGGTTTAAATTTGGCGCCAATAATGCTGATTGGTCGCGGTCGCCGGCTGCGACCAATCAGCAGAGCGGTGTTTAAATTTGGCGCCAATACTGCTGATTGGTCAGCGTCGTATTAGTGTGGGCCCGGGAGCGGCGCTGCTTGTGCGGCTCCTTATTATCGAGGATCGGGGAGCGGCGCTGCCTGTGCGGCTCTTTCTGCTGCGAGAAGCCGGGAGATGAGCGGCTGCTCGCAGCAGAAGCATCCCGACCGGCGGCGCCGCTCCCTGGTCCTCCGTTCACACTTGCTGTCGGGAGATCAGCGGGCCAAGCCGTTGATCTTCCGACGTTAGCCGCATGGAGGTCAGCGGCGCCGGTCGGGGTAGTTGTGCTGCTAGCGCCGCTCATCTCCCCGCTGCATCGCCGCTGACCTCCGTCCGGCAGATGAGCCGCTAACGGCCGCCATCTTTTTTCAGAAATCTCGCGGCGCTGATTGGCCGCTGCCGGACCAATGAGCGTCGCGGGATTTCCAGGACAGACAGACAGACGGGATAAGACAATTATATATATAGATATATGTATATGTATATATACAGTACAGACCAAAAGTTTGGACACACCTTCTCTGTATTTTCATGACTATGAAAATTGTACATTCACACTGAAGGCATCAAAACTATGAATTACCACATGTGGAATTATATACTTAACAAAAAAGTGTGAAACAACTGAAAATCTACTATATAATTGTCTTATCCGGTCTGTCTATCTATCTGTCTGTCTATCTGTCTGTCTATCTGTCTGTCTGTCCAGGAAATCCCGCGTCGCTCATTGGTCGGGCAGCGGCCAATCAGCGCCGCGGGATTTCAGAAAAAAGATGGTGGCCGTTAGCGGCTCATCTGCGGGACGGAGCTCAGCAGCGATGCAGCCGGGAGATGAGCGCCGCGAGGAGCTCATCTCTCGGCCGGTACCAGCAGAAGGACCCCGACAGCCGGACCCATCTGCGGGACGGAGATGCAGCCGGGAGATGAGCGGCGCGGAAGCACCGCGGGCGTCGCTGACATCCATACGGAAGGGAGGACCGGGGAGCGGCGCTGCGGGTCGGGATACTTCTGCTGCGAGCAGTCGCTCATCTCCAAGCTTCTCGCAGCGGAAGTAGCCGCACAGGCAGCGCCGCTCACCAAGACGATTCGATGATTGGTCGCGGTCTTCGGACCCAACCAATCACTGATCTTAGCGCAAAAGTTAAATACCGCTGTGCTGATTGGTCGCGGACGCTGCCCGCGACCAATCACCGATTTGGGCGCCAAATTTAAATATCGGCCGCGACCAATCACCGATTTTGGCTCCACATTTAAACATCGCTGTACTGATTGGTCGCGGCAGCTATTTAAATGTGGCGCCCAAATCGGTGATTGGTCGCGGGCAGCGGCCGCGACCAATCAGCAGAGCGGTGTTTAACTTTAGCGCCAAGATCACTGAATGGTCGCGTGCGGAGAGCGCGACCATCACTGAATGGTCGCGTGCGGAGAGCGCGACCAATCAGCGAATCGTATTGGTGAGGAGCGGGGAGCGGAATCGTATTAGTGAGGACCGGGGAGCGCCGCTGCCTGTGCGGATACTTCCACTGCGAGAAGCCTGGAGATGAGCGACTGCTCGCAGCAGCAGTATCCCGACCCGCAGCGCCGCTCCCCGTTCCTCCCTTCACACCCTAGCCGCTGATGTCCCCACAGTATCCGCATGGTGTTACAAAGGTCCGGACATTTGTGTTAAAAATCGCTGATTGGTCGCTGACGCTGCCCGCGACCAATCACCGATTTGGGCGCAAAATTTAAATATCGGCCGCGACCAATCACCGATCTTGGCTCCACATTTAAACACCGCTGTACTGATTGGTCGCGGACACTATTTAAATGTGGCGCCAAAATCGGTGATTGGTCGCGCCCAGCGTCGGCGACCAATCAGCACAGCGGTGTTTAAATGTGGAGCCAAGATCGGTGATTGGTCGCGGCCGATATTTAAATTTGGCGCCCAAATCGGTGATTGGTCGCGGGCAGCGCCAGCGACCAATCAGCGATTTTTAACACAAATGTCCGGATCTTTGTAACACCATGCGGATACTGTGGGGACATCAGCGGCTAGGGTGTGAAGGGAGGACCGGGGAGCGGCGCTGCGGGTCGGGATATTTCTGCTGCGAGCAGTCGCTCATGTCCCGGGTTCTCGCAGTGGAAGTAGCCGCACAGGCAGCGGCGCTCCCCGGTCCTCACTAATACGATTCTGCTCCCCGCTCCTCACCAATATGATTCGCTGATTGGTCGCGCTCTCCGCACGCGACCAATCAGTGATCTTGGCGCTAAAGTTAAACACCGCTCTGCTGATTGGTCGCGGCCGCTGCCCGCGACCAATCACCGATTTGGGCGCCACATTTAAATAGCGGCCGCGACCAATCACCGATTTGGGCGCCACATTTAAATAGCGGCCGCGAGCAATCACCGATCTTACCGCCACATTTAAACACTGCTGTGCTAATTGGTCGGGGTCGCTGGCCGCGATCAATCAGCAGTATTGGCGCAAAATTTAAACAACGCTCTGCTGATTGGTCGTGGCCGTTAGCCGCGACTAATCAGCGATTTTGGCGCCAAATTTAAACACCGCTCTGCTGATTGGTCGCGGCCGGCGACCAATCAGTGATTTTGGTGCCAAATTTAAACCCTGCTCTGTATCGCTCTGCTGATTGGTCGCGGTCGGCGGCCGCGACCAATCAGCAGTATTGGCGCCAAATTTAAACACTGCTCTGCTGATTGGTCGCGACTAATCAGCGATTTTGGTGCCAAATTTAAACACGCTCTCCAGTCCTCACTAACACAGTTCGCAGATTGGTCGCGGCCGCCGCCCGCAACCAATCACCGATATTGCCGCCAAATTTAAACGCCGCTCTGCTAATTGCGCCCCGTCAGCCGCATACCTATTCTAGAATACCCGATGCGTTCGAATCGGGCCACCATCTAGTATGTCTTATATTCTTGGTTCTTCAAAGTAGCCACCTTTAGCTTTGATGACTGCTTTGCACACTCTTGGCATTCTCTTGATGAGCTTCAAGAGGTCGTCACCGGAAATGGTTTTCACTTCACAGGTGTGCCCTGTCAGGTTTAATAAGTGGGATTTCTTGCCTTATAAATGGAGTTGGGACCATCAGTTGTGTTGTGCAGAAGTCTGGTGGATACACAGCTGATAGTCCTACTGAATAGACTGTTAGAATTTGTATTATGGCAAGAAAAAAGCAGCTAAGTAAAGAAAAGCGAGTGGCCATCATTACTTTAAGAAATGAAGGTCAGTCAGTCCGAAAAATTGGGCAAACTTTGAAAGTGTCCCTAAGTGCAGTTGCAAAAACCATGAAGCGCTACAAAGAAACTGGCTCACATGAGGAGCGCCCCAGGAAAGGAAGACCAAGAGTCACCTCTGCTTCTGAGGATAAGTTTATCCGAGTCACCAGCCTCAGAAATCGCAGGTTAACAGCAGCTCAGATTAGAGACCAGGTCAATGCCACACAGAGTTCTAGCAGCAGACACATCTCTACAACAACTGTTCTTTTTACATATTACTATAGGAGGTGGTAACTGCCTCCTGTCTGACCTTGCACTCCCCCCATTTAACCAGAAGGTGATGTATATTCTACTCTACCAGCCCATTTAAATTGTAGGTGTTTCAGCCCAGGAGTGACATGTCTTGTCCAGAGTTATAGGCTTGTAGCCCAAGAGAGGCATGTAGGCAGAGTAGTACCCATCAGATGGGAGGTCACCTTGCAGCGGTTGATGGGCACACATGAATTGGCCAATTTATGCGCTAAGAACCTCCGTTTTTTGTAAGTAAAGTTCATTGAGTAATAACACAGTTTAAATTAAACGTTTTTATTGTCTTTATGTATTTTGGCCATAATGGAGTGCTGCTGCGCTTTCTTCTTATATATCTCATTCAGTTTCTGCAGCTTGCACCTGTTCACATTTAGGATGTGCTGGTCAGTTCTTTTTACACACATATACAGTACAGACCAAAAGTTTGGACACACCTTCTCATTTAAAGATTTTTCTGTATTTTCATGACTTTGAAAATTGTACATTCACACTGAAGGCATCAAAACTATGAATTAACACATGTGGAATTATATACTTAACAAAAAAGTGTGAAACAACTGAAAATATGTCTTATATTCTAGGGTCTTCACAGTAGCCACCTTTTGCTTTGATGACTGCTTTGCACACTCTTGGCATTCTCTTGACGAGCTTCAAGAGGTAGTCACCGGAAATGGTCTTCCAACAATCTTGAAGGAGTTCCCAGAGATGCTTAGCACTTGTTGGCCCTTTTGCCTTCAATCTGCGGTCCAGCTCACCTCAAACCATCTCGATTGGGTTCAGGTCTGGTGACTGTGGAGGCCAGGTCATCTGGCGTAGCCCCCCATCACTCTCCTTCTTGGTCATATAGCCCTTACACAGCCTGGAGGTGTTTGGGGTCATTGTCCTGTTGAAAAATAAATGATGGTCCAACTAAACGCAAACCGGATGGAATAGCATGCCGCTGCAAGATGCTGTGGTAGCCATGCTGGTTCAGTATGCCTTCAATTTTGAATACATCCCCAACAGTGTCACCAGCAAAGCCCCCCCACACCATCACACCTCCTCCTCCATGCTTCACGGCGGGAACCAGACATGTAGAGTCCATCCGTTCACCTTTTCTGCGTCGCACAAAGACACGGTGGTTGGAACCAAAGATCTCAAATTTGGACTCATCAGACCAAAGCACAGATTTCCACTGGTCTAATGTCCATTCCTTGTGTTCTTTAGCCCAAACAAGTCTCTTCTGCTTGTTGCCTGTCCTTAGCAGTGGTTTCCTAGCAGCTATTTTACCATGAAGGCCTGCTGCACAAAGTCTCCTCTTAACAGTTGTTGTAGAGATGTGTCTGCTGCTAGAACTCTGTGTGGCATTGACCTGGTCTCTAATCTGAGCTGCTGTTAACCTGCGATTTCTGAGGCTGGTGACTCCGATAAACTTTTCCTCAGAAGAAGAGGTGACTCTTGGTCTTCCTTTCCTGGGGCGCTCCTCATGTGAGCCAGTTTCTTTGTAGCGCGTGATGCAGGGGATAGATATATATATATATATATATTGTGAGGTAGCAGACATCCCTTTAATGGTTCAGTGTGTTTGAATGACCATGTACCTTCCCCTTTAACGGACTGGTCACATGACTGTGACATCACACAGGTCCTTATGCACACAGAGGGTGTGGACACATGACTCTGACATCAGTTAAGGTCCTATCTGTGAGTGTGCTGCAAGATATAAAAACCCTGTGTGTTCCAGTGTGGGTGTGTTCCGGTGTGTAGGAGTTCCGGTGTGTAGGGAGCTCCTGTGTGGGCACCGTGTGAGGGGTACGAGGCTGTTCCCTGTGTGTGTGGGGGAACACCGCTCGTGTGAGGCCTGGAGTGGCCTGGTGGACTCCGGTGGAGGTGAAGCCTGGATCCCTGTGTGAGAGTGTGGGGGATGCCAGTAAGCCTCGGAGTGCCACACAAGAGGCCTGGTGGACTCCGGTGGAGGTGAAGCCTGGATCCCTGTGTGAGAGTGTGGGGGATGCCAGTAAGCCTCGGAGTGCCACACAAGAGGCCTGGTGGACTCCGGTGGAGGTGAAGCCTGGATCCCTGTGTGAGAGTGTGGGGATGCCAGTAAGCCTCGGAGTGCCACACAAGAGGCCTGGTGGACTCCGGTGGAGGTGAAGCCTGGATCCCTGTGTGAGAGTGTGGGGGATGCCAGTAAGCCTCGGAGTGCCACACAAGAGGCCTGGTGGACTCCGGTGGAGGTGAAGCCTGGATCCCTGTGTGAGAGTGTGGGGGATGCCAGTAAACCTCGGAGTGCCACACAAGAGGCCTGGTGGACTCCGGTGGAGGTGAAGCCTGGATCCCTGTGTGAGAGTGTGGGGGATGCCAGTAAGCCTCGGAGTGCCACACAAGAGGCCTGGTGGACTCCGGTGGAGGTGAAGCCTGGATCCCTGTGTGAGAGTGTGGGGGATGCCAGTAAGCCTCGGAGTGCCACACAAGAGGCCTGGTGGACTCCGGTGGAGGTGAAGCCTGGATCCCTGTGTGAGAGTGTGGGGGATGCCAGTAAGCCTCAGAGTGCCACACAAGAGGCCTGGTGGACTCCGGTGGAGGTGAAGCCTGGATCCCTCTGTGAGAGTGTGGGGGATGCCAGTAAGCCTCGGAGTGCCACACAAGAGGCCTGGTGGACTCCGGTGGAGGTGAAGCCTGGATCCCTGTGTGAGAGTGTGGGGGATGCCAGTAAGCCTCGGAGTGCCACACAAGAGGCCTGGTGGACTCCGGTGGAGGTGAAGCCTGGATCCCTGTGTGAGAGTGTGGGGGATGCCAGTAAGCCTCGGAGTGTCACACAAGAGGCCTGGTGGACTCCGGTGGAGGTGAAGCCTGGATCCCTCTGTGAGAGTGTGGGGGATGCCAGTAAGCCTCGGAGTGCCACACAAGAGGCCTGGTGGACTCCGGTGGAGGTGAAGCCTGGATCCCTGTGTGAGAGTGTGGGGGATGCCAGTAAGCCTCGGAGTGTCACACAAGCGTCCTGGAGGGCAGAGCCTGGATCTGAGTATGTGAGAGATGCCAGTGGCCTTGGACGGGTGGAAGGCTGGAGACCACGTGTGGTCAAGCCTTAGAGCTACAGTGGTGGCGGACTGAAGCAGCTAAAACCGACTAAGGTAATACTCTTTGTGTTATGGACATTCACATGGACATTGCTTTATTATTACCTTGCGGAAGGCTGTTATTAGAACCAAGTGGGCCTGTCTGCCACTTGGGCTTGTTTGACTTTATGTGTGTGAACTACAGTTTATGGAGTTTAATAAACTGCTGAGCATTGTTGAACTTATCATATGTGAGTTGATTGACGCAGCAAGCGAGTATCCCCCAGGATAATAAGTAGCGCTGCTTTACAATATATACACAAACCATGAACACACCTATCAGGGGATATATATATATATATATACATACCATGCACACACCTATCAGGGGATATATATATACCATGTACATACCTATCAGGGGATTCCCAGCATACATACTATGTAGTGAGTCATGTCCGTACATTGCACAACACCTGCGGGTGAGAGTGAGGACATTAGATCTCACCCCGATATTTATCTCACCTAATTAATACTCTTACATAGCGCTGAAGCTTCGAGCTCCACTTTCTAACCCCCCAAAGTTCTGCTTTACCTGTTCCCCAGAATATTTCCTACTTTCCCTCCTCCCATGTCACGTTCTTTACTTCAATTAGCACTCGAGAGCTCTCAGCCTCCAGATGTCGCCTTCCTTTCCGCCATCGCTTCTATTCACCCGTTGGTTCCTATCCCCAGTATGACACTTTCCTTTTATCCCCCTTTCATTCCCATCTCTTCCTCTCTTGGAGTCTTACCTCCTATGTCTGCTGGTTTTCTATCTCCCTGTCCAGGAAGCCTTCTTCCCTTCAGCCTTCATTCTCATCCCGCTTCTCTTTACCTTTCCCCTCTATGATGTCTCCTTCCTTTTCCTCCTATTCCCATCTCTTCCTTTCCTTTGCATTTTCATGTTACCTTCTTTTCCTCTCACCATTTCCCAGGATGTCACCTACTTATCTTCCCTTCCCCTTTCCTAACAACTTCCTCTTCCTCCCAAGATTTTACTCTCCTTACTATCTCTTCTCTCCTTCCTATGTCTCCCCCTTTCCTTCACTCTCCTTTCTTTCGAACTATTCCTACCCCCAAAGAAGTCACGTAGAATCCCACCGCAGCCACAAAATGTCAAGGATGACACAGGAGAGATCACGTAGAATCCCTCCGCTGCTACCAAATGTCAAGGATGACACTGGAGAGATCACGAAGAATCCCTCCGCTGCTACCAAATGTCAAGGATGACACTGGAGAGATCACGTAGAATCCCACTGCTGCCACAAAATGTCAAGGATGATACTGGAGAGATCACGTAGAATCCCTCCGCTGCTACCAAATGTCAAGGATGACACTGGAGAGATCACGAAGAATCCCTCCACTGCCACCAAATGTCAAGGATGACACTGGAGAGATCACGTAGAATCCCACCGCTGCCACCAAATGTCAAGGATGACACTGGAGAGATCACCTAGAACCCCACCGCTGCCACAAAATGTCAAGGATGATACTGGAGAGATCACGTAGAATCCCACCGCTGCCACCAAATGTCAAGGATGACACTGGAGAGATCACGAAGAATCCCTCCACTGCCACCAAATGTCAAGGATGACACTGGAGAGATCACGTAGAATCACACCGCTGCCACCAAATGTCAAGGATGACACTGGAGAGATCACGTAGAATCACACCGCTGCCACCAAATGTCAAGGATGATACTGGAGAGATCACGTAGAATCCCACCGCTGCCACCAAATGTCAAGGATGACACTGTGGAGAGATCACGTAGAATCCCACCGCTGCCACCAAATGTCAAGGATGACACTGGAGAGATCACGTAGAATCCCACCGCTGCCACCAAATGTCAAGGATGACACTGGAGAGATCACGTAGAATCACACCGCTGCCACCAAATGTCAAGGATGACACTGGAGAGATCACGTAGAATCCCACCGCTGCCACCAAATGTCAAGGATGATACTGGAGAGATCACGTAGAATCCCACCGCTGCCACCAAATGTCAAGGATGACACTGTGGAGAGATCACGTAGAATCCCACCGCTGCCACCAAATGTCAAGGATGACACTGGAGAGATCACGTAGAATCCCACCACTGCCACCAAATGTCAAGGATAACACTGGAGAGATCACGTAGAATCCCACTGCTGCCACAAAATGTCAAGGATGACACCGGAGAGATCACGTAGAATCCCACTGCTGCCACAAAATGTCAAGGATGATACTGGAGAGATCACGTAGAATCCCACCACTGCCACCAATTGTCAAGGATGACACCGGAGAGATCACGTAGAATCCCACCGCTGCCATCAAATGTCAAGGATGATACTGGAGAGATCACGTAGAATCCCACCGCTGCCACCAAATGTCAAGGATGACACTGGAGAGATCACCTAGAATCCTACCGCTGCCACCAAATGTCAAGGATGACACTGGAGAGATCACGTAGAATCCCACCGCTGCCACCAAATGTCAAGGATGACACTGGAGAGATCACCTAGAATCCCACCGCTGCCACCAAATGTCAAGGATGACACTGGAGAGATCACCTAGAACCCCACCGCTGCCAATAAATATCAAAGATCACAGCAAGGGGGGATTATCACTTAACCCACCCACTGTTATCTTTGGAGTGAACAGCTCTCTGCTGCCCCGTATCACCCGGACAATTACACGATTGGCCGACGATTAACAGAGGAGGCCTCAGAATGTCACCGCTAATAGACTAGTTATTGGGAAACTAACAGTGAGCGTATTGTATATACACCTCCAATTCCAACGCATGGAATATGTATATAACCCCTGTACGGTCACTTTGAATTCTACGATAACTCAAGAAAGATTATTAGCTGTCACCACCAGTCATTTTTACAGGCTGACTGGAGACCTGGTAGGTAGCGTATGGCTTCGAGGTCCAGTTCATAGAACAAAATGATCAGAACTATTAAATTTCATATTTAATCCAAAATGAGGCAGTGTTTATAAAAAATATACAAAAGATTTTACAAAGGGGACAAAACAATACAGCATATACAGTTAAAGAAATTAAACAGGATTGAGAAAAGAAACTTACTAAACGCTGGCTACATAGATGAGTCAACTTAGCCGAAGGAGAGCATTTGGCTTGGGGACATTTAGTGAACGGGATTCATGCATACATGACGTGTATCTCTCTACAGGAACCAAGATCAAAATTATCATAATTTGCCTTGATCTTTTATCAGCACCTGAGTTATCCCCCCCCCACCCCCGTAATTACCTCACATGGGCCGGGTTGTGGGACGTCCTGAGCCCTTCAGGATTTTATGAAATTCTCTACTTATGCGATAACTCCTCTCTGGATAATTGCAGAAGTTCAAGATCACCACCATATTTTTTATTGGGATTTTACCGTTACCCAGAGACAAAACATGACATGGCTGCTGTCAGCGGTCAACCCCTATTGATTTGTGGCTTATAGGCAGGGGTTACAGTTATGAGAAAATATGCGTCTTCTTCCCTGATTCGCCCTGACGCTGAAAATGTGTGTCTCATCAATATCGGATACACACTCCCAGATATTACTATCTTTTCACCGGTGCCCGCTCGACTGGCTGCAGATGTAATATTTTCCTTGAAGGGACAATGTATTTCATGGGGACAAAAGGCTTCTCCACTTCTTTGTCTATGTGTAAACATGTGTCCCTATTGTTACCCAACCCTCTGAAAACTTTTCCTGTCTCAATTATAAATCTTTGTCTATGCACAAAAGACATCCTGCTTGGTACTGCCGGGGTCTTTTGTCCTAAAAGGAGCTCTTGCATGTTAATTAAGATGGTTCACCATACAGCTACATCTAATTTCCTACTTGTCCACTGGGCATTCTACATATAGGCCGCTTAGATTGCAAGCTCTTGTCCGACTGCTAATCTGTGATAGAGGAGGAGGCATGGGTGGAGAATGTCCCTGCACTACAGTGGCTGCAGGGATTTTTAATATTTCTATGACATCCCCCATCCCCTCTTCCTTCCCATCTATTTTCCCCCTCCATGATTACACCTTTGTTTCCTCCCATCCCTTCTTCTTTCCCATCTCTTCTTCCCACCAGTATGACATCTTTGTTTCCTCCCACCTTTTGCTTCACATCTCCCCCCGTATAACACCTTTGTTTCTTCCCATCCCTTTCTCTTCTCACCCATAATTTCTTTCTTCCCATGCCTTCTTCCCTCCCATCTCTTCCCATTAGTAGGACACCTTTGTTTCCTTCCATTTCTCCATCCCATCTCTTCCTCCCCCATTTCTCCTTTATTCCCATCACTTCTTCCCTCCCATCTATTCCTTCACATCCCTTTCTCTTCTCCCCATCTCTTTTCCCCCTCCATAATTACATCTTTGCTTCCTCCCATCCCTCCTTCCAATCTTTGCCTCCCCAGCCCTCATTTCTTCCCATCCCTTCTTCTCTCCCATCTCTTCCTCCCCTCTGTATAACACCTTTGTTTCTTTCCATCCCTTTCTCTTTACCACCATCCCTTCTTCCTTTCCATCTCTTCCGCCCACCAGTATGACACCTTTGTTTCCTCCCACTTATCCTTTCCATCTCTTCCTCCCTCATTTCTTCTGATCCCTTCTTCCTTCCCATCTCCCCCCCGTATCATACCTTTGTTTCTTCCCAACCCTTTCTCTTCCCATCCATCCCTTCTTCCCTCCCATCTCTTCCTCCTCCTGTATAACACCTTTGTTTTTTCCTATCCTTTACTCTTCTTCCCCATCCCTTCTTTCTTCCCATCTCTTCCGCCCCAGTATGACACTTTTGTTTCTTTCCCTCCCCAGGATGTCGCACTATCTTCCTCTCCTGCTCCAGTCTCCTCACAATGATAGATGTTTACATACCCCCATCCATTCTGATACCCCCTCACCTATACTCTGATCCTCCCCTCCCCCATCCATTCTCTGATACCCCCTCACCTATACTCTGATCCTCCCCTCCCCCATCCATTCTGATACCCCCTCACCTATACTCTGATCCTCCCCTCCCCCATCCATTCTCTGATACCCCCTCACCTATACTCTGATCCTCCCCTCCCCCATCCATTCTGATACCCCCTCACCTATACTCTGATCCTCCCCTCCTCCATCCATTCTCTGATACCCCCTCACCTATACTCTGATCCTCCCCTCCCCCATCCATTCTGATACCCCCTCACCTATACTCTGATCCTCCCCTCCCCCATCCATTCTCTGATACCCCCTCACCTATACTCTGATCCTCCCCTCCTCCATCCATTCTGATACCCCCTCACCTATACTCTGATCCTCCCCTCCCCCATCCATTCTCTGATACCCCCTCACCTATACTCTGATCCTCCCCTCCCCCATCCATTCTGATACCCCCTCACCTATACTCTGATCCTCCCCTCCCCCATCCATTCTCTGATACCCCCTCACCTATACTCTGATCCTCCCCTCCCCCATCCATTCTCTGATACCCCCTCACCTATACTCTGATCCTCCCCTCCTCCATCCATTCTGATACCCCCTCACCTATACTCTGATCCTCCCCTCCTCCATCCATTCTGATACCCCCTCACCTATACTCTGATCCTCCCCTCCCCCATCCATTCTCTGATACCCCCTCGCCTATACTCTGATCCTCCCCTCCCCCATCCATTCTGATACCCCCTCACCTATTCTCTGATCCTCCCCTCCCCCATCCATTCTGATACCCCCTCACCTATACTCTGATCCTTCCCTCCTCCATCCATTCTCTGATACCCCTCACCTATACTCTGATCCTCCCCTCCCCCATCCATTCTCTGATACCCCCTCACCTATACTCTGATCCTCCCCTCCCCCATCCATTCTGATACCCCCTCACCTATACTCTGATCCTCCCCTCCCCCATCCATTCTGATACCCCCTCACCTATACTCTGATCCTCCCCTCCCCCATCCATTCTGATACCCCCTCACCTATACTCTGATCCTCCCCTCCTCCATCCATTCTGATACCCCCTCACCTATACTCTGATCCTCCCCTCCCCCATCCATTCTGATACCCCCTCACCTATACTCTGATCCTCCCCTCCCCCATCCATTCTCTGATACCCCCTCACCTATACTCTGATCCTTCCCTCCTCCATCCATTCTCTGATACCCCCTCGCCTATACTCTGATCCTCCCCTCCCCCATCCATTCTCTGACACCCCCTCACCTATACTCTGATCCTCCCCTCCCCCATCCATTCTGATACCCCCTCACCTATACTCTGATCCTCCCCTCCCCCATCCATTCTGATACCCCCTCACCTATACTCTGATCCTCCCCTCCCCCATCCATTCTCTGATACCCCCTCACCTATACTCTGATCCTTCCCTCCTCCATCCATTCTCTGATACCCCTCACCTATACTCTGATCCTCCCCTCCCCCATCCATTCTCTGATACCCCCTCACCTATACTCTGATCCTTCCCTCCTCCATCCATTCTCTGATACCCCCTCACCTATACTCTGATCCTTCCCTCCTCCATCCATTCTCTGATACCCCCTCACCTATACTCTGATCCTCCCCTCCCCCATCCATTCTCTGATACCCCCTCACCTATACTCTGATCCTCCCCTCCCCCATCTATTCTCTGATACCCCCTGACCTATACTCTGATCCTCCCCTCCCCCATCCATTCTCTGATACCCCCTCACCTATACTCTGATCCTCCCCTCCCCCATCTATTCTCTGATACCCCCTGACCTATACTCTGATCCTCCCCTCCCCCATCCATTCTCTGATACCCCCTCACCTATACTCTGATCCTCCCCTCCCCCATCCATTCTCTGATACCCCCTGACCTATACTCTGATCCTCCCCTCCCCCATCTATTCTGATACCCCCTCACCTATACTCTGATCCTCCCCTCCCCCATCCATTCTGATACCCCCTCACCTATACTCTGATCCTCCCCTCCCCCATCCATTCTGATACCCCCTCACCTATACTCTGATCCTCCCCTCCCCCATCCATTCTCTGATACCCCCTCACCTATACTCTGATCCTCCCCTCCTCCATCCATTCTCTGATACCCCCTCACCTATACTCTGATCCTCCCCTCCCCCATCCATTCTCTGATACCCCCTCACCTATACTCTGATCCTCCCCTCCTCCATCCATTCTCTGATACCCCCTCACCTATACTCTGATCCTCCCCTCCCCCATCCATTCTCTGATACCCCTCACCTATACTCTGATCCTCCCCTCCCCCATCCATTCTCTGATCCCCCTCACCTATACTCTGATCCTCCCCTCCCCCATCTATTCTCTGATCCCCCTCATCCATTCTCTGATCCCCCCCCCTACTCTCCTCCTTCTTCCTTATGTCCCTCTCTCTAACATTTCCGGGTAGGTCTTGTGTAGGGGGCCTGGTGTGGCCCCTGTGCGCCTCCTCTGTGGCCCTGCCTGTCCTTCTGCAGTGACAGCAGCGCCCCCTTCCGCTGGATTATCCCTTCACCTAAGGGGTTAAGAGCTACTTCCTCCAGAGCATTGTATCCAGATCTGTGCTGCTTGTGACAATGTATCATGTCAGGTGCAGAGGAGCCCCCCTCTGAGGACCCTGCTGTCAGCTGCCCCCCATCTCTGCTGCAATGTTATTATATACCCCCCATCCATTGTAACCTCTCCTTCCTCCCCTCCCCCCCTGCACATTCACTTCCCATGTGCTTCCATCTTCCTTCCCTCCTTGTCTCAGACGATCCCACATTTCTCCAGCAGCTCCCCCTCCCCCTGCAGCCCCTCACTCCTTGCTTCCCCTCCCCCTCCCCCTCGCTCTGCCTGAGTCTGGCACTTCCCTGTCTGTGTTTCCTGGTGCTCCTGTCCCTTTAAGAGGCAGAGCTGCTTGCTGGGAATACACGTCAGTTTCAGGACTTGCACTCTGAGATCAATGAGGGAGGAAGGAGGGGGCACTCACTTCTGCCTTCACTTCTCTCTTCCAGGAAGGAAAACAGAAAAAAAAGAAAAAGCCCTTAAAATCCAGAAACAGAAGCCGAAACCTCCCCAGGATCCTGCACCCCCCCAGACCCCTGCCTGCTGGGACCCTGCGCCCCCAACTCCTGCAGCAATGTGCCAACTTCTGGGAGTCACAGGGGGGGTGATGTGTCCCCCCTGATCACAGCGGACGCCCCCAGGTGCTCTGCTCAGTCCTGGCCATGTCTTCTGCACAGTTCTGTATTAAGGTAAGTGCCCCCCTGTGTGGCAGGCTGGGGGTCCTCTCACTGCAGGTGATGGTGGGTTGGGGGGTGATATCTCCTGCCGTCCCCTCTGTGATATGTGACCCCGGGATTTCTGATAAACTTGTAATAACGAGTCCAGTGATTCTAGAAAATGTGGCCGTAAGCTGCCCAAAAATCCAATGGACATGAGACTGTGCCGCACGTGTGCACAAGGTCCTACACCCGGCGTCATATGGCGGTGATATTAGAAATTGTACCGCAATTATCGGACACTCGCAGGTTGTTGTAGACGGGGAGAGTGGCATTCTCAGGGTTAATGCATTTTTTTGTTTGTTCATGTTTTGTTTTTTGTTATTTTGTTTCTTTTTTTGTTTTGTTTGTTTTGTGTTTTCTTTAGTTATTTGTTTGTTTGATGTGACAGGTGTTGTGCAGTCCCATAATGCCCTGATGTGTTTGCTGCTGTAACCTGCCTGCTCACTGGCTGTTGTAACTAGTCTCCCCTTAAGTTGTCTCAGGCCAAATTCCCAGACTTTCTTCCCTCCAGGGTTTTGGTTTTGTTCATGGCACCCTATGGATGGTATTAGTATAAGTGACTGTTGCAATGTTTCGGCACATTTTGATTCTCTCTGCTCTATCATGCGTTTTCTTATATAGCGCCATCATATTCCGCGGCGCTTTACAGACATCGCCGTCCCCATTGGGGCTCACAATCTACATTCCCTATCGGCATGTATTTGTAGGAGACGGGAGAACTCGAAGGAAACCCACACGAACACGGGGAGAACATACAAACTCCTTGCAGATGTTGTCCTTGGTGGGATTTGAACCCAGTGCTGCAATAGACAGTGCTGCCCACTGAGCCACCGAGCAGTGCTGCCCACTGAGCCACCATATAGTGCTGCCCGCTGAGGCACGGTGCAGCGCTGCCCGCTGAGGCACGGTGCAGCGCTGCCCGCTGAGGCACGGTGCAGCGCTGCCCGCTGAGGCACGGTACAGCGCTGCCCGCTGAGGCGCGGTACAGCGCTGCCCGCTGAGGCGCGGTACAGCGCTGCCCGCTGAGGCGCGGTACAGTGCTGCCCGCTGAGGCGCGGTACAGTGCTGCCCGCTGAGGCGCGGTACAGTGCTGCCCGCTGAGGCGCGGTACAGTGCTGCCCGCTGAGGCACCGAGCAGCGCTGCCCGCTGAGCTACCGAGCAGCGCTGACCGCTGAGCTACCGAGCAGCGCTGACCGCTGAGCTACCGAGCAGCGCTGACCGCTGAGCTACCGAGCAGCGCTGACCGCTGAGGCACGGAGCAGCGCTGACCGCTGAGGCACGGAGCAGCGCTTGTAGCTCTAGAGCATTCTGCTCAAAGTTGTTAAGGAACTATTTATTCCCTGACAGCCAACTTCCCTGCCGTGGTTTTAGGGGCATCTCCCAGAATGCCCAGTGGTTGGCCGCCATGCCAGGGCTTTGGCTTTCCTTGGTGCCCGGTGATCGGTCATGTCACACAACATTGTAGACTACATTGCGCTTCCAGGAAACCAACAGTAACTCCTCCATATCGGGTTTAATGCAACTTTTGCTGAGAATTTTTTTTTTTATACTGTAAAAAGATGGTTGTGGTTTTATTATTAGCTGGATGGTCTATGACCCGACCATATATATTACTCCCGGATTCTCTATCTATCTATCTATCTATCTATACTACTCCCGGATTCTTGCCTCCCGTCTAGCTCGCGCTCCCATGTTAATGGTTACACAGGATGTGTTATAAAGCCGTGTGCTGACGTCAGCCCGCGCTGCGTGACGTCGCTGCCAGAGATACGAGCTGCCGATCCTATACTTTAACCCCGAAACTGCGCTGCGGAGAGAGAGTTTGCCCTGTGCCTGATCCTGTGAAGAGCAGAACGTATCTTATGTGTGTACTAGGGAGATTGTGTCGCTCCGCTCATCAGGGTCACATGACTGGCGGCTATCGGATGGCTCCCCGATCTTCTTCCTCCTAAGATATGTAAGAAAACATGTCTGCCTCATTGTCAGCAGCTGTGTCCAAAACACATTATGGAGTCTAACACATAGGAGCAGTATTATAGTAGTAATATTCTTGTACATAGGAGCAGTATTATAGTAGTTATATTCTTGTACATATGGGGCAGTATTATAGTAGTTATATTCTTGTACATAGGAGCAGTATTATAGTAGTAATATTCTTGTACATAGGAGCAGTATTATAGTAGTTATATTCTTGTACATAGGGAGCAGTATTATAGTAGTAATATTCTTGTACATAGGGAGCAGTATTATAGTAGTAATATTCTTGTACATAGGAGCAGTATTATAGTAGTTATATTCTTGTACATAGGGGGCAGTATTATAGTAGTTATATTCTTGTACATAGGGGGCAGTATTATAGTAGTTATATTCTTGTACATAGGGGGCAGTATTATAGTAGTTATATTCTTGTACATAGGAGCAGTATTATAGTAGTTATATTCTTGTACATAGGAGCAGTATTATAGTAGTTATATTCTTGTACATAGGGGGCAGTATTATAGTAGTTATATTCTTGTACATAGGGGGCAGTATTATAGTAGTTATATTCTTGTACATAGGGGGCAGTATTATAGTAGTTATATTCTTGTACATAGGAGCAGTATTATAGTAGTAATATTCTTGTACATAGGAGCAGTATTATAGTAGTTATATTCTTGTACATAGGGGGCAGTATTATAGTAGTTATATTCTTGTACATAGGAGCAGTATTATAGTAGTTATATTCTTGTACATAGGAGCAGTATTATAGTAGATATATTCTTGTACATAGGGGGCAGTATTATAGTAGTTATATTCTTGTACATAGGAGCAGTATTATAGTAGTTATATTCTTGTACATAGGAGCAGTATTATAGTAGTTATATTCTTGTACATAGGGGGCAGTATTATAGTAGTTATATTCTTGTACATAGGGGCAGTATTATAGTAGTTATATTCTTGTACATAGGGGCAGTATTATAGTAGTTATATTCTTGTACATAGGAGCAGTATTATAGTAGTAATATTCTTGTACATAGGAGCAGTATTATAGTAGTTATATTCTTGTACATATGGGGCAGTATTATAGTAGTTATATTCCTGTACATAGGAGCAGTATTATAGTAGTAATATTCTTGTACATAGGAGCAGTATTATAGTAGTTATATTCTTGTACATAGGGGGCAGTATTATAGTAGTTATATTCTTGTACATATGGGGCAGTATTATAGTAGTTATATTCCTGTACATAGGGGCAGTATTATAGTAGTTATATTCTTGTACATAGAGAGCAGTATTATAGTAGTAATATTCTTGTACATAGGAGCAGTATTATAGTAGTTATATTCTTGTACATAGGAGCAGTATTATAGTAGTTATATTCTTGTACATAGGAGCAGTATTATAGTAGTTATATTCTTGTACATAGGGGGCAGTATTATAGTAGTTATATTCCTGTACATAGGGGGCAGTATTATAGTAGTTATATTCCTGTACATAGGGGGCAGTATTATAGTAGTTATATTCCTGTACATAGGGGCAGTATTATAGTAGTTATATTCTTGTACATAGAGAGCAGTATTATAGTAGTTATATTCTTGTACATAGGAGCAGTATTATAGTAGTTATATTCTTGTACATAGGAGCAGTATTATAGTAGTTATATTCTTGTACATAGGAGCAGTATTATAGTAGTTATATTCTTGTACATAGGGGCAGTATTATAGTAGTTATATTCTTATACATAGGGGGCAGTATTATAGTAATACTTGTATGATTCTCATGTCGACCCTGTTGATTGATCCCTCTCCCACCCATTGGACTATAAGCCCCATTATCAATCTTGCAGTTCTGCCTTCGGAGATTGTCTTTTCTGGGAGGATTTCCTGACCCTTCCTCACCTTGTTCGGTGGTGTGGGTGGACCTCCATTTGTGATATTTATTGGTCTGTTTTTTTTAAAAAACAAAAGAAGAAAAAAATCCTGTTTGTTTGGGAATTTCCCAATTGTGCCCTAAGCAGGTTTACATGGTTGATGCCAGAAATCTGTTCCTGTCAACTGACTGCGCTGAGTGTAAGAACGTCTCTGCGAGGAGCGACCATTGTAAGACGTGTAAGAACGTCTCTGCGGCTGAGGAGGGTTGGGGGGGAATCCTGAGACCCCCTCTGTGGACCAGTCCAGTTCATGAAACTCTATGTTTCTGTGTTCTGTCCGAATCCTCCAGCTCACTGACATTTCACGCTTGTGTGTGAACGAAGCCTTATTCTGACGGACTCCCTTGCACCTGAGTGTGAGAGTGATAGGGCAGAGCGTGCGGAGGTGTGCGCTGCTGCTCACTGAGGTTACGGCGCTCTTCCACGTTGATCCGTGGACTGTCTGACCAGTTTGGTCGGTTTGTTGACTTCCGTTCTCCATTGGGCCGGATCCAAAGTCTAGGAGAGGATCACAGACTCTCCCAAATGTATGGAAAGCCCTTAACCCCTCCATCGCCAGGAGACTGTGCTATACAGTCTGTCGCTTTTCGGAGGAGTTTGACCCCAGCGAGGGGGAACCGCTGTGTGATGACATAGAAAATGGGAACCCAAAACGCGTCTAGTGACCGAGGGAAGGAGTCATGAGGAAGAAGGAGACCGAAAGAGAAACCGGGAAGGGAAATATCCAGAGAGGAGTCTAGCAGCCACCCCAGGGTGAGACTGAGGTGGGAGGGTCACGAGGAGGAGAGAGGCGGCGGGTGACGGGCAGGAACCGGAGGAGGAAGAAGCCAGAAAAAGGGACATGAGGAGACTCGGAGGAGAGTGGAGGAAATGGGTAAGAACAGGTAACTCTGGGAGGGACTGCACTCTGGGGAGTGAGGGGTTAAAAGCACTTGTTGCAGGGAGGGGGTCTGGATATGACTGCGGGGTGCACTGTACAACTTCCACTGACACTTCCTCCATCACCGAAGTGTTCCTGAAAGGGTTAAACGTGCCAGAGATCATATAGCTGGGGGGGCAGCAGGCCGAGGGGACCGGGCCATATACCTGTATGCAGAGGAGACCGGGCTATATACGGAAGGCCGGGCAGAGGAGGCCGGGCCATATACGGAAGGCCGGGCCGAGGAGAGCGGGCCATATACGGAAGGCCGGGCCGAGGAGAGCGGGCCATATACGGAAGGCCGGGCAGAGGAGACCGGGCCATATACGGAAGGCCGGGCCGAGGAGGCCGGGCCATATACGGAAGGCCGGGCCGAGGAGGCCGGGCCATATACGGAAGGCCGGGCCGAGGAGGCCGGGCCATATACGGAAGGCCGGGCCGAGGAGGCCGGGCCATATACGGAAGGCCGGGCCGAGGAGGCCGGGCCATATACGGAAGGCCGGGCCGAGGAGGCCGGGCCATATACGGAAGGCCGGGCCGAGGAGGCCGGGCCATATACGGAAGGCCGGGCCGAGGAGGCCGGGCCATATACGGAAGGCCGGGCCGAGGAGGCCGGGCCATATACGGAAGGCCGGGCCGAGGAGGCCGGGCCATATACGGAAGGCCGGGCCGAGGAGGCCGGGCCATATACGGAAGGCCGGGCCGAGGAGGCCGGGCCATATACGGAAGGCCGGGCCGAGGAGGCCGGGCCATATACGGAAGGCCGGGCCATATACGGAAGGCCGGGCAGAGGAGGCCGGGCAGAGGAGTTCGGGCCTCCTCAGAAGCTGCCGAAATATGGAAACGCCAGGGATAGAAATAAAATTACTGTGGAGCCGAGAAATAGATTGAAAGGGCTAAAGAAGGTGGAAGTGACAGTGATTTGCAGAGTGGGGCAGTGGTAGCAGAGCAGGAGGAGCATATCTGGGCAGTGGGAACGGGGCAAGGGTAACGGGGGAGCAGGTCAGGGGGAGCAGAGGGGGGCAGTGGTGTGGGGGAAGGTGGAGTAGAGCAGGCTGGCAGAGCAGGGTGACTGCCCCAACTGAATGAAGCCCAGAATTCAGAAGAAAGTTATGATCACACTTTTCTGTTGCTTTTTTTTCTTTTTGAAGGGGGCGTGGGGGGGGCAGTTTAGAGGATTCCTGGGAATTTAAGGTCAGGTCTGTGATGTATCCACATGTCGTCCCACCCAGAGGGCCCCCCCCCCCCAGCACTCCTGTGCCAGGTGGGTGACATCAGGTGCCCCCAGTGCCAGGGTGTGGTGCAGCCAATGGCAAATGTCACGGTTTTCCTCTCTCTTTCATTTTTTTTTAGATTTTTGTTTATGTCCTGTATAATAAGAGACATCAATGTATATAATGAAGCGGCTCCACAGACAGTATCACACAGGAGAGGATTAGATACACTGCTCAGCAGACAGTATCACACAGGAGAGGATTAGATACACGGCTCAGCAGACAGTATCACACAGGAGAGGATTAGATACAGCTCAGCAGGCAGTATCACACAGGATAGGATTAGATACACGGCTCAGCAGACAGTATCACACAGGAGAGGATTAGATACACGGCTCAGCAGACAGTATCACACAGGAGAGGATTAGATACACGGCTCAGCAGACAGTATCACACAGGAGAGGATTAGATACACTGCTCAGCAGACAGTATCACACAGGAGAGGATTAGATACACTGCTCAGCAGACAGTATCACACAGCATAGGATTAGATACACGGCTCAGCAGACAGTATCACACAGGAGAGGATTAGATACACGGCTCAGCAGGCAGTATCACACAGGAGAGGATTAGATACACGGCTCAGCAGACAGTATCACACAGGAGAGGATTAGATACACGGCTCAGCAGACAGTATCACACAGGAGAGGATTAGATACAGCTCAGCAGGCAGTATCACACAGGATAGGATTAGATACACGGCTCAGCAGACAGTATCACACAGGAGAGGATTAGATACACAGCTCAGCAGACAGTATCACACAGCATAGGATTAGATACACGGCTCAGCAGACAGTATCACACAGGAGAGGATTAGATACACGGCTCAGCAGACAGTATCACACAGCATAGGATTAGATACACGGCTCAGCAGACAGTATCACACAGGAGAGGATTAGATACACGGCTCAGCAGACAGTATCACACAGGATAGAATTAGATACACGGCTCAGCAGACAGTATCACACAGGAGAGGATTAGATACACGGCTCAGCAGACAGTATCACACAGGAGAGGATTAGATACACTGCTCAGCAGACAGTATCACACAGGAGAGGATTAGATACAGCTCAGCAGGCAGTATCACACAGGAGAGGATTAGATACACGGCTCAGCAGACAGTATCACACAGGATAGGATTAGATACACGGCTCAGCAGACAGTATCACACAGGAGAGGATTAGATACAGCTCAGCAGACAGTATCACACAGGAGAGGATTAGATACAGCTCAGCAGACAGTATCACACAGGAGAGGATTAGATACACGGCTCAGCAGACAGTATCACACAGGATAGGATTAGATACACGGCTCAGCAGACAGTATCACACAGCATAGATTAGATACACGGCTCAGCAGACAGTATCACACAGGAGAGGATTAGATACACGGCTCAGCAGACAGTATCACACAGGATAGAATTAGATACACGGCTCAGCAGACAGTATCACACAGGAGAGGATTAGATACACGGCTCAGCGGACAGTATCACACAGGAGAGGATTAGATACACGGCTCAGCAGACAGTATCACACAGGAGAGGATTAGATACACGGCTCAGCAGACAGTATCACACAGGAGAGGATTAGATACACGGCTCAGCAGACAGTATCACACAGGAGAGGATTAGATACAGCTCAGCAGACAGTATCACACAGGTTAGGATTAGATACACGGCTCAGCAGACAGTATCACACAGGATAGGATTAGATACACAGCTCAGCAGACAGTATCACACGGGAGAGGATTAGATACACGGCTCAGCAGACAGTATCACACGGGATAGGATTAGATACAGGGCTCAGCAGACAGTATCACACAGGAGAGGATTAGATACACGGCTCAGCAGACAGTATCACACAGGCGAGGATTAGATACATGGCTCAGCAGACAGTATCACACAGGATTAGATACACGGCTCAGCAGACAGTATCACACAGGATAGGATTAGATACACGGCTCAGCAGACAGTATCACACAGGAGAGGATTAGATACACGGCTCAGCAGACAGTATCACACAGGATAGGATTAGATACACGGCTCAGCAGACAGTATCACACAGGATAGGATTAGATACACGGCTCAGCAGACAGTATCACACAGGAGAGGATTAGATACACGGCTCAGCAGACAGTATCACACAGGCGAGGATTAGATACATGGCTCAGCAGACAGTATCACACAGGATTAGATACACGGCTCAGCAGACAGTATCACACAGGAGAGGATTAGATACACGGCTCAGCAGACAGTATCACACAGGATAGGATTAGATACACGGCTCAGCAGACAGTATCACAAGGATAGGATTAGATACACGGCTCAGCAGACAGTATCACACAGGATAGGATTAGATACACGGCTCAGCAGACAGTATCACACAGGATAGGATTAGATACAGGGCTCAGCAGACAGTATCACACAGGATAGGATTAGATACACGGCTCAGCAGACAGTATCACACAGGATTAGATACACAGCTCAGCAGACAGTATCACACAGGATAGGATTAGATACACGGCTCAGCAGACAGTATCACACAGGAGAGGATTAGATACAGGGCTCAGCAGACAGTATCACACAGGAGAGGATTAGATACACGGCTCAGCAGACAGTATCACACAGGAGAGGATTAGATACATGGCTCAGCAGACAGTATCACACAGGATAGGATTAGATACACGGCTCAGCAGACAGTATCACACAGGATTAGATACACAGCTCAGCAGACAGTATCACACAGGATAGGATTAGATACACGGCTCAGCAGACAGTATCACACAGGAGAGGATTAGATACACGGCTCAGCAGACAGTATCACACAGGAGAGGATTAGATACACGGCTCAGCAGACAGTATCACACAGGATTAGATACACGGCTCAGCAGACAGTATCACACAGGAGAGGATTAGATACACGGCTCAGCAGACAGTATCACACAGGAGAGGATTAGATACACAGCTCAGCAGACAGTATCACACAGGAGAGGATTAGATACACGGCTCAGCAGACAGTATCACACAGGATTAGATACACGGCTCAGCAGACAGTATCACACAGGAGAGGATTAGATACACGGCTCAGCAGACAGTATCACACAGGAGAGGATTAGATACACAGCTCAGCAGACAGTATCACACAGGAGAGGATTAGATACACGGCTCAGCAGACAGTATCACACAGGAGAGGATTAGATAAACGGCTCAGCAGACAGTATCACACAGGATTAGATACACGGCTCAGCAGACAGTATCACACAGGAGAGGATTAGATACACGGCTCAGCAGACAGTATCACACAGGAGAGGATTAGATACACGGCTCAGCAGACAGTATCACACAGGAGAGGATTAGATACACGGCTCAGCAGACAGTATCACACAGGAGAGGATTAGATACACAGCTCAGCAGACAGTATCACACAGGATTAGATACACGGCTCAGCAGACAGTATCACACAGGATTAGATACATGGCTCGGCTGTCCCGGCACTGGGGTTATTTCCATGTGTTTGGATCGCTGCCGCTTCTATTTGAATACTGGAATATGTTCCTATTATAACTTTATATTCATAGCGTCGCGCTCCTGATGGCGGTGGCTCCGGGTGATCATGTGATGCTCCTGCCCTCCGCAGTGTGAGGGGCCGGGGGGATGCTGAATACCGAACGACGCGCACAATAACGGTGCCGAAACGTAGCGCTGTTACCCGTAGCAACGGCCGCCTGCAGCTCCAGCTTTGAGTCACGCGTGTTCCAGATGTTGGCAGCCATTGACGACTGACGATCCACAGCAACTAATTAGATTCCAGCTTTTATTGTCCAGTGCAGGGCAAAAGATGTAAACTGTGATCTGATTGGTTGCTCTGGGTCCATAGCAACCAGTCAGATACAAGCTTTCATTACCGTTTTTCTATTTTAGTTTTTGAAATGAAACCTGTGAGCTGATTGGTTGCTGTAGGATACTCCTTTTTCTGTTGAGTTGCCCATGACAGCCAATGAGATTGCTGCTTTCATGTTTGTCTCTTCACTTCCAGGATGAAACCTGGGATCTGATTGGCTCTTATAGAAAACACTACTTATGTCCAGCTGACTGGCTCCAAACCTGTATTCTCCAAAATATCTGCCGTCGTCAATAGCAACTCGACAGCAGCAGCAGCAGCAGCAGCGAGTATTTACATCTGTCCTCTCCTTTATTATTACAGCAAGAACACAGTTCATACTCCCCTCCGGAAAGCCCGGGGCCAAACTGTGCCACACCATCCCCCTCATCTCTCCATGTCTCCGGGCCACGTACCTACAGGATGGAAGAGGATCCTGTCAAACTGCCGGCGCACCTACGTAAGTACCTATGTAATATACCTGTATAAGAGCGGGGGAGGGGGAGTGACCACTACAGAGAGAAAATGTCTGCCCCCAATACCTAGTCACAAATGTATCCATAGCCCCATATAGACAAGAGCTACCTGCTATAATACCGCCCCTATACACAAGAGTATAACTACTATAATACTGCCCCTATACACAAGAATATAACTACTATAATACTGCTCCCTATGTACAAGAATATAACTACTATAATACTGCCCCTATGTACAAGAATATAACTACTATAATACTGCCCCTATACACAAGAATATAACTACTATAATACTGCTCCCTATGTACAAGAATATAACTACTATAATACTGCCCCTATGTACAAGAATATAACTACTATAATACTGCTCCTATGTACAGGAATATAACTACTATAATACTGCCTCCTATGTACAAGAATATAACTACTATAATACTGCCCTCTATGTACAAGAATATAACTACTATAATACTGCTCCTATACACAAGAGTATAACTACTATAATACTGCTCCTATGTACAAGAGTATAACTACTATAATACTGCTCCTATGTACAAGAATATACCTACTATAATACTGCTCCTATGTACAAGAGTATAACTACTATAATACTGCGCCCTATGTACAAGAATATAACTACTATAATACTGCCCCCTATGTACAGGAATATAACTACTATAATACTGCCTCCTATGTACAAGAGTATAACTACTATAATACTGCCCTCTATGTACAAGAATATAACTACTATAATACTGCCCCTATACACAAGAGTATAACTACTATAATACTGCGCCCTATGTACAAGAATATAACTACTATAATACTGCCCCCTATGTACAAGAATATAACTACTATAATACTGCTCCTATGTACAAGAATATAACTACTATAATACTGCTCCCTATGTACAAGAATATAACTACTATAATACTGCCCCTATACACAAGAGTATAACTACTATAATACTGCCCCTATGTACAAGAATATAACTACTATAATACTGCCCCTATGTACAAGAATATAACTACTATAATACTGCTCCCTATGTACAAGAATATAACTACTATAATACTGCTCCTATGTACAAGAATATAACTACTATAATACTGCCCCCTATGTACAAGAGTATAACTACTATAATACTGCCCCCTATGTACAGGAATATAACTACTATAATACTGCCCCCTATGTACAAGAATATAACTACTATAATACTGCCCCCTATGTGCAAGAATATAACTACTATAATACTGCCCCCTGTGTACAAGAATATAACTACTATAATACTGCCCCCTGTGTACAAGAATATAACTACTATAATACTGCTCCTATGTACAAGAATATAACTACTATAATACTGCCCCTATGTACAAGAATATAACTACTATAATACTGCTCCTATGTACAAGAATATAACTACTATAATACTGCTCCCTATGTACAAGAATATAACTACTATAATACCGCCCCTATGTACAAGAATATAACTACTATAATACTGCCCCTATGTACAAGAATATAACTACTATAATACTGCCCCCTATGTGCAAGAATATAACTACTATAATACTGCTCCTATGTACAAGAATATAACTACTATAATACTGCCCCTATGTACAAGAATATAACTACTATAATACTGCCCCTATGTACAAGAATATAACTACTATAATACTGCTCCTATGTACAAGAATATAACTACTATAATACTGCTCCCTGTGTATAAGAATATAACTACTATAATACTGCCCCCTATGTACAAGAATATAACTACTATAATACTGCCCCCTATTTACAAGAATATAACTACTATAATACGTCTCCTCCATCATCAATATATGGTGAGAGCCCCGTCTCCTCCATCATCAGTATCTGGTGAGAGCCCCGTCTCCTCCATCATCAGTATCTGGTGAGAGCCCCGTCTCCTCCATCATCAGTATCTGGTGAGAGCCCCGTCTCCTCCATCATCAGTATCTGGTGAGAGCCCCGTCTCCTCCATCATCAGTATCTGGTGAGAGCCCCGTCTCCTCCATCATCAGTATCTGGTGAGAGCCCCGTCTCCTCCATCATCAGTATCTGGTGAGAGCCCCGTCTCCTCCATCATCAGTATCTGGTGAGAGCCCCGTCTCCTCCATCATCAGTATCTGGTGAGAGCCCCGTCTCCTCCATCATCAGTATCTGGTGAGAGCCCCGTCTCCTCCATCATCAGTATCTGGTGAGAGCCCCGTCTCCTCCATCATCAGTATCTGGTGAGAGCCCCGTCTCCTCCATCACTTCTTCTTGTCACTTGTACACTGGTTATGGAGGATTTCGGCAGGATCTTGTGCCAAACATCTTGGAGACCTGACCCCAGATCTTCTGTGTATGAGGCTTGTGCGGATCCTTCTGTCTCTTCATATGATCCTGGACAGAAAGGATGACGGGAGATCAGGGATCTGTGGGGCCAGATCATCACCCCGAGGACTCCTCTTTCTTAATCACATTGGCTGGATGTTGGGGGTCATTGTCCGGTTGCAGAATAATTTGGAGCCGATCAGACGGGTCAGTATCTTAAAGATCAGGGGTTAGTTCTCCGAGATCTTTGTACAATCTCATGCCAAGTTCCTCAATAACCTGTGAATAAGTGATGGAGGCGACGGGCGGTCATCAGATACTGATGATGAAGGTGACGGGCGGTCATCAGATACTGATGATGAAGGTGACGGGCGGTCACCAGATACTGATGATGAAGGCGACGGGCGGTCATCAGATACTGATGATGAAGGTGACGGGCGGTCACCAGATACTGATGATAAAGGTGACGGGCGGTCACCAGATACTGATGATGGAGGCGACGTGTGGTCACCAGATATTGATGATGGAGGCGACGTGTGGTCATAAGATACAGATGATGGAGGCGACGGGCGGTCACCAGATACTGATGATGGAGGCGACGGGCGGTCACCAGATACTGATGATGGAGGCGACGGGCGGTCACCAGATACTGATGATGGAGGCGACGGGCGGTCACCACATACTGATGATGGAGGCGACGGGCGGTCACCAGATACTGATGATGGAGGCGACGGGCGGTCACCGGATACTGATGATGGAGGCGACGGGCGGTCACCAAATACTGATGATGGAGGCGACGGGCGGTCACCAGATACTGATGATGGAGGCGACGGGCGGTCACCAGATACTGATGATGGAGGCGACGGGTGGTCACTTTCTGGTTTCCTTCTCTGGCTATGACCTAACGCGCGTCACTGGCAGGAGTTGATGGTGGGCACCAGGATTACCGCTGTCGGCACAGGTCTCAGCCTGCCCCCCATGTACCCACCACCCCCTACACATACAATCCCACGCTGCCCTGTACAGTCATGCAGAAATAATCCAACGGTTGTATCCGGAGCATCTCACAGCTGAGCTCACAGAGGGGAATTCTCCCAGAAGTTGCACAATTACATGGGAAGTATTTTACTACCAAAGATCTGACTTTATTTAACTCTTTATTGTGCAGCTGAGAGGAATGTACATAGAGATGGCGAGAAGCTCCATAAACCTCGGGGTATACAGGCGGGTTGTCAGGACCAGGTAGCGCGGCTGACAACCTCTCACACAGGATATACAGGCGGGTTGTCAGGACCAGGTAGTGCGGCTGACAACCTCTCACACTGGATATACAGGCGGGTTGTCAGGACCAGGTAGTGCGGCTGACAACCTCTCACACAGGATATACAGGCGGGTTGTCAGGACCAGGTAGCGCCGCTGACAACCTCTCACACAGGATATACAGGCGGGTTGTCAGGACCAGGTAGCGCCGCTGACAACCTCTCACACAGGATATACAGGCGGGTTGTCAGGACCAGGTAGCGCCGCTGACAACCTCTTACACAGGATATACAGGCGGGTTGTCAGGACCAGGTAGCGCGGCTGACAACCTCTCACACAGGATATACAGGCGGGTTGTCAGGACCAGGTAGCGCGGCTGACAACCTCTCACACAGGATATACAGGCGGGTTGTCAGGACCAGGTAGCGCGGCTGACAACCTCTTACACAGGATATACAGGCGGGTTGTCAGGACCAGGTAGTGCGGCTGACAACCTCTCACACAGGATATACAGGCGGGTTGTCAGGACCAGGTAGTGCGGCTGACAACCTCTTACACAGGATATACAGGCGGGTTGTCAGGACCAGGTAGCGCGGCTGACAACCTCTCACACAGGATATACAGGCGGGTTGTCAGGACCAGGTAGCGCGGCTGACAACCTCTTACACAGGATATACAGGCGGGTTGTCAGGACCAGGTAGCGCGGCTGACAACCTCTCACACAGGATATACAGGCGGGTTGTCAGGACCAGGTAGCGCGGCTGACAACCTCTCACACAGGATATGCAGGCGGGTTGTCAGGACCAGGTAGCGCGGCTGACAACCTCTCACACAGGATATACAGGCGGGTTGTCAGGACCAGGTAGCGCCGCTGACAACCTCTCACACAGGATATACAGGCGGGTTGTCAGGACCAGGTAGCGCCGCTGACAACCTCTCACACAGGATATACAGGCGGGTTGTCAGGACCAGGTAGCGCCGCTGACAACCTCTCACACAGGATATACAGGCGGGTTGTCAGGACCAGGTAGCGCCGCTGACAACCTCTTACACAGGATATACAGGCGGGTTGTCAGGACCAGGTAGCGCGGCTGACAACCTCTCACACAGGATATACAGGCGGGTTGTCAGGACCAGGTAGCGCCGCTGACAACCTCTCACACAGGATATACAGGCGGGTTGTCAGGACCAGGTAGCGCCGCTGACAACCTCTCACACAGGATATACAGGCGGGTTGTCAGGACCAGGTAGCGCCGCTGACAACCTCTCACACAGGATATACAGGCGGGTTGTCAGGACCAGGTAGCGCCGCTGACAACCTCTCACACAGGATATACAGGCGGGTTGTCAGGACCAGGTAGCGCCGCTGACAACCTCTCACACAGGATATACAGGCGGGTTGTCAGGACCAGGTAGCGCCGCTGACAACCTCTCACACAGGATATACAGGCGGGTTGTCAGGACCAGGTAGCGCCGCTGACAACCTCTCACACAGGATATACAGGCGGGTTGTCAGGACCAGGTAGTGCGGCTGACAACCTCTTACACAGGATATACAGGCGGGTTGTCAGGACTAGGTAGCGCGGCTGACAACCTCTCACACAGGATATACAGGCGGGTTGTCAGGACCAGGTAGCGCGGCTGACAACCTCTCACACAGGATATACAGGCGGGTTGTCAGGACCAGGTAGCGCGGCTGACAACCTCTTACACAGGATATACAGGCGGGTTGTCAGGACCAGGTAGCGCGGCTGACAACCTCTCACACAGGATATACAGGCGGGTTGTCAGGACCAGGTAGCGCGGCTGACAACCTCTCACACAGGATATACAGGCGGGTTGTCAGGACCAGGTAGCGCGGCTGACAACCTCTCACACAGGATATACAGGCGGGTTGTCAGGACCAGGTAGCGCGGCTGACAACCTCTTACACAGGATATACAGGCGGGTTGTCAGGACCAGGTAGCGCGGCTGACAACCTCTCACACAGGATATACAGGCGGGTTGTCAGGACCAGGTAGCGCCGCTGACAACCTCTCACACAGGATATACAGGCGGGTTGTCAGGACCAGGTAGCGCCGCTGACAACCTCTCACACAGGATATACAGGCGGGTTGTCAGGACCAGGTAGCGCGGCTGACAACCTCTTACACAGGATATACAGGCGGGTTGTCAGGACCAGGTAGCGCGGCTGACAACCTCTCACACAGGATATACAGGCGGGTTGTCAGGACCAGGTAGTGCGGCTGACAACCTCTTACACAGGATATACAGGCGGGTTGTCAGGACCAGGTAGCGCGGCTGACAACCTCTCACACAGGATATACAGGCGGGTTGTCAGGACCAGGTAGTGCGGCTGACAACCTCTCACACAGGATATACAGGCGGGTTGTCAGGACCAGGTAGTGCGGCTGACAACCTCTCACACAGGATATACAGGCGGGTTGTCAGGACCAGGTAGTGCGGCTGACAACCTCTCACACAGGATGTACAGGCGGGTTGTCAGGACCAGGTAGTGCGGCTGACAACCTCTCACACTGGATATACAGGCGGATTGTCAGGACCAGGTAGTGCGGCTGACAACCTCTCACACAGGATATACAGGCGGGTTGTCAGGACCAGGTAGTGCGGCTGACAACCTCTCACACAGGATATACAGGCGGGTTGTCAGGACCAGGTAGCGCGGCTGACAACCTCTCACACAGGATATACAGGCGGGTTGTCAGGACCAGGTAGCGCGGCTGACAACCTCTCACACAGGATATACAGGCGGGTTGTCAGGACCAGGTAGCGCGGCTGACAACCTCTCACACAGGATATACAGGCGGGTTGTCAGGACCAGGTAGCGCGGCTGACAACCTCTCACACAGGATATACAGGCGGGTTGTCAGGACCAGGTAGCGCGGCTGACAACCTCTCACATAGGATATACAGGCGGGTTGTCAGGACCAGGTAGCGCGGCTGACAACCTCTCACACAGGATATACAGGCGGGTTGTCAGGACCAGGTAGCGCGGCTGACAACCTCTCACACAGGATATACAGGCGGGTTGTCAGGACCAGGTAGCGCGGCTGACAACCTCTCACACAGGATATACAGGCGGGTTGTCAGGACCAGGTAGCGCGGCTGACAACCTCTCACACAGGATATACAGGCGGGTTGTCAGGACCAGGTAGTGCGGCTGACAACCTCTTACACAGGATATACAGGCGGGTTGTCAGGACCAGGTAGCGCGGCTGACAACCTCTCACACAGGATATACAGGCGGGTTGTCAGGACCAGGTAGTGCGGCTGACAACCTCTCACACAGGATATACAGGCGGGTTGTCAGGACCAGGTAGTGCGGCTGACAACCTCTCACACAGGATATACAGGCGGGTTGTCAGGACCAGGTAGTGCGGCTGACAACCTCTCACACAGGATGTACAGGCGGGTTGTCAGGACCAGGTAGTGCGGCTGACAACCTCTCACACAGGATGTACAGGCGGGTTGTCAGGACCAGGTAGTGCGGCTGACAACCTCTCACACTGGATATACAGGCGGATTGTCAGGACCAGGTAGCGCGGCTGACAACCTCTCACACAGGATATACAGGCGGGTTGTCAGGACCAGGTAGCGCGGCTGACAACCTCTCACACAGGATATACAGGCGGGTTGTCAGGACCAGGTAGCGCGGCTGACAACCTCTCACACAGGATATACAGGCGGGTTGTCAGGACCAGGTAGCGCGGCTGACAACCTCTCACACAGGATATACAGGCGGGTTGTCAGGACCAGGTAGCGCGGCTGACAACCTCTCACACAGGATATACAGGCGGGTTGTCAGGACCAGGTAGCGCGGCTGACAACCTCTCACACAGGATATACAGGCGGGTTGTCAGGACCAGGTAGCGCGGCTGACAACCTCTCACATAGGATATACAGGCGGGTTGTCAGGACCAGGTAGCGCGGCTGACAACCTCTCACACAGGATATACAGGCGGGTTGTCAGGACCAGGTAGCGCGGCTGACAACCTCTCACACAGGATATACAGGCGGGTTGTCAGGACCAGGTAGCGCGGCTGACAACCTCTCACACAGGATATACAGGCGGGTTGTCAGGACCAGGTAGCGCGGCTGACAACCTCTCACACAGGATATACAGGCGGGTTGTCAGGACCAGGTAGCGCGGCTGACAACCTCTCACACAGGATATACAGGCGGGTTGTCAGGACCAGGTAGTGCGGCTGACAACCTCTCACACAGGATATACAGGCGGGTTGTCAGGACCAGGTAGCGCGGCTGACAACCTCTCACACAGGATATACAGGCGGGTTGTCAGGACCAGGTAGCGCCGCTGACAACCTCTCACACAGGATATACAGGCGGGTTGTCAGGACCAGGTAGCGCGGCTGACAACCTCTCACACAGGATATACAGGCGGGTTGTCAGGACCAGGTAGCGCGGCTGACAACCTCTCACACAGGATATACAGGCGGGTTGTCAGGACCAGGTAGCGCGGCTGACAACCTCTCACACAGGATATACAGGCACTATGTGGCAGTATTAATGTCTGTAGGTTCGCCGATACTATATACCGTACACAGTGTATATTCTCGCTCGTGTGCGCCGTGGTGTATGAACAGTTTCTACCGCCACCCCCTCCTTTTATTGTGGGCGCCGCTCCTCTCCCTTCTTCCTGCGGCTTCTTCTTTCTCCACGAGGGAAATTTCCTATTTGAGAAGGTGAAGTGGAAGGAATTTACTGCGTGGGACGATGAGGTTTCCTGCAGCAAACTTCTTGGATGGGACCTGTGTTTCCTAATGGCGATGACGATGACGAATTAAATTCACCTCCAGGGACCTTTTGTGAACCCGGCGGCGGCTTAACCCCTTCAGTCATGTCCGAGGCAGAGTTCCTAAAAAGTTTGGCCAAGTAAGTTGTTAAGACAACAAGAATGCGATTTATTTCTAAATCTCCTATCGCCTTAATTTATCACACAGATCAGAAGGTGAACATTGAAAATGGCAGTGGGACGGGGTCAACAAAAGGATAAAAAAAAAAAAAATTAAGTATTATTAATGAAAAACAGCCAGAGGGTCAATTGTCATCAAAGTCACACGACTGTGTATAAAAAAAATCACGTGAGAGAGGCAGAGTCTCTCCGCAGCAAAGATGGTCGGAGGTCACCAATCCGCGGCTAAAAAGTGTGAAACAATTTCGGGAAAATGTTCCTCAATATAAAATTGCAACAACTTTGATTATCCACCAGATATAGTACATAATATCATCAGAGATTCTGGATAAATCCATGTACATAAGGAACAAGGCCAGTGGCCAATATGGGATGCTTGTGATTTCCAGGCCCGCAGAAGTCACTGCACTAAATACAGGCATGAATCCACTGCATGGGGTGAAGAATAATCCAGAAATCATGGTCTGTGATCAGTCTCCGTACATATACAAATGCAAGTGAAAGCTAAAAAAGTCCTGTATCAACACAATTCAGAAATGCCGCCATCTTCTCTGGGCCAAAGCTAATTTATAATGGATGGAAGCAAAGTGGAAAACTGTTCGGTGGTCGGATGAATCAGAATGTGAATTTCTTTATGGAAACCCCGGACACCATGTCCTGTGGACTCGGGAGGTGAGGGACCATTCAGCTTGTTATGGAGGAGAGGGATCATCCTGCATTTTATAGAAAGGGACCATCCAGTTTGTTATCGAGGGACCATCCAGCTTGTTCTGGAGGAGAGGGATCATCCTGCTTTTTATGGAAAGGGACCATCCAGTTTGTTATCGACGGACCATCCAGTTTGTTAGCGACGGACCATCCAGTTTGTTAGCGACGGACCATCCAGTTTGTTAGCGACGGACCATCCAGCTTGTTCTGGAGGAGAGGGACCATCCAGCTTGTTCTGGAGGAGAGGGACCATCCAGCTTGTTCTGGAGGAGAGGGACCATCCAGCTTGTTCTGGAGGAGAGGGACCATCCAGCTTGTTCTGGAGGAAAGGGACCAGCCGGCTCATTCTGGAGCAGAGGGACCATCCAGTTTATTGAGGGACCATCCAGCTTGTTGTAGAGGAAAGGGACCATCCGGCTCGTTGTGGAGCAGAGGGACCATCCGGCTCGTTGTGGAGCAGAGGGACCATCCGGCTCGTTGTGGAGCAGAGGGACCATCCGGCTCGTTGTGGAGCAGAGGGACCATCCGGCTCGTTGTGGAGCAGAGGGACCATCCGGCTCGTTGTGGAGCAGAGGGACCATCCGGCTCGTTGTGGAGCAGAGGGACCATCCGGCTCGTTGTGGAGCAGAGGGACCATCCGGCTCGTTGTGGAGCAGAGGGACCATCCGGCTCGTTGTGGAGCAGAGGGACCATCCGGCTCGTTGTGGAGCAGAGGGACCAGCCGGCTCGTTGTGGAGCAGAGGGACCAGCCGGCTCGTTGTGGAGCAGAGGGACCAGCCGGCTCGTTGTGGAGCAGAGGGACCAGCCGGCTCGTTGTGGAGCAGAGGGACCAGCCGGCTCGTTGTGGAGCAGCGGGACCAGCCGGCTCGTTGTGGAGCAGAGGGACCATCCGGCTCGTTGTGGAGCAGAGGGACCATCCGGCTCGTTGTGGAGCAGCGGGACCAGCCGGCTCGTTGTGGAGCAGAGGGACCATCCGGCTCGTTGTGGAGCAGAGGGACCATCCGGCTCGTTGTGGAGCAGCGGGACCAGCCGGCTCGTTGTGGAGCAGAGGGACCAGCCGGCTCGTTATCAGCACACAGTGCCTGAACCACTAATGTAGGGGGACATTAGTGCCTATGGCAGGGGCAGCAGTGGTGATAGAACAACATTTGCTCCATCCAGACAACGTCTCTCAGGTAAGACCCTGTATAATTCAGCAATGGTAAACCACGTACTGCATCCATCACAGCAGCACAACTCCGCAGAAGAAGAGTCCGGGGATAAAGCAGCTGCCTGCAGTAATAAACATTTGGTTCATTATGAATTTACTTATCCGGCAAAGATTCTTAACTGTGGAGCAGCGAGAATCTGACGTCCAACAAGATGGAGACAACGTTCCTCTCCCAGAACTCCAGCGATTGTCTCCTCGCTTCCTCAAGGTTAACGGACTGTTGTAAGGAGAGGAGGGGATCCTGCATGATGGTGGACGCGGCCCGAGCACCACTGTTCCCCCTCTTTCTTTTCCAGTGTTTCTGGGATTCTCAGGCCAGCACCCGTTTTATTTTGGCTGCTTATCAGTTGAGTCACAGTTGTGTTTTGTTTTTTTCCCCCATTTTATTGTAAAGGGCCGGCGTTCAGTCTCCTACGATAATTAGAAATTTGCAGAACTTTTTCTAATTGAAATAAAGTCTAAGTCTTTAGCTGGAACTAAGGACCATGAGCCTGATTTACTGCAGGAAAAAAAAAGTTGCAAAAGTTGTCATCTGCTTCATTAAAAGTGAGCAGAACTTAGCGAAAGTTTTAGGGCTTATTGCAACGTATTAGACTTTAGATTTCTGGTGCACAGAGACCCGACTCTGCGGCTTTAGATTAATACCAGTGTGAAGAGCCAGTCTTCATAATTCTCATTTTTGCATTAATATTTTTCACTCGGGGCTCCCGTTCTGCGCTGGGTCTGATAACGACCCTCGGGCTTCGTCTGTTTTGACCGCAGGAAATTTCCTTCCCAAAGACAAGAGCTTCCTGGAGAAATGAGAGGGCGAACATTTGGGTGGGATGATGGGGGAGAGGTGTTAAAATATTTAACTGCACCAGTTGTATTTAAAAATACAGATTTTTTTTCCCAAATTTTTACTTTATTTTATGTCCTCTCGGTGCTCTCTAGTGGTCATGTGTCCTCTCGGTGCTCTCTAGTGGTCATGTGTTCCCCTCGGTGCCCTCTAGTGTTCATGTGTTCCCCTCGGTGCCCTCTAGTGTTCATGTGTTCCCCTCGGTGCCCTCTAGTGTTCATGTGTTCCCCTCGGTGCCCTCTAGTGTTCATGTGTTCCCCTCGGTGCCCTCTAGTGTTCATGTGTTCCCCTCGGTGCCCTCTAGTGTTCATGTGTTCCCCTCGGTGCCCTCTAGTGTTCATGTGTTCCCCTCGGTGCCCTCTAGTGTTCATGTGTTCCCCTCGGTGCCCTCTAGTGTTCATGTGTTCCCCTCGGTGCCCTCTAGTGTTCATGTGTTCCCCTCGGTGCCCTCTAGTGTTCATGTGTTCCCCTCGGTGCCCTCTAGTGTTCATGTGTTCCCCTCGGTGCCCTCTAGTGTTCATGTGTTCCCCTCGGTGCCCTCTAGTGTTCATGTGTTCCCCTCGGTGTCCTCTAGTGGTCATGTGTTCCCCTCGATGCCCTCTAGTGGTCATGTGTTCCCCTTCGGTGCTGTCTAGTGGTCATGTGTTCTCCTCGGTGCCCTCTAGTGGTCATGTGTCCCCTTCAGTGTCCTCTAGTGGTTGTCTGGTCATGTGTTCCTCTCGATGCCCTCTAGTGGTCATGTGTTCCCCTCAGTGCCCTCTAGTGGTCATGTGTTCCCCTCGATTCCCTCTAGTGGTCATGTGTCCCCTTCGGTGCCCTCTAGTGGTCATATGTCCCCTTCGGTGCCCTCTAGTGGTCATATGTCCCCTTCGGTGTCCTCTAGTGGTCATGTGTTCCCCTCGATGCCCCCTAGTGGTCATGTGTTCCCCTCGATGCCCTCTAGTGGTCTTGTGTTCCCCTCGATGCCCTCTAGTGGTCTTGTGTTCCCCTTGGTGCCCTCTAGTGGTCATGTGTTCCCCTCGATGCCCTCTAGTGGTCATGTGTTCCCCTTCGGTGCCGTCTAGTGGTCATGTGTTCTCCTCGGTGCCCTCTAGTGGTCATGTGTCCCCTTCAGTGTCCTCTAGTGGTTGTCTGGTCATGTGTTCCCCTCGATGCCCTCTAGTGGTCATGTGTTCCCCTTCGGTGCCGTCTAGTGGTCATGTGTTCTCCTCGGTGCCCTCTAGTGGTCATGTGTCCCCTTCAGTGTCCTCTAGTGGTTGTCTGGTCATGTGTTCCTCTCGATGCCCTCTAGTGGTCATGTGTTCCCCTCAGTGCCCTCTAGTGGTCATGTGTTCCCCTCGATTCCCTCTAGTGGTCATGTGTCCCCTTCGGTGCCCTCTAGTGGTCATGTGTCCCCTTCGGTGCCCTCTAGTGGTCATGTGTTCCCCTCGATGCCCCCTAGTGGTCATGTGTTCCCCTCGATGCCCTCTAGTGGTCTTGTATTCCCCTTGGTGCCCTCTGGTGGTCATGTGTTCCCCTCGATGCCCTCTAGTGGTCTTGTGTTCCCCTTGGTGCCCTCTGGTGGTCATGTGTTCCCCTTGGTGCCCTCTAGTGGTCATGTGTTCCCCTCGTTGCCCTCTGGTGGTCATGTGTTCCCCTCGTTGCCCTCTGGTGGTCATGTGTTCCCCTCGTTGCCCTCTGGTGGTCATGTGTTGCCCTCTGGTGGTCATGTGTTTCCCTGGGTGTCCTCTAGTGGTCATGTGTCCCCTCGCTGCTTTCTAGTGGTCATGTGTCCCGTCGCCACTGTCTAGTGGTCATGTGACTATGATGAACCAACGTGGAGTATTTGGGACCCCGTGATAACACCGCTCTCTTCTCCAGGTCTCCCGCCGTCTTATTGGTCCCGGGAGGACGTGTCTCAGTGGTTGCGCTGGGCTGAAGGCGAATTCTCTCTGCATCCCATAGAGAGTAATACATTCGAGATGAACGGCAAAGCCCTCCTGCTTCTCACCAAGGAGGATTTCCGCTACCGCTGCCCCCACTCAGGTGATTGGACGTTTACCCTAAAGGGTAAAAAGGGGGGTAACACAACCAACACGGCTGCCGCGGTCGACCTCACTCAGCTTTCTTGGACTCCGGAAACCAGGAAAGCTGTAATGATGACCGTATTGGCGGTCACCCAGCTTTCCCGGTAGCGGAGGACGATGCAGCTCCTTGTATTTACCGTAGATTTCCTTTTTGGCAGTGGCGCCCTCCAGAGGTGTCGGGTAGAACTGCTCTAAGGTGGTCAATAACGTGTTTTTGTGCCGCAGGTGACGTCTTGTACGAGATTCTGCAGCACCTCCTGCGGCAGAGGAAACCCCGGCCGCTGCCCCCGTCTGCGTTTCACACTGGAAACTCTATCCACAGTCACCCCGACATCATTCTCCCCCAGAACCACCATGACGGTAAGTGCTGTTCTAGCTTTCTGCTCATGAACCAGGAGGCTCAGGATAAGCATTTTTGATTTGATTTTTGTCTCTTTTCTTTTTCAGATCAAATTCATCACCGAGCTCCCCCCAGAACGCCCTCTGATATCCACTCGCAGAATACCCCCACAATAGAGCTGCGCCATCGATCGCTCTCACCCCTCACCTCCAACCATCACCCCTCTCCGGATCCTGAGCCTCGCCCGCTGCGCTCACCGCTCGACAGCAACCTCCGCCGCCCGTCCCCTGCCGATCGCCTCCACCGACTGCAAAGTGAAAGCAACCACCACAATCAGGACGCCTACCCGCTGTCTGTGTCGCCAGCCGAAGCCAACCACTGTCCCAGCGATACCCTCCCCAAAACCAGCAGCCCGCGGCAGGAGAACCCGCGGGTCATCCAGCTCATGCCCAGCCCCATCATGCACCCGCTGCTGCTCAACACGCGCCATCCTGTGGAGTTCAAGCAGCCGCGGCTGGGAGCGGACGACGGGCAGCAGCGCGAGAGCAAACCCATGAACTTGTCTCACCGCGAGGAGATGGCGTACATGAATCATGTCATGGTGTCCATCTCGCCCCCCGAAGAGCAGACCATACCCATGGGCAGGATAGCGGGTGAGATGGCACAGAGAATGGGGTGCAGCCAGGGGTGGATTAAGAGTAGCAAGGGCCCCGGGCAGTTTAGAAGGCGCGGGCCCCCCCACCACACACACACCTGATGTATCACGTGACATGTCACATGATCCCCTGTGATAGATCATGTGATAGTTCACGTGAAATTAATTTGGCACAATATTAATATATTAATTAGAATAATTTTTTTTAGGCTGTGTGCCCACGATGCGTTTTTTAAGCATTTCCGCAGCGGCAATGCTGCCGCAGAAACGCATTAAAAACGCTTGGTAGAAGATCTGCCGTGTTCCCTAATGATAATCCGCATGTGCTGTGCACATGCTGCCGAAATTTCCGCTGCGGATTATCATTGCGGAAAAAAACGCAGCACTACCAATTATTTTGCGGAAGCGCGGCGCTTTCACCGCCATTGACTTGCATTGGAACGCATGGAATCCGCATCACTGGATCTGTACATGCAGAATCCATGCGTTTCAATGTGCAGATGGTACCAGGGTGTGGAGGACAGGAGACTCTCCTCCGGACCCGGGTACCATAGAACCTGTAAAAAAAAGAATAAAATAAAAAATATACATTATACTTACCTTCTGATGGCCCCCGGTGTCTTTATCCGATGCCTCCTGGCTGCCGGCAGCTCAACATGGTCTGAAAAGGACCTGCCATGATGTCATTTAGTCATGTGATGGGTCACGCGACCGCTGACGTCGGCAGGCCATCAGAAGGTAAGTATATATTTATTCTTAATTTTTACCATTCTTTTACAGTCACACTATATAAATCCATGATGGTTGCCGGTTGCATGGATTTATATTGTGTGACCTAGTTGTCAAGCACTTTCCAAGTGATGCTAAAATCGCTTGACACCCGCATGTCCCTGGCAGGAAACACACACGTACAATCCGCATGTACAATCCGCATGCGTTTTTTCTGCCAGGGAGATGCAGAAACGCTCAAAAAAAATCTGGAGCATTTCTGCATCGTTGGCACATAGCCTGACATTAATTGTATGACTCAATATTGAGCAAACGTAGCCATCTATACACAGCGGGAGGCTGCACGGTGCCATCTATACACAGCGGGAGGCCGCACGTAGCCATCTATACACAGCGGGAGGCCGCACGGCGCCATCTATACACAGCGGGAGGCCGCACGTAGCCATCTATACACAGCGGGAGGCCGCACGTAGCCATCTATACACAGCGGGAGGCCGCACGTAGCCATCTATACACAGCGGGAGGCCGCACGGCGCCATCTATACACAGCGGGAGGCCGCACGGCGCCATCTATACACAGCGGGAGGCCGCACGGCGCCATCTATACACAGCGGGAGGCCGCACGTAGCCATCTATACACAGCGGGAGGCCGCACGGCGCCATCTATACACAGCGGGAGGAGGCCGCACGTAGCCACCTATACACAGCGGGAGGCCGCACGTAGCCACCTATACACAGCGGGAGGCCGCACGTAGCCATCTATACACAGTGGGAGGCCGCAGGGCGCCCCCCCCAGAGACAGCGGGAGGCCGCACACAGTCACGCACACACAAACATATACAGACATATACAGTACAGACCAAAAGTTTGGACACACCTTCTCATTTAAAGATTTTTCTGTATTTTCATGACTTTGAAAATTGTACATTCACACTGAAGGCATCAAAACTATGAATTACCACATGTGGAATTATATACTTAACAAAAAAATGTGAAACAACTGAAAATATGTCTTATATTCTAGGTTCTTCACAGTAGCCACCTTTTGCTTTGATGACTGCTTTGCACACTCTTGGCATTCTCTTGAGCTTCAAGAGGTAGTCACCGGAAATGGTCTTCACTTCACAGGTGTGCCCTGTCAGGTTTAATAAGTGGGATTTCTTGCCTTATAAATGGGGTTGGGACCATCAGTTGTGTTGTGCAGAAGTCAGGTGGATACACAGCTGATAGTCCTACTGAATAGACTGTTAGAATTTGTATAATGGCAAGAAAAAATCCGCTAAATAAAGAAAAACGAGTGGCCATCATTACTTTAAGAAATGAAGGTCAGTCAGTGCGAAAAATTGGGCAAACTTTGAAAGTGTCCCCAAGTGCAGTTGCAAAAACCATCAAGCGCTACAAAGAAACTGGCTCACATGAGGACCGCCCCAGGAAAGGAAGACCAAGAGTCACCTCTGCTTCTGAGGATAAGTTTATCCGAGTCACCAGCCTCAGAAATCGCAGGTTAACAGCAGCTCAGATTAGAGACCAGGTCAATGCCACACAGAGTTCTAGCAGCAGACACATCTCTACAACAACTGTTAAGAGGAGACTTTGTGCAGCAGGCCTTCATGGTAAAATAGCTGCTAGGAAACCACTGCTAAGGACAGGCAACAAGCAGAAGAGACTTGTTTGGGCTAAAGAACACAAGGAATGGACATTAGACCAGTGGAAATCTGTGCTTTGGTCTGATGAGTCCAAATTTGAGATCTTTGGTTCCAACCACCGTGTCTTTGTGCGACGCAGAAAAGGTGAACGGATGGACTCTACATGCCTGGTTCCCGCCGTGAAGCATGGAGGAGGAGGTGTGATGGTGTGGGGGGGCTTTGCTGGTGACACTGGTGGGGATTTATTCAAAATTGAAGGCATACTGAACCAGCATGGCTACCACAGCATCTTGCAGCGGCATGCTATTCCATCCGGTTTGCGTTTAGTTGGACCATCATTTATTTTTCAACAGGACAATGACCCCAAACACACCTCCAGGCTGTGTAAGGGCTATATGACCAAGAAGGAGAGTGATGGGGGGCTACGCCAGATGACCTGGCCTCCACAGTCACCAGACCTGAACCCAATCGAGATGGTTTGGGGTGAGCTGGACCGCAGAGTGAAGGCAAAAGGGCCAACAAGTGCTAAGCATCTCTGGGAACTCCTTCAAGATTGTTGGAAGACCATTTCCGGTGACTACCTCTTGAAGCTCATCAAGAGAATGCCAAGAGTGTGCAAAGCAGTCATCAAAGCAAAAGGTGGCTACTGTGAAGAACCTAGAATATAAGACATATTTTCAGTTGTTTCACACTTTTTTGGTAAGTCTATAATTCCACATGTGGTAATTCATAGTTTTGACGCCTTCAGTGTGAATGTACAATTTTCATAGTCATGAAAATACAGAAAAATCTTTAAATGAGAAGGTGTGTCCAAACTTTTGGTCTGTACTGTACATACACGCATAAACACATTTGAAACACAAAAATACATATAAACAGACATCACACAATGATATCTGTCTGCACACACACTCACTGTGACACACACACTCACTGTGACATACACACTCACTCAATCACACATACACACTTGCTCCGCTCCAGTCCTCCTGCTCCTCTCCGGTGCAGCAGTGCAGGCCGGGTGCGCACTGCATGACGTCACAGCTAGGAGACACGGCCGCGCACAGGAAAGTTAACTGCTGCAGTGCTGGCCCGGCTGGAGAAGAAGCAACGTCCGTGCACCGCTGCTAGGGGAGCGGTCCGGGGCCCCCCGCCTTTGACTGCCGGAATGTGCCGCAGCGCCGCACATATAATGAGGGCAATCTAGCCATAGACACCCCGGGCCCCCTGGAGGCCCGAGGCCCCGGGCGGTAGCCCAGATTGCCCTCATTATAATCCGCCTATGGGTGCAGCGTAGAGTTGTAAGGGGCACATCTGATTCTGTATTTCTCGCCCTCCAGACTGCCGGCTGCTCTGGGATTACGTCTATCAGCTCCTGTCCGACACCAGATACGAGAACTTCATCCGCTGGGAAGATAAGGAGTCGATGGTCTTCCGAATCATGGACCCCAACGGTTTGGCGCGACTCTGGGGCAACCACAAAGTGAGTCCCTCATATCTCGTCCTGCCGACCTCTCACATCCCCCCTCCCCCGCACTAATTCTTCTCGCACCTCAATAAACAGAACAGGACGAACATGACCTACGAGAAGATGTCACGAGCGCTCCGCCATTACTACAAGCTCAACATCATCCGCAAGGAGCCCGGACAAAGACTACTCTTCAGGTAACGGTGCTCCGCCGTGCTGTAGTGACCAGGGTAATACACAGTCTGCAACCAGCGAGCCACAAATATGGCGGCTGTTATAGTACAAGATATGCCCCCCCATATATAAGAATATAACTACTATAATACTGCTCCCTATGTACAAGAATATAACTACTATAATACTGCTCCTATGTACAAGAATATAACTACTATAATACTGCTCCTATGTACAAGACTATAACTACTATAATACTGCCCCCTATGTACAAGAATATAACTACTATAATACTGCTCCTATGTACAAGAATATAACTACTATAATACTGCTCCTATGTACAAGAATATAACTGCTATAATACTGCTCCCTATGTACAAGAATATAACTAATATAATACTGACCCCTATGTACAAGAGCATAACTACTATAATACTGCCCCTATGTACAAGAATATAACTACTATAATACTGCCCCCTATGTACAGGAATATAACTACTATAATACTGCCCCCTATGTACAAGAATATAACTACTATAATACTGCCCCCTATGTACAAGAATATAACTTCTATAATACTGCTCCTATGTACAAGAATATAACTACTATAATACTGCCCCTATGTACAAGAATATAACTACTATAATACTGCCCCTATGTACAAGAATATAACTACTATAATACTGCTCCCTATGTACAAGAATATAACTACTATAATACTGCCCTTATGTGCAAGAATATAACTACTATAATACTGCCCCTATGTACAAGAATATAACTACTATAATACTGCTCCCTATGTACAAGAATATAACTACTATAATACTGCTCCTATGTACAAGAATATAACTGCTATAATACTGCCCCCTATGTACAAGAATATAACTACTATAATACTGCTCCCTATGTACAAGAATATAACTACTATAATACTGCTCCCTATGTACAAGAATATAACTACTATAATACTGCCCTTATGTGCAAGAATATAACTACTATAATACTGCCCCCTATGTACAAGAATATAACTACTATAATACTGCTCCTATGTACAAGAATATAACTACTATAATACTGCTCCTATGTACAAGAATATAACTGCTATAATACTGCTCCCTATGTACAAGAATATAACTAATATAATACTGACCCCTATGTACAAGAGCATAACTACTATAATACTGCCCCTATGTACAAGAATATAACTACTATAATACTGCCCCCTATGTACAGGAATATAACTACTATAATACTGCCCCCTATGTACAAGAATATAACTACTATAATACTGCCCCCTATGTACAAGAATATAACTTCTATAATACTGCTCCTATGTAGAAGAATATAGCTACTATAATACTGCTCCTATGTACAAGAATATAACTACTATAATACTGCTCCTATGTACAAGAATATAACTACTATAATACTGCCCCTATGTACAAGAATATAACTACTATAATACTGCTTCTATGTACAAGAATATAACTACTATAATACTGCCTCTATGTACAAGAATATAACTACTATAATACCGCCCCTATGTACAAGAATATAACTATTATAATACTGCCCCCTATCTACAAGAATATAACTACTATAATACTGCCCCCTATGTACATGAATATAACTACTATAATACTGTCTCTTATGTACAAGAATATAACTACTATAATACTGCTCCTATGTACAAGAATATAACTACTATAATACTGCCCCTATGTACAAGAATTTAACTACTATAATACTGCCCCCTATGTACAAGAATATAACTACTATAATACTGCCCCTATGTACAAGAATATAACTACTATAATGCTGCCCCCTATGTACATGAATATAACTACTATAATACTGCCCCCTATGTGCAAGAATATAACTACTATAATTCTGCCCCTATGTACAAGAATATAACTACTATAATACTGCCCCCTATGTACATGAATATAACTACTATAATACTGCCCCCTATGTGCAAGAATATAACTACTATAATTCTGCCCCTATGTACAAGAATATAACTACTATAATACTGCCCCTATGTACAAGAATTTAACTACTATAATACTGCCCCCTATGTACAAGAATATAACTACTATAATACTGCCCCTATGTACAAGAATATAACTACTATAATACTGCCCCTATGTACAAGAATATAACTACTATAATACTGCTCCTATGAACAAGAGTATAACTACTATAATACTGCTCCTATGTAGAAGAATATAGCTACGATAATACTGCTCCTATGTACAAGAATATAACTAATATAATACTGACCCCTATGTACAAGAGCATAACTACTATAATACTGCCCCTATGTACAAGAATATAACTACTATAATACTGCTCCTATGTACAAGAATATAACTACGATAAAACTGCTCCTATGTACAAGAATATAAGTACTATAATACTGCCCCTATGTACAAGAATATAACTACTATAATACTGCTTCTATGTACAAGAATATAACTACTATAATACTGCCTCTATGTACAAGAATATAACTACTATAATACCGCCCCTATGTACAAGAATATAACTATTATAATACTGCCCCCTATCTACAAGAATATAACTACTATAATACTGCCCCCTATGTACATGAATATAACTACTATAATACTGTTTCTTATGTACAAGAATATAACTACTATAATACTGCCCCCTATGTGCAAGAATATAACTACTATAATTCTGCCCCTATGTACAAGAATATAACTACTATAATACTGCCCCTATGTACAAGAATATAACTACTATAATACTGCTCCTATGTACAAAAATATAACTACTATAATACTGCCCCTATGTACAAGAATATAACTACTATAATACTGCCCCTATGTACAAGAATATAACTACTATAATACTGCTCCTATGTACAAAAATATAACTACTATAATACTGCCCCTATGTACAAGAATATAACTACTATAATACTGCTCCTATGTACAAGAATATAACTACTATAATACTGCCCCTATGTACAAGAATATAACTACTATAATACTGCCCCTATGTACAAGAATATAACTACTATAATACTGCCCCTATGTACAAGAATATAACTACTATAATACTGCTCCTATGTACAAGAATATAACTACTATAATACTGCTCCTATGTACAAGAATATAACTACTATAATACTGCTCCTATGTACAAGAATGTAACTACTATAATACTGTCTCTTATGTGCAAGAATATAACTACTGTAATACTGCTCCTATGTACAAGAATATAACTACTGTAATACTGCTCCTATGTACAAGAATATAACTACTATAATACTGCTCCTATGTACAAGAATATAACTACTATAATACTGCTCCTATGTACAAAAATATAACTACTATAATACTGCCCCCTATGTACAAGAATATAGCTACTATAATACTGCTCCTATGTACAAGAATATAACTACTATAATACTGCTCCTATGTACAAGAATATAACTACTATAATACTGCCCCTATGTACAAGAATATAACTACTATAATACTGCCCCTATGTACAAGAATATAACTACTATAATACTGCTCCTATGTACAAGAATATAACTACTATAATACTGCCCCTATGTACAAGAATATAACTACTATAATACTGCTCCTATGTACAAGAATATAACTACTATAATACTGCTCCTATGTACAAGAATATAACTACTATAATACTGCTCCTATGTACAAGAATATAACTACTATAATACTGCTCCTATGTACAAGAATATAACTACTATAATACTGCCCCCTATGTACAAGAATATAACTACTATAATACTGCTCCTATGTACAAGAATATAACTACTATAATACTGCTCCTATGTACAAGAATATAACTACTATAATACTGCCCCCTATATACAAGAATATAACTACTATAATACTGCTCCTATGTACAAGAATATAACTACTGTAATACTGCTCCTATGTACAAGAATATAACTACTATAATACTGCTCCTATGTACAAGAATATAACTACTATAATACTGCCCCCTATGTACAAGAATATAGCTACTATAATACTGCTCCTATGTACAAGAATATAACTACTATAATACTGCTCCTATGTACAAGAATATAACTACTATAATACTGCTCCTATGTACAAGAATATAACTACTATAATACTGCTCCTATGTACAAGAATATAACTACTATAATACTGCCCCCTATATACAAGAATATAACTACTATAATACTGCTCCTATGTACAAGAATATAACTACTGTAATACTGCTCCTATGTACAAGAATATAACTACTATAATACTGCTCCTATGTACAAGAATATAACTACTATAATACTGCCCCCTATGTACAAGAATATAGCTACTATAATACTGCTCCTATGTACAAGAATATAACTACTATAATACTGCTCCTATGTACAAGAATATAACTACTATAATACTGCTCCTATGTACAAGAATATAACTACTATAATACTGCTCCTATGTACAAGAATATAACTACTATAATACTGCCCCCTATGTACAAGAATATAGCTACTATAATACTGCTCCTATGTACAAGAATATAACTACTATAATACTGCTCCTATGTACAAGAATATAACTACTATAATACTGCTCCCTATGTACAAGAATATAACTACTATAATACTGCTCCCTATGTACAAGAATATAACTACTATAATACTGCCCCCTATGTACAAGAATGTAACTAATATAATACTGCTCCTTTGTACAAGAATATACCTACTATAATACTGCCCCCTATGTACAAGAATATAACTACTATAATACTGCCCCCTATGTACAAGAATATAACTACTATAATACTGCTCCTATGTACAAGAATATAACTACTATAATACTGCCCCTATGTACAAGAATATAACTACTATAATACTGCTCCTTTGTACAAGAATATAACTACTATAATACTGCTCCCTATGTACAAGAATATAACTACTATAATACTGCTCCTATGTACAAGAATATAACTACTATAATACTGCTCCTATGTACAAGAATATAACTACTATAATACTGCTCCTATGTATAAGAATATAACTACTATAATACTCCCCCCTATGTGCAAGAATATAACTACTATAATACTGCCCCCTATGTACAAAAATATAACTACTATAATACTGCCCCCTATGTACAAGAATATAACTACTATAATACTGCTCCTATGTACAAGAATATAACTACTATAATACTGCCCCCTATGTACAAAAATATAACTACTATAATACTGCCCCCTATGTACAAGAATATAACTACTATAATACTGCTCCCTATGTACAAGAATATAACTACTATAATACTGCTCCTATGTACAAGAATATAACTACTATAATACTGCTCCTATGTACAAGAATATAACTACTATAATACTGCTCCTATGTACAAGAATATAACTACTATAATACTGCCCCCATGTACAAGAATATAACTACTATAATACTGCCCCCTATGTACAAGAATATAACTACTATAATACTGCACCCTATGTACAAGAATATAACTACTATAATACTGCTCCCTATGTGCAAGAATATAACTACTATAATACTGCCCCCTATGTACAAGAATATAACTACTATAATACTGCTCCCTATGTGCAAGAATATAACTACTATAATACTGCTCCCTATGTACAAAAATATAATTACTATAATACTGCCCCCTATGTACAAGAATATAACTACTATAATACTGCTCCTATGTACAGGGATAAAACTACTATAATACTGCTCCTATGTACAAGAATATAACTACTATAATACTGCCCCCTATGTACAAGAATATAACTACTATAATACTGCTCCTATGTACAGGGATATAACTACTATAATACTGTCCCCTATGTACAAGAATATAACTACTATAATACTGCCTACTATGTACAAGAATATAACTACTATAATACTGCTCCCATGTACAAGAATATAACTACTATAATACTGCTCCTATGTACAAGAATATAACTACTATAATACTGCTCCTATGTACAAGAATATAACTACTATCATACTGCCCCCTATGTACAAGAATATAACTACTATAATACTGCCTACTATGTACAAGAATATAACTACTATAATACTGCTCCTATGTACAAGAATATAACTACTATAATACTGACTCCTATGTACAAGAATATAACTACTATAATACTGCTCCTATGTACAAGAATATAACTACTATAATACTGCCCCTATGTATAAGAATATAACTACTATAATACTGCCCCTATGTATAAGAATATAACTACTATAATACTGCTCCTTTGTACAAGAATATAACTACTATAATACTGCTCCCTATGTACAAGAATATAACTACTATAATACTGCTCCTATGTACAAGAATATAACTACTATAATACTGCTCCTATGTACAACAATATAACTACTATAATACTGCTCCTATGTACAAGAATATAACTACTATAATACTGCTCCTATGTATAAGAATATAACTACTATAATACTCCCCCCTATGTACAAGAATATAACTACTATAATACTGCCCCCTATGTACAAAAATATAACTACTATAATACTGCCCCCTATGTACAAGAATATAACTACTATAATACTGCTCCCTATGTACAAGAATATAACTACTATAATACTGCTCCTATGTACAAGAATATAACTACTATAATACTGCTCCTATGTACAAGAATATAACTACTATAATACTGCTCCTATGTACAAGAATATAACTACTATAATACTGCCCCCTATGTACAAGAATATAACTACTATAATACTGCTCCTATGTACAAGAATATAACTACTATAATACTGCACCCTATGTACAAGAATATAACTACTATAATACTGCTCCCTATGTGCAAGAATATAACTACTATAATACTGCCCCCTATGTACAAGAATATAACTACTATAATACTGCTCCCTATGTGCAAGAATATAACTACTATAATACTGCTCCCTATGTACAAAAATATAATTACTATAATGCTGCCCCCTATGTACAAGAATATAACTACTATAATACTGCTCCTATGTACAGGGATATAACTACTATAATACTGCTCCTATGTACAAGAATATAACTACTATAATACTGCCCCCTATGTACAAGAATATAACTACTATAATACTGCTCCTATGTACAGGGATATAACTACTATAATGCTGTCCCCTATGTACAAGAATATAACTACTATAATACTGCTCCTATGTACAAGAATATAACTACTATAATGCTGCCCCCTATGTACAAGAAGATAACTACTATAATACTGCTCCTATGTACAAGAATATAACTACTATAATACTGCCCCCTATGTACAAGAATATAACTACTATAATACTGCCTACTATGTACAAGAATATAACTACTATAATACTGCTCCTATGTACAAGAATATAACTACTATAATACTGACTCCTATGTACAAGAATATAACTACTATAATACTGCCTCCTATGTACAAGAATATAACTACTATAATGCTGCTCCCTATGTACAATAATATAACTACTGTAATACTGCTCCTATGTACAAGAATATAACTACTGTAATACTGCTCCTATGTACAAGAATATAACTACTATAATACTGCCCCCTATGTACAAGAATATAGCTACTATAATACTGCTCCTATGTACAAGAATATAACTACTATAATACTGCTCCTATGTACAAGAATATAACTACTATAATACTGCTCCCTATGTACAAGAATATAACTACTATAATACTGCTCCCTATGTACAAGAATATAACTACTATAATACTGCCCCCTATGTACAAGAATGTAACTAATATAATACTGTTCCTTTGTACAAGAATATACCTACTATAATACTGCCCCCTATGTACAAGAATATAACTACTATAATACTGCCCCCTATGTACAAGAATATAACTACTATAATACTGCTCCTATGTACAAGAATATAACTACTATAATACTGCCCCTATGTACAAGAATATAACTACTATAATACTGCTCCTTTGTACAAGAATATAACTACTATAATACTGCTCCCTATGTACAAGAATATAACTACTATAATACTGCCCCCTATGTACAAGAATATAACTACTATAATACTGCCCCCTATGTACAAGAATATAACTACTATAATACTGCTCCTATGTACAAGAATATAACTACTATAATACTGCTCCTATGTACAAGAATATAACTACTATAATACTGCCCCTATGTACAAGAATATAACTACTATAATACTGCCCCTATGTACAAGAATATAACTACTATAATACTGCCCCCTATGTACAAGAATATAACTACTATAATACTGCCCCTATGTACAGGAATATAACTACTATAATACTGTCCCCTATGTACAAGAATATAACTACTATAATACTGCTCCTATGTACAAGAATATAACTACTATAATACTGCCCCTATGTACAAGAATATAACTACTATAATACTGCCCCTATGTACAGGAATATAACTACTATAATACTGTCCCCTATGTACAAGAATATAACTACTATAATACTGCTCCTATGTACAAGAATATAACTACTATAATACTGCCCCTATGTACAAGAATATAACTACTATAATACTGCTCCTCTGTACAAGAATATAACTACTATAATACTGCCCCTATGTACAAGAATATAACTACTATAATACTGCCCCTATGTACAGGAATATAACTACTATAATACTGACCCCTATGTACAAGAATATAACTACTATAATACTGCCCCCTATGTACAAGAATATAACTACTATAATACTGCTCCCTATGTACAAGAATATAACTACTATAATACTGCCCCTATGTACAAGAATATAACTACTATAATACTGCCCCTATGTACAAGAATATAACTACTATAATACTGACCCCTATGTACAAGAATATAACTACTATAATACTGACCCCTATGTACAAGAATATAACTACTATAATACTGCTCCCTATGTACAAGAATATAACTACTATAATACTGCCCCTATGTACAAGAATATAACTACTATAATACTGCCCCTATGTACAAGAATATAACTACTATAATACTGCCCCTATGTACAAGAATATAACTACTATAATACTGCCCCTATGTACAAGAATATAACTACTATTAATACTTCCCCTATGTACAAGAATATAACTACTATTAATACTGCCCCTATGTACAAGAATATAACTACTATAATACTGCTCCTATGTACAAGAATATAACTACTATAATACTGCCCCTATGTACAAGAATATAACTACTATAATACTGCCCCTATGTACAGGAATATAACTACTATAATACTGACCCCTATGTACAAGAATATAACTACTATAATACTGCCCCCTATGTACAAGAATATAACTACTATAATACTGCCCCTATGTACAAGAATATAACTACTATAATACTGCCCCCTATGTACAGGAATATAACTACTATAATACTGCCCCCTATGTACAAGAATATAACTACTATAATACTGCCCCCTATGTACAAGAATATAACTTCTATAATACTGCTCCTATGTAGAAGAATATAGCTACTATAATACTGCTCCTATGTACAAGAATATAACTACTATAATACTGCTCCTATGTACAAGAATATAACTACTATAATACTGCCCCTATGTACAAGAATATAACTACTATAATACTGCTTCTATGTACAAGAATATAACTACTATAATACTGCCTCTATGTACAAGAATATAACTACTATAATACCGCCCCTATGTACAAGAATATAACTATTATAATACTGCCCCCTATCTACAAGAATATAACTACTATAATACTGCCCCCTATGTACATGAATATAACTACTATAATACTGTCTCTTATGTACAAGAATATAACTACTATAATACTGCTCCTATGTACAAGAATATAACTACTATAATACTGCCCCTATGTACAAGAATTTAACTACTATAATACTGCCCCCTATGTACAAGAATATAACTACTATAATACTGCCCCTATGTACAAGAATATAACTACTATAATACTGCCCCTATGTACAAGAATATAACTACTATAATGCTGCCCCCTATGTACATGAATATAACTACTATAATACTGCCCCCTATGTGCAAGAATATAACTACTATAATTCTGCCCCTATGTACAAGAATATAACTACTATAATACTGCCCCCTATGTACATGAATATAACTACTATAATACTGCCCCCTATGTGCAAGAATATAACTACTATAATTCTGCCCCTATGTACAAGAATATAACTACTATAATACTGCCCCTATGTACAAGAATTTAACTACTATAATACTGCCCCCTATGTACAAGAATATAACTACTATAATACTGCCCCTATGTACAAGAATATAACTACTATAATACTGCCCCTATGTACAAGAATATAACTACTATAATACTGCTCCTATGAACAAGAGTATAACTACTATAATACTGCTCCTATGTAGAAGAATATAGCTACGATAATACTGCTCCTATGTACAAGAATATAACTAATATAATACTGACCCCTATGTACAAGAGCATAACTACTATAATACTGCCCCTATGTACAAGAATATAACTACTATAATACTGCTCCTATGTACAAGAATATAACTACGATAAAACTGCTCCTATGTACAAGAATATAAGTACTATAATACTGCCCCTATGTACAAGAATATAACTACTATAATACTGCTTCTATGTACAAGAATATAACTACTATAATACTGCCTCTATGTACAAGAATATAACTACTATAATACCGCCCCTATGTACAAGAATATAACTATTATAATACTGCCCCCTATCTACAAGAATATAACTACTATAATACTGCCCCCTATGTACATGAATATAACTACTATAATACTGTTTCTTATGTACAAGAATATAACTACTATAATACTGCCCCCTATGTGCAAGAATATAACTACTATAATTCTGCCCCTATGTACAAGAATATAACTACTATAATACTGCCCCTATGTACAAGAATATAACTACTATAATACTGCTCCTATGTACAAAAATATAACTACTATAATACTGCCCCTATGTACAAGAATATAACTACTATAATACTGCCCCTATGTACAAGAATATAACTACTATAATACTGCTCCTATGTACAAAAATATAACTACTATAATACTGCCCCTATGTACAAGAATATAACTACTATAATACTGCTCCTATGTACAAGAATATAACTACTATAATACTGCCCCTATGTACAAGAATATAACTACTATAATACTGCCCCTATGTACAAGAATATAACTACTATAATACTGCCCCTATGTACAAGAATATAACTACTATAATACTGCTCCTATGTACAAGAATATAACTACTATAATACTGCTCCTATGTACAAGAATATAACTACTATAATACTGCTCCTATGTACAAGAATGTAACTACTATAATACTGTCTCTTATGTGCAAGAATATAACTACTGTAATACTGCTCCTATGTACAAGAATATAACTACTGTAATACTGCTCCTATGTACAAGAATATAACTACTATAATACTGCTCCTATGTACAAGAATATAACTACTATAATACTGCTCCTATGTACAAAAATATAACTACTATAATACTGCCCCCTATGTACAAGAATATAGCTACTATAATACTGCTCCTATGTACAAGAATATAACTACTATAATACTGCTCCTATGTACAAGAATATAACTACTATAATACTGCCCCTATGTACAAGAATATAACTACTATAATACTGCCCCTATGTACAAGAATATAACTACTATAATACTGCTCCTATGTACAAGAATATAACTACTATAATACTGCCCCTATGTACAAGAATATAACTACTATAATACTGCTCCTATGTACAAGAATATAACTACTATAATACTGCTCCTATGTACAAGAATATAACTACTATAATACTGCTCCTATGTACAAGAATATAACTACTATAATACTGCTCCTATGTACAAGAATATAACTACTATAATACTGCCCCCTATGTACAAGAATATAACTACTATAATACTGCTCCTATGTACAAGAATATAACTACTATAATACTGCTCCTATGTACAAGAATATAACTACTATAATACTGCCCCCTATATACAAGAATATAACTACTATAATACTGCTCCTATGTACAAGAATATAACTACTGTAATACTGCTCCTATGTACAAGAATATAACTACTATAATACTGCTCCTATGTACAAGAATATAACTACTATAATACTGCCCCCTATGTACAAGAATATAGCTACTATAATACTGCTCCTATGTACAAGAATATAACTACTATAATACTGCTCCTATGTACAAGAATATAACTACTATAATACTGCTCCTATGTACAAGAATATAACTACTATAATACTGCCCCCTATATACAAGAATATAACTACTATAATACTGCTCCTATGTACAAGAATATAACTACTGTAATACTGCTCCTATGTACAAGAATATAACTACTATAATACTGCTCCTATGTACAAGAATATAACTACTATAATACTGCCCCCTATGTACAAGAATATAGCTACTATAATACTGCTCCTATGTACAAGAATATAACTACTATAATACTGCTCCTATGTACAAGAATATAACTACTATAATACTGCTCCTATGTACAAGAATATAACTACTATAATACTGCTCCTATGTACAAGAATATAACTACTATAATACTGCCCCCTATGTACAAGAATATAGCTACTATAATACTGCTCCTATGTACAAGAATATAACTACTATAATACTGCTCCTATGTACAAGAATATAACTACTATAATACTGCTCCCTATGTACAAGAATATAACTACTATAATACTGCTCCCTATGTACAAGAATATAACTACTATAATACTGCCCCCTATGTACAAGAATGTAACTAATATAATACTGCTCCTTTGTACAAGAATATACCTACTATAATACTGCCCCCTATGTACAAGAATATAACTACTATAATACTGCCCCCTATGTACAAGAATATAACTACTATAATACTGCTCCTATGTACAAGAATATAACTACTATAATACTGCCCCTATGTACAAGAATATAACTACTATAATACTGCTCCTTTGTACAAGAATATAACTACTATAATACTGCTCCCTATGTACAAGAATATAACTACTATAATACTGCTCCTATGTACAAGAATATAACTACTATAATACTGCTCCTATGTACAAGAATATAACTACTATAATACTGCTCCTATGTATAAGAATATAACTACTATAATACTCCCCCCTATGTACAAGAATATAACTACTATAATACTGCCCCCTATGTACAAAAATATAACTACTATAATACTGCCCCCTATGTACAAGAATATAACTACTATAATACTGCTCCTATGTACAAGAATATAACTACTATAATACTGCCCCCTATGTACAAAAATATAACTACTATAATACTGCCCCCTATGTACAAGAATATAACTACTATAATACTGCTCCCTATGTACAAGAATATAACTACTATAATACTGCTCCTATGTACAAGAATATAACTACTATAATACTGCTCCTATGTACAAGAATATAACTACTATAATACTGCTCCTATGTACAAGAATATAACTACTATAATACTGCCCCCTATGTACAAGAATATAACTACTATAATACTGCCCCCTATGTACAAGAATATAACTACTATAATACTGCACCCTATGTACAAGAATATAACTACTATAATACTGCTCCCTATGTGCAAGAATATAACTACTATAATACTGCCCCCTATGTACAAGAATATAACTACTATAATACTGCTCCCTATGTGCAAGAATATAACTACTATAATACTGCTCCCTATGTACAAAAATATAATTACTATAATACTGCCCCCTATGTACAAGAATATAACTACTATAATACTGCTCCTATGTACAGGGATAAAACTACTATAATACTGCTCCTATGTACAAGAATATAACTACTATAATACTGCCCCCTATGTACAAGAATATAACTACTATAATACTGCTCCTATGTACAGGGATATAACTACTATAATACTGTCCCCTATGTACAAGAATATAACTACTATAATACTGCCTACTATGTACAAGAATATAACTACTATAATACTGCTCCCATGTACAAGAATATAACTACTATAATACTGCTCCTATGTACAAGAATATAACTACTATAATACTGCTCCTATGTACAAGAATATAACTACTATAATACTGCCCCCTATGTACAAGAATATAACTACTATAATACTGCCTACTATGTACAAGAATATAACTACTATAATACTGCTCCTATGTACAAGAATATAACTACTATAATACTGACTCCTATGTACAAGAATATAACTACTATAATACTGCTCCTATGTACAAGAATATAACTACTATAATACTGCCCCTATGTATAAGAATATAACTACTATAATACTGCCCCTATGTATAAGAATATAACTACTATAATACTGCTCCTTTGTACAAGAATATAACTACTATAATACTGCTCCCTATGTACAAGAATATAACTACTATAATACTGCTCCTATGTACAAGAATATAACTACTATAATACTGCTCCTATGTACAACAATATAACTACTATAATACTGCTCCTATGTACAAGAATATAACTACTATAATACTGCTCCTATGTATAAGAATATAACTACTATAATACTCCCCCCTATGTACAAGAATATAACTACTATAATACTGCCCCCTATGTACAAAAATATAACTACTATAATACTGCCCCCTATGTACAAGAATATAACTACTATAATACTGCTCCCTATGTACAAGAATATAACTACTATAATACTGCTCCTATGTACAAGAATATAACTACTATAATACTGCTCCTATGTACAAGAATATAACTACTATAATACTGCTCCTGTGTACAAGAATATAACTACTATAATACTGCCCCCTATGTACAAGAATATAACTACTATAATACTGCTCCTATGTACAAGAATATAACTACTATAATACTGCACCCTATGTACAAGAATATAACTACTATAATACTGCTCCCTATGTGCAAGAATATAACTACTATAATACTGCCCCCTATGTACAAGAATATAACTACTATAATACTGCTCCCTATGTGCAAGAATATAACTACTATAATACTGCTCCCTATGTACAAAAATATAATTACTATAATGCTGCCCCCTATGTACAAGAATATAACTACTATAATACTGCTCCTATGTACAGGGATATAACTACTATAATACTGCTCCTATGTACAAGAATATAACTACTATAATACTGCCCCCTATGTACAAGAATATAACTACTATAATACTGCTCCTATGTACAGGGATATAACTACTATAATGCTGTCCCCTATGTACAAGAATATAACTACTATAATACTGCTCCTATGTACAAGAATATAACTACTATAATGCTGCCCCCTATGTACAAGAAGATAACTACTATAATACTGCTCCTATGTACAAGAATATAACTACTATAATACTGCCCCCTATGTACAAGAATATAACTACTATAATACTGCCTACTATGTACAAGAATATAACTACTATAATACTGCTCCTATGTACAAGAATATAACTACTATAATACTGACTCCTATGTACAAGAATATAACTACTATAATACTGCCTCCTATGTACAAGAATATAACTACTATAATGCTGCTCCCTATGTACAATAATATAACTACTGTAATACTGCTCCTATGTACAAGAATATAACTACTGTAATACTGCTCCTATGTACAAGAATATAACTACTATAATACTGCCCCCTATGTACAAGAATATAGCTACTATAATACTGCTCCTATGTACAAGAATATAACTACTATAATACTGCTCCTATGTACAAGAATATAACTACTATAATACTGCTCCCTATGTACAAGAATATAACTACTATAATACTGCTCCCTATGTACAAGAATATAACTACTATAATACTGCCCCCTATGTACAAGAATGTAACTAATATAATACTGTTCCTTTGTACAAGAATATACCTACTATAATACTGCCCCCTATGTACAAGAATATAACTACTATAATACTGCCCCCTATGTACAAGAATATAACTACTATAATACTGCTCCTATGTACAAGAATATAACTACTATAATACTGCCCCTATGTACAAGAATATAACTACTATAATACTGCTCCTTTGTACAAGAATATAACTACTATAATACTGCTCCCTATGTACAAGAATATAACTACTATAATACTGCCCCCTATGTACAAGAATATAACTACTATAATACTGCCCCCTATGTACAAGAATATAACTACTATAATACTGCTCCTATGTACAAGAATATAACTACTATAATACTGCTCCTATGTACAAGAATATAACTACTATAATACTGCCCCTATGTACAAGAATATAACTACTATAATACTGCCCCCTATGTACAAGAATATAACTACTATAATACTGCCCCTATGTACAGGAATATAACTACTATAATACTGTCCCCTATGTACAAGAATATAACTACTATAATACTGCTCCTATGTACAAGAATATAACTACTATAATACTGCCCCTATGTACAAGAATATAACTACTATAATACTGCCCCTATGTACAGGAATATAACTACTATAATACTGTCCCCTATGTACAAGAATATAACTACTATAATACTGCTCCTATGTACAAGAATATAACTACTATAATACTGCCCCTATGTACAAGAATATAACTACTATAATACTGCTCCTCTGTACAAGAATATAACTACTATAATACTGCCCCTATGTACAAGAATATAACTACTATAATACTGCCCCTATGTACAGGAATATAACTACTATAATACTGACCCCTATGTACAAGAATATAACTACTATAATACTGCCCCCTATGTACAAGAATATAACTACTATAATACTGCTCCCTATGTACAAGAATATAACTACTATAATACTGCCCCTATGTACAAGAATATAACTACTATAATACTGCCCCTATGTACAAGAATATAACTACTATAATACTGACCCCTATGTACAAGAATATAACTACTATAATACTGACCCCTATGTACAAGAATATAACTACTATAATACTGCTCCCTATGTACAAGAATATAACTACTATAATACTGCCCCTATGTACAAGAATATAACTACTATAATACTGCCCCTATGTACAAGAATATAACTACTATAATACTGCCCCTATGTACAAGAATATAACTACTATAATACTGCCCCTATGTACAAGAATATAACTACTATTAATACTTCCCCTATGTACAAGAATATAACTACTATTAATACTGCCCCTATGTACAAGAATATAACTACTATAATACTGCTCCTATGTACAAGAATATAACTACTATAATACTGCCCCTATGTACAAGAATATAACTACTATAATACTGCCCCTATGTACAGGAATATAACTACTATAATACTGGCCCCTATGTACAGGAATATAACTACTATAATACTGACCCCTATGTACAAGAATATAACTACTATAATACTGCCCCCTATGTACAAGAATATAACTACTATAATACTGCTCCCTATGTACAAGAATATAACTACTATAATACTGCCCCTATGTACAAGAATATAACTACTATAATACTGCCCCTATGTACAAGAATATAACTACTATAATACTGCCCCCTATGTACAAGAATATAACTACTATAATACTGTCCCCTATGTACAAGAATATAACTACTATAATACTGCCCCTATGTACAAGAATATAACTACTATAATACTGCCCCTATGTACAAGAATATAACTACTATAATACTGCCCCTATGTACAAGAATATAACTACTATAATACTGCCCCTATGTACAAGAATATAACTACTATAATACTGCTCCTATGTACAAGAATATAACTACTATAATACTGCCCCCTATGTACAAGAATATAACTACTATAATACTGCTCCTATGTACAAGAATATAACTACTATAATACTGCACCCTATGTACAAGAATATAACTACTATAATACTGCTCCCTATGTGCAAGAATATAACTACTATAATACTGCCCCCTATGTACAAGAATATAACTACTATAATACTGCTCCCTATGTGCAAGAATATAACTACTATAATACTGCTCCCTATGTACAAAAATATAATTACTATAATACTGCCCCCTATGTACAAGAATATAACTACTATAATACTGCTCCTATGTACAGGGATATAACTACTATAATACTGCTCCTATGTACAAGAATATAACTACTATAATACTGCCCCCTATGTACAAGAATATAACTACTATAATACTGCTCCTATGTACAGGGATATAACTACTATAATACTGTCCCCTATGTACAAGAATATAACTACTATAATACTGCTCCTATGTACAAGAATATAACTACTATAATGCTGCCCCCTATGTACAAGAAGATAACTACTATAATACTGCCCCCTATGTACAAGAATATAACTACTATAATACTGCCTACTATGTACAAGAATATAACTACTATAATACTGCTCCTATGTACAAGAATATAACTACTATATTACTGACTCCTATGTACAAGAATATAACTACTATAATACTGCCTCCTATGTACAAGAATATAACTACTATAATGCTGCTCCCTATGTACAAGAATATAACTACTATAATGCTGCTCCCTATGTACAAGAATATAACTACTATAATGCTGCTCCCTATGTACAAGAATATAACTACTATAATACTGCTCCTATGTACAAGAATATAACTACTATTATACTGCCCCCTATGTACAGTAATATAACTACTATAATACTGCTCCCATGTACAAGAATATAACTACTATAATGCTGCTCCCTATGTACAAGAATATAACTACTATAATACTGCTCCTATGTACAAGAATATAACTACTATAATACTGCTCCTACGTACAAGAATATAACTACTATAATACTCTCCCCTATGTACAAGAATATAACTACTATAATACTGCCCCTATGTACAAGAATATAACTACTATAGTACTGCTCCTATGTACAAGAATATGACTACTATAATACTGCCCCTATGTACAAGAATATAACTACTATAATACTGCCCCCTATGTACAAGAATATAACTACTATAATACTGCCCCTATGTACAGGAATATAACTACTATAATACTGTCCCCTATGTACAAGAATATAACTACTATAATACTGCTCCTATGTACAAGAATATAACTACTATAATACTGCCCCTATGTACAAGAATATAACTACTATAATACTGCCCCTATTTACAGGAATATAACTACTATAATACTGTCCCCTATGTACAAGAATATAACTACTATAATACTGCTCCTATGTACAAGAATATAACTACTATAATACTGCCCCTATGTACAAGAATATAACTACTATAATACTGCTCCTATGTACAAGAATATAACTACTATAATACTGCCCCTATGTACAAGAATATAACTACTATAATACTGCCCCTATGTACAGGAATATAACTACTATAATACTGACCCCTATGTACAAGAATATAACTACTATAATACTGCCCCCTATGTACAAGAATATAACTACTATAATACTGCTCCCTATGTACAAGAATATAACTACTATAATACTGCCCCTATGTACAAGAATATAACTACTATAATACTGCCCCTTATGTACAAGAATATAGCTACTATAATACTGTCCCCTATGTACAAGAATATAACTACTATAATACTGCCCCTATGTACAAGAATATAACTACTATAATACTGCCCCTATGTACAAGAATATAACTACTATAATACTGCCCCTATGTACAAGAATATAACTACTATAATACTGCCCCTATGTACAAGAATATAACTACTATAATACTGCTCCTATGTACAAGAATATAACTACTATAATACTGCCCCTATGTACAAGAATATAACTACTATAATACTGCCCCTATGTACAAGAATATAACTACTATAATACTGCCCCTATGTACAAGAATATAACTACTATAATACTGCCCCTATGTACAAGAATATAACTACTATAATACTGCCCCTATGTACAAGAATATAACTACTATAATACTGCCCCTATGTATTGTATAAATACCGCTATAATGCTGCGTTGTAGAAGGATAGATCAGCAGTGTATAAACCTTCTTCTCCTTGTGCTCAGGTTTATGAAGACCCCGGATGAGATAATGAGCGGCAGGACGGACCGCCTGGAACATCTGGAGTCTCAGGAGCTGGATGAGCAGATGTATCAGGAGGACGATTGCTGAGCTGAGACCTCGCGGTTTCTGCGGGTTGCGATGTGTCTGGTTCCGGTATCGCATGGACTGGAGTAGTAACTTCTTGCAGGAGCAGCAGCTGAGCCCGGCACTCTGCTCCCGCACCTCGTATAAAGGACGTTCGTGGTTGACGATGGGAGTGAATTGGCATAGTACTGCCGCATACCGGTACTGTGCGGGCGGCATTGTGTGCGGCGCCTTCACCAAGACTAGTGAATATGGGTTTTTATGTTGTTTATTAATGCAGGACTCATTTTTGGAAGTATTTGCACTGGAGAAAGACGCGGCGGACGGTGCACTGTGACTGTGATCGCCGCGCTGGGACTTCCGGTGTCCTCGCGGATCGGAGACAAAACTTTCTTCAACTTTTTGTAAAAATTTGTAAATTGCACTAATGTCATTTTATCTACGCTCGGGTTTTACTTCACTCTCTGTACTGGTGATGTCACGTGGATGATGTCATCAGCACCTTCCCAGTGACATCATCACACGCAGCATTACTTCCTGTTTACACTCGGTCGCTTCCTGTTAGGAGTTTGGTCTCCAACGACTTTTTCTTGTTTTATTTCAAGTAGAAAAAAAACAAAACCCTTTAAAGCATCAGAAGTGCGGGTGGATGATCGGCAATGAAGGGGTTTATTTTTCTTATTTTGGTCGTTTTCTATATTTTTTTTTATTTTTCTTAATTTTTTTTTCTCAAACAGTTGATTTGTGGTTTATAGAAAAATGAGACCTGATTCATGGGGCCACTAAATCAAAACTCAAATCCCGCCATTGTGTCAGTGTGGTTTGTGACATCACTGAGAATGCCGCCTATCCATCACTAGAGATCAGCGGTGACATCACTGAGAATGCCGCCTATCCATCACTAGAGATCAGAGGTGACATCACTGAGAATGCCGCCTATCCATCACTAGAGATCAGCGGTGACATCACTGAGAATGCCGCCTATCCATCACCAGAGATCAGCGGTGACATCACTGAGAATGCCGCCTATCCATCACTAGAGATCAGAGGTGACATCACTGAGAATGCCGCCTATCCATCACTAGAGATCAGAGGTGACATCACTGAGAATGCCGCCTATCCATCACCAGAGATCAGAGGTGACATCACTGAGAATGCCGCCTATCCATCACTAGAGATCAGCGGTGACATCACTGAGAATGCCACCTATCCATCACCAGAGATCAGAGGTGACATCACTGAGAATGCCGCCTATCCATCACCAGAGATCAGAGGTGACATCACTGAGAATGCCGCCTATCCATCACCAGAGATCAGAGGTGACATCACTGAGAATGCTGCCTATCCATCACTAGAGATCAGCGGTGACATCACTGAGAATGCCACCTATCCATCACCAGAGATCAGAGGTGACATCACTGAGAATGCCGCCTATCCATCACTAGAGATCAGCGGTGACATCACTGAGAATGCCGCCTATCCATCACCAGAGATCAGCAGTGACATCACTGAGAATGCCGCCTATCCATCACTAGAGATCAGCGGTGACATCACTGAGAATGCCGCCTATCCATCACTAGAGATCAGCGGTGACATCACTGAGAATGCCGCCTATCCATCACTAGAGATCAGCGGTGACATCACTGAGAATGCCTCCTATCCATCACCAGAGATCAGAGGTGACATCACTGAGAATGCCGCCTATCCATCACTAGAGATCAGCGGTGACATCACTGAGAATGCCTCCTATCCATCACTAGAGATCAGCGGGGACATCACTGAGAATGCCGCCTATCCATCACTAGAGATCAGCGGTGACATCACTGAGAATGCCGCCTATCCATCACCAGAGATCAGCGGTGACATCACTGAGAATGCCGCCTATCCATCACTAGAGATCAGCGGTGACATCACTGAGAATGCCTCCTATCCATCACTAGAGATCAGCGGTGACATCACTGAGAATGCCGCCTATCCATCACCAGAGATCAGAGGTGACATCACTGAGAATGCCGCCTATCCATCACCAGAGATCAGCGGTGACATCACTGAGAATGCCGCCTATCCATCACCAGAGATCAGCGGTGACATCACTGAGAATGCCTCCTATCCATCACCAGAGATCAGCGGTGACATCACTGAGAATGCCGCCTATCCATCACCAGAGATCAGAGGTGACATCACTGAGAATGCCGCCTATCCATCACCAGAGATCAGCAGTGACATCACTGAGAATGCCTCCTATCCATCACTAGAGATCAGCGGTGACATCACTGAGAATGCCGCCTATCCATCACCAGAGATCAGCAGTGACATCACTGAGAATGCCTCCTATCCATCACTAGAGATCAGCGGTGACATCACTGAGAATGCCGCCTATCCATCACTAGAGATCAGCGGTGACATCACTGAGAATGCCGCCTATCCATCACTAGAGATCAGCGGTGACATCACTGAGAATGCCGCTTATCCATCACCAGAGATCAGCGGTGACATCACTGAGAATGCCACCTATCCATCACCAGAGATCAGAGATGACATCACTGAGAATGCCACCTATCCATCACTAGAGATCAGCGGTGACATCACTGAGAATGCCGCCTATCCATCACTAGAGATCAGCGGTGACATCACTGAGAATGCCACCTATCCATCACCAGAGATCAGAGGTGACATCACTGAGAATGCCACCTATCCATCACTAGAGATCAGAGGTGACATCACTGAGAATGCCGCCTATCCATCACTAGAGATCAGCGGTGACATCACTGAGAATGCCGCTTATCCATCACCAGAGATCAGCGGTGACATCACTGAGAATGCCGCTTATCCATCACCAGAGATCAGCGGTGACATCACTGAGAATGCCTCCTATCCATCACCAGAGATCAGCGATGACATCACTGAGAATGCCGCCTATCCATCACTAGAGATCAGCGGTGACATCACTGAGAATGCCGCCTATCCATCACTAGAGATCAGCGGTGACATCACTGAGAATGCCGCCTATCCATCACTAGAGATCAGCGGTGACATCACTGAGAATGCCGCCTATCCATCACTAGAGATCAGCGGTGACATCACTGAGAATGCCGCCTATCCATTACCAGAGATCAGCGGTGACATCACTGAGAATGCCGCCTATCCATCACTAGAGATCAGCGGTGACATCACTGAGAATGCCTCCTATCCATCACTAGAGATCAGCGGTGACATCACTGAGAATGCCGCCTATCCATCACCAGAGATCAGCGATGACATCACTGAGAATGCCGCCTATCCATCACTAGAGATCAGCGGTGACATCACTGAGAATGCCTCCTATCCATCACCAGAGATCAGCGATGACATCACTGAGAATGCCGCCTATCCATCACTAGAGATCAGCGGTGACATCACTGAGAATGCCTCCTATCCATCACCAGAGATCAGCGGTGACATCACTGAGAATGCCGCCTATCCATCACCAGAGATCAGCGGTGACATCACTGAGAATGCCGCCTATCCATCACCAGAGATCAGCGATGACATCACTGAGAATGCCTCTTATCCATCACCAGAGATCAGCGGTGACATCACGGAGAATGCCGCCTATCCATCACCAGAGATCAGCGGTGACATCACTGAGAATGCCTCCTATCCATCACCAGAGATCAGCGGTGACATCACTGAGAATGCCGCCTATCCATCACCAGAGATCAGCGGTGACATCACTGAGAATGCCGCCTATCCATCACCAGAGATCAGCGGTGACATCACTGAGAATGCCGCCTATCCATCACCAGAGATCAGAGGTGACATCACTGAGAATGCCGCCTATCCATCACTAGAGATCAGAGGTGACATCACTGAGAATGCCGCCTATCCATCACCAGAGATCAGCGGTGACATCACTGAGAATGCCGCCTATCCATCACCAGAGATCAGTGGTGACATCACTGAGAATGCCACCTATCCATCACCAGAGATCAGCGGTGACATCACTGAGAATGCCGCCTATCCATCACCAGAGATCAGCGGTGACATCACTGAGAATGCCACCTATCCATCACCAGAGATCAGCGGTGACATCACTGAGAATGCCGCCTATCCATCACTAGAGATCAGCGGTGACATCACTGAGAATGCCGCCTATCCATCACTAGAGATCAGCGGTGACATCACTGAGAATGCCTCCTATCCATCACTAGAGATCAGAGGTGACATCACTGAGAATGCCGCCTATCCATCACTAGAGATCAGCGGTGACATCACTGAGAATGCCGCCTATCCATCACTAGAGATCAGCGGTGACATCACTGAGAATGCCTCCTATCCATCACCAGAGATCAGCGGTGACATCACTGAGAATGCCGCCTATCCATCACTAGAGATCAGCGGTGACATCACTGAGAATGCCGCCTATCCATCACTAGAGATCAGCGGTGACATCACTGAGAATGCCGCCTATCCATCACTAGAGATCAGCGGTGACATCACTGAGAATGCCACCTATCCATCACCAGAGATCAGCGGTGACATCACTGAGAATGCCTCCTATCCATCACTAGAGATCAGAGGTGACATCACTGAGAATGCCGCCTATCCATCACCAGAGATCAGCGGTGACATCACTGAGAATGCCGCCTATCCATCATCAGAGATCGGCTGTCACGGGTTTACCACGACAGAGAGGGACCAGAAGACCGTGGTGTCTGATTTCACGTACTCCTTCACTGATTAGAAGCACTTCACCATCATATTAAACTGTGCAGGTTTCTGCTAGCAGTGCAGTGGTTAAGTGTTCAGTTGAGAGTCTCTGAAGCTTTCCTGCTTTGATAGTCTCAGCTGTTCGGTGTTGGACACTCCCCTCTGCTATTTATTCTGGCCTCTGGCTATCAGAATTGCCAGTGTTAGTTTTATACTGCCTGGTGTGGAGTTGGAGGTGTTTGTTGAGGAGGCGTTTGGAGTGTTGATCTAAAGACTGTTGCTTGCTTATTTGTCTGTGTGCACATCCTCATCCTCTCCTATTTGGTTGTTCTACTTCCTGGTGTTCGACTCTGTTGTTTGTGAGAGCATATTTGTGTGATTGGTATTTTCATTTATCCCTTAACTTCTTCCCTTGTTAATCTAGTTGGTGCATTCTTATATACTGTACAACTACTCCCCACTTTCCTGGGTGGGGTAAGGGTCAGATAAAGGCTGATTCAGGAGCTCTGCAAGGTATGTGGACCTGGCATCTTCACCATTAGAAGTAATCCGGGGAGCAGAGTAGAAGTTGAAGCGTCTGAAGTGGGGGTGTGGTTTGTATTGTCGCAGGGTGCGTCTCCTACTAAATTGCGTCCGTGTGCATATTTTTCTAAGAAACTATCATAGGCCAGGGAAGAAGAATATTAAGGCAGATGCATTCTCCCGTTGTTTTCTTGGGGGATGAAGATAATTGTGAACCGGTTTCTATATCACAGAAAGAAGTAGTTTTTGCTACTATAAGTTCTGATCTAAAGAAGGAGGTTGCTGAGGCTCAGAGTGACGCCCCGGCTGCCGGTCAGTTGGGTAAACTGTTCGTACCTGTGAATCTCCGTCTTAGAGTTCTAAGTGAACATCATGGTTCGGTCTTGGCCCGACATCCTGGAAGTAAAGCGACCACAGATCTCCTTACCCAGCGTTTTTGTGTGGTCTGGGGTGCACCAGGATGTTCGGGAGTATGTAGCTGCTTATTGTTATGATCTGCTGCAGGGACTAAGGAAAGACAGGAGAACTGTCCCTACAATAGAACTAAACTAGATCCCTACGATGTAACGAGGAACCTGATCCTGCGATCAGACCCGCTAAAGTCCTCGGCTAGTCTGAACGAAGACCTATAGATGTGAGGGAGGGATCCCTACAAGAACTAGGGACTGGGATAAGTTGGACACCTCCTAGCAGAAATAGTAGCAGTCAAAGACAAACACACAACAAAAAGCATAGAGGTCAGAAGACCTAGCAAAACTAACAGAGAACGGCAACAGAGCACCAAGCTAGCTCAAGAGTAGTAAATACAATGAAGTCCAGCAAGGCCAGGAGGGCGGAGCCGGATTAAATAGGCAAAAATGGTCATGTGACCAGCAAACTAAAAAAAAAACTAACAGGAGAGTTCTAACACTTATAGTGTTTGTGCGCGTTCTGAGACCTCCAATACTCGTCCGTCTGGGTCTCTCAAACCATGGGTGATTCCCAGTAGACCTTGGACTCCTGTATCGGTAGATTTCATCACGGATCTACCCGTTTCTGCAGGTAATACTGTTATTTTTGTGGTGGACAGACTCCGCAAGATGTCTCATGTTATTGCACTCTCCGCTTTACCCAACACCCAAGACCTTGGAAATCGTGACACTACATGGGATTCCTAACGATATTGTTTCTGACCGGGAAGTGAAATTTATTTCCAAATTTTGGAAAGACTTTTGTGCTCGTTTGGGGATCTGTCATTTTCTTCAGCCTTTCATCCACAGTCTAAGCCAGAATCTTGAGACTTCTCTTAGATGTTTTGTGTATGACAATCAGGAGGATTGGGGTTACTTACCTCTAGCTGAATTTGCGGTGAATAACCGTTGTCATGAGTCTACCGGCAAGTCCCTGTTTTTCGGGGCTTATGGATTTCATCCACATTTCTGTTGTTTCAGTAGGAATAGTTCTTCAGGAATACCTGAAGAGGAACGGTTTTCATCATCTATTACGTCTGTGTGGCAAGGGGTTCTTTAATAATTTGAAGAAGATGGGGTCCAAATATAAGAGTGTGGCTGATCGGAGACTTTTGGTTGGTCCAGATCTGTGTGTTTGGTGATTTGGTGTGATTGTCCTTAAAGGAACATTAAGTTGAAAGTTCCTTCTTGGAAACTGGGACCCAGGTTCATTGGTCCTAATAAGATTTTGGCTGTCGTCAATCCTGTAACATTCCAGCTTGCTCTGCGACACACTTTTAGGATTCAATGTGTTTCACCGGTCTTCACTCAAAAAATACGTTGCGTCCTCTTAACCATCCCCACCACCTCCAACCCTGGTTATTGTTTGATGGGAGTTTGGAATTTCAGATAGCTAAGACTGTTGATCGTCGCTTGGTTCGTCGATCTCTTCAGTATCTCGTTCACTGACGAGAGGATGTGGATACCAGCATTTGACATCCATGCGGTCAGGTTGATCCGGTCTTTTCGCGCGGCACACCCTGATAGACCTGGGCCAGAGGTTTCGGGGATCCCTCTTAGAAGGGGGGTACTATTACGGGTTTAACACGACAGAGAGCGTCCAGAAGAGCGTGGTGTCTGCTTCCACCTACTCTTGCACTGATTAGAAGCATTTCACCATCGTATTAAACGGTGCAGGTTTCTGCTAGCAGTGCAGGGGTTAATTCTGTTCAGTTGCGTTTCTGAAGCTTCCCTGCTTTGATGGTCTCAGCTATTCAGTGTTGGCCACTCCCCTCTGCTATTTATACTCCCCTCTGGCAATCAGGATTATCAGTGTTAGTTTCATACTGTCTGGTGTGAAATTGGAGGTGTTTGTTGAGGAGGCATTTAGAGTGGTGATTTAAAGATTATTGCTTGGTTATTTGTCTGTGTGCATATTCTCATCCTCTCTTATTTGGTTGTTCCTTCTACTTCCCGGTTTTCGACTCTGTTGTTTGTGAGTGCATATTTGTATGATTGGTATTTTCATTTATCCCTGTATGTCTTCCCTTGTTAGTCTGGCTTGTGTATTCTTATATATAACTAACATGGGTGGGGACAGATAAGGGCTAGTTTAGGAGCTCAGCAAGGCACGTGGCCCTGGCATCTTCACCATTACAAGTAATCCAGGGAACAGGGATAGCTAGGGTGCCCCCTTGCTTTAGGGATAGGGAAGGAGCCCCTAGCCTCAGGTTATCAAACTACAATCACGTGACATCGACGGTTACATCGCTGAGAATGCCGCCTATCCATCACCAGAGATCAGCGGTGACATCACTGAGAATGCCTCCTATCCATCACTAGAGATCAGCGGTGACATCACTGAGAATGCCGCCTATCCATCACCAGAGATCAGAGGTGACATCACTGAGAATGCCGCCTATCCATCACCAGAGATCAGCGGTGACATCACTGAGAATGCCGCCTATCCATCACCAGAGATCAGCGGTGACATCACTGAGAATGCCGCCTATCCATCACCAGAGATCAGCGGTGACATCACTGAGAATGCTGCCTATCCATCACCAGAGATCAGCGGTGACATCACTGAGAATGCCGCCTATCCATCACCAGAGATCAGCGGTGACATCACTGAGAATGCCGCCTATCCATCACCAGAGATCAGCGGTGACATCACTGAGAATGCCGCCTATCCATCACCAGAGATCAGCGGTGACATCACTGAGAATGCCGCCTATCCATCACCAGAGATCAGCGGTGACATCACTGAGAATGCCGCCTATCCATCACCAGAGATCAGCGGTGACATCACTGAGAATGCCGCCTATCCATCACTAGAGATCAGCGGTGACATCACTGAGAATGCCGCCTATCCATCACTAGAGATCAGCGGTGACATCACTGAGAATGCCGCCTATCCATCACCAGAGATCAGCGGTGACATCACTGAGAATGCCGCCTATCCATCACCAGAGATCAGCGGTGACATCACTGAGAATGCCGCCTATCCATCACCAGAGATCAGCGGTGACATCACTGAGAATGCCGCCTATCCATCACTAGAGATCAGCGGTGACATCACTGAGAATGCCGCCTATCCATCACCAGAGATCAGCGGTGACATCACTGAGAATGCCGCCTATGCATCACTAGAGATCAGCGGTGACATCACTGAGAATGCCGCCTATCCATCACCAGAGATCAGCGGTGACATCACTGAGAATGCCGCCTATCCATCACCAGAGATCAGCGGTGACATCACTGAGAATGCCGCCTATCCATCACCAGAGATCAGCGGTGACATCACTGAGAATGCCGCCTATCCATCACCAGAGATCAGCGGTGACATCACTGAGAATGCCTCCTATCCATCACTAGAGATCAGCGGTGACATCACTGAGAATGCCGCCTATCCATCACTAGAGATCAGCGGTGACATCACTGAGAATGCCGCCTATCCATCACTAGAGATCAGCGGTGACATCACTGAGAATGCCGCCTATCCATCACCAGAGATCAGCGGTGACATCACTGAGAATGCCGCCTATCCATCACTAGAGATCAGCGGTGACATCACTGAGAATGCCGCCTATCCATCACTAGAGATCAGCGGTGACATCACTGAGAATGCCGCCTATCCATCACTAGAGATCAGCGGTGACATCACTGAGAATGCCGCCTATCCATCACTAGAGATCAGCGGTGACATCACTGAGAATGCCGCCTATCCATCACCAGAGATCAGCGGGGACATCACTGATATATGGAGAAATGGGGATGGGGGACACTATTATAATATTGAGATACAGATAGAGCCACCATTACTGTGTAGGGTCACAATAGGAGACAATATTACTATATGGAGGTCACCTTTTCTACACGGAGGCAATATTACTATGTGGAAGCACTAATACTATAGAGACAGGGGGCACTATTACTGTATGGAGGCACATAAGTGGGGGCCATATTACTGTATGGAGGCACATAAGTGGGGGCACTATTACTGTATGGAGGCACATAAGTGGGGGGCACTATTACTGTATTACTGTATGGAGGCACATAAGTGGGGGGCACTATTACCGTATGGAGGCACATAAGTGGGGGGCACTATTACTGTATGGAGACACATAAGTGGGGGCACTTACAGTATGGAGGCACATAAGTGGGGGGCACTATTACTGTATGGAGGCACTTAAGTGGGGGGCACTATTACCGTATGGAGGCACATAAGTGGGGGGCACTATTACCGTATGGAGGCACATAAGTGGGGGGCACTATTACCGTATGGAGGCACATAAGTGGGGGGCATTATTACCATATGAAGGCTCATAAGTGGGGGGCACTATTACTGTATGGAGGCGCATAAGTGGGGGGCATTATTACCATATGAAGGCTCATAAGTGGGGGGCACTATTACTGTATGGAGGCACATAAGTGGGGGGCACTATTACCATATGAAGGCACATAAGTGGGGGGCACTATTACTGTATGGAGGCGCATAAGTGGGGGGCATTATTACCATATGAAGGCACATAAGTGGGGGGCACATAAGTGGGGGGCACTATTACTGTATGGAGGCACATAAGTGGGGGGCACTATTACTGTATTACTGTATGGAGGCACATAAGGGGGGCACTATTATTGTATTACTGTATGGAGGCACATAAGGGGGGCACTATTACTGTATTACTGTATGGAGGCACATAAGGGGGGCACTATTACTGTATTACTGTATGGAGGCACATAAGTGGGGGGCACTATTACTGTATGGAGGCACATAAGTGTGGGGCACTATTACTGTATGGAGGCACATAAGTGGGGGGCACTATTACTGTATGGAGGCACATAAGTGGGAGGCACTATTACTGTATGGAGGCACATAAGTGGGGGGCACTATTACTGTATGGAGGCACATAAGTGGGGGGCACTATTACTGTATGGAGGCACATAAGGGGGGGCACTATTACTGTATTACTGTATGGAGGCACATAAATGGGGGGCACTATTACTGTATGGAGGCACATAAGTGGGGGGCACTATTACTGTATGGAGGCACATAAGGGGGGGCACTATTACTGTATGGAGGCACATAAGTGGGGGGCACTATTACTGTTTGGAGGCACATAAGTGGGGGGCACTATTACTGTTTGGAGGCACATAAGTGGGGGGCACTATTACTGTATGGCGGTACTGAAAGCGTAGTATTAATTTATAGAAGTACAAAGGGGGCCATTATTTCTATATTGAAGCACAGAGTGTGTTTGCTATTGCTGTATAAAGACACAGAAGGGACAATATTACTATATGGAAGCAGAATAGGGGCACCATTACTAAACTCTGCCACAGAGGGGGGCACTATTACTATATGCAGTAAAAAATGCACTCATTGTGCCTCCATATAGTAATAGCAACCCCTCTGTGCCTCAGTATAGTAATAATGTCCCCATTGTGCCACCATGTAATAGTAATGATAGTTTACTACATGGGGGCATAGAGAGGGGCACTATTACTGTGTGAGGCATCAGTGTGGCAATTATTAATACCTAGGGTCACAATGGATGGTTATATCTCAATGTGGTTTGTGTAGTTGTGAGGAATCATAGTCAGGGTGCTGGAAAAGACACAAGCCAAAAATGTGTGTGTGTGTTATATTCTGCAGTGGAGTCATGGATGGAAGAAGTGGTTGTGATGGTCTGGGCCAAACAGTGAAGAAAATGTAAACTGAATGACTACACTCTGAGAGAGCGTCAGTGGTGATTACTGGATGTATCGGTACGATATACACATGTATGGCATGCAGAGTGCCAGATACGGTCACTATGTGGTGGTAATATTGGTCTTAGCCCTGACCTTGCCGTATTGAGCATTAGTAAAACACACAGTGCTATGCCCCAGCTTTGCCTCACTCTGCTGCATTTCCTCTCCTGCTGTTCCGGCTTCATGCCGTGTGTTCGTTTCTCAGTAGTTCCTCTTCCTGAGGCCGGCATCTCTCTTCTCTGTACTTTCATTTAATGAACTCATTCTTCTCTTATCTTGAGATTTAGTCTCCTCGGGATTCAAATACCCAACTTACAACATTGAAGGCAGCCGCAAAACCTTATGAGCCACATTCTGCACTGACAAGAGTAGGAGTAACTTTCTATACCCTAATGTGCACTGTATTCTGCTTCATTATTGGCTCCATGTACTGGTACGTAGAGATACATCTGTACATACCAGTGCATTTCTATGTCCCTATATTCTAGAGTTAAAATGAAAGTCAGTGATTTTTTTTTCTTCCTATGAAATTACTAAAAAATAATAAAAAAAACAATTACAATAATGACATTTTTAATGCACGTTTTTTTTGAAGAAACACAAATCAGCCCATAACATATTTGCAGTAACGACACGCACAACACAGCGATCAGATCATTCACGGTGATCAGTAAATGGTGCAAAAAAATTGGCGTGACTGATTCTTTTTTTCTCCTTAAACCCATAAAAAATTTAATAAAAATGTAACACTGAGGCCGTGTTCACATGTAACGTAAATGCCACGTTTTTTCTGCACATTGATATGAATTGATATGGTCAAAATCCTCGATGCCTACATTCTGCACACAGTGTACAACGGACACGATGTCCCTGCAGCGCTGCTTTCTGTTCAGCAGCAGGGTGATGCACACCAGGGCGATGCACAGAAGAGCGCTGCACAGAAGGGCGCTGCACAGAAGAGCGCTGCACAACAGGGCGATGCACAGCAGAGCGCTGCACAACAGGGCGCTGCACAACAGGGCGCTGCACAGCAGGGCGATGCACAGAAGAGCGCTGCACAACAGGGCGCTGCACAGAAGAGCGCTACACAACAGGGCGATGCACAGCAGAGCGCTGCACAACAGGGCGATGCACATCAGGGCGATGCACAGAAGAGCGCTGCACAACAGGTCGATGCACAGCAGAGCGCTGCACAACAGGGCGCTGCACAGCAGGGCGCTGCTCAGAAGATTGCTGCACTGAAGGGCGATGCACAGAAGGGCGATGCACAGCAGGGCGATGCACAGAAGAGTGCTGCACAACAGGGCGATGCACAGCAGGGTGATGCACAGCAGGGCGATGCACAGCAGGGCGATGCACAGAAGAGTGCTGCACAACAGGGCGATGCACAGCAGAGCGATGCACAGCAGGGCGATGCACAGCAGAGCGATGCACAGCAGGGCGACGCACTGGACATCTTTTGGCCTGGGGTAACATGACGCCATCACTGTCATCCTCTGAGCCAGTATAGTTGTACACGAGGTTACCCGGTTAGGGCCCACTCAGATATTTTGCCCCAGAGCTACGCCCCTGGGTCTCCTTATCTTCTGACACGGTAGACGCCCAGTGTGCAGAGAGGGCCGGGATAAATGACACCCGTCAGTTTGAGGTTACAGAAACGAGGGGATCTTTCGCCAAAAAATGTCCCAGAAAACAGCAGGTAAGATAAAGAAATGAGCTCCCCACCGGGCGAGAAGAATTAGGAAACCCCAGAGAAACAGCTGCTGCGGCGCATCTTGCCCAGTTATGTCGCATGTGATTCATTCTGACTTAGGGGCTCATTCTTACATCTTTGGGGCATGTAGAGACTCCGGATCTTGGGGAGGGGAGTTTATATATCGCAGGACATCGAAACAATCATCTCTACAGCATTTACAAAAAGTTTCCACTTTTTTTTATTGTTTCTAAAACTTCTGTACACAACTTTGTAGACTGTTATCTGCTGCACCCAGACACGAGGATGGAGGCTGCTCTGCACCTCCCAGAAACTGATCAGAAAGACAGTCCCTACCGAACACTTCTGACCACCAACTCCACCACCGCTCAGGACGCCGATATTAACCTTAGAAAACTCAATATCAACCTGTAATCAAGCTGCACAAAACTTTAGAAAACTTCACAGGACACAACCCAACTTCTAAGTGCCCCCCCCCTCCCCTGTCCTGTTATCAGCAGCGACTGACAACTTCTGCAGATTTCTATCACACTCTGTGTCAGGCTGAAAACCTCTCCCCACCAAAGCTAAGGGTTTGTTACAATGTATCCAGTCTAGATAATGCTCTCTGCCGCAAACACATCAACAGCACAAATATTATCCCAGTCCTGATATCTGTCACAATATATCTATAAATGTATCTATATGCAATGCTGGGAATTATGTAGACTGGATACAATTGTAACAAAATCTCCTCTGTGACAAGTATTAGATCAGAACGGGTTTTCAGGCTACTATAATACTGCTCCTATGTACAAGAATATAACTACTATAATACTGCTCCCTGTGTACAAGAATATAACTACTATAATACAGCTCCTATGTACAAGAATATAACTACTATAATACTGTCCCTATGTACAAGAATATAACTACTATAATACTGCCCCTATATACAAGAATATAACTACTATAATACTGCCCCCTATGTACAAGAATATAACTACTATAATACTGCCCCTATGTACAAGAATATAACTACTATAATACAGCTCCTATGTACAAGAATATAACTACTATAATACTGCTCCTATATACAAGAATATAACTACTATAATACTGCCCCCTATGTACAAGAATATAACTGCTATAATACTGCCCCCTATGTACAAGAATATAACTACTATAATACTGCTCCTATATACAAGAATATAACTACTATAATACTGCCCCTATGTACAAGAATATAACTACTATAACACTGCCCCTATGTACAAGAATATAACTACTATAATACTACCCCTATGTACAAGAATATAACTACTATAATACTGCCCCCTATGTACAAGAATATAACTACTATAATACTGCTCCTATGTACAAGAATATAACTACTATAATACTGCCCCCTATGTACAAGAATATAACTACTATAATACTACCCCTATGTACAAGAATATAACTACTATAATACTGCTCCTATGTACAAGATTATAACTACTATAATACTGCCCCTATGTACAGGAATATAACTACTATAATACTGCTCCTATATACAAGAATATAACTACTATAATACTGCTCCTATGTACAAGAATATAACTACTATAATACTACCCCTATGTACAAGAATATAACTACTATAATACTGCTCCTATGTACAAGATTATAACTACTATAATACTGCCCCTATGTACAGGAATATAACTACTATAATACTGCTCCTATATACAAGAATATAACTACTATAATACTGCCCCCTATGTACAAGAATATAACTACTATAATACTGCCCCCTATGTACAGTATATAACTACTATAATACTGCCTCCTATGTATAAGAATATAACTACTATAATACTGCCCCTATGTACAAGAATATAACTACTATAATACTGCCCCCTATGTACAAGAATATAACTACTATAATACTGCCCCCTATGTACAAGAATATAACTACTATAATACTGCCCCTATGTACAAGAATATAACTACTATAATACTGCCCACTATGTACAAGAAATATAACTACTATAATACTGCTCCTATGTACAAGAATATAATTACTATAATACTGCCCCTATGTACAAGAATATAACTACTATAATACTGCTCCTATGTACAAGAATATAACTACTATAATACTGCTCCTATGTACAAGAATATAACTACTATAATACTGCCCCTATGTACAAGAATATAACTACTATAATACTGCTCCTATGTACAAGAATATAACTACTATAATACTGCCCCTATGTACAAGAATATAACTACTATAATACTGCTCCTATGTACAAGAATATAACTACTATAATACTGCCCCTATGTACAAGAATATAACTACTATAATACTGCTCCCTATGTACAAGAATATAACTACTATAATACTGCTCCTATGTACAAGAATATAACTACTATAATACTGCCCCCTATGTACAAGAATATAACTACTATAATACTGCCCCTATGTACAAGAATATAACTACTATAATACTGCTCATATGTACAAGAATATAACTACTATAATACTGCCCCTATGTACAGAATATAACTACTATAATACTGCCTCCTATGTATAAGAATATAACTACTATAATACTGCCCCTATGTACAAGAATATAACTACTATAATACTGCCCACTATGTACAAGAATATAACTACTATAATACTGCCCCCTATGTACAAGAATATAACTACTATAATACTGCCCCCTATGTACAAGAATATAACTACTATAATACTGCCCCCTATGTACAGTATATAACTACTATAATACTGCCTCCTATGTATAAGAATATAACTACTATAATACTGCCCCCTATGTACTAGAATATAACTACTATAATACTGCTCCTATATACAAGAATATAACTACTATAATACTGCCCCTATGTACAAGAAATATAACTACTATAATACTGCTCCTATGTACAAGAATATAATTACTATAATACTGCCCCTATGTACAAGAATATATCTACTATAATACTGCCCCTATGTGCAAGAATATAACTACTATAATACTGCTCCCTATGTACAAGAATATAACTACTATAATACTTCCCCCTATGTACAAGAATATAACTACTATAATACTGCCCCCTATGTACAAGAATATAACTACTATAATACTGCCCCTATGTACAAGAATATAACTACTATAATACTGCCCCTATGTACAAGAATATAACTACTATAATACTGCTCCTATGTACAAGAATATAACTACTATAATACTGCCTCCTATGTACAAGAATATAACTACTATAATACTGCCTCCTATGTACAAGAATATAACTACTATAATACTGCTCCTATGTACAAGAATATAACTACTATAATACTGCCCCTATGTACAAGAATATAACTACTATAATACTGCTCCTATGTACAAGAATATAACTACTATAATACTGCCCCTATGTACAAGAATATAACTACTATAATACTGCTCCTATGTACAAGAATATAACTACTATAATACTGCCCCTATGTACAAGAATATAACTACTATAATACTGCTCCCTATGTACAAGAATATAACTACTATAATACTGCTCCTATGTACAAGAATATAACTACTATAATACTGCCCCCTATGTACAAGAATATAACTACTATAATACTGCCCCTATGTACAAGAATATAACTACTATAATACCGCTCATATGTACAAGAATATAACTACTATAATACTGCCGCTATGTACAGAATATAACTACTATAATACTGCCTCCTATGTATAAGAATATAACTACTATAATACTGCCCCTATGTACAAGAATATAACTACTATAATACTGCCCACTATGTACAAGAATATAACTACTATAATACTGCCCCCTATGTACAAGAATATAACTACTATAATACTGCCCCCTATGTACAAGAATATAACTACTATAATACTGCCCCCTATGTACAGTATATAACTACTATAATACTGCCTCCTATGTATAAGAATATAACTACTATAATACTGCCCCCTATGTACTAGAATATAACTACTATAATACTGCTCCTATATACAAGAATATAACTACTATAATACTGCCCCTATGTACAAGAAATATAACTACTATAATACTGCTCCTATGTACAAGAATATAATTACTATAATACTGCCCCTATGTACAAGAATATAACTACTATAATACTGCCCCTATGTACAAGAATATAACTACTATAATACTGCCCCCTATGTACAAGAATATAACTGCTATAATACTGCCCCTATGTACAAGAATATAACTACTATAATACTGCTCCTATGTACAAGAATATAACTACTATAATACTGCCTCCTATGTACAAGAATATAACTACTATAATACTGCCTCCTATGTACAAGAATATAACTACTATAATACTGCTCCTATGTACAAGAATATAACTACTATAATACTGCTCCTATGTACAAGAATATAACTACTATAATACTGCCTCCTATGTACAAGAATATAACTACTATAATACTGCCTCCTATGTACAAGAATATAACTACTATAATACTGCCTCCTATGTACAAGAATATAACTACTATAATACTGCCTCCTATGTACAAGAATATAACTACTATAATACTGCTCCTATGTACAAGAATATAACTACTATAATACTGCTCCTATGTACAAGAATATAACTACTATAATACTGCCTCCTATGTACAAGAATATAACTACTATAATACTGCCTCCTATGTACAAGAATATAACTACTATAATACTGCTCCTATGTACAAGAATATAACTACTATAATGCTGCTCCCTATGTACAAGAATATATCTACTATAATACTGCTCCCTATGTACAAGAATATATCTACTATAATACTGCCCCTATGTGCAAGAATATAACTACTATAATACTGCTCCCTATGTACAAGAATATAACTACTATAATACTTCCCCCTATGTACAAGAATATAACTACTATAATACTGCCCCCTATGTACAAGAATATAACTACTATAATACTGCCCCTATGTACAAGAATATAACTACTATAATACTGCCCCTATGTACAAGAATATAACTACTATAATACTGCCCCTATGTACAAGAATATAACTACTATAATACTGCTCCTATGTACAAGAATATAACTACTATAATACTGCCTCCTATGTACAAGAATATAACTACTATAATACTGCCTCCTATGTACAAGAATATAACTACTATAATACTGCTCCTATGTACAAGAATATAACTACTATAATACTGCCCCTATGTGCAAGAATATAACTACTATAATACTGCTCCCTATGTACAAGTATATAACTACTATAATGCTGCTCCCTATGTACAAGAATATAACTACTATAATACTGCCCCTATGTACAAGAATATAACTACTATAATACTGCCCCCTATATACAAGAATATAACTACTATAATACTGCCCCCTATGTACAAGAATATAACTACTATAATACTGCTCCTATGTACAAGAATATAACTACTATAATACTGCCTCCTATGTACAAGAATATAACTACTATAATACTGCCTCCTATGTACAAGAATATAACTACTATAATACTGCCTCCTATGTACAAGAATATAACTACTATAATACTGCTCCTATGTACAAGAATATAACTACTATAATACTGCTCCTATGTACAAGAATATAACTACTATAATACTGCCTCCTATGTACAAGAATATAACTACAATAATACTGCCTCCTATGTACAAGAATATAACTACTATAATACTGCCTCCTATGTACAAGAATATAACTACTATAATACTGCCTCCTATGTACAAGAATATAACTACTATAATACTGCTCCTATGTACAAGAATATAACTACTATAATGCTGCTCCCTATGTACAAGAATATATCTACTATAATACTGCCTCCTATGTACAAGAATATAACTACTATAATACTGCCTCCTATGTACAAGAATATAACTACTATAATACTGCTCCTATGTACAAGAATATAACTACTATAATGCTGCTCCCTATGTACAAGAATATATCTACTATAATACTGCTCCCTATGTACAAGAATATATCTACTATAATACTGCCCCTATGTGCAAGAATATAACTACTATAATACTGCTCCCTATGTGCAAGAATATAACTACTATAATACTGCTCCCTATGTACAAGAATATAACTACTATAATACTGCCCCCTATGTACAAGAATATAACTACTATAATACTGCCCCTATGTACAAGAATATAACTACTATAATACTGCCCCTATGTACAAGAATATAACTACTATAATACTGCTCCTATGTACAAGAATATAACTACTATAATACTGCCTCCTATGTACAAGAATATAACTACTATAATACTGCCTCCTATGTACAAGAATATAACTACTATAATACTGCCCCTATGTACAAGAATATAACTACTATAATACTGCCTCCTATGTACAAGAATATAACTACTATAATACTGCCTCCTATGTACAAGAATATAACTACTATAATACTGCCTCCTATGTACAAGAATATAACTACTATAATACTGCCTCCTATGTACAAGAATATAACTACTATAATACTGCTCCTATGTACAAGAATATAACTACTATAATGCTGCTCCCTATGTACAAGAATATATCTACTATAATACTGCTCCCTATGTACAAGAATATATCTACTATAATACTGCTCCCTATGTACAAGAATATAACTACTATAATACTGCTCCCTATGTACAAGTATATAACTACTATAATACTGCCCCTATGTACAAGAATATAACTACTATAATACTGCTCCTATGTACAAGAATATAACTACTATAATACTGCCTCCTATGTACAAGAATATAACTACTATAATACTGCCTCCTATGTACAAGAATATAACTACTATAATACTGCCTCCTATGTACAAGAATATAACTACTATAATACTGCTCCTATGTACAAAAATATAACTGCTATAATACTGCTCCTATGTACAAGAATATAACTACTATAATACTGCCCCTATGTACAAGAATATAACTACTATAATACTGCTCCTATGTACAAAAATATAACTACTATAATACTGCTCCTATGTACAAGAATATAACTACTATAATACTGCCCCTATGTACAAGAATATAACTACTATAATACTGCTCCCTATGTACAAAAATATAACTACTATAATACTGCCCCCTATGTACAAGAATATAACTACTATAATACTGCCCCTATGTACAAGAATATAACTACTATAATACTGATCCTGTGTAGAAGTACTGTATATAGCTGCTTTAATACTGCCCCATATGTATGTCACGCCAGGTATAAGTGCAACACAGAGGGAAAAGGGAGAGGGATCCCAGACACTAGGGAAAGGGGGAAGTGGAGACCTCCTAGTCTGGTCTAGCATCATCCTGTCTCAACTATCGTCCCTATATTGCCTCCTCAGCAATCACCGCACTTGTGCCTCGCCCTGACTTTTCCTGGCGTATGGCTACGGCTAGGGATGGGAGGAGATGAGCACTAGTCAACCTCCACTAAACTCTATAGACAACAAGGGTAGACAAAACAGGGGAAAATGGCTTAGCTTTAGGTGAACTCTATATGTGCACATGACCTCAAGCTCCAGAGAGGATGAAGTACTGCTCCTGCTAAGCTTCACAAGTAAAAATGAATATAACTGGCGACGCCCTCTCAGACACACCAGGTATATATACACCCAGGCCAGAGAGCAAATTAGCAAGCGGGAGATAGCGCTCGGTCCTAAACACAGCCTCCTATCTAAGCAGCTGTCTGCAATGCCAAACGTGGAGATCTCCTGCAACCCACATCTGACACACCCGTGACAGTATCCCCCCTCTCTACGAGTGGCCTCCGGACACTCAGGATCGGGTTTCTCAGGAAAAGAGGTGTGGAATGAGCGAATCAATCTGGGAGCCTTCACCTCTGACGCTGAAACCCACATCCTCTCCTCTGGACCATACCCTTTCCAGTACACCAAGTATTGTAGAGAACGATGGTAGAGACGAAAATCTACAATCCTCGAAATCTGGAACTCCAGATTACTATCAACCATTACTGGGGGCGGTGGTAGAGGTGAGGGCTCAAGAGGTTCCACATACCTTTTGAGTAAGGACCTGTGGAACATGTTGTGGACCTTAAGGGCCTGAAGAAGTTCAAGACGAAACACTGCTGGGTTAATGACGGCGGTTATTTTATAGGGACCAATAAATCTAGGTCCCAGCTTCCAAGAAGGAACTTTCAATCTTATATTCCCGTTAGACAACCACACAAAGTCATTCACATTCAGGCCAGGACCTGGCAAGCGTCTCCTGTCAGCCATACGTTTATACTTGTCTCCCGTGGTCTTCAAATTACACAGAACCCCGCCACACCGAGGAGAGCGACGAAGCAAGCCGTTCCTCCTCAGGAACTCCTGAAGCTCCTCCACCAAATGTACCAAACTGTGGGTGATAACCGTATGCACCGAAGAACAGTGACCTGCCAGTGGATTCTTGACTACGATTATTGATGGCAAATTCTGCCAGCGGTAAGTCAGATGCCCAATCCTCCTGATTTTCGGAGACTAAACACCTGAGGTAGGTCTCCAAATTCTGATTGACACACTCGGTCTGTCCATTCGACTGAGGGTGGAAGGCAGAGGAAAAGGACAGCTGCACCCCCAGTCGAGAACAGAATGCCTTCCGGAACTTGGAAACAAACTGGGTCCCCCAATCAGACATCACATCGGGGGGAACCCCGTGAAGCTTCACGATCACATTTATGAACACCTGAGCAAGTGTCTTGGCATTTGGAAGTGCTGATAAAGTGACGAAGTGAACCATTTTACTGAACCTATCTACTACTACCAAAACCACTGTTTTGCCTGCAGAAACCGGTAGGTCAGTAATAAAATCCATGGACAAGTGTGTCCATGACCTACTAGGGATAGGTAGCGGAAGAAGAGGACCAGACGGACAGGTATGCGAAACCTTAGAACGTGCGCAAATACTACAAGAAGATACGTGTTCAATTACATCCCGATGCAACCCCGGCCACCAAAAACGACGAGAGAGGAGGTCCGCGGTTACCCTACCACCTGGATGCCCAGCAAGCACAGAGTTATGATGTTCCTTAATTACTTTGCGGCGCAGATTAGATGGTACAAATAACTTTCCTGAAGGGCAGGAGGCAGGGGCGCCACTCTGGGCCTCCAACACCTCACCCACAGGAAAAAGTGGCGAAATGACTACCCCTTTCTGTAATATCGGGGCAGGGTTCTCATGGTCACCACCACCAGGGAAGCTCCGGGACAAAGCATCAGCCTTGACATTTTTGACCCTTGAAAAGTGACAACAAAATTGAACCTAGTAAAAAACAGGGACCATGTGGCTTGCCTAGGGTTGAGATGTTTAGCTGACTGGAGATATGACAGGTTCTAATGGTCAGTAATAACAGTAATAGGATGGACAGCCCCCTCCAACCAAAGTCGCCATTCCTCGAACGCCAATTTGATCGCCAAAAGTTCCCTATTACCCACGTCATAATTTCTCTCAGCCGAAGACAATTTTTTTAGAAAAGAAGGCGCATGGACGCCAATTACCAGGGGACGAACCATGAGACAACACAGCGCCAACCCCGACATCCGAAGCATCAACCTCCACAATAAAGGGTTGGGAAACATCGGGTTGACTGAGTATAGATGCAGCGGCAAAATGATTCTTTAAGGAAGAAAAAGCCTGGAGGGAGGCATCTGACCATTAGGAAAAATCAGACCCCTTCTTAGTCATGTCAGTAAGGGGTTTCACAATAAAAGAGTAATTTTGGATGCATTTCGTGTAAAAATTAGTAAAACCTAGAAAACGTTGTAGAGCCTTCAGGTTCTCGGGACATTCCCAATCAAGGACTGCACGGATCTTCTCCGGATCCATCCGAAATTCCGAAGATGACAACAAGTACCCCAAAAACTGCACCTCCTGAACAGAGAAAACACATTTTTCTAGTTTGGCATAAAGTTTGTTATCCCTTAATATCTGGAGCACCTGCTTAACATGCCCCCGATGAGTCTCAAAATCAGGTGAGTAAACCAAAATATCATCCATATAGACCACCACAAACCTCCCCACCAAATGATGAAAAATGTCATTTATGAAATGCTGGAATACCGCAGGTGCATTGGTCAAACCAAAAGGCAAAACCAGACTCTCAAAATGCCCTTCAGGGGTATTGAACGCTGTTTTCCATTCGTCCCCCTTCTCTGATTCTAGCAGGTTGTAGGCTCCCCTTAAATCCAACTTGGAGAATACCTTAGCTCCCACAACCTGGCTGAACAAATCAGGAATCAGAGGAAGAGGGTATGGATCCCGGATGGTAATTTGATTTAATTCCCGGAAATCTAAACAGGGACGTAGACCGCCATCTTTTTTCTTCACAAAGAAGAACCCTGCCGCCACGGGCGAAGATGAGGGTCTGATATGTCCCTTCTCCAGACTTTCCGCAATGAAATCCTTCATGGCTTGTCTCTCAGGGCCAGAAAGATTATGCAGTCTGGACTTCGGTAGTTTAGCTCCGGGGGTCAGGTTAATAGGACAGTCATAAGCACGATGAGGAGGCAAATCCTGACACCACTTCTCAGAAAAAATGTCCTCAAAACCAGACAGAAAAGCAGGTAAGGTCTCTGTAGAGACAGTAGCAAGGGAAATATCTAAACAGTTCTCATGGCAGTAATCTCCATATTCAATAATCTCACTGGTTTGCCAATCCACCAACGGATTATGTTTAACAAGCCAAGGAATACCCAAAACAATCAGTGTGGGAAGATTGTCCAGAACATAGCAAGGGATGATTTCACAATGAACTGACCCCAACCTCAGTTTTACATTATGTACAATCTGCGCAAATGCTTTCTGTGCAAGTGGCGCCGAGTCGATGGCAAAAATGGAAATAGGTTTATCTAAAGTACAGCAAGCAAGACCATGAGTCTTCACAAACTCAGCATCAACCATGCTGACCCCGGCTCCACTGTCAACAAACACAGAAATTTTTTCGGTTTTGCTCTCTAGCACCACCTCTGCTGTCAGGACAAAACGGTAACTGCATTTTGGCCACAAATGCACCCCTTGTTTATCCAACTCCAGTGTTAAGGGGACGGTTGTAAACAACTTTATTAAATAAAGGAAAGCAACCGAACCCGGGGTCCGCGATGCAGCCTGGAGGACTGCGGCCGAACACCTTCCGGGTGAGAAGGTAAAACAACCAACTTAAGTAACAATCCCCCCCGTGTTACTGCACACCGGAACGGGAATAGGGATTCGCACTATCTCGGTTAACTGCACGAGAGATGTGCGATAAATAATATATCTGTAGTCCTGTTTACAGCACAGGGACTACGCAGCAGGCGCTAGGATGCGTGTGTGATACACGCCGGTGTATACGTGCTCCCAGCCGGCGTGCTACTGGACTGAGGAGGATCCCTCCACGTGGCTAACAGGCGGTGCCGGGAATACGGAGTCTGCAGTCTGCTCAGGGTGTATGGCGACCCCTTTGTCGGAGCCAGGCTGTCAGACGAAGCTACCTGCCTCCCTCCATCTAAGGCTGCCTATCCCCCGCTAAACCTGCCTGTCCAAAGCTAAAGCACACGCGGAGCCCAAACGACCAAGCGCCCACACATCAACACCATCACAGCTCAATGATCAGAACGCGCCGCCATGTTTGTGGGCGGGCTATTTAAAGATTAAGCCCTGCCCACCGTCGCACTGGTCGCGGGTGACGTCATAAATAATCAGGTGGTGCCAGGTCACCGGATCAGCTGACTCCCAAACCACCAATCACAGTCCGCCATGTCACGGGCATGCTCAGTGCAGTGAATCCTGGACTTAGGCTGTAGCAGCCCAGTTTCCCTCCGCAACCTACGCTTCATGTTGCTAGGAACAAAGACCTGAGAGACAACCTGTACACCTCATGCACCAGCTAGGAGTTGGGATCGATGATGATGCTGAGCAGCATCAGCCCTGGTTGGACTGGAATGGGAGACCACAGAGTCCACTGATGGCTCTGAACCTGTTTTGAGTCCAGCAAACACCTGACGCCTAATATACACAGCTGTCGTGTCCCAGCAGACACTTCTCTGCCCTCTCCTCTGCTGAGAGCTGACAGGCGGAGGAGGCTGACAGGAGCAGATGGAGGTGAGGAGGAGGAGGAGGAGGAGGAAGAGGAGGCTGGCAGGAGCAGCACTGCACAGCACACAAGTGGACACAGGAAAACTTCTCTGGCAGCTCAGCTCAGTAGGTGCTGGTCTCTGGCTCCCCCTGAGGACAGGAGGACAGGAGGACAGGAGGACAGGAGGACAGGAGGACAGGAGGACAGGAGGACAGGAGGACAGGAGGACAGGAGGACAGGAGGACTTCTATCCCTCTGATGGAGGTACAGCTGCTGCTCCTGTCTCAGCGAAGGTCCTGAAGCTCTTCAGACTGCACGGCCTGTAGTGACATCATAGTCACATGATTGTGATGTCACTACAGATCCTCAACCAGTCTCTACATCGGAAGCTTCACGGATAATGCTCTTATCAGCGAAGCTCCTGCTGTAGCCTCTTGGGGCCCACAAGGGAGTGGAGGCCCTAGGCAGATGCCTAGTCTGCCCCCTCCCTAACACTGGCTCTGACTGCCGGCGACTGGTGTTCATAGACACTGTCCAAGGTCTCCACAACCAGGGAGGCAGACAGACCCGACAGACGGTAGACGAGGCATACACAGCAGGTTTCAGATGCCACTATGCCCAACCTCACCAGCCCAGCCTTGGGAAGAGGACCGGAGTGGATGTACAGCCACAACAAGAAACGGCAACTACAGGTGCTGTGCCAGCTTCGAAGAATTGAATACCGGGTCGCCGACACCCGGTTGGATTTGCTCCAGGAACCACGGGAATGCGGAGGACGCCATGTGTGGACACAATGGATATGAGTTGGTTCTTGTCGGTTACATGAGGAGTTACCCAGGATAATTCGAGGTGAAGGATGATTGGAATCCTATGACATCTGGCTAATTAAGATGGGGGAGCAATGTGACGACACAGCATTAAATCTTAATTATGCCAGATGTATATTTTCTGTAGACCAGGAGACATAGACTATTGTTCATATGAGTCTGAAAGTTGACTCTTGAATTGATCTGTGTTTCTTCGGTAGGTCAAAAAACATAGACTATTGTCCATATTGGGAGAAGCCCTGGTCCATGAGGTCTCGGGACAGCGAAAGAGAGCACTCACTGACCCCGAGTGTCTCCATATGGGGTTATTCAGTGGGGAAAAATGAAGTCTTGGGAGCGATCTCATTATAATGTAGAAATATATGAAGAGATAGCAGAAATATCTGTAGAATGTTCTGTCTAAATCTAGGCCTGCGACAGGGACAATGAGGCATCGTCTACATCTAGAGGAATTCTATCTATTCTCTACTGGAAGAGCAGTAAGACTATGGATTCTCCACTGGAAGAGCAGAAAGACTATGGATTCTCTACTGGAACAGCAGTGAGACTATGGATTCTCTACTGGAACAGCAGTGAGACTATGGATTCTCTACTGGAACAGCAGTGAGACTATGGATTCTCTAATGAAAGAGCAGTAAGACTATGGATTCTCTAATGAAAGAGCAGTAAGACTATGGATTCTCTACTGGAAGAGCAGTAAGACTATGGATTCTCTAATGAAAGAGCAGTAAGACTATGGATTCTCTAATGAAAGAGCAGTAAGACTATGGATTCTCTAATGAAAGAGCAGTAAGACTATGGATTCTCCACTGGAACAGCAGTGAGACTATGGATTCTCTAATGAAAGAGCAGTAAGACTATGGATTCTCTACCGGAAGAGCAGTAAGACTATGGATTCTCTACTGGAACAGCAGTAAGACTATGGATTCTCTACCGGAAGAGCAGTAAGACTATGGATTCTCTACTGGAACAGCAGTAAGACTATGGATTCTCTACCGGAAGAGCAGTAAGACTATGGATTCTCTACTGGAACAGCAGTAAGACTATGGATTCTCTACTGGAACAGCAGTAAGACTATGGATTTTCTACTGGAAGAGCAGTAAGACTAAGGATTCTCTACTGGAACAGCAGTAAGACTATGGATTCTCTACTGGAAGAGCAGTAAGACTATGGATTCTCTACTGGAAGAGCAGTAAGACTATGGATTCTCTACTGGAAGAGCAGTAAGACTATGGATTCTCTACTGGAACAGCAGTGAGACTATGGATTCTCTACTGGAAGAGCAGTAAGATGAATTTTTCCCCTAATATGGGGCAATTAATGTGCCCTGGATGAAGCCGCACCTCCTACACAAAGAACAATTCGGCATAGACAGCGACAACCCTGGCACACGCCTCAAACACGTCTTCACCAGCGGTGTTCCAGGTGCGCTGAATGACTGTGGAGAGAATCAAATCTGCCCGAAGATTTCCTCCACTATAAATTTATGCTGAAAACATATAACTCTGCCCTTCACCTCTCCAAACAAACCTACTATAACAACCTCATCATCTCACTTTCCAATAATCCTAAACGACTCTTTGACACGTTTCATTCTCTCCTCAATCAAACAGCACAGGCCCCGACCACCGACCTCAGCGCTGACGATCTGGCTAACTATTTCAAAGAAAAAATTGACCATATCCGACAGGAAATTTTCTCCCAATCCCCAAATGTAATGCATGTGACTCGCCCCCTGGGCCGTGGGGCACTCGGATCCGGGCAATAGGGAACGATGGGAGTAGTAGTGGCAACCCGGTTCCGTGGCTCAGGGTGGTCAGGCCAGTGGTAGTCCGTTATATTGATTATGTCCGACTACGCCACCCGTGGATTGCGGTTATTAGGAACCGCCGCTGCATGCAGACCGCTGGGGCTGATGAGATGTGCAGCTATGGTAGTGTGACTCCCCACGGGAAGAGTGCGGCCCCAGGGCAGTATAGTGGATGGTGGGAGTGATGGTAGTGAGAGTCCCAGTGATGATAGTGCTGGAGGAGCAAGGAGCACACAGACAACAGGTTGCAGTCCAGGGTCTTTACTTGAACAGGTAAACTGACCCACAAACAGTCCCGGCTAGGAGGGGACCTGGATGTCTGAGAGCAACGGGGAAATTGGCGCTGGTCAGGGTGAGGGTGTAGGCCTGCCGTGCTTTCTGCGCTCCTTCTGGCTATCTCCTTGTTATAGGGTAACAGCCCACGTTTCCGAGCTTTCCGTGTATTCTCGCCTGTATGGCCTGCGACGTGGGTTCCTTTCTGCTCCCAGCCTTGTACGGCTTTACTGGTCCCTTCTGTTGTGGCAGGGCCTCCAGGCTTCTTAGGCCAAGGAATGTACAGTCCCTTGCGGACTGGTTCTCTGCTGGGGGATGTGGAATCCTTCCAGCCTCAGACACCAAAGTCTGGTAAAATTAAGTCTTTTCTCTGCCAAGACAGGCTCTCTTCGCCTCTTGTCTCTGGCTTGTGGCTCTCTCCTACTGCCACACTTCCTCTTAGGTGCAATACAACTTTCTGTCCCTGCTCCACTCTGGGACACGTCTCAGTGCTGAGACAGGCAATCCAGTTCTTCCTAACCCTGCCCTCAGTACCAGCTTTTATAGGGGCAGCCAGCTCCCCCTACTGGCCTGAGACAGGAGGTACTGCATGCTAATGTTCCCCTGACCAGAGAACCTCCCCCTTGCTCTCAGACACAGCTTTATTACACTTGTGGCATCCAGGTAGGGTGACACATTCCCCCCTAGTGAAATTTAGTACTCCGGGACTAAACAAGAAACAAAGACAATATGCACAACAATAACACATTAATAGACAGACGACGCACAAATTGAGTTCTTTAGGTCACAGTGTGGTCTGTGACCGGGTGTCCATATCACCAAAACAACAGGGAGCCTTAACCCGGTGGGGGTCTGTCCTACCCCAAGTCCTTCACAGTCTTAGTTCATTCCTGGGTTAGGCTCAGAATGCAGTCCACACAAGGTCCCGGTTATAAAAAGTCCATAACCTGTGAGTCCTTACGGTAGCTGCAAGAAACTGAAACACACTATTAATAAACATGCAGGTAACTTGGCAAACATTTCAACATTTGGCAACAGGGTTATTTACAATCTTATTGCACACTATATTCTCCAGCGAGCGGGTATCTGTCCCTTTGTGCTCCTGGTTGACCTCCTTAACCCACTGTCTGGTGGTGGACCAACCTGGCTTTCCCCACTAGCGTTAGGGGTACAGCTACCAGCTGGGTGTACAGGTAGGGCAGGCAGCTGTCTGCGGGTCCTTTGGCTTACCGCAGGCATGGCAGGCTTACTGTCAGCAGAGGGTTGACTCTCCTGGGCTGCTGGTACAGGCTCTTCTGCCTCTGGAACCGCTTGCTCCTCTTCACCTTCCGGCTCTGGTGTTGGTTGTTGCTGTGCCGGTTGCAGGAAATGCAGGACGGGTACCACTATGGCATCATTTATGCGAGTCCAGGACTGAGGGAACTCTCCGAGGACGGTGCTGATCATTTCTTCCTTGTCCTCTGCGGGTTCAAGGTCACTCTGATCCTCTTCTGCACTGCGGAGTTGCTCGGGGCACCTTTTGAGATGGTCTCTGGAGACGGTGCTAGTGGTTTCTCCTCCGTCCTTGGTGATCACGCACACCTTTGGGTTGTCGTGGTCAGACTGCAGTACGGTGTAGGGTTCCCTTTCCCATTGGTCGTCCAACTTATGTAGCCTTCTTTTTCGCTTTAGGACTTGTTCACCAGGTTCTAGGGGACTAGCAGGGGCGTGTTGATTGAAGAGTCTTTCTTGCTTCTCTCTCACCTGGGCCAGGCTCTTCTCCACACTCTCCTGTACCTTCTTGTACTGCAGTTGCCTTTCCGCATCCCAGTCCGCATCCGGGGAGGTGTCCTCAGGTATTAGGACTCCCATCTCCAGGTCTACGGGCAGCTTACCTGGTCTAGCTCGCATCAGGTAAGCCGGGGTGCAGTTTGTAGCGTTCACCGGGATGTTGTTGTACATGTCTACCAGGTCCGGCAATTTTTCTGGCCACAGGCTGCGTTCCTCCAGGGGCAACGTCTTCAGGAGATCAATGACTATATTGTTCATCTTCTCACACATCCCGTTGGTTTGGGGGTGGTAAGGCGTTGTCCGAATCTTCTTACAGCCATAGAGGTTGCAGAACTCCTGGAAGATTTCAGCTTCGAACGCTGGACCCTGGTCTGTCAGGACCTGTTCCGGATACCCGTGTGGACGGCAGAAGTATTGCTGGAAGGCTCTGGCCGCTATTTGGGCTGTCAAGTCCTTTACCGGGACCACCACTAGAAAAAGGGAATAGTGGTCCACGATTGTCAGGGCATAGTTGTATCCTGACCGGCTGGGAGCCAATTTGACGTGGTCCAGAGCTACCAGCTCAAGAGGCTGCGTGGTGACGATGGGCCTCAAGGGTGTCTTCTGGCTGGTGCGGTCCTTCCTCCTCAGGTGACAAGGGCCACAGTCTCTGCACCACTTTTCTACAGCTCCTCTCATGCCGACCCAAAAGAACCTTCCTCTTAGCAGGAACTCCAGTTTCTTCCAACCGAAGTGCCCCGCTCTGTCATGGTAAGCTCCCAGGACCATAGCTGCATCCCGCCTTGGAACCACGACTTGCCAGGTCAGCTCGTGTGTCCGGTGGTTGACAATCCTTCTGCACAACTTGCCTTCGTAGAGGAACAGCTTGCTCTTCTCCTTCCATAGCTGCTTGGCTTCCTCTGGGGCATCTGGATCTAGGCGGGCGTCTTCCCGGGTCAGCAGATCTTTCACCAGGCGGACTGCAGGGTCACTATCTTGGGTCTCGGCCCAGCTGTGGTGAGGTAGGGGATTCATCATCACAGTTGTTAGATCCTCCTCCTTCACGCGGTGAGAGTGTTGAGCGGCTCCATACCGGTGAAACGCGGGGAGTTCTACCTCCTCCAGCTCTTCTGGGTCTTCGTCACCTTCAGGTAAGTGAGGCATTCTTGATAGGGCGTCCGCGTTGGCGTTGGTTTTGCCTGCCCGGTACTTGATCACGAAGTCATAGTTGGAGAGACGGGCCATCCACCGCTGTTCCAGGGCACCCAGTCTTGCATTGTCCAGGTGTGTCAACGGGTTGTTGTCCGTGTACACGGTGAACTTTGCGGAGGCCAGGTAATGCTTGAAGCGTTCCGTCACGGCCCACACCACCGCCAAGAATTCTAGCTTGAAGGAGCTGTAATTCTCCGGGTTCCTCTCGGTGGGCCTCAGCTTCTGGCTGGCGTATGCGATCACCCGTTCTCTGCCCTGTTGGTTTTGGGACAGTACGGCTCCCAGTCCCACATTACTGGCATCTGTGTGGAGAATGAAAGGCTGGCCGTAATCAGGGTAGGCCAGGATCTCATCCCCCGTGAGGGCCAACTTTAGCTGGCGGAAGGACTCCTCTTCCGGTTTATCCCACTTGAAGGGTGGCTTTTGACTTCTGGACTTTGACTGTCCGATCAGGAGGTCCTGCATAGGAGCTGCCATCTTAGTGAACCCGGGGATGAACCTTCGGTAGTAGCCTACCAACCCGAGAAACTGTCTCACCTCTTTGATGTTCGAGGGGCTTGGCCAGCTCTTGATTGCCGTGACCTTGTCAGGGTCGGGGGCCACTCCTTCCGCGCTTACCACGTGCCCTAGGTACTGGACCTTTGGTTTCAGCAGGTGGCACTTCGATGGTTTCACCTTCAGGCCATAGCCTGCCAGGGCTTCGAACACCTCAGCCAGGTGCTTGAGATGGTCCTCGTAGGTCTTCGAATAGACGATCACGTCGTCCAGGTAAAGGAGGACCGTCTCGAAGTTTCGGTGCCCTAGACAGCATTCCATCAGCCGCTGGAAGGTCCCTGGTGCGTTGCAGAGCCCGAAAGGCATACAGTTGAATTCGCTCAGTCCCATCGGGGTGGTGAAGGCGGTCTTCTCCTTGTCAGCCTCTGCCACAGGAACCTGCCAGTACCCGCTAGTAAGGTCCAAAGTAGAAAAGAAGTTAGCAGATTTTAGTGCGGCTAAAGACTCTTCTATTCTAGGCAGCGGATATGCGTCTTTGTGGGTGATACGGTTGATTTGTCTATAGTCCACGCACATTCTCATGGTGCCGTCTTTCTTTTTGACCAGAACCAAGGGGGCTGCCCAGGGGCTACAGCTGTCTCTAATGACCCCAGCTTCTTTCATCTCCCTTAGCATACCCTTGGCGTTCTGATAATGTGCAGGGGGTACAGGTCTGTGCCTCTCTTTTATTGGTGGGTGGCTCCCTGTGGGGATGTGGTGTTCTATCCCTTTTACTCTGCCGAAGTCTAGCGGGTGCTTACTAAAGACTCTCTCGTACTCCTGTACCACCTGGTAGACTCCTTGTTTTTGGTGCAGGGGAGTGGAGTCAGCACCCACGTGGAGTTTCTGGCACCAGTCCTCCTTTTGTTTCTGGGAGCCATTACCCTCCGCCTGAGGAGATGGAGGCAAGGGTTCCACGGCCCTGATAGCTTTGTGTTCGACGACAAACAGTTTGGCGAGTGTAGCGTACCTGGGTAAGTGTACTTCCCTCTCCCCAATGTTGAGGATGCGGATGGGCACCCTCCCATGACGGACATCAACCACCCCCCGGGCTGTCAAAATGGTGGGCCTGCTGTCTGAGTACACGGGTTCTACCATGGCTTGGTAGTCTCTACCTCTCAACCCGATTGCAGTCCGACACCAGATCATCATTTCACTTTTGGGAGGCATGGAAATGGGGAATGGATCACTGAGTCTTACGCTACCGATCTCACCACCAGACAGTTCTACCTGCTGCCGTCTCATCAGGGCTTTTATCTCCTTGTTGAGGACTCTCTGTTGGCTGGAACTAGCATTCACCGCCACCTGTTGTAGAATTCCAATTACCTCTGAAAGACAATTTTCAATTATGTTAGTACCCACAGTTATTTTAGGGTGACTTTCATGACGGTCAATGTCCACAATAATCACTCCCTGTGCCGGTAGTTCAACTTTACCAATTTTAATGGTCATCTCCTTGAACCCCATCTGCGGCACGGATAAGCCATTACTGGCGATGATGCTCAAGTTACTGTCTGGATACCGTGTGATATCAGTATCAGTCCAATACTGCTTAAAAAGTACATAAGGGATTGTGGTTACTTGCGACCCAGTATCCAGCAAGGCGCTCATGGGGATACCGTCCAGCACCACGGGTAAAACCGGGCGCCCCCCAACGTACTTATTACGCCAATTGTAAGGGCCTGGTGATCTTATGCCTGGGGGTTGGCCCTCTGCCCCAGGTTGGACCCGTTTAAATTACAGTACCTGGAAATGTGTCCGGGCTGGTTGCATCGACGGCAAATGGGCTGTCCATCCTCTGCGTAGCAGTCTGTGGGCCTCCCTCGGAACGACAGGATCCTCCTCTGTCGACGCCACGGGACATCCTCCGGACTCGAAGCCAGCTCGATGGGTCTTGATGGGTCCACTTGTAACGCCTGGACGGTCCTGGTCAACGCCGCGACGCTCCTGGTCAGCTCCTGGACTTGGTGGTGCAGGCCTTTCGACGGTGCTTGGTTCAGGGCCTGTGCATCAGCCTCCACGGAGTCCATAGAGGAGGGCGCCGCCTCCTGGTGGTAGGTGATAGCAGGGCGCCGGGGGTTTATAGCGCCACTGGTTGCAGATTCACGGAGCACCCTTATGGCCCTGTCCTTAAATTGGGCAAAGGTCAGGTCGGGGTTCTGAAAGAACATGAGGCGCAGTTGGGCCCTGTGGGCGCTGGACAGCAGACCCTCTATGAATTGTTCTGTTAGTATCTTATCGGTTTCCTGCACACTGCCAGGGTCAGTTTGTTGAATAGCCCTCAAGGCTTCCTGCAGATTTAGGGCATAGTCTCTGATGCTGTCCTGTGCCCGCTGCTTACACCCATAGAACCTCATTTTAATCTCAGCGGAGGTACGTGTGTCAAAGGTACCCCGCAGCCGGGCCAGATTACCCTTCACAGTCCCTTTCTCCTCAATGGGCCATGATTTTACCTCCCTTTGGGCTGCGCCTGTTAACTGCCTTGTCAATATGCTGACCTTCTGTTCCTCTGTCAGGGGGTAAACTTGGAACAAACTATATAGTCTTTCCTTGAAGTCAGTTAGGGCATGGGGCTCCCCTGAGTACTTGGGCAGCCAGGCCGCTCCCGGGATGTAGGGTAAGGAAAAGGGCATAACCGCTGCTGCAGCTGCGTTGGTGGTAGTGGGCGCCTCTGTATCCGACATCTTCCTCCCCCCTAGTTAAGCGTGGCCTACCTTCCGACGATCCTCTTCTGTAGGCCGCGGCTCCGCTGCTGCTGCTCTGGACGAGGACCTTGCGTCGCATCCTGATGACGTCAGCGTCGCTCTCTCTCCCTTCCAGGACCTGGCGCAGCGTCGGTGCGTGGGGCGGAGCTTCGGATCTCGCGCGGTTTTGACGTCCACGCCCCTCTTCTTCCCGCGCGGCGTCCTGGAGATAGCGTCCGATGGCGGGAAACAGCTGCAGATGGCGGGAAGACGGCAGAAGACGGCGGGAAAAGGTCCAAGATGGCGTCTGATGGCGGGAATCCGCTCCGGATGGCGGGAAACGACTCCAGACGGCGGGAAACTTCTCCACAGGTAAGTTTACAACAGTCTTTTTCAGGCACGCAGTACCCGGTGGTTGCGGGCACGAAATCCTGCCGACTACGCCAAAGCTGACTCGCCCCCTGGGCCGTGGGGCACTCGGATCCGGGCAATAGGGAACGATGGGAGTAGTAGTGGCAACCCGGTTCCGTGGCTCAGGGTGGTCAGGCCAGTGGTAGTCCGTTATATTGATTATGTCCGACTACGCCACCCGTGGATTTGCGGTTATTAGGAACCGCCGCTGCATGCAGACCGCTGGGGCTGATGAGATGTGCAGCTATGGTAGTGTGACTCCCCACGGGAAGAGTGCGGCCCCAGGGCAGTATAGTGGATGGTGGGAGTGATGGTAGTGAGAGTCCCAGTGATGATAGTGCTGGAGGAGCAAGGAGCACACAGACAACAGGTTGCAGTCCAGGGTCTTTACTTGAACAGGTAAACTGACCCACAAACAGTCCCAGCTAGGAGGGGACCTGGATGTCTGAGAGCAACGGGGAAATTGGCCCTGGTCAGGGTGAGGGTGTAGGCCTACCGTGCTTTCTGCGCTCCTTCTGACTATCTCCTCCTGATAGGATAACAGCCCACGTTTCCGAGCTTCCGTGCTTTCTCGCCTGTATGGCCTGCGACGTGGGTTCCTTTCTGCTCCCAGCCTTGTACGGCTTTACTGGTCCCTTCTGTTGTGGCAGGGCCTCCAGGCTTCTTAGGCCAAGGAATGTACAGTCCCTTGCGGGCTGGTTCTCTGCTGGGGGATGTGGAATCCTTCCAGCCTCAGACACCAAAGTCTGGTAAAATTAAGTCTTTTCTCTGCCAAGACAGGCTCTCTTCGCCTCTTGTCTCTGGCTTGTGGCTCTCTCCTACTGCCACACTTCCTCTTAGGTGCAATCAACTTTCTGTCCCTGCTCCACTCTGAGACACGTCTCAAAGCTGAGACAGGCAATCCAGTTCTCTCTAACCCTGCCCCCAGCACCAGCTTTTATAGGGGCAGCCTGCTCCCCCTACTGGCCTGAGACAGGAGGCATTGCATGCTAATGTTCCCCTGACCAGAGAACCTCCCCCTTGCTCTCAGACACAGCTTTATTACACTTGTGGCATCCAGGTAGGGTGACACACATGCTCTCCCCCCCCACATTGTATCTTGCTCACTTTCTGACTTCGAACCAGTCACGGAAGATGAAGTGATCAGGCTCCTTGCATCTTCTCGCCTTACCACTTGCACCAGTGACCCTATTCCCTCACATCTCCTTCAGTCCCTTGCTCCAGCTCTCACCATTCACCTAACTAAAATTTTCAACCTTTCCCTCTCATCTGGTATCTTTCCCTCTTCTTTTAAACACGCCAGCATACATCTATTACTTAAAAAACCATCCCTTGACCAGAACTGCACGGCCAACTACAGACCTGTTTCCAATCTTCCCTTTATCTCTAAACTCCTGGAACGCCTGGTCCATTCCCGTCTCATCCGCTATCTCTCAGACAACTCTCTTCTTGACCCTTTACAATCTGGTTTCCGCTCTTTACATTCTACTGAAACTGCCCTCACTAAAGTCTCTAATGATCTACTAACAGCTAAATCTAATGGTCACTGCTCCCTGCTGATCTCCTGGATCTCTCTGCAGCATTCGACACTGTGTATCACCAGCTCCTGCTCACTATGCTCCGCTCTATAGGCCTCAAGGACACTGTTCTCTCCTGGTTCTCCTCTTATCTCTCTGACCGCTCCTTCTCTGTGTCTTTTGCCGGCTCCTCCTCCTCCCTACTTCCTCTTACTGTCGGGGTTCCTCAAGGATCAGTCCTAGGCCCCCTTCTTTTCTCCTTATACACTGCTCCCATTGGACAAACAATCAGCAGATTCGGCTTTCAGTACCATCTCTATGCTGATGACACCCAATTATACACCTCTGCTCCGGACATCACCCCGGCATTACTACAAAAGACCAGTGATTGTCTTTCCGCCGTCTCTAACATTATGTCCTCCGTCTATCTGAAACTGAACCCGTCAAAATCTGAACTCCTCGTCTTTCCTCCCTCCACTAACCTACCTGTGCCCAATATTGCCATTTCCGTTTGTGGCTCCACCATTACTCCCCAGCAACAAGCCCGCTGTCTTGGGGTCATACTTGATTCAGATCTTTCCTTCACTCCTCACATCAAATCACTCGCTCGTTCATGTCATCTACACCTCAAAAACATCTCAAGAATCAGGACTTTTCTCACCTTTGACTCGGCAAAAACTCTTACTGTCGCTTTTATTCATTCCTGTCTGGATGACTGCAACTCTCTACTTATCTGGCTCCCTCTTACTAAACTCTCCCCTCTCCAATCCGTCCTTAACACAGCAGCCAGGATCATATTCCTCACCAACCGCTACACCGATGCCTCTTCCCTGTGCCAGTCATTGCACTGGTTACCCATCCAATATACACTGTGTTCCAAATTATTATGCAAATAATATTTTCTCAGATTTTCCCAAATTACCTATATGAATTGCAGTCATTGTAATTTTCCAGTCCAATAACTATTAGAGTACAATTGAAAGGTTTTTGTACAAACTGCCTATGATAACAGGATATTTTTAAAAAAATAAAAAACTCAAACTGCGCTCAAAATGCATGTTCCAAATTATTATGCACAGCAGAGTTTTCAACCTTTTCATTTTAATAAAGAACAAAAAAATGGTTATTTTTGAAATTATAAGCATCAGCAGGTTATTACACACTGAAATCAAACAGTTTTCACCTCAAAACTTTATTCTAGGTGATGTTACATTTGCACATAGGACCCCTTGTTGGAAAGAAGCTTCTGAACTCTCTCGTCCATTGAATTTGTCAGGTTTTGGATGGTTTCTGCTTCAATTGTTTTGCATGAGGACAGAATACCCTCCCAGAGCTGTTGCTTAGATGTGAGCTGCCTCCCGCCATCATAGACACTCCTTTTGATGATGCTCCAGAGGTTCTCCATGGGGTTGAGGTCAGGGGAGCATGGGGGTCACACCATAAGTTTGTCCCCTTTTATGCCCTTAGCAGCCAGAGATGCAGATGTGTTATGTGCAGCATGAGACGGGGCATTATCATGCATGAAAATGATCTTGCTGCGGAATGCACGGTTCTTCTTCTTGAACCATGGCAGGAAGTGCTGTTTGAGAAACTCAACATACATTATGGAGTTCATCTTTACCCCTTTAGGGATCCTAAAAGGGCCGACAATCTCTCTCCCCATGATTCCACCCCAAAACATTACTCCACCTCCTCCTTGTTGGCGCCGTAGCCGTGTTTGCATGGGGTGTCCATCAACCAGCCATCCTCCACTCCATCCATCTGGACCATTGAGATCATTTCATGCATGATAATGCCCCGTCTCATGCTGCACATAACACATCTGCATCTCTGGCTGCTATGGGCATAAAAGGGGACAAACTTATGGTGTGGCCCCCATGCTCCCCTGACCTCTACCCCATTGAGAACCTCTGGAGCATCATCAAAAGGACTGTCTATGATGGTGAGAGGCAGTTCACATCTAAGCAACAGCTCTGGGAGGGTATTCTGTCCTCATGGAAAACAATTGAAGCAGAAACCATCCAAAACCTGACAAATTCAATGGACGAGAGAGTTCAGAAGCTCCTTTCGAACAAGGGGTCCTATGTGAAAATGTAACATCACCTAGAATAAAGTTTTGAGTTGAAAACTGTTTGATTTCAGTTTGTAATAACCTGCTAATGCTTATCATTTCACAAATGACCATTTTTTTGTTCTTTATTAAAATGAAAAGGTTGAAAACTCTGCTGTGCATAATAATTTGGAACACAGTGTAGAGTTCAATATAAACTTATCACGCTTACCCACAAAGCGCTCCATGCTTCAGGACCCCCCTACATCTCCTCCCTTGTCTCAGTCTACCACCCTACACGTGCCCTCCGTTCTGCAAATGACTTAAAACTAAAATACTCCATAATCCGAACTTCCCACTCCCGTCTCCAAGATTTCTCGCGTGCTGCGCCAAATCTTTGGAATGCACTACCCAGGACAGTTCGATTAATTCCCAATACCCACAGTTTCAAGCGGACCCTAAAAACCCATTTCTTTAGACTGGCTTATCGCCTCCACACACTATCTGTCCGTCCCAGTTTTCCCCCATATTAAAATCTTCTCTATTTTCAGGTTCATACCATCCATGTACTTAATAGCCTCGGTCAGGACTGCACACATACTGGCAGGCGACCAGTCCATGTATTATTTATATTATTAGTATATCAAGGCTGCATTACACAATATATGTACACTTTACCTTTTGTGTCTCCCCCATTTCCTCATAGACTGTAAGCTTGCGAGCAGCCGGACCCTCACTCCTTTCGATATGAGATATGCTTATTCTGTGTTGTCTGTATAAGACCCCCCTAAAATTTGTAAAGTGCTGCGGAATATGTTGGCGCTATAAAAATAAAAAATTATTATTATTAATTAATGTAATAGTGAGGAAGGGTGTAACCTTCCCCTTGGACTGAAGTAGTTAGAATTACATTTCCCCATAGTTAGGCACTCTCTGAACTGCTATTAGGTCAAGTTATGGGGTTCATTTCAGTGGCGCAGTCAGTGGAGTAAGGGGAAAAGGTAGTGACAGGGATAGACATTGGGCATGTCTAGAGGTTGGAAATAATTCCTTGTTGGGCTGCAGTACTTTTATCAGCCACAAGATGCCACTGCTGGGCATAGTTGTCAGTGAGAGGCAAGCAGATGGCTTAGTGGGTGGAGCCTCTGGGTGTGCTAAAAATAGTTGCAGCCGTTATTTTTGAGTCAGTTGAAGCCCTGTCAGGGACGTGACAGGAAGTCTTATGTGCGGCCGTCCAGGGAAACTGGCTGCTAGGGTAGACGGGGGCTCTCTACCCTCAGACAGTGTATCCGTAGTGTGAATATCTCCTCACACAGGAGTCCCATTAGCCGGCCAGAGAAATTCAACGGAGGTATTGAGGATCCGGGGCACTTCTAGTCTGCAGATAGCAGAGGAAAATAGGACTTCAGGATAAGCCGTGTGGGAGATAAAGGATCTGGGCACACTGTTGCTGGTGAGGAACCGTCTCTTAGGCTAAGGAATAGAAAGAGAGATGCTTCACCCAAAGAGGGCACCAGGGCTGAAGATGATTTTACCACCTGTATGTTAGTCAACAACCTGTTGGGCCTTATCCAATGTACCTGACTGTAAATATTGTAATTACTCCTTTCCTCCAAGTAAAACCCCAGTTATGGTTAATAACTTTGTGTCCTCTGAAATTATTACTGCCCTGGTCCCAGAAGAGAAATGTCTGGAGACAGCCGAGACCGGATGGTGTGAAGTAAGTGAAGAATGTCACATGCACAGCTACACATCAGAAGGCTGTCTGTAAGGTGCCAAAGCAAGCAGGGGCCACAGCTCGCCCACGACTACCTCGCTGGGGCACCTTACAATTAACATCTGCCCCATGGGGTTTTTGTCTTCCACTTTATCAATATGTTACGATATAGTTTGAGCTCGATGAAGTTATATTTTTCTTCAACCCAACAAGAAATAACTACAGTTACACGGTCATATTTCCCTGAGGTGACTAATCACATTTATTGGGTCTCTTCACAGCTATGGTCTCAAAGCAAGGTAATGATTTGGAGAAGGTTTGTACAGAGGAAAGAATCAACCCGGATCAGGTAAAGTATACAGGCGAAACTAGCAGAATAATACTAAAAAAAATAATGCTGCCTCGATATAATGTACTTTATAATATTGCGACTGATGCACTTACAACAACTATAATACTGCCCCCTATATACAAGAATATAACTACTATAATACTGCCCCCTATGTACAAGAATATAACTACTATAGTACTGCCCCTATATACATGAATATAACTACTATAATACTGCCCCTATGTACAAGAATATAACTACTATAATACTGCCCCTTATGTACAAGAATATAACTACTATAATACTGCCCCTATGTACAAGAATATAACTACTATAATAATGCCCCCTATGTACAAGAATATAACTACTATAATACTGCTCCTATGTACAAGAATACAACTACTATAATACTGCCTCCTATATACAAGAATATAACTACTATAATACTGCCCCTATGTACAAGAATATAACTACTATAGTACTGCCCCTATATACATGAATATAACTACTATAATACTGCCCCTATGTACAAGAATATAACTACTATAATACTGCCCCCTATATACAAGAATATAACTACTATAATACTGCCCCTTATGTACAAGAATATAACTACTATAATACTGCCCCCTATGTACAAGAATATAACTACTATAATACTGCCCCCTATATATAAGAATATAACTACTATAATACTGCCCCCTATGTATAAGAATATAACTACTATAATACTGCCCCCTATGTACAAGAATATAACTACTATAACACTGCCCCTATGTACAAGAATATAACTACTATAATACTGCCCCGTATGTACAAGAATATAACTACTATAATACTGCTCCTATGTACAAGAATATAACTACTATAATACTGCTCATATGTACAAGAATATAACTACTATAATACTGCTCCCTATGTACAAGAATATAACTACTATAACACTGCCCCTATGTACAAGAATATAACTACTATAATACTGCCCCCTATGTACAAGAATATAACTACTATAATACTGCTCCTATGTACAAAAATATAACTACTATAATACTGCTCCTATGTACAAAAATATAACTACTATAATACTGCTCCTATGTACAAGAATATAACTACTATAATACTGCCCCCTATGTACAAGAATATAACTACTATAATACTGCTCCTATGTACAAGAATATAACTACTATAATACTGCACCCTATGTACAAGAATATAACTACTATAATACTGCTCCTATGTACAAGAATATAACTACTATAATACTGCTCCTATATACAAGAATATAACTACAATAATACTGCTCCTATGTACAAGAATATAACTACTATAATACTGCTCCTATATACAAGAATATAACTACTATAATACTGCCCCCTATGTACAAGAATATAACTACTATAATACTGCTCCCTATGTACAAGAATATAACTACTATAATACTGCTCCTATGTACAAGAATATAAGTACTCTAATACTGCTCCTATATACAAGAATATAACTACAATAATACTGCTCCTATGTACAAGAATATAACTACTATAATACTGCCCCCTATGTACAAGAATATAACTACTATAATACTGCTCCTATGTACAAGAATATAACTACTATAATACTGCCCCCTATGTACAAGAATATAACTACTATAATACTGCCCCTATGTACAAGAATATAACTACTATAATACTGCTCCTATGTACAAGAATATAACTACTATAATACTGCACCCTATGTACAAGAATATAACTACTATAATACTGCCCCTATGTACAAGAATATAACTACTATAATACTGCCCCTATGTACAAGAATATAACTACTATAATACTGCTCCTATGTACAAGAATATAACTACTATAATACTGCCCCTATGTACAAGAATATAACTACTATAGTACTGCCCCTATATACATGAATATAACTACTATAATACTGCCCCTATGTACAAGAATATAACTACTATAATACTGCCCCCTATGTACAAGAATATAACTACTATAATACTGCCCCTTATGTACAAGAATATAACTACTATAATACTGCCCCTATGTACAAGAATATAACTACTATAATACTGCCCCCTATGTACAAGAATATAACTACTATAATCCTGCCCACTATATACAAGAATATAACTACTATAATACTGCTCCTATGTACAAGAATATAACTACTATAATACTGCCCCTATGTACAAGAATATAACTACTATAATACTGCTCCTATGTACAAGAATATAACTACTATAATACTGCTCCTATGTACAAGAATATAACTAATATAATGCTGCCCCTATGTACAAGAATATAACTACTATAATACTGCTCCTATGTACAAGAATATAACTACTATAATACTGCGCCTATGTACAAGAATATAACTACTATAATACTGCTCCTATGTACAAGAATATAACTACTATAATACTGCCACCTATTTACAAGAATATAACTACTATAATACTGCCCCTATGTACAAGAATATAACTACTATAATACTGCCCAATATGTACAAGAATATAACTACTATAATACTGCTCCCTATGTACAAGAATATAACTACTATAATACTGCTCCTATGTACAAGAATATAACTACAATAATACTGCTCCTATGTACAAGAATATAACTACTATAATACAGCCCCTATGTACAAGAATATAACTACAATAATACTGCTCCTATGTACAAGAATATAACTACTATAATACTGTCCCTATGTACAAGAATATAACTACTATAATACTGCTCCTATGTACAAGAATATAACTACTATAATACTGCTCCTATGTACAAGAATATAACTACTATAATACTGTCCCTATGTACAAGAATATAACTACTATAATACTGCTCCTATGTACAAGAATATAACTAAAATAATACTGCTCCTATGTACAAGAATATAACTACTATAATACAGCCCCTATGTACAAGAATATAACTACAATAATACTGCTCCTATGTACAAGAATATAACTACTATAATACTGTCCCTATGTACAAGAATATAACTACTATAATACTGCTCCTATGTACAAGAATATAACTACTATAATACTGCTCCTATGTACAAGAATATAACTACTATAATACTGCCCCCTATGTACAAGAATATAACTACAATAATACTGCTCCTATGCTCCTATGTACAAGAATATAACTACTATAATACTGCCCCCTATGTACAAGAATATAACTACTATAATATTGCCCCCCTATGTACAAGAATATAACTACTATAATACTGCTCCTATGTACAGGAATATAACTACTATAATACTAACCCCTATGTACAAGAATATAACTACTATAATACTGCTCCTATGTACAAGAATATAACTACTATAATACTGCTCCTATGTACAAGAATATAACTACTATAATACTGTCCTCTATGTACAGGAATATAACTACTATAATGCTGCCCCCTATGTACAAGAATATAACTACTATAATACTGCTCCCTATGTACAAGAATATAACTACTATAATACTGCTCCTATGTACAAGAATATAACTACTATAATACTGCTCCTATGTACAAGAATATAACTACTATAATACTGCTCCCTATGTACAAGAATATAACTACTATAATACTGCTCCTATGTACAAGAATATAACTACTATAATACTGCTCCTATGTACAAGAATATAACTACTATAATACTGTCCTCTATGTACAGGAATATAACTACTATAATGCTGCCCCCTATGTACAAGAATATAACTACTATAATACTGCTCCCTATGTACAAGAATATAACTACTATAATACTGCTCCTATGTACAAGAATATAACTACTATAATACTGCTCCTATGTACAAGAATATAACTACTATAATACTGCCCCTATGTACAAGAATATAACTACTATAATACTGCTCCTATGTACAAGAATATAACTACTATAATGCTGCTCCTATGTACAAGAATATAACTAATATAATGCTGCCCCTATGTACAAGAATATAACTACTATAATACTGCTCCTATGTACAAGAATATAACTACTATAATACTGCTCCTATGTACAAGAATATAACTACTATAATACTGCTCCTATGTACAAGAATATAACTACTATAATACTGCCACCTATTTACAAGAATATAACTACTATAATACTGCCCCTATGTACAAGAATATAACTACTATAATACTGCCCAATATGTACAAGAATATGACTACTATAATACTGCTCCCTATGTACAAGAATATAACTACTATAATACTGCTCCTATGTACAAGAATATAACTACAATAATACTGCTCCTATGTACAAGAATATAACTACTATAATACTGTCCCTATGTACAAGAATATAACTACTATAATACTGCTCCTATGTACAAGAATATAACTACAATAATACTGCTCCTATGTACAAGAATATAACTACTATAATACTGTCCTCTATGTACAGGAATATAACTACTATAATGCTGCCCCCTATGTACAAGAATATAACTACTATAATACTGCTCCCTATGTACAAGAATATAACTACTATAATACTGCTCCTATGTACAAGAATATAACTACTATAATACTGCTCCTATGTACAAGAATATAACTACTATAATACTGCTCCTATGTACAAGAATATAACTACTATAATACTGTCCTCTATGTACAGGAATATAACTACTATAATGCTGCCCCCTATGTACAAGAATATAACTACTATAATACTGCTCCCTATGTACAAGAATATAACTACTATAATACTGCTCCTATGTACAAGAATATAACTACTATAATACTGCTCCTATGTACAAGAATATAACTACTATAATACTGCCCCTATGTACAAGAATATAACTACTATAATACTGCTCCTATGTACAAGAATATAACTACTATAATGCTGCTCCTATGTACAAGAATATAACTAATATAATGCTGCCCCTATGTACAAGAATATAACTACTATAATACTGCTCCTATGTACAAGAATATAACTACTATAATACTGCTCCTATGTACAAGAATATAACTACTATAATACTGCTCCTATGTACAAGAATATAACTACTATAATACTGCCACCTATTTACAAGAATATAACTACTATAATACTGCCCCTATGTACAAGAATATAACTACTATAATACTGCCCAATATGTACAAGAATATAACTACTATAATACTGCTCCCTATGTACAAGAATATAACTACTATAATACTGCTCCTATGTACAAGAATATAACTACAATAATACTGCTCCTATGTACAAGAATATAACTACTATAATACAGCCCCTATGTACAAGAATATAACTACAATAATACTACTCCTATGTACAAGAATATAACTACTATAATACTGTCCCTATGTACAAGAATATAACTACTATAATACTGCTCCTATGTACAAGAATATAACTACAATAATACTGCTCCTATGTACAAGAATATAACTACTATAATACAGCCCCTATGTACAAGAATATAACTACAATAATACTGCTCCTATGTACAAGAATATAACTACTATAATACTGTCCCTATGTACAAGAATATAACTACTATAATACTGTCCTCTATGTACAGGAATATAACTACTATAATGCTGCCCCCTATGTACAAGAATATAACTACTATAATACTGCTCCTATGTACAAGAATATAACTACTATAATACTGCTCCTATGTACAAGAATATAACTACTATAATACTGTCCTCTATGTACAGGAATATAACTACCATAATGCTGCCCCCTATGTACAAGAATATAACTACTATAATACTGCTCCCTATGTACAAGAATATAACTACTATAATACTGCTCCTATGTACAAGAATATAACTACTATAATACTGCTCCTATGTACAAGAATATAACTACTATAATACTGCCCCTATGTACAAGAATATAACTACTATAATACTGCTCCTATGTACAAGAATATAACTACTATAATGCTGCTCCTATGTACAAGAATATAACTACTATAATACTGCTCCTATGTACAAGAATATAACTACTATAATACTGCCACCTATTTACAAGAATATAACTACTATAATACTGCCCCTATGTACAAGAATATAACTACTATAATACTGCCCAATATGTACAAGAATATAACTACTATAATACTGCTCCCTATGTACAAGAATATAACTACTATAATACTGCTCCTATGTACAAGAATATAACTACAATAATACTGCTCCTATGTACAAGAATATAACTACTATAATACAGCCCCTATGTACAAGAATATAACTACAAGAATACTGCTCCTATGTACAAGAATATAACTACTATAATACTGTCCCTATGTACAAGAATATAACTACTATAATACTGCTCCTATGTACAAGAATATAACTACAATAATACTGCTCCTATGTACAAGAATATAACTACTATAATACAGCCCCTATGTACAAGAATATAACTACAATAATACTGCTCCTATGTACAAGAATATAACTACTATAATACTGTCCCTATGTACAAGAATATAACTACTATAATACTGCTCCTATGTACAAGAATATAACTACTATAATACTGCTCCTATGTACAAGAATATAACTACTATAATACTGCCCCCTATGTACAAGAATATAACTACTATAATACTGCTCCTATGTACAAGAATATAACTACAATAATACTGCTCCTATGTACAAGAATATAACTACTATAATACAGCCCCTATGTACAAGAATATAACTACAATAATACTGCTCCTATGTACAAGAATATAACTACTATAATACTGCTCCCTATGTACAAGAATATAACTACTATAATACTGCTCCTATGTACAAGAATATAACTACAATAATACTGCTCCTATGTACAAGAATATAACTACTATAATACAGCCCCTATGTACAAGAATATAACTACAATAATACTGCTCCTATGTACAAGAATATAACTACTATAATACTGTCCCTATGTGCAAGAATATAACTACTATAATACTGCTCCTATGTACAAGAATATAACTACTATAATACTGCTCCCTATGTACAAGAATATAACTACTATAATACTGCCCCTTATGTACAAGAATATAACTACTATAATACTGCCCCTATGTACAAGAATATAACTACTATAATACTGCCCCCTATGTACAAGAATATAACTACTATAATACTGCCCTCTATATACAAGAATATAACTACTATAATACTGCCCCTATGTACAGGAATATAACTACTATAATACTGCCCCTATGTACAAGAATATAACTACTATAATACTGCCCCCTATGTACAAGAATATAACTACTATAATACTGCCCCCTATGTACAAGAATATAACTACTATAATACTGCTCCTATGTACAAGAATATAACTACTATAATACTGCTCCCTATGTACAAGAATATAACTACTATAATACTGCCCCTATGTACAAGAATATAACTACAATAATACTGCTCCTATGTACAAGAATATAACTACTATAATACTGCCCCCTTTGTACAAGAATATAACTACTATAATACTGCCCCCTATGTACAAGAATATAACTACTATAATACTGCCCCTTATGTACAAGAATATAACTACTATAATACTGCCCCTATGTACAAGAATATAACTACTATAATACTGCCCCCTATGTACAAGAATATAACTACTATAATACTGCTCCTATATACAAGAATATAAGTACTTGTAGTGCCGGCGTCCCTGCCCTCTGCTAGGCAGGGACGCTGTTCCCCTCACCGCTCTGCTCCGTGCCCGGCGTCCCTCTCCCGCTCTGCTGGCAGCGCGCGCTCCTTCCCGGCCACTGTGCTTAGGGCGCGCGCGTGCGCCCTCCCTCCCTCTTAAAGGGGCCGCGCGCGCCGTCCTAAGGAGTCCCCGGCCAATGGCCGGAGGACTTTACCGTATATAAGGCACCTCCTCCAAAATGGAGGTGCCCGAGCAATGTTGTTTGCACCTGTGTCTCACCTGTGCTTCAGCCCTCAGGTCCCGTTGCCAGTTACCTGCCAGTTACCTGCCAGATTCCTGCCTGATTACTTGCTACCTGCCTGCTAGTCTGAGGTCCGACGGTCTGCCTTACTAATCCTGTCAGTCTGTCTATGGACCAGCTTGCCCGCTCACCTGGGAGCGCACATCTGCTACCTGCCTGCTAGCCTACCTGGAGGCTCCGCCGTCACGTGCTGTGACCACCTGCCTGTCCAGTGACTCCTGCCCGCTCACCTGGGAGCGCTCTTCTGCTACCTGTCTGTTTGCCTACCCGGAGGCTCTGCCGTCATGTGCTGTGACCACCTGCCTGTCCAGAGACTTCTGCCCGCTCACCTGGGAGCGCTCATCTGTCGCCTGTCCGCTGGTCTTCCTGTAGGCTCCGCCGTCACATGCTGTGACCACCCGTTCATCCAGAGACTCTCGCCTGCTCACCTGGGAGCTCACGTCTATCTTCAGCCGCCACAGGTCGTACCAATCCTATACCTAGAGACTGCCCCGGTCACTTGCCGTGACCTCCAGCCCGTTCTCTCAGAGACTGTCCCGTTCACTCAGAGACTGTCCCGTTCACCTGCTGAGACTTCCAGCCCGTCTTCCCTGGTCGCCACCCGCTCCCTTACAAGGACCGCCTCCTTGTATAGTAGCTCTGAGGTTCCGCCTCCCAGACCCGTTACAGTTTGCTCTCGGACCTGTGTCATGAACTGTCCCGTCAAAGGTCCCAACAGGAGTCCATCCTGGGTCACCTGCGGAATGTCAATACTCGCCTGGACACTCTGACTGCTCCACCAGCAACCTCCGCCAGTGCCATGTCTCGCAATCCGGCAGCTCCGCTGCCCACTAATACCATGGTATCCTACCCTGGACCCCGACTTTCTGCACCTCCTCGCTTCGGAGGCGACTCCGCCCAGGCTCGGGGCTTCATAAATCAGTGCACCCTGCACTTTGAACTTTTGTCCCACCAGTTTAACTCCGACCGAGCCAAAATTGCATTCATCATGTCCCATCTCACCGGGGAGGCCCTGGCCTGGCTAAATCCTCTATGGGAGAGAGGAGACCCCCTGGTGTCCAACTTGCCTGCTTTTCTCACGGCTTTCCGGAAAGTCTTCGACGAACCCGGACGGAAGACCTCATCCGCATCATCGTTGCTACGCCTCCGTCAGGAAAGTCTCACCGTGGGCCAATATGCCATACGGTTCCGTACCCTTGCCTCGGAACTGGCCTGGGATAACGACGCTCTGGTTTCCGTCTTCTGGGAGGGTCTGTCCGGCCGTATTAAAGATGAACTTGCCGGTCGGGACATTCCTACCACTCTCGATGACTTAATAACTCTTGCCACCCGGATTGACCTACGGTTCCAGGAGCGTGCCAGAGAGGTCACCCGTGAGAGGAGGTTACCACGTCTAGCTCCTACTTTTCAGAAACCCGTCACTCCGTCTGTCTCTAACCAGGTACACCCTCCTGAGCCTATGCAGGTCGACCAGACCAAGATGGTCAAGACCCGTCAGGACTTACGTCGTGCCGAGGGGACCTGCTTCTACTGTGGCAGTAAGGAGCACCGGATCCGTGCCTGCCCGGAGAGATCGGGAAACGCCTGTGTCTAGGTTCGCTCAGAGAGGTCCACCTAGACGAGAATAAATCCTCTCCATCCCTGCTGTTGTCAGTTTCAATCATCTACGGGGAGAACCGTTATTTCGAACTAGCCCAACTGGACTCTGGAGCAGCCGGGAATCTTATTTCACAGTCCCTGGTAGAGAAATACCGCATCCCCACCAAACCTCTGGCTGTACCCTTGTCTGTTGCTGCCGTGGATGGGGGGCTCTTACCACGCCCCATCCAACTCATCACCGAATCCATTACTCTGCAGGTGGGAATGCTGCATTCTGAAAGTATCTCCTTCCATGTTCTGCCTGGACTCTCTCACGCCCTCTTGCTAGGCCTACCTTGGCTCCAGAAACATGCACCCGTTCTTGACTGGCAGACCGGAGAAGTCCTTCGCTGGGGACAGGGCTGCCATCAGACCTGTCTGGTTCCCGTTCATCCCGTCCGTCCTTCTCCTACCCCAGCTAATCTACCTGGACTTCCGACTCCTTATTGGTCTTATGCTGATGTCTTTAATAAAAAGGAGGCAGAGACACTACCCCCTCATAGACCATACGACTGTCCTATCGACCTGTTACCTGGTACTTCTCCTCCCCGTGGGCGTATTTATCCATTATCCGCTGCTGAGACCCGGTCGATGTCCGAATATATTGAGGAGAATCTGGCCAGGGGATTCATTCGGAAATCTACCTCCCCGGCGGGAGCAGGCTTCTTTTTCGTCAAAAAGAAGGACGGCTCTCTCCGTCCCTGTATAGACTATAGAGGCCTTAACCAGATCACGGTGAAGAATAAGTACCCCCTTCCGCTCATTCCGGAGTTATTTGATCGTCTGAGGGGGGCTAGAATCTTCACCAAACTGGACCTCCGTGGGGCGTACAACCTGGTTCGTATCCGTCAGGGGGATGAATGGAAGACGGCATTCAACACCCGGGACGGCCACTATGAATATCTGTAATGCCCTTTGGTCTCTGTAACGCTCCTGCCGTCTTTCAAGAGTTGGTCAATGACATCTTCCGGGACCTTCTCTACTCCTGCGTAGTGGTGTACCTGGACGACATCTTGGTCTTCTCTCCGGATCTCCAGACTCACCGGAGGGACGTTCGTCAGGTCCTGCTCAGGCTCAGGCAGAACCATCTCTACGCTAAATATGAGAAGTGCCTCTTTGAGCAGACCTCGCTTCCGTTTCTGGGCTACATTATCTCTCAGACCGGCCTACAAATGGATACTGAGAAACTGTCTGCCATCGAGAAATGGCCCCGACCAGAGGGGTTGAAGGCTATTCAACGGTTCCTGGGCTTCGCCAACTATTACCGCCTCTTCATCCCGCACTTCTCTTCCCGGACTGCCCCAATTTCCGCACTCACCCGTAAGGGTACTAATCCCAAAGAGTGGCCGCCCGAAGCAGAGGAGGCCTTTCTTTCCCTAAAACAGGCCTTCTCTTCCGCCCCGGTGCTGCATCGCCCGGACGGCAACAAGCAGTTCTTCCTGGAAGTTGACGCCTCCTCCTCTGGAGCCGGAGCGGTACTTACTCAAAAATCATCTTCCGGGAGAATGGTAACTTGTGGCTTCTTCTCCAAACTCTTCTCCTCTTCTGAGCGCAACTATTCCATAGGAGACCGAGAGTTATTGGCCATCAAACTGGCGTTGGAGGAGTGGCGTTACCTACTCGAGAGGGCTCTTCATCCGGTAATAATTTACACTGACCACAAGAACTTGGCTTACCTCCAGCATGCCCAGAGACTTAACCCGCGCCAAGCCCGGTGGTCCTTGTTTTTTGCTCGTTTTGATTTTGTCCTTCATTTTCGCCCGGCTGACAAAAACGTCAAAGCAGACGCCTTGTCCCGATCCTTTCTGGTGTCCGATCTCGAGGAAGAACCTAAACATATCATCGATCCCGCCAGAGTAATGCAGGTGGCTCCCGTGAGTCTAAATCGTCTCCCTCCCGGTAAGACGTTTGTTTCAGTACCTGATCGGGAGAAGATCCTACACTGGGGCCATTCGTCTAAACTAGCTGGCCACGCCGGTCAGAAAAAGACCCTCCAGCTTATTGCCCGGCACTATTGGTGGCCTACCCTGCACAAGGACATAATAGACTTTGTTTCTGCCTGTGTGTCCTGCGCCCGCAACAAAGTCCCGAGACATCTGCCAGCCGGTCGCCTCCTTCCTCTTCCAGTACCTGCTGCCCCCTGGCAGCATATAGCAATGGACTTTATAACTGATCTCCCCGTCTCTGCCGGTTGTACGGTCATTTGGGTGGTCGCTGACCGCTTTTCCAAGATGGCTCACTTTATTCCCCTGCCAGGCCTTCCGTCTGCACCCAAGTTAGCTAAAGACTTTATCCGCCACATCTTCCGTCTTCATGGCCTGCCCCTCCACATCGTGTCGGATCGTGGGGTACAGTTCACCTCACGTTTCTGGAGAGCCACTTGTAAACTACTAGACGTCACCCTGGACTTCTCTTCCGCTTACCACCCACAGTCCAATGGTCAAGTGGAGCGGATCAATCAAAACCTGACCAGTTACCTCCGGCACTTCGTTAATGCCCACCATTCTGACTGGGTGGATCTCCTACCATGGGCCGAGTTCTCTTATAATAATCACGAGAGCGAATCCTCCTCCAAATCCCCGTTTTTTGTAGTCTTTGGTCAGCATCCTCGGATTCCTTTTCCTGTCTCCACCTCTGTGGACAACCCGGCTGCGGAATCTCTCGTTAGCAAATTTTCCTCCATATGGGAGAGTACCCGGTCCGCACTCCTTCTGTCATCCGAGCGTATGAAAAGACACGCTGACAAAAAACGCCTGGATCCTCCACAATTTCGTCCAGGAGATAAAGTCTGGCTCTCATCTAAATATGTTCGACTCAAGATACCTTCTTACAAGTTAGGGCCTCGGTTCATCGGTCCTCTGGAGGTCATCAGTCAGATCAACCCGGTGGCCTATAAATTGAAACTCCCGGCCAACTTACGGATCCCCAACTCCTTCCATGTATCTCTCCTCAAACCCGTGGTGCTTAACTCCTTTTCCAAGTCTACAGGTACGCCTCCTGCTCCGGTTTCTGCTGAGGACGAGTTTGAGGTAGAGAACATTCTTGCCACCAAAAGGGTAAGAGGAAAGACCTTTTTTCTGGTAGATTGGAAGGGGTTTGGTCCTGAGGAGAGAACGTGGGAGCCCCGGGAGAACATCCATGCCCCTCTCATCCTAGCTAAATTTCTATCTGGCCTAAAAAAGGGGGGGCCTAAAGGGGGGGGTACTGTAGTGCCGGCGTCCCTGCCCTCTGCTAGGCAGGGACGCTGTTCCCCTCACCGCTCTGCTCCGTGCCCGGCGTCCCTCTCCCGCTCTGCTGGCAGCGCGCGCTCCTTCCCGGCCACTGTGCTTAGGGCGCGCGCGCGCGCCCTCCCTCCCTCTTAAAGGGGCCGCGCGCGCCGTCCTAAGGAGTCCCCGGCCAATGGCCGGAGGACTTTACCGTATATAAGGCACCTCCTCCAAAATGGAGGTGCCCGAGCAATGTTGTTTGCACCTGTGTCTCACCTGTGCTTCAGCCCTCAGGTCCCGTTGCCAGTTACCTGCCAGTTACCTGCCAGATTCCTGCCTGATTACTTGCTACCTGCCTGCTAGTCTGAGGTCCGATGGTCTGCCTTACTAATCCTGTCAGTCTGTCTAAGGACCAGCCTGCCCGCACACCTGGGAGCGCACATCTGATACCCGCCAGCTTGTCTGAGGTCCGACGGTCTGCCTTACTAATCCTGTCAGTCTGTCTAAGGACCAGCCTGCCCGCTCACCTGGGAGCGCACATCAGCTACCTGCCTGCCTGAGGTCCGACGGTCTGCCTTCCAACTCCTGTCAGTCTGTCTATGGACCAGCTTGCCCGCTCACCTGGGAGCGCTCTTCTGCTACCTGTCTGTTTGCCTACCCGGAGGCTCTGCCGTCACGTGCTGTGACCACCCGCCTGTCCAGAGACTTCTGCCCGCTCACCTGGGAGCGCTCATCTGTCGCCTGTCCGCTGGTCTTCCTGGAGGCTCCGCCGTCACATGCTGTGACCACCCGTTCATCCAGAGACTCTCGCCTGCTCACCTGGGAGCTCACGTCTATCTTCAGCCGCCACAGGTCGTACCAACCCTATACCTAGAGACTGCCCCGGTCACTTGCCGTGACCTCCAGCCCGTTCTCTCAGAGACTGTTCCGTTCACTCAGAGACTGTCCCGTTCACCTGCTGAGACTTCCAGCCCGTCTTCCCTGGTCGCCACCCGCTCCCTTACAAGGACCGCCTCCTTGTATAGTAGCTCTGAGGTTCCGCCTCCCAGACCCGTTACAGTACTCTAATACTGCTCCTATATACAAGAATATAACTACAATAATACTGCTCCTATGTACAAGAATATAACTACTATAATACTGCCCCCTATGTACAAGAATATAACTACTATAATACTGCTCCTATGTACAAGAATATAACTACTATAATACTGCACCCTATGTACAAGAATATAACTACTATAATACTGCCCCTATGTACAAGAATATAACTACTATAATACTGCTCCTATGTACAAGAATATAACTACTATAACACTGCCCCTATGTACAAGAATATAACTACTATAATACTGCCCCTATGTACAAGAATATAACTACTATAATACTGCCCCCTATGTACAAGAATATAACTACTATAATACTGCCCCCTATGTACAAGAATATAACTACTATAATACTGTCCCTATGTACAAGAATATAACTACTATAATACTGCCCCTATGTACAAGAATATAACTACTATAATACTGCCCCCTATGTACAAGAATATAACTACTATAATACTGCCCCCTATGTACAAGAATATAACTACTATAATACTGCCCCCTATGTACAAGAATATAACTACTATAATACTGCCCCTATGTACAAGAATATAACTACTATAATACTGCCCCTATGTACAAGAATATAACTACTATAATACTGCCCCCTATGTACAAGAATATAACTACTATAGTACTGCCCTCTATATACAAGAATATAACTACTATAATACTGCCCCTCTGTACAAGAATATAACTACTATAATACTGCCCTCTGTACAAGAATATAACTACTATAATACTGCCTTCTATATACAAGAATATAACTACTATAATACTGCCCTCTATATACAAGAATATAACTACTATAATACTGCTCCTATGTACAAGAGTATAACTACTATAATACTGCCCCTATGTACATGAATATAACTACTATAATACTGCCCTCTATATACAAAAATATAACTACTATAATACTGCCCCTATGTACAAGAATATAACTACTATAATACTGCTCCCTATGTACAAGAATATAACTACTATAATACTGCCCCTATGTACATGAATATAACTACTATAATACTGCCCTCTATATACAAGAATATAACTACTATAATACTGCCCCCTATGTACAAGAATATAACTACTATAATACTGCTCCCTATGTACAAGAATATAACTACTATAATACTGCTCCTATGTACAAGAATATAACTACTATAATACTGCTCCTATGTACAAGAAAATAACTACTATAATACTGCCCCCTATGTACAAGAATATAACTACTATAATACTGCTCCTATGTACAAGAATATACTATAATACTGCTCCCTATGTAGAAGAATATAACTACTATAGTACTGCCCCTATGTACATGAATATAACTACTATAATACTGCCCTCTATATACAAGAATATAACTACTATAATACTGCCCCTATGTACAAGAATATAACTACTATAATACTGCTCCTATGTACAAGAATATAACTACTCTAATACTGCTCCTATGTACAATGATATAACTACTATAATACTGCCCCTATGTACAAGAATATAACTACTATAATACTGCTCCCTATGTACAAGAATATAACTACTATAATACTGCCCCTATGTACAAGAATATAACTACTATAATACTGCTCCCTATGCACAAGAATATAACTACTATAATACTGCTCCTATGTACAATGATATAACTACTATAATACTGCCCCTATGTACAAGAATATAACTACTATAATACTGCTCCCTATGTACAAGAATATAACTACTATAATACTGCTCCTATGTACAAAAATATAACTACTATAATACTGCTCCTATGTACAAGAATATAACTACTATAATACTGCTCCCTATGTACAAGAATATAACTACTATAATACTGCTCCTATGTACAAGAATATAACTACTATAATACTCCTCCTTTGTACAAGAATATAATTACTATAATACTGCCCCCTATATACAAGAATATAACTACTATAATACTGCCCCCTATGTACAAGAATATAACTACTATAATACTGCTCCTATGTACAAGAATATAACTACTATAATACTGACCCTATGTACAAGAATATAACTACTATAATACTGCTCCTATGTACAAAAATATAACTACTATAATACTGGTCCTATGTACAAGAATATAACTACTATAATACTGCTCCCTATGTACAAGAATATAACTACTATAATACTGCTCCTTTGTACAAGAATATAACTACTATAATACTGCCCCCTATATACAAGAATATAACTACTATAATACTGCCCCCTATGTACAAGAATATAACTACTATAATACTGCTCCTATGTACAAAAATATAACTACTATAATATTGCTCCTATGTACAAGAATATAACTACTATAATACTGCTCCCTATGTACAAGAATATAACTACTATAATACTGCTCCTTTGTACAAGAATATAACTACTATAATACTGCCCCCTATATACAAGAATATAACTACTATAATACTGCCCCCTATGTACAAGAATATAACTACTATAATACTGCTCCTATGTACAAGAATATAACTACTATAATACTGCTCCCTATGTACAAGAATATAACTACTATAATACTGCTCCTTTGTACAAGAATATAACTACTATAATACTGCCCCCTATATACAAGAATATAACTACTATAATACTGCCCCCTATGTACAAGAATATAACTACTATAGTACTGCCCCTATGTACAAGAATATAACTACTATAATACTGCCCCCTATGTACAAGAATATAACTACTATAATACTGCCCCTATATACAAGAATATAACTACTATAATACTGCCCCTATATACAAGAATATAACTACTATAATACTGCTCCTATGTACAAGAATATAACTACTATAATACTGCACCCTATGTACAAGAATATAACTACTATAATACTGCCCCTATGTACAAGAATATAACTACTATAATACTGCACCCTATGTACAAGAATATAACTACTATAATACTGCCCCTATGTACAAGAATATAACTACTATAATACTGCCCCTATGTACAAGAATATAACTACTATAATACTGCTCCTATGCACAAGAATATAACTACTATAATACTGCCCCTATGTACAAGAATATAACTACTATAATACTGCCCCCTATATACAAGAATACAACTACTATAATACTGTCCCCTATGTACAAGAATATAACTACTATAACACTGCCCCTATGTACAAGAATATAACTACTATAACACTGCCCCTATGTACAAGAATATAACTACTATAATACTGCCCCTATGTACAAGAATATAACTACTATAATACTGCCCCCTATGTACAAGAATATAACTACTATAATACTGCTCCCTATGTACAAGAATATAACTACTATAGTACTGCCCTCTATATACAAGAATATAACTACTATAATACTGCTCCTCTGTACAAGAATATAAGTACTATAATACTGCCCTCTATATACAAGAATATAACTACTATAATACTGCCCCTATGTACATGAATATAACTACTATAATACTGCCCCTATGTACAAGAATATAACTACTATAATACTGCCCCCTATGTACAAGAATATAACTACTATAATACTGCTCCTATGTACAAGAATATAACTACTATAATACTGCCCCCTATGTACAAGAATATAACTACTATAATACTGCTCCCTATGTACAAGAATATAACTACTATAGTACTGCCCCTATGTACATGAATATAACTACTATAATACTGCCCTCTATATACAAGAATATAACTACTATAATACTGCCCCCTATGTACAAGAATATAACTACTATAATACTGCTCCCTATGTACAAGAATATAACTACTATAATACTGCTCCTATGTACAAGAGTATAACTACTATAATACTGCTCCTATGTACAAGAATATAACTACTATAATACTGCCCCCTATGTACAAGAATATAACTACTATAATACTGCTCCTATGTACAAGAATATACTATAATACTGCTCCCTATGTACAAGAATATAACTACTATAGTACTGCCCCTATGTACATTTATATAACTACTATAATACTGCCCTCTATATACAAGGATATAACTACTATAATACTGCCCCTATGTACAAGAATATAACTACTATAATACTGCTCCCTATGCACAAGAATATAACTACTATAATACTGCTCCTATGTACAAGAATATAACTACTATAATACTGCCCCTATGTACAAGAATATAACTACTATAATACTGCTCCTATGTACAAAAATATAACTACTATAATACTGCTCCTATGTACAAGAATATAACTACTATAATACTGCTCCCTATGTACAAGAATATAACTACTATAATACTGCTCCTTTGTACAAGAATATAACTACTATAATACTGCCCCCTATATACAAGAATATAACTACTATAATACTGCCCCCTATGTACAAGAATATAACTACTATAATACTGCTCCTTTGTACAAGAATATAACTACTATAATACTGCCCCCTATATACAAGAATATAACTACTATAATACTGCCCCCTATGTACAAGAATATAACTACTATAATACTGCTCCTATGTACAAGAATATAACTACTATAATACTGCTCCCTATGTACAAGAATATAACTACTATAATACTGCTCCTTTGTACAAGAATATAACTACTATAATACTGCCCCCTATATACAAGAATATAACTACTATAATACTGCCCCCTATGTACAAGAATATAACTACTATAGTACTGCCCCTATGTACAAGAATATAACTACTATAATACTGCCCCCTATGTACAAGAATATAACTACTATAATACTGCCCCTATATACAAGAATATAACTACTATAATACTGCCCCTATATACAAGAATATAACTACTATAATACTGCCCCTATGTACAAGAATATAACTTCTATAATACTGCTCCTATGTTCAAGAATATAACTACTATAATACTGCACCCTATGTACAAGAATATAACTACTATAATACTGCCCCCTATGTACAAGAATATAACTACTATAATACTGCCCCTATGTACAAGAATATAACTACTATAATACTGCCCCCTATGTACAAGAATATAACTACTATAATACTGCTCCTATGTACAGGAATATAAGTACTATAATACTGCTCCTATGTACAAGAATATAACTACTATAATACTGCACCCTATGTACAAGAATATAACTACTATAATACTGCCCCTATGTACAAGAATATAACTTCTATAATACTGCTCCTATGTACAAGAATATAACTACTATAATACTGCACCCTATGTACAAGAATATAACTACTATAATACTGCCCCTATGTACAAGAATATAACTACTATAATACTGCCCCTATGTACAAGAATATAACTACTATAATACTGCTCCTATGCACAAGAATATAACTACTATAATACTGCCCCTATGTACAAGAATATAACTACTATAATACTGCCCCCTATATACAAGAATACAACTACTATAATACTGTCCCCTATGTACAAGAATATAACTACTATAACACTGCCCCTATGTACAAGAATATAACTACTATAACACTGCCCCTATGTACAAGAATATAACTACTATAATACTGCCCCTATGTACAAGAATATAACTACTATAATACTGCCCCCTATGTACAAGAATATAACTACTATAATACTGCTCCCTATGTACAAGAATATAACTACTATAGTACTGCCCTCTATATACAAGAATATAACTACTATAATACTGCTCCTCTGTACAAGAATATAAGTACTATAATACTGCCCTCTATATACAAGAATATAACTACTATAATACTGCCCCTATGTACATGAATATAACTACTATAATACTGCCCTCTATATACAAGAATATAACTACTATAATACTGCCCCTATGTACAAGAATATAACTACTATAATACTGCTCCCTATGTACAAGAATATAACTACTATAATACTGCCCCTATGTACAAGAATATAACTACTATAATACTGCCCCTATGTACAAGAATATAAGTACTATAATACTGCTCCTTATGTACAAGAATATAGCTACTATAATACTGCCTCCTATGTACAAGAATATAACTACAATAATACTGCCTCCTATGTACAAGAATATAACTACTATAATACTGCCCCTATGTACAAGAATATAAGTACTATAATACTGCTCCTTATGTACAAGAATATAACTACTATAATACTGCTCCTATGTACAAGAATATAACTACTATAATACTGCCTCCTATGTACAAGAATATAACTACTATAATACTGCTCCCTATGTACAAGAATATAACTACTATAATACTGCCTCCTATGTACAAGAATATAACTACTATAATATTGCTCCTATGTACAAGAATATAACTACTATAATACTGCCTCCTATGTACAAGAATATAACTACTATAATACTGCCCCCTATGTACAGGAATATAACTACTATAATACTGCTCCCTATGTACAAGAATATAACTACTATAATACTGTCCCTATGTACAAGAATATAACTACTATAATACTGCTCCCTATGTACAAGAATATAAGTACTATAATACTGCTCCTTATGTACAAGAATATAACTACTATAATACTGCTCCTATGTACAAGAATATAACTACTATAATACTGCCTCCCATGTACAAGAATATAACTACTATAATACTGCTCCTATGTACAAGAATATAACTACTATAATACTGCCTCCTATGTACAAGAATATAACTACTATAATACTGCTCCTTATGTACAAGAATATAACTACTATAATACTGCCCCTATGTACAAGAATATAACTACTATAATACTGCCCCCTATGTACAAGAATATAACTACTATAATACTGCTCCTATGTACAAGAATATAACTACTATAATACTGCTCCTATGTACAAGAATATAACTACTATAATACTGCCTCCTATGTACAAGAATATAACTACTATAATACTGCTCCCTATGTACAAGAATATAAGTACTATAATACTGCTCCTTATGTACAAGAATATAACTACTATAATACTGCCCCTATGTACAAGAATATAACTACTATAATACTGCCTCCTATGTACAAGAATATAACTACTATAATACTGCTCCCTATGTACAAGAATATAAGTACTATATTACTGCTCCTTATGTACAAGAATATAACTACTATAATACTGCCCCTATGTACAAGAATATAACTACTATAATACTGCCCCCTATGTACAAGAATATAACTACTATAATACTGCCCCTATGTACAAGAATATAACTACTATAATACTGCCCCCTATGTACAAGAATATAAGTACTATAATACTGCTCCTTATGTACAAGAATATAACTACTATAATACTGCCCCTATGTACAAGAATATAACTACTATAATACTGCTCCTATGTACAAGAATATAACTACTATAATACTGCCCCCTATGTACAAGAATATAACTATTATAATACTGCTCCTATGTACAAGAATATAACTACTATAATACTGTCCCCTATATACAAGAATATAACTACTATAATACTGCCCCCTATATACAAGAATATAACTACTATAATACTGCCCCTATGTACAAGAATATAACTACTATAATACTGCTCCTATGTACAAGAATATAACTGCTATAATACTGTCCCTATGTACAAGAATATAACTACTATAATACTGCCCCTATGTACAAGAATATATCTACTATAATACTGCCCCTATGTACAAGAATATAACTACTATAATACTGCTCCTATATACAAGAATATAACTACTATAATACTGTCCCCTATATACAAGAATATAACTACTATAATACTGTCCCCTATATACAAGAATATAACTACTATAATACTGCCCCCTATATACAAGAATATAACTACTATAATACTGCCCCCTATATACAAGAATATAACTACTATAATACTGCCCCTATGTACAAGAATATAACTACTATAATACTGCTCCTATGTACAAGAATATAACTGCTATAATACTGTCCCTATGTACAAGAATATAACTACTATAATACTGCTCCTATGTACAAGAATATAACTACTATAATACTGCCCCTATGTACAAGAATATAACTACTATAATACTGCTCCTATGTACAAGAATATAACTGCTATAATACTGTCCCTATGTACAAGAATATAACTACTATAATACTGCCCCTATGTACAAGAATATATCTACTATAATACTGCCCCTATGTACAAGAATATAACTACTATAATACTGCTCCTATATACAAGAATATAACTACTATAATACTGTCCCCTATATACAAGAATATAACTACTATAATACTGTCCCCTATATACAAGAATATAACTACTATAATACTGCCCCCTATATACAAGAATATAACTACTATAATACTGCCCCCTATATACAAGAATATAACTACTATAATACTGCCCCTATGTACAAGAATATAACTACTATAATACTGCTCCTATGTACAAGAATATAACTGCTATAATACTGTCCCTATGTACAAGAATATAACTACTATAATACTGCTCCTATGTACAAGAATATAACTACTATAATACTGCCCCTATGTACAAGAATATAACTACTATAATACTGCTCCTATATACAAGAATATAACTACTATAATACTGTCCCTATGTACAAGAATATAACTACTATAATACTGCCCCTATGTACAAGAATATAACTACTATAATACTGCCCCCTATGTACAAGAATATAGAGTGCTTTGAAAAGATCTTCATACTATGTGACCTGTTCCACATTTTTTATTGGGATTTTCTGTGATTTCACGATGTTACAAGTATTTGTGATGTGAAAATGAAATGATACGAGGTTTTTTATATATTTAAAAAATGTAAATATGAACATTGTGCATTTGTTTTCAGCCCCCTGAGTCAGTACTTTGTAGGACCACCTTTCTCTGCTGCAGTCTTTTGGGGTCTGTCTCTCCAGCTTTGCACACTCGCTCTGGCTCAGTGATTGGACGGAGACATCTGTGATCAGGGGTGGATTAAGAGTAGCAAGGGCCCCCCCACACACACACACATCTGATGTATCATGTGACATGTCACATGATCCCCTGTGACAGATCATGTGATAGTTCACGTGAAATTAATTTGGCACAATATTAATAATAATATTTTTTTTACATTAATTGTATGACTTAATATTGAGCACAATTAACCATGCTGACATCCCCTATATACAGTATGAGACCCTACACACAATATGAGCTGCCACATGATCCTCCTATACACAGCAGGAGGCTGCACGGCGGCCATCTATACACGGCGGGAGGAGGCTGCACGGCGGCCATCTATACACGGCGGGAGGAGGCCGCACTGTGGCCATCTATACACGGCGGGAGGAGGCTGCACGGCGGCCATCTATACACGGCGGGAGGAGGCTGCACGGCGGCCATCTATACACGGCGGGAGGAGGCTGCACGGCGGCCATCTATACACGGCGGGAGGAGGCTGCACGGCGGCCATCTATACACGGCGGGAGGAGGCTGCACGGCGGCCATCTATACACGGCGGGAGGAGGCTGCACGGCGGCCATCTATACACGGCGGGAGGAGGCCGCACGGCGGCCATCTATACACGGCGGGAGGAGGCTGCACGGCGGCCATCTATACACGGCGGGAGGAGGCCGCACTGCGGCCATCTATACACGGCGGGAGGAGGCCGTACGGCGGCCATCTATACACGGCGGGAGGAGGCTGCACGGCGGCCATCTATACACGGCGGGAGGAGGCCGTACGGCGGCCATCTATACACGGCGGGAGGAGGCCGCACGGCGGCCATCTATACACGGCGGGAGGAGGCCGCACGCAGTCGTCTTGCTCCTCTCCAGTGGTAAGTAGCAGTGCAGGGCGCGCACTGCGTGACATCACACTAGCAGACACGGCCACGCACAGGGCCGTGTCTCCTAGCTGTGACGCGGCCGGGCCAGCACACAGGGAAGTTAACAGGTGCAGTGCTTGCCCGGCCGAAGAAGAAGCAGCGGCCCTGCGCAGCTGCTGGGGGAGCGCTCCGGGGGCCCTCTGCCTGCCGGTATGTGCCGTGGCGTCACACATATTATAATGAGGGCAATCTGGCCATAGGCCCCCCGGAGCCCCAGGGCCCCGGGCGGTTGCCCAGATTGCCCTCATCATAATCCGCCTATGTCTGTGATCAGTAATTTTCCCGTCTTGTCACAGATTCTCTTGGATTTGGGTCTGGACTGTGACTGTGCCGTTAACACACAGGAATATGCTTTGAGCTAAACCCTCAATTGTAGCTCTGGCAGGATGTTGAGGTTCGTTGTCCTGCTGGAAGGTGAACCTTCACCCCGGGCTCAAGTCTTTTGCAGCCTCTAACAGGTTTTCTTCCAGGATTGCCCTGTATTTAGCTCCATTCATCTTCCCATCACCTCTGACCAGTTTCCCTGCCCCTGCTGAAGAAAAGCCTCCCCACAGCAGGATGCTGCCACCACTATGTGTGACGGTGGGGATGGTGTTTTCAGGGTGATGTGCAGTGTTTGTTTTCCGCCATTTAGCCTAAAAAGCACCTTCTTCCACAAACTTGCCGTGTCTTTGCTTTTTTGCAAACTGTAAATAGGATTTCATGTGGCTTTCTATTTTGCCACTCTTCCATAAAGGCCATATTTGTGGACTATATGACTCATAGTTGTCCTGTGAACAGATTCTCCCCCGGAGCTGTGGATCTCTGCAGCTCCTCCAGTGACCATGGGCCTCTTGGCGGCTTCTCTCATTAGTGCTCTCCTTGCTTGGGATGTCAGGTAAGGTGGACGGCCATTTCTTGGTAGGTTCTCATTTGAGCCTTACTCCTTCCATTTTTGGATGATGGATTGCACAGTGCTCCTTGAGATATTCAGAGGTTGGGCTTTTATAACTTAACCCTGCTTTCCTCTTCTCCAGAGACTTATCCCTGACCTGTCTAGTGGGCTCCTTGATTTTCAGCTTTATACCTGACCTGTCTGGTGGGCTCCTTGGTTTCCAGCTTTATTCCTGACCTGTCTGGTGGGTTCCTTTGGTTTCCAGCTTGATTCCTGACCTGTCTTGTGGGCTCCTTGTTTTTCATGATGTTGTTTGATCACTAATGTTCTCAATCCTCTGAGGCCTTCACAGAACAGCTGTAGTTATACTGAGAAGAAATCACACACCACTGGATGCAATGTATTAACTATGTGACTTCTGGGGACGATTGGTCACTCGGGATGTTATTTAGGGGCATCAGACTACAGGGGGCTGAATACAATTACACAATGTTACAATGTTCAGATTTATGTTTGTATAATGATTAGAAAACCCGCTAACATTTCCTTTACACGTCACAAATACTCGCTACTTTGTATCACAGAAAATCCCAATAAAATACGTTTTTGAGCTTATGGCTATAATGTGAAAAATGTGGAAAAGTTCACGGGGTTTTTAAGGCCCTTTTTAATGCTGCCACCTTTTGCAGCTGTCGATATGTTGGGTTACTGATCATTTTTACTGGATCCTTTTACAGATTTTGGACAATTTTCCCTTTGGACCAATAACGGCAGGAGTTTTTCCTCAGCGCTCTCTACTCAACAGTAAATTCCCAGATCTTGTAAGACCAAAGCCGTCTCCGAAGAGCGATCATGAGAGAAGTCGTGAAGGCTCCTCACCTCCTTCAAAAAAAGAGGAAAAGAAGAAGAGTGACTGCCGACTCCACTGATTCTAGGACCCTCCAGCATAAACCCACTTTCCATCATGGCTGCCGTAACCTGATCGTCCGTTGCTCTCTTCCCTGCAGTTCAGCCTCTGATCAGACTTTATCTTGATTTTTAGATTTTGCTCTGCTCTATCTCTGTGCTATGCCGCCAATCCCATGATGCCTCAGTGCAGCGTCACATCGGCAGTTTTGTGCCAAAAACTTTCAGTGTAACTTGTATTTTTATGTTCAGGAGTCCGGTGGGCGGTCCTAGCCAGTAACTGACCTATAGACTCATTGAAATGTATCAATATTGACACATTCTGTTCCGCTTGTTGTCATTCTTTCATGATTATAAACTTTCACTTGTTACAATGTATCTATGTCTGCCAAGGAAACCACAAGCAAGCTGGCTGCCGTTTGTCTTGACATGGTTGCTGTCCATGATATCATGTGCCAACCAGTGATCGCACAAACAATCGATCTCTGCTGCATTCTGCTATATCTGTGTAACATACCTGGTGGCGGGCTTGCATGGTGCACCATCTCTCACTATGCAAGATCGCAAACTGGATCTTCAGTCCAGTCTGCTAGCCTGGCTTCTATTCATGCTGTCTGTCTCTGTTCTGACTGCTTAGGGCGGCGGCCCGGTCACTTCCTGTTTTTTGTAGCTGCTGTGGGCACACCCCTAATGCGTCCTCAGCCTATTGCTGTCTGTCACTGGATATTTAAACCAGCTTCACCTGGAAGCTGGTGCCTGAGCAACTCTATCATTCAGTGTGCTCCTTGTCTCTGAATGTGCCAGGTCCTGTCCTGGTTCTCCTGCCTGTCCGCCTTCCTGGAGGCTGTATTTCCAGGCCTGTCTGAACATGCTCCTAGCCTGTTCGTCTCGCTTTCTAGGGGCCGCATACCTAGATCTGTTATCTGTGTTTCCTTGCCTGTCTGTCCGCCTTCCTGGAGGCTGTATTTCCAGGCCAGTCTGAACACGCTCCTAGCCTGTTCGTCCCGCCCTCTGGGGGCCGCATACCCAGACCTGCTCCTGTCTCTCGCTGCAGTGTCAATTCCTGTCTGAACCCTCTCCTAGCCTGTTTCCTGTTTTTCTCTATGTCCGTACCTTCCCTTTTTCTGCAGAGTCTGTACCTGCACCTAACTCCTACTCGTTGTCGCTGTACTTCCGTTTGTGAGTTTAGAGTCCACTCGCTACTTCATAGCAAGTATCTTGTGTGTATCTGGTTCTGCCTTTCCCTTCCAGTCTGTTCCGTATGAACAGAGCCCTGTCCCCTCTGCTCTGCCTTTGCTCACCGCTCCGGTGGTTTATCTCTGCTCTGCCTTGCTCACCGCTCCGGCGGTTCCTGCCTGCTCTGCCTTGCTCACCTCTCTGGCGGTTCCTGCCTGCTCTGCCTTGCTCACCTCTCCGGCAGTTCCTGCCTGCTCTGCCTTGCTCACCTCTACGGCGGTTCCTGCCTGCTCTGCCTTGCTCACCTCTCCAGTGGTTCCTGCCTGCTCTGCCTTGCTCACCGCTCCGGCGGTTCCTGCCTGCTCTGCATTGCTTACTGCTCCGGCGATTCCTGCCTGCTCTGCATTGCTTACTGCTCCGGCGATTCCTGCCTGTTCTGCCTTGCTCACCGCTCCGGCGGTTCTTGCCTGCTCTGCCTTGCTCACTGCTCCGGCCGTTCTTGCCTGCTCTGCCTTCTACTACACTTCAGCTGCTGCAGAACCTCATAATACACCTCAGCTGCTGCAGAACCTCATCATACACCTTAGCTGCTGCAGAACCTCATAATACACCTCAGCTGCTGCAGAACCTCATAATACACCTCAGCTGCTGCAGAACTTCATAATACACCTCAGCTGCTGCAGAACCTCATAATACACCTCAGCTGCTGCAGAATCTCATAATACACCTCAGCTGCTGCAGAACCTCATAATACACCTCAGCTGCTGCAGAACCTTCTAATACACCTCAGCTGCTGCAGAACCTCATAATACACCTCAGATGCTGCAGAACCTCATCATACACCTTAGCTGCTGCAGAACCTCATAATACACCTCAACTGCTGCAGAACCTCATAATACACCTCAGCTGCTGCAGAACCTCCTAATACACCTCAGCTGCTGCACAACCTCCTAATACACCTCAGCTGCTGCACAACCTCCTAATACACCTCAACTGCTGCAGAACCTCATAATACACCTCAGATGCTGCAGATCCTCCTAATACAACTCAGCTGCTGCAGAATCTCATAATACACCTCAGCTGCTGCAGAACATCATAATACACCTCAGCTGCTGCAGAACCTCATACTACACCTCAGCTGCTGCAGAACCTCCTAATACACCTCAGCTGCTGCAGAACCTCCTAATACACCTCAGCTGCTGGAGAACCTCATACTACACCTCAGCTGCTGCAGAACCTCACAATACACCTCAGCTGCTGCAGAACCTCCTAATACACCTCAGCTGCTGCAGAACATCATAATACTCCTCAGCTGCTGGAGAACCTCATACTACACCTCAGCTGCTGCAGAACCTCCTAATACACCTCAGCTGCTGGAGAACCTCCTAATACACCTCAGCTGCTGCAGAACATCATAATACTCAGCTGCTGCAGAACCTCATAACACACTTCATCTGCTGCAGAACCTCATAGTTATGCATCTCAGCTGCTGCAGAACCTCATAGTTATGCACCTCAGCTGCTGCAGAACATTATAATACACCTCAGCTGCTGGAGAACCTCATAGTTATGCACCTGAGCTGCTGCAGAACCTCATAATACACCTCAGCTGCTGCAGAACCTCATAATACACCTCAGCTGCTGCAGAACCTTCTAATACACTTCAGCTGCTGCAGAACCTCATAATACACCTCAGATGCTGCAGAACCTCATAATACACCTCAGCTGCTGCAGAACCTCCTAATACACCTCAGCTGCTGCAGAATCTCATAATACACCTCAGCTGCTGCAGAACCTTCTAATACACCTCAGCTGCTGCAGAACCTCATAATACACCTCAGCTGCTGCAAAACCTCCTAATACACCTCAGCTGCTGCAGAACCTCATAATACACCTCAGCTGCTGCAGAACCTCATAATACACCTCAGCTGCTGCAGAACCTTCTAATACACTTCAGCTGCTGCAGAACCTCATAATACACCTCAGCTGCTGCAGAACCTCATAATACACCTCAGCTGCTGCAGAACCTCATAATACACCTCAGCTGCTGCAGAACCTCATAATACACCTCAGCTGCTGCAGAACCACATAATACACCTCAGCTGCTGCAGAACCTCATAATACACCTCAGCTGCTGCAGAACCTCCTAATACACCTCAGCTGCTGCAGAACATCATAATACACCTCAGCTGCTGCAGAACATCATAACACACCTCAGCTGCTGCAGAATCTCATAATACACCTCAGCTGTTGCAGAACCTCCTAATACACCTCAGATGCTGGAGAACCTCATCATACACCTCAGCTGCTGCAGAACCTCATCATACACCTCAGCTGCTGCAGAAACTCATAATACACCTCAGATGCTGCAGAACCTCATCATACACCTCAGCTGCTGCAGAACCTCCTAATACACCTCAGATGCTGCAGAACCTCATCATACACCTCAGCTGCTGCAGAACATCATAATACACCTCAGCTGCTGCAGAATCTCATAATACACCTCAGCTGCTGCAGAACCTCCTAATACAACTCAGCTGCTGCAGAACCTCATAATACACCTCAGCTGCTGCAAAACCTCCTAATACACCTCAGCTGCTGCAGAACCTCATAATACACCTCAGCTGCTGCAGAACCTCATAATACACCTCAGCTGCTGCAGAACCTTCTAATACACTTCAGCTGCTGCAGAACCTCATAATACACCTCAGCTGCTGCAGAACCTCATAATACACCTCAGCTGCTGCAGAACCTCATAATACACCTCAGCTGCTGCAGAACCTCATAATACACCTCAGCTGCTGCAGAACCACATAATACACCTCAGCTGCTGCAGAACCTCATAATGCACCTCAGCTGCTGCAGAACCTCCTAATACACCTCAGCTGCTGCAGAACATCATAATACACCTCAGCTGCTGCAGAACATCATAACACACCTCAGCTGCTGCAGAATCTCATAATACACCTCAGATGCTGGAGAACCTCATCATACACCTCAGCTGCTGCAGAACTTCATCATACACCTCAGCTGCTGCAGAACCTCATAATACACCTCAGCTGCTGCAGAACCTCCTAATACACCTCAGCTGCTGCAGAACCTCCTAATACACCTCAGATGCTGGAGAACCTCATCATACACCTCAGCTGCTGCAGAACCTCATCATACACCTCAGCTGCTGCAGAAACTCATAATACACCTCAGCTGCTGCAGAACCTCCTAATACACCTCAGCTGCTGCAGAACCTCCTAATACACCTCAGATGCTGCAGAACCTCATCATACACCTCAGCTGCTGCAGAACATCATAATACACCTCAGCTGCTGCAGAATCTCATAATACACCTCAGCTGCTGCAGAACATCATAATACACCTCAGCTGCTGCAGAACCTCCTAATACAACTCAGCTGCTGCAGAACCTCATAATACACCTCAGCTGTTGCAGAACCTCCTAATACACCTCAGATGCTGCAGAACCTCATCATACACCTCAGCTGCTGCAGAACATCATAATACTCCTCAGCTGCTGCAGAACCTCATAATACACTTCAGCTGCTGCAGAACCTCATCATACACCTCAGCTGCTGCAGAACATCATAATACACCTCAGCTGCTGCAGAACATTATAATACACCTCAGCTGCTGCAGAACCTCCTAATACACTTCAGGTGCTGCAGAACCTCATAATACACCTCAGCTGCTGCAGAACCTCATAATACACCTCAGATGCTGCAGAACCTCCTAATACAACTCAGATGCTGCAGAACCTCATCATACACCTCAGTTGCTGCAGAACATCATAATACACCTCAGCTGCTGCAGAATCTCATAATACACCTCAGCTGCTGCAGAACCTCATAATACACCTCAGCTGCTGCAGAACCTCCTAATACAACTCAGCTGCTGCAGAAGCTCCTAATACACCTCAGCTGCTGCAGAACCTCATAATACACCTCAGCTGCTGCAGAACCTCATAATACACCTCAGCTGCTGCAGAAGCTCCTAATACACCTCAGCTGCTGCAGAACCTCATCATACACCTCAGCTGCTGCAGAACCTCATCATACACCTCAGCTGCTGCAGAACCTCATAATACACCTCAGCTGCTGCAGAACCTCCTAATACACCTCAGCTGCTGCAGAACATCATAATACACCTCAGCTGCTGCAGAACCTCCTAATACACCTCAGCTGCTGCAGAACATCATAATACTCCTCAGCTGCTGGAGAACCTCATAATACACCTCAGCTGCTGCAGAACCTCCTAATACACCTCAGCTGCTGCAGAATCTCCTAATACACCTCAGCTGCTGCAGAAGCTCCTAATACACCTCAGCTGCTGCAGAACCTCATAACACACCTCAGCTGCTGCAGAACCTCATAGTATACCTCAGCTGCTGCAGAACCTCATAATACACCTCAGCTGCTGCAGAACATCATAATACACCTCAGCTGCTGCAGAACCTCATAATACACCTCAGCTGCTGCAGAATCTCCTAATACACCTCAGCTGCTGCAGAAGCTCCTAATACACCTCAGCTGCTGCAGAACATCATAATACACTATAGCTGCTGCAGAACCTCATAGTTATGCACCTCAGCTGCTGCAGCACCTCATAGTTATGCCGCTCAGCTGCTGCAGAACATTATAATACACTTCAGGTGCTGCAGAACCTCATAGTTATGCACCTGAGCTGCTGCAGAACCTCATAATACACCTCAGCTGCTGCAGAACCTCCTAATACACCTCAGATGCTGCAGAACCTCATAATACACCTCAGCTGCTGCAGAACCTCATCATACACCTCAGCTGCTGCAGAACCTCATAATACACCTCAGCTGCTGCAGAACCTCCTAATACACCTCAGCTGCTGTAGAACCTCATAATAAACCTCAGCTGCTGTAGAACCTCATACTACACCTCAGCTGCTGCAGAATCTCCTAATACACCTCAGCTGCTGCAGAAGCTCCTAATACACCTCAGCTGCTGCAGAACATCATAATACACTTCAGCTGCTGCAGAACCTCATAGTTATGCACCTCAGCTGCTGCAGAACCTCATAGTTATGCACCTCAGCTGCTGCAGAACATTATAATACTCCTCAGCTGCTGCAGAACCTCATAACACACCTCAGCTGCTGCAGAACCTCCTAATACACCTCAGCTGCTACAGAACCTCCTAATACACCTCAGCTGCTGAAGAACCTCATAATAAACCTCAGCTGCTGCAGAACCTCATAGTACACCTCAGCTGCTGCAGAACCTTCTAATACACTTCAGCTGCTGCAGAACCTCATAATACACCTCAGATGCTGCAGAACCTCATAATACACCTCAGCTGCTGCAGAACCTCCTAATACACCTCAGCTGCTGCAGAACCTCCTAATACACCTCAGCTGCTGCAGAATCTCATAATACACCTCAGCTTCTGCAGAACCTCCTAATACACCTCAGCTGCTGCAGAACCTCCTAATACACCTTAGCTGCTGCAGAACCTCATAATACACCTCAGATGCTGCAGAACCTCCTAATACACCTCAGCTGCTACAGAACCTCATAATAAACCTCAGTTGCTGCAGAACCTCATAATACACCTCAGCTGCTGCAGAACCTTCTAATACACTTCAGCTGCTGCAGAACCTCATAATACACCTCAGATGCTGCAGAACCTCCTAATACACCTCAGCTGATGCAGAACCTCCTAATACACCTCAGCTGCTGCAGAACCTCCTAATACACCTCAGCTGCTGCAGAACCTCATAATACACCTCAGCTGCTTCAGAACATCATAATACACCTCAGCTGCTGCAGAACCTCCTAATACACCTCAGCTGCTACAGAACATCATAATACACCTCAGATGCTGCAGAACCTCCTAATACACCTCAGCTGCTACAGAACATCATAATACACCTCAGCTGCTGCAGAACCTCCTAATACACCTCAGCTGCTGCAGAACCTCATAATACACCTCAGCTGATGCAGAACCTCCTAATGCACCTCAGCTGTTGCAGAACCTCCTAATACACCTCAGATGCTGCAGAACCTCATAATACACCTCAGCTGCTGCAGAACCTCATAATACACCTCAGCTGCTACAGAACATCATAATACACCTCAGCTGCTGCAGAACCTCCTAATACACCTCAGCTGCTACAGAACATCATAATACACCTCAGCTGCTGCAGAACCTCCTAATACACCTCAGCTGCTGCAGAACCTCATCATACACCTCAGCTGCTGCAGAACCTCCTAATACACCTCATCTGCTGCAAAATCTCATAATACACCTCAGATGCTGCAGAATCTCACAATACACCTCAGCTGCTGCAGAATCTCATAATATACCTCAGCTGCTGCAGAATCTCACAATACACCTCAGCTGCTGCAGAACAACCTAATACACCTCAGCTGCTGCAGAACCTCCTAATACACCTCAGCTGCTGCAGAATCTCATAATACACCTCAGATGCTGCAGAACCTCCTAATACACCTCAGCTGCTGCAGAATCTCATAATATACCTCAGCTGCTGCAGAATCTCACAATACACCTCAGCTGCTGCAGAACAACCTAATACACCTCAGCTGCTGCAGAACCTCCTAATACACCTCAGCTGCTGCAGAACATCATAATACACCTCAGCTGCTGCAGAACCTCCTAATACACCTCAGCTGCTGCAGAATCTCATAATATACCTCAGCTGCTGCAGAATCTCACAATACACCTCAGCTGCTGCAGAACATCCTAATACACCTCAGCTGCTGGAGAACCTCCTAATACACCTCAGCTGCTGCAGAACCTCCTAATACACCTCAGCTGCTGCAGAACCTCCTAATACACCTCAGCTGCTGCAGAACATCCTAATACACCTCAGCTGCTGGAGAACCTCCTAATACACCTCAGCTGCTGCAGAACCTCCTAATACACCTCAGCTGCAGCAGAACCACATAATACACTTCAGCTGCTGCAGAACATCATAATACACCTCAGCTGCTGGAGAACCTCCTAATACACCTCAGCTGCTGCAGAACCTCACAATACACCTCAGCTGCTGCAGAACCTCATAATACACCTCAACTGCTGCAGAACCTCATAATACACCTCAGCTGCAGCAGAACCTCATAATACACCTCAGCTGCTGGAGAACCTCATAATACACCTCAGCTGCTGCAGAAGCTCCTAATACACCTCAGCTGCTGCAGAACCTCATAATACACCTCAGCTGCAGCAGAACCTCATAATACACCTCAGCTGCTGGAGAACCTCATAATACACTTCAGCTGCTGCAGAACATCATAATACACCTCAGCTGCTGCAGAACCTCCTAATACACCTCAGCTGCTGCAGAACCTCCTAATACACCTCAGCTGCTGCAGAACCTCATAATACACCTCAGATGTTGCAGAACCTCATAATACACCTCAGCTGCTGCAGAACCTCATAATACACCTCAGCTGCTGCAGAACCTCACAATACACCTCAGCTGCTGCAGAACCTCCTAATACACCTCAGCTGCTGCAGAACATCATAATACACCTCAGATGTTGCAGAACCTCATAATACACCTCAGCTGCTGGAGAACCTCATACTACACCTCAGCTGCTGCAGAACCTCACAATACACCTCAGCTGCTGCAGAACATCATAATACTCCTCAGCTGCTGGAGAACCTCATACTACACCTCAGCTGCTGCAGAACCTCCTAATACACCTCAGCTGCTGGAGAACCTCCTAATACACCTCAGCTGCTGCAGAACATCATAATACTCAGCTGCTGCAGAACCTCATAACACACTTCATCTGCTGCAGAACCTCATAGTTATGCATCTCAGCTGCTGCAGAACCTCATAGTTATGCACCTCAGCTGCTGCAGAACATTATAATACACCTCAGCTGCTGGAGAACCTCATAGTTATGCACCTGAGCTGCTGCAGAACCTCATAATACACCTCAGCTGCTGCAGAACCTCATAATACACCTCAGCTGCTGCAGAACATCATAATACACCTCAGCTGCTGCAGAACATTCTAATACACTTCAGCTGCTGCAGAACCTCATAATACACCTCAGATGCTGCAGAACCTCATAATACACCTCAGCTGCTGCAGAACCTCCTAATACACCTCAGCTGCTGCAGAATCTCATAATACACCTCAGCTGCTGCAAAACCTCCTAATACACCTCAGATGCTGCAGAACCTCATAATACACCTCAGCTGCTGCAAAACTTCCTAATACACCTCAGCTGCTGCAGAACCTCATAATACACCTCAGCTGCTGCAGAACCTTCTAATACACTTCAGCTGCTGCAGAACCTCATAATACACCTCAGATGCTGCAGAACCTCATAATACACCTCAGCTGCTGCAGAACCTCATCATACACCTCAGCTGCTGCAGAACCACATAATACACCTCAGCTGCTGCAGAACCTCATAATACACCTCAGCTGCTGCAGAACCTCATAATACACCTCAGCTGCTGCAGAACATCATAATACACCTCAGCTGCTGCAGAACCTCCTAATACACCTCAGCTGCTGCAGAACCTCATAATACACCTCAGCTGCTGCAGAACATCATAATACACCTCAGCTGCTGCAGAACATCATAATACACCTCAGCTGCTGCAGAACATCATAACACACCTCAGCTGCTGCAGAATCTCATAATACACCTCAGCTGTTGCAGAACCTCCTAATACACCTCAGATGCTGCAGAACCTCATCATACACCTCAGCTGCTGCAGAACCTCATCATACACCTCAACTGCTGCAGAACCTCATAATACACCTCAGCTGCTGCAGAACCTCATAATACACCTCAGCTGCTGCAGAACCTCATAATACACCTCAGCTGCTGCAGAACATTATAATACACCTCAGCTGCTGCAGAACCTCATAATACACCTCAGATGCTGCAGAACCTCATAATACACCTCAGCTGCTGCAGAACCTCCTAATACACCTCAGCTGCTGCAGAATCTCATAATACACCTCAGCTGCTGCAAAACCTCCTAATACACCTCAGATGCTGCAGAACCTCATAATACACCTCAGCTGCTGCAAAACCTCCTAATACACCTCAGCTGCTGCAGAACCTCATAATACACCTCAGCTGCTGCAGAACCTTCTAATACACTTCAGCTGCTGCAGAACCTCATAATACACCTCAGATGCTGCAGAACCTCATAATACACCTCAGCTGCTGCAGAACCTCATCATACACCTCCGCTGCTGCAGAACCACATAATACACCTCAGCTGCTGCAGAACCTCATAATACACCTCAGCTGCTGCAGAACCTCATAATACACCTCAGCTGCTGCAGAACATCATAATACACCTCAGCTGCTGCAGAACCTCCTAATACACCTCAGCTGCTGCAGAACCTCATAATACACCTCAGCTGCTGCAGAACATCATAATACACCTCAGCTGCTGCAGAACATCATAATACACCTCAGCTGCTGCAGAACATCATAACACACCTCAGCTGCTGCAGAATCTCATAATACACCTCAGCTGTTGCAGAACCTCCTAATACACCTCAGATGCTGCAGAACCTCATAATACACCTCAGCTGCTACAGAACCTCCTAATACACCTCAGATGCTGCAGAACCTCCTAATACACCTCAACTGCTGCAGAACCTCATAATACACCTCAGCTGCTGCAGAACCTCCTAATACACCTAAGCTGCTGCACAACCTCCTAATACACCTCAGATGCTGCAGATCCTCCTAATACAACTCAGCTGCTGCAGAATCTCATAATACACCTCAGCTGCTGCAGAACATCATAATACACCTCAGCTGCTGCAGAATCTCATAATACACCTCAGCTGCTGCAGAACCTCATACTACACCTCAGCTGCTGCAGAACCTCCTAATACACCTCAGCTGCTGCAGAACCTCCTAATACACCTCAGCTGCTGGAGAACCTCATACTACACCTCAGCTGCTGCAGAACCTCACAATACACCTCAGCTGCTGCAGAACCTCCTAATACACCTCAGCTGCTGCAGAACATCATAATACTCCTCAGCTGCTGGAGAACCTCAGACTACACCTCAGCTGCTGCAGAACCTCCTAATACACCTCAGCTGCTGGAGAACCTCCTAATACACCTCAGCTGCTGCAGAACATCATAATACTCAGCTGCTGCAGAACCTCATAGTTATGCACCTCAGCTGCTGCAGAACATTATAATACACCTCAGCTGCTGCAGAACCTCATAATACACCTCAGCTGCTGCAGAACCTCATAATACACCTCAGCTGCTGCAGAACCTCATAATACACCTCAGCTGCTGCAGAACCTTCTAATACACTTCAGCTGCTGCAGAACCTCATAATACACTTCAGATGCTGCAGAACCTCATAATACACCTCAGCTGCTGCAGAACCTCCTAATACACCTCAGCTGCTGCAGAACCTTCTAATACACCTCAGCTGCTGCAGAACCTCATAATACACCTCAGCTGCTGCAAAACCTCCTAATACACCTCAGCTGCTGCAGAACCTCATAATACACCTCAGCTGCTGCAGAACCTTCTAATACACTTCAGCTGCTGCAGAACCTCATAATACACCTCAGATGCTGCAGAACCTCATAATACACCTCAGCTGCTGCAGAACCTCATAATACACCTCAGCTGCTGCAGAACCTCATAATACACCTCAGCTGCTGCAGAACCACATAATACACCTCAGCTGCTGCAGAACCTCATAATACACCTCAGCTGCTGCAGAACCTCATAATACACCTCAGCTGCTGCAGAACATCATAATACACCTCAGCTGCTGCAGAACATCATAATACACCTCAGATGCTGCAGAACCTCATCATACACCTCAGCTGCTGCAGAACCTCATCATACACCTCAGCTGCTGCAGAAACTCATAATACACCTCAGCTGCTGCAGAACCTCCTAATACACCTCAGCTGCTGCAGAACCTCCTAATACACCTCAGATGCTGCAGAACCTCATCATACACCTCAGCTGCTGCAGAACATCATAATACACCTCAGCTGCTGCAGAATCTCATAATACACCTCAGCTGCTGCAGAACCTCCTAATACAACTCAGCTGCTGCAGAACCTCATAATACACCTCAGCTGCTGCAAAACCTCCTAATGCACCTCAGCTGTTGCAGAACCTCCTAATACACCTCAGATGCTGCAGAACCTCATTATACACCTCAGCTGCTGCAGAACATCATAATACTCCTCAGCTGCTGCAGAACCTCATAATACACTTCAGCTGCTGCAGAACCTCATCATACACCTCAGCTGCTGCAGAACATCATAATACACCTCAGCTGCTGCAGAACATTATAATACACCTCAGCTGCTGCAGAACCTCCTAATACACCTCAGCTGCTGCAGAACCTCATAATACACCTCAGATGCTGCAGAACCTCATAATACACCTCAGATGCTGCAGAACCTCATCATACACCTCAGTTGCTGCAGAACATCATAATACACCTCAGCTGCTGCAGAACATTATAATACACCTCAGCTGCTGCAGAACCTCCTAATACACCTCAGCTGCTGCAGAACCTCATAATACACCTCAGCTGCTGCAGAACCTCATAATACACCTCAGCTGCTGCAGAACCTCCTAATACACCTCAGCTGCTGCAGAAGCTCCTAATACACCTCAGCTGCTGCAGAACCTCATAATACACCTCAGCTGCTGCAGAACCTCATAATACACCTCAGCTGCTGCAGAAGCTCCTAATACACCTCAGCTGCTGCAGAACCTCATCATACACCTCAGCTGCTGCAGAACCTCATCATACACCTCAGCTGCTGCAGAACCTCATAATACACCTCAGCTGCTGCAGAACCTCCTAATACACCTCAGCTTCTGCAGAACATCATAATACACCTCAGCTACTGCAGAACCTCCTAATACACCTCAGCTGCTGCAGAACATCATAATACTCCTCAGCTGCTGGAGAACCTCATAATACACCTCAGCTGCTGCAGAACATCGTAATACTCCTCAGCTGCTGCAGAACCTCCTAATACACCTCAGCTGCTGCAGAATCTCCTAATACACCTCAGCTGCTGCAGAAGCTCCTAATACACCTCAGCTGCTGCAGAACCTCATAATACACCTCAGCTGCTGCAGAACCTCATAACACACTTCAGCTGCTGCAGAACCTCATAATACACCTCAGCTGCTGCAGAACCTCATAGTATACCTCAGCTGCTGCAGAACCTCATAATACACCTCAGCTGCTGCAGAACATCATAATACACCTCAGCTGCTGCAGAACATCATAATACACCTCAGCTGCTGCAGAACCTCATAATACACCTCAGCTGCTGCAGAATCTCCTAATACACCTCAGCTGCTGCAGAAGCTCCTAATACACCTCAGCTGCTGCAGAACATCATAATACACTATAGCTGCTGCAGAACCTCATAGTTATGCACCTCAGCTGCTGCAGAACCTCATAGTTATGCCGCTCAGCTGCTGCAGAACATTATAATACACTTCAGGTGCTGCAGAACCTCATAGTTATGCACCTGAGCTGCTGCAGAACCTCATAATACACCTCAGCTGCTGCAGAACCTCCTAATACACCTCAGCTGCTGCAGAACCTCCTAATACACCTCAGATGCTGCAGAACCTCATAATACACCTCAGCTGCTGCAGAACCTCATCATACACCTCAGCTGCTGCAGAACCTCATAATACACCTCAGCTGCTGCAGAACCTCCTAATACACCTCAGCTGCTGTAGAACCTCATAATAAACCTCAGCTGCTGTAGAACCTCATAATAAACCTCAGCTGCTGCAGAACCTCTTACTACACCTCAGCTGCTGCAGAATCTCCTAATACACCTCAGCTGCAGCAGAAGCTCCTAATACACCTCAGCTGCTGCAGAACATCATAATACACTTCAGCTGCTGCAGAACCTCATAGTTATGCACCTCAGCTGCTGCAGAACCTCATAGTTATGCACCTCAGCTGCTGCAGAACATTATAATACTCCTCAGCTGCTGCAGAACCTCATAACACACCTCAGCTGCTGCAGAACCTCCTAATACACCTCAGCTGCTGCAGAACCTCCTAATACACCTCAGCTGCTGAAGAACCTCATAATAAACCTCAGCTGCTGCAGAACCTTCTAATACACTTCAGCTGCTGCAGAACCTCATAATACACCTCAGATGCTGCAGAACCTCATAATACACCTCAGCTGCTGCAGAACCTCCTAATACACCTCAGCTGCTGCAGAACCTCCTAATACACCTCAGCTGCAGCAGAACCTTCTAATACACCTCAGCTGCTGCAGAACCTCCTAATACACCTCAGCTGCTGCAGAACCTCATAATACACTTCAGCTGCTGCAGAACCTCCTAATACACCTCAGCTGCTGCAGAACCTCCTAATACACCTCAGCTGCTGCAGAACCTCATAATACACCTCAGATGCTGCAGAACCTCCTAATACACCTCAGCTGCTACAGAACCTCATAATAAACCTCAGTTGCTGCAGAACCTCATAATACACCTCAGCTGCTGCAAAACCTTCTAATACACTTCAGCTGCTGCAGAACCTCCTAATACACCTCAGCTGCTGCAGGACCTCATAATACACCTCAGCTGCTGCAGAACCTCATAATACACCTCAGCTGATGCAGAACCTCCTAATACACCTCAGCTGCTGCAGAACCTCCTAATACACCTCAGCTGCTGCAGAACCTCATAATACACCTCAGCTGCTTCAGAACATCATAATACACCTCAGCTGCTGCAGAACCTCCTAATACACCTCAGCTGCTACAGAACATCATAATACACCTCAGATGCTGCAGAACCTCCTAATACACCTCAGCTGCTACAGAACATCATAATACACCTCAGCTGCTGCAGAACCTCCTAATACACCTCAGCTGCTGCAGAACCTCATAATACACCTCAGCTGATGCAGAACCTCCTAATGCACCTCAGCTGTTGCAGAACCTCCTAATACACCCCAGATGCTGCAGAACCTCATAATACACCTCAGCTGCTGCAGAACCTCATAATACACCTCAGCTGCTGCAGCACCTCCTAATACACCTCAGCTGCTACAGAACATCATAATACACCTCAGCTGCTGCAGAACTTCCTAATACACCTCAGCTGCTGCAGAACCTCATAATACACCTCAGCTGATGCAGAACCTCCTAATGTACCTCAGCTGTTGCAGAACCTCCTAATACACCCCAGATGCTGCAGAACCTCATAATACACCTCAGCTGCTACAGAACCTCATAATACACCTCAGCTGCTGCAGAACCTCCTAATACACCTCAGCTGCTGCAGAACCTCATCATACACCTCAGCTGCTGCAGAACCTCCTAATACACCTCATCTGCTGCAAAATCTCATAATACACCTCAGCTGCTGCAGAATCTCATAATACACCTCAGATGCTGCAGAACCTCCTAATACACCTCAGCTGCTGCAGAATCTCATAATATACCTCAGCTGCTGCAGAATCTCACAATACACCTCAGCTGCTGCAGAACATCCTAATACACCTCAGCTGCTGCAGAACCTCCTAATACACCTCAGCTGCTGCAGAACATCATAATACACCTCAGCTGCTGGAGAACCTCCTAATACACCTCAGCTGCTGCAGAACCTCCTAATACACCTCAGCTGCAGCAGAACCACATAATACACTTCAGCTGCTGCAGAACCTCCTAATACACCTCAGCTGCTGGAGAACCTCCTAATACACCTCAGCTGCTGCAGAACCTCACAATACACCTCAGCTGCTGCAGAACCTCATAATACACCTCAGCTGCTGGAGAACCTCCTAATACACCTCAGCTGCTGGAGAACCTCCTAATACACCTCAGCTGCTGGAGAACCTCCTAATACACCTCAGCTGCTGCAGAACCTCACAATACACCTCAGCTGCTGCAGAACCTCACAATACACCTCAGCTGCTGGAGAACCTCATAATACACCTCAGCTGCTGCAGAACCTCATAATACACCTCAGCTGCAGCAGAACCTCATAATACACCTCAGCTGCTGGAGAACCTCATAATACACCTCAGCTGCTGCAGAAGCTCCTAATACACCTCAGATGCAGCAGAACCACATAATACACTTCAGCTGCTGCAGAACATCCTAATACACCTCAGCTGCTGCAGAACCTCCTAATACACCTCAGCTGCTGCAGAACCTCCTAATACACCTCAGCTGCTGCAGAACCTCATAATACACCTCAGATGTTGCAGAACCTCATAATACACCTCAGCTGCTGCAGAACCTCATAATACACCTCAGCTGCTGCAGAACCTCACAATACACCTCAGCTGCTGCAGAACCTCCTAATACACCTCAGCTGCTGCAGAACATCATAATACACCTCAGATGTTGCAGAACCTCATAATACACCTCAGCTGCTGGAGAACCTCATACTACACCTCAGCTGCTGCAGAACCTCACAATACACCTCAGCTGCTGCAGAACCTCCTAATACACCTCAGCTGCTGCAGAACATCATAATACTCCTCAGCTGCTGGAGAACCTCATACTACACCTCAGCTGCTGCAGAACCTCCTAATACACCTCAGCTGCTGGAGAACCTCCTAATACACCTCAGCTGCTGCAGAACATCATAATACTCAGCTGCTGCAGAACCTCATAACACACTTCATCTGCTGCAGAACGTCATAGTTATGCATCTCAGCTGCTGCAGAACCTCATAGTTATGCACCTCAGCTGCTGCAGAACATTATAATACACCTCATCTGCTGGAGAACCTCATAGTTATGCACCTGAGCTGCTGCAGAACCTCATAATACACCTCAGCTGCTGCAGAACCTCATAATACACCTCAGCTGCTGCAGAACCTCATAATACACCTCAGCTGCTGCAGAACCTCATAATACACCTTAGCTGCTGCAGAACCTCATAATACACCTCAGCTGCTGCAGAACCTCATAATACACTTCAGCTGCTGCAGAACCTCATAATACACCTCAGATGCTGCAGAACCTCATAATACACCTCAGCTGCTGCAGAACCTCCTAATACACCTCAGCTGCTGCAGAATCTCATAATACACCTCAGCTGCTGCAAAACCTCCTAATACACCTCAGCTGCTGCAGAACCTCATAATACACCTCAGCTGCTGCAGAACCTTCTAATACACTTCAGCTGCTGCAGAACCTCATAATACACCTCAGATGCTGCAGAACCTCATAATACACCTCAGCTGCTGCAGAACCTCATCATACACCTCAGCTGCTGCAGAACCACATAATACACCTCAGCTGCTGCAGAACCTCATAATACACCTCAGCTGCTGCAGAACCTCATAATACACCTCAGCTGCTGCAGAACATCATAATACACCTCAGCTGCTGCAGAACATCATAACACACCTCAGCTGCTGCAGAATCTCATAATACACCTCAGCTGTTGCAGAACCTCATAATACACCTCAGATGCTGCAGAACCTCATCATACACCTCAGCTGCTGCAGAATCTCATAATACACCTCAGCTGCTGCAGAAACTCATAATACACCTCAGCTGCTGCAGAACCTCCTAATACACCTCAGCTGCTGCAGAACCTCCTAATACACCTCAGATGCTGCAGAACCTCATCATACACCTCAGCTGCTGCAGAACATCATAATACACCTCAGCTGCTGCAGAATCTCATAATACACATCAGCTGCTGCAGAACCTCCTAATACAACTCAGCTGCTGCAGAACCTCATAATACACCTCAGCTGCTGCAAAACCTCATAATGCACCTCAGCTGTTGCAGAACCTCCTAATACACCTCAAATGCTGCAGAACCTCATCATACACCTCAGCTGCTGCAGAACATCATAATACTCCTCAGCTGCTGCAGAACCTCATAATACACTTCAGCTGCTGCAGAACCTCATCATACACCTCAGCTGCTGCAGAACATCATAATACACCTCAGCTGCTGCAGAACATTATAATACACCTCAGCTGCTGCAGAACCTCCTAATACACTTCAGGTGCTGCAGAACCTCATAATACACCTCAGCTGCTGCAGAACCTCATAATACACCTCAGATGCTGCAGAACCTCCTAATACACCTCAGATGCTGCAGAACCTCATCATACACCTCAGTTGCTGCAGAACATCATAATACACCTCAGCTGCTGCAGAATCTCATAATACACCTCAGCTGCTGCAGAACCTCATAATACACCTCAGCTGCTGCAGAACCTCCTAATACACCTCAGCTGCTGCAGAAGCTCCTAATACACCTCAGCTGCTGCAGAACCTCATAATACACCTCAGCTGCTGCAGAACCTCATAATAAACCTCAGCTGCTGCAGAACCTCATACTACACCTCAGCTGCTGCAGAATCTCCTAATACACCTCAGCTGCTGCAGAAGCTCCTAATACACCTCAGCTGCTGCAGAACATCATAATACACTATAGCTGCTGCAGAACCTCATAGTTATGCACCTCAGCTGCTGCAGAACCTCATAGTTATGCCGCTCAGCTGCTGCAGAACATTATAATACACTTCAGGTGCTGCAGAACCTCATAGTTATGCACCTGAGCTGCTGCAGAACCTCATAATACACCTCAGCTGCTGCAGAACCTCCTAATACACCTCAGATGCTGCAGAACCTCATAATACACCTCAGCTGCTGCAGAACCTCATCATACACCTCAGCTGCTGCAGAACCTCATAATACACCTCAGCTGCTGCAGAACCTCCTAATACACCTCAGCTGCTGTAGAACCTCATAATAAACCTCAGCTGCTGTAGAACCTCATAAAAAACCTCAGCTGCTGCAGAACCTCATACTACACCTCAGCTGCTGCAGAATCTCCTAATACACCTCAGCTGCTGCAGAAGCTCCTAATACACCTCAGCTGCTGCAGAACATCATAATACACTTCAGCTGCTGCAGAACCTCATAGTTATGCACCTCAGCTGCTGCAGAACCTCATAGTTATGCACCTCAGCTGCTGCAGAACATTATAATACTCCTCAGCTGCTGCAGAACCTCATAACACACTTCAGCTGCTGCAGAACCTTCTAATACACTTCAGCTGCTGCAGAACCTCATAATACACCTCAGATGTTGCAGAACCTCATAATACACCTCAGCTGCTGCAGTACCTCATAATACACCTCAGCTGCTGCAGAACCTCATAATACACCTCAGCTGCTGCAAAACCTCATAATGCACCTCAGCTGCTGCAGAACCTCATCATACACCTCAGCTGCTGCAGAACCTCATCATACACCTCAGCTGCTGCAGAACATCATAATACACCTCAGCTGCTGCAGAACCTTCTAATACACCTCAGCTGCTGCAGAATCTCATAATACACCTCAGCTGCTGCAGAACCTCCTAATACACCTCAGCTGCTGCAGAGACTCATAATACACCTCAGCTGCTGCAGAACCTCCTAATACACCTCAGCTGCTGCAGAACCTCATAATACACCTCAGCTGCTGCAGAACATCGTAATACACCTCAGCTGCTGCAGAACCTCCTAATACACCTCAGCTGCTGCAGAACCTCATAATACACCTCAGCTGCTGCAGAATCTCCTAATACACCTCAGCTGCTGCAGAAGCTCCTAATACACCTCAGCTGCTGCAGAACATCATAATACACTTCAGCTGCTGCAGAACCTCATAGTTATGCACCTCAGCTGCTGCAGAACCTCATAGTTATGCACCTCAGCTGCTGCAGAACATTATAATACTCCTCAGCTGTTGCAGAACCTCATAACACACTTCAGCTGCTGCAGAACCTTCTAATACACTTCAGCTGCTGCAGAACCTCATAATACACCTCAGATGTTGCAGAACCTCATAATACACCTCAGCTGCTGCAGAACCTCATAATACACCTCAGCTGCTGCAGAACCTCATAATACACCTCAGCTGCTGCAAAACCTCATAATGCACCTCAGCTGCTGCAGAACCTCATCATACACCTCAGCTGCTGCAGAACCTCATCATACACCTCAGCTGCTGCAGAACATCATAATACACCTCAGCTGCTGCAGAACCTTCTAATAGACCTCAGCTGCTGCAGAATCTCATAATACACCTCAGCTGCGGCAGAACCTCCTAATACACCTCAGCTGCTGCAGAACCTCCTAATACACCTCAGCTGCTGCAGAATCTCCTAATACACCTCAGCTGCTGCAGAAGCTCCTAATACACCTCAGCTGCTGCAGAACATCATAATACACTTCAGCTGCTGCAGAACCTCATAGTTATGCACCTCAGCTGCTGCAGAACCTCATAGTTATGCACCTCAGCTGCTGCAGAACATTATAATACTCCTCAGCTGCTGAAGAACCTCATAACACACTTCAGCTGCTGCAGAACCTTCTAATACACTTCAGCTGCTGCAGAACCTCATAATACACCTCAGATGTTGCAGAACCTCCTAATACACCTCAGCTGCTGCAGAATCTCATAATACACCTCAGCTGCTGCAAAACCTCATAATGCACCTCAGCTGCTGCAGAACCTCCTAATACACCTCAGCTGCTGCAGAAGCTCATCATACACCTCAGCTGCTGCAGAACATCATAATACACCTCAGCTGCTGCAGAACCTTCTAATACACCTCAGCTGCTGCAGAATCTCCTAATACACCTCAGCTGCTGCAGAACCTCATAATACACCTCAGCTGCTGCAGAACCTCCTAATACACCTCAGCTGCTGCACAACCTCCTAATACACCTCAGCTGCTGCAGAACATCGTAATACACCTCAGCTGCTGCAGAAGCTCCTAATACACCTCAGCTGCTGCAGAAGCTCCTAATACACTTCAGCTGCTGCAGAATCTCATAATACACCTCAGCTGCTGCAGAACCTCATCATACACCTCAGCTGCTGCAGAACCTCATAATACACTTCAGCTGCTGCAGAACCTCCTAATACACCTCAGCTGCTGCAGAAGCTCATCATACACCTCAGCTGCTGCAGAACATCATAATACACCTCAGCTGCTGCAGAACCTTCTAATACACCTCAGCTGCTGCAGAATCTCATAATACACCTCAGCTGCTGCAGAACCTCATAATACACCTCAGCTGCTGCAGAACCTCCTAATACACCTCAGCTGCTGCACAACCTCCTAATACACCTCAGCTGCTGCAGAACATCGTAATACACCTCAGCTGCTGCAGAAGCTCCTAATACACCTCAGCTGCTGCAGAAGCTCCTAATACACCTCAGCTGCTGCAGAACCTCCTAATACACCTCAGCTGCTGCAGAAGCTCCTAATACACCTCAGCTGCTGCAGAATCTCATAATACACCTCAGCTGCTGCAGAACCTCATCATACACCTCAGCTGCTGCAGAACCTCATAATACACTTCAGCTGCTGCAGAACCTCCTAATACACCTCAGCTGCTGGAGAACCTCTTAATACACCTCAGCTGCTTCAGAACCTCCTAATACACCTCAGCTGCTTCAGAACCTCTTAATACACCTCAGCTGCTTCAGAACCTCATAGTACTCCTCAGCTGCTGCAGAACCTCATCATACACCTCAGCTGCTGGAGAACCTCATAGTACACCTCAGCTGCTTCAGAACATCATAATACACCTCAGATGCTGCAGAACATCATAATACACCTCAGCTGCTTCAGAACCTCTTAATACACCTCAGCTGCTTCAGAACCTCTTAATACACCTCAGCTGCTGCAGAACCTCCTAATACACCTCAGCTGCTTCAGAACCTCTTAATACACCTCAGCTGCTTCAGAACCTCATAATACACCTCAGCTGCTTCAGAACCTCATAATACACCTCAGCTGCTTCAGAACCTCATAATACACCTCAGCTGCTGCAGAACCTCCTAATACACCTCAGCTGCTTCAGAACCTCTTAATACACCTCAGCTGCTTCAGAACCTCATAGTACTCCTCAGCTGCTGCAGAACCTCATCATACACCTCAGCTGCTGGAGAACCTCATAGTACACCTCAGCTGCTTCAGAACATCATAATACACCTCAGATGCTGCAGAACATCATAATACACCTCAGCTGCTGGAGAACATCATAATACACCTCAGCTGCTTCAGAACATCATAATACACCTCAGCTGCTGCAGAACCTCATAATACACCTCAGCTGCTGCAGAACCTCCTAATACACCTCAGCTGCTGGAGACCCTCCTAATACACCTCAGCTGCTGCAGAACATCATAATACACCTCAGCTGCTTCAGAACATCATAATACACCTCAGCTGCTGCAGAACCTCATAATACACCTCAGCTGCTGCAGAACCTCCTAATACACCTCAGCTGCTTCAGAACATCATAATACACCTCAGCTGCTGCAGAACTTCCTAATACACCTCAGCTGCTGCAGAACCTCATAATACACTTCAGCTGCTGCAGAACCTCATAGTTATGCACCTCAGCTGCTGCAGAACCTCATAATACACCTCAGCTGCTGCAGAACCTCATAATACACTTCAGCTGCTGCAGAACCTCATAATACACCTCAGGTACTGCAGAACCTCATAGTTATGCACCTGAGCTGCTGAAGAACATCGTAATACACCTCAGCTGCTGCAGAACCTCACAATACACCTCAGATGCTGCAGAACCTCCTAATACACCTCAGCTGCTGTAGGACTTCCTAATACACCTCAGCTGCTACAGAACGTCATAATACACCTCAGCTGCTGCAGAACCTCATAGTACACCTCAGCTGCTGTAGAACCTCATAATACACCTCAGCTGCTGCAGAACCTCATAACACACCTCAGCTGCTGCAGAACCTCCTAATACACCTCAGCTGCTGCAGAACCTCCTAATACACCTCAGCTGCTACAGAACCTCCTAATACACCTCAGCTGCTGAAGAACCTCATAATAAACCTCAGCTGCTGCAGAACATCATAGTACACCTCAGCTGCTGCAGAACCTTCTAATACACTTCAGCTGCTGCAGAACCTCATAATACACCTCAGATGCTGCAGAACCTCATAATACACCTCAGCTGCTGCAGAACCTCCTAATACACCTCAGCTGCTGCAGAACCTCCTAATACACCTCAGCTGCTGCAGAATCTCATAATACACCTCAGCTGCTGCAGAACCTCCTAATACACCTCAGCTGCTGCAGAACCTTCTAATACACTTCAGCTGCTGCAGAACCTCCTAATACACCTCAGCTGCTGCAGAACCTTCTAATACACTTCAGCTGCTGCAGAACCTCCTAATACACCTCAGCTGCTGCAGAACCTCCTAATACACCTCAGCTGCTGCAGAACCTCATAATACACCTCAGATGCTGCAGAACCTCCTAATACACCTCAGCTGCTACAGAACCTCATAATAAACCTCAGTTGCTGCAGAACCTCATAATACACCTCAGCTGCTGCAGAACATCATCATACACCTCAGCTGCTGGAGAACCTCCTAATACACCTCAGCTGCTGCAGAACCTCATAATACACCTCAGCTGCTGCAGAACCTCCTAATACACCTCAGCTGCTGCAGAACCTCCTAATACACCTCAGCTGCTGCAGAACCTCATAATAAACCTCAGTTGCTGCAGAACCTCATAATACACCTCAGCTGCTGCAGAACATCATCATACACCTCAGCTGCTGGAGAACCTCCTAATACACCTCAGCTGCTGCAGAACATCATAATACACCTCAGCTGCTGCAGAACCTTCTAATACACTTCAGCTGCTGCAGAACCTCATAATACACCTCAGATGCTGCAGAACCTCCTAATACACCTCAGCTGCTGCAGGACCTCATAATACACCTCAGCTGCTGCAGAACCTCATAATACACCTCAGCTGATGCAGAACCTCCTAATACACCTCAGCTGCTGCAGAACCTCCTAATACACCTCAGCTGCTGCAGAACCTCATAATACACCTCAGCTGCTTCAGAACATCATAATACACCTCAGCTGCTGCAGAACCTCCTAATACACCTCAGCTGCTACAGAACATCATAATACACCTCAGATGCTGCAGAACCTCCTAATACACCTCAGCTGCTACAGAACATCATAATACACCTCAGCTGCTGCAGAACCTCCTAATACACCTCAGCTGCTGCAGAACCTCATAATACACCTCAGCTGATGCAGAACCTCCTAATGCACCTCAGCTGTTGCAGAACCTCCTAATACACCCCAGATGCTGCAGAACCTCATAATACACCTCAGCTGCTGCAGAACCTCATAATACACCTCAGCTGCTTCAGAACATCATAATACACCTCAGCTGCTGCAGAACCTCCTAATACACCTCAGCTGCTACAGAACATCATAATACACCTCAGCTGCTGCAGAACCTCCTAATACACCTCAGCTGCTGCAGAACCTCATAATACACCTCAGCTGATGCAGAACCTCCTAATGTACCTCAGCTGTTGCAGAACCTCCTAATACACCCCAGCTGCTGCAGAACCTCATAATACACCTCAGCTGCTACAGAACCTCATAATACACCTCAGCTGCTGCAGAACCTCCTAATACACCTCAGCTGCTGCAGAACCTCATCATACACCTCAGCTGCTGCAGAACCTCCTAATACACCTCATCTGCTGCAAAATCTCATAATACACCTCAGATGCTGCAGAACCTCCTAATACACCTCAGCTGCTGCAGAATCTCATAATACACCTCAGATGCTGCAGAACCTCCTAATACACCTCAGCTGCTGCAGAATCTCATAATACACCTCAGCTGCTGCAGAACCTCACAATACACCTCAGCTGCTGCAGAACATCCTAATACACCTCAGCTGCTGCAGAACCTCCTAATACACCTCAGCTGCTGCAGAACCTCCTAATACACCTCAGCTGCTGCAGAACCTCCTAATACACCTCAGCTGCAGCAGAACCACATAATACACTTCAGCTGCTGCAGAACATCAGAATACACCTCAGCTGCTGGAGAACCTCCTAATACACCTCAGCTGCTGGAGAACCTCCTAATACACCTCAGCTGCTGCAGAACCTCACAATACACCTCAGCTGCTGCAGAACCTCATAATGCACCTCAGCTGCTGGAGAACCTCCTAATACACCTCAGCTGCTGGAGAACCTCATAATACACCTCAGCTGCTGCAGAACCTCATAATACACCTCAGCTGCTGCAGAACCTCACAATACACCTCAGCTGCTGCAGAACCTCATAATACACCTCAGCTGCTGCAGAACCTCCTAATACACCTCAGCTGCTGCAGAACCTCATAATACACCTCAGCTGCTGGAGAACCTCCTAATACACCTCAGCTGCTGCAGAACCTCATAATACACCTCAGCTGCTGCAGAACCTCCTAATACACCTCAGCTGCTGCAGAACATCGTAATACACCATAGCTGCTGCAGAACCTCATAATGCACCTCAGCTGCAGCAGAACCACAAAATACACTTCAGCTGCTGCAGAACATCATAATACACCTCAGCTGCTGCAGAACCTCCTAATACACCTCAGCTGCTGCAGAACCTCCTAATACACCTCAGCTGCTGCAGAACCTCATAATACACCTCAGCTGCTGCAGAACATCGTAATACACCATAGCTGCTGCAGAACCTCATAATACACCTCAGCTGCTGCAGAACCTCCTAATACACCTCAGCTGCTGCAGAACCTCATAATACACCTCAGCTGCTGCAGAACCTCCTAATACACCTCAGCTGCTGCAGAACCTCATAATACATCTCAGCTGCTGCAGAACCTCATAATACACCTCAGCTGCTGCAGAAGCTCCTAATACACCTCAGCTGCTGCAGAACCTCATCATACACCTCAGCTGCTGCAGAACCTCATAATACACCTCAGCTGCTGCAGAACCTTTTCATACACCTCAGCTGCTGGAGAACCTCATAGTACATCTCAGCTGCTTCAGAACATCATAATACACCTCAGCTGCTGCAGAACCTCATAATACACCTCAGCTGCTGCAGAACCTCCTAATACACCTCAGCTGCTGCAGAACCTCCTAATACACCTCAGCTGCTGGAGAACCTCCTAATACACCTCAGCTGCTTCAGAACATCATAATACACCTCAGCTGCTGCAGAACCTCCTAATACACCTCAGCTGCTGCAGAACCTCATAATACACCTCAGCTGCTGCAGAACCTCATAACACTTCAGCTGCTGCAGAACCTCATATTTATGCACCTCAGCTGCTGCAGAACCTCATAATACACCTCAGCTGCTCCAGAACCTCCTAATACACCTCAGCTGCTGCAGAACCTCATAATACACCTCAGCTGCTGCAGAACCTCATAACACTTCAGCTGCTGCAGAACCTCATATTTATGCACCTCAGCTGCTGCAGAACCTCCTAATACACCTCAGCTGCTGCAGAACCTCATAATACACCTCAGCTGCTGCAGAACCTCATAACACTTCAGCTGCTGCAGAACCTCATATTTATGCACCTCAGATGCTGCAGAACCTCATAGTTATTCACCTGAGCTGCTGCAGAACATCGCAATACACCTCAGCTGCTGTAGAAATTCCTAATACACCTCAGCTGCTGCAGAACCTCATAATACACCTTAGCTGCTACAGAACCTCATAATACACCTCAGCTGCTGCAGAACCTCATAGTACGCCTCAGCTGCTGCAGAACCTCCTAATACACCTCAGCTGCTGTAGAACCTCCTAATACACCTCAGCTGCTGCAGAACCTCATAACACACCTCAGCTGCTGCACAACCTCATAACACACCTCAGCTGCTGCAGAACCTCATAACACACCTCAGCTGCTGCAGAACCTCCTAATACACTTCAGCTGCTACAGAACCTCCTAATACACCTCAGATGCTGCAGAACCTCCTAATACACCTCAGCTGCTACAGAACCTCATAACACACCTCAGCTGCTGCAGAACCTTCTAATACACTTCAGCTGCTACAGAACCTCCTAATACACCTCAGATGCTGCAGAACCTCCTAATACACCTCAGCTGCTACAGAACCTTCTAAAACACTTCAGCTGCTGCAGAACCACATAATACACCTCAGCTGCTGCAGAACCTCATAAGACACCTCAGCTGCTGCAGAATCTCATAATACACCTCAGCTGCTGCAGAACCTCCTAATACACCTCAGCTGCTGCAGAACCTCCTAATACACCTCAGATGCTGCAGAACCTCCTAATACACCTCAGTTGCTGCAGAACCTCATAATACACCTCAGCTGCTGCAGAACCTTATAGTTATGCACCTCAGCTGCTGCAGAACCTCATAGTTATGCACCTCAGCTGCTGCAGAACCTCATAGTTATGCACCTCAGCTGCTGCAGAACATCATAACACACTTCAGCTGCTGCAGAACCTCATAGTTATGCACCTCAGCTGCTGCAGAACATCATAACACACTTCAGCTGCTGCAGAAGCTCCTAATACACCTCAGCTGCCGGAGAACCTCATAATACACCTCAGCTGCTGCAGAACCTCATAATACTCCTCAGCTGCTGCAGAACCTTCTAATACACCTCAGCTGCTGGAGAACCTCCTAATACACCTCAGCTGCTGCAGAACCTCATAATACTCCTCAGCTGCTGCAGAACCTCATAATACACCTCAGCTGCTGCAGAACCTCCTAATACACTTCAGCTGCTGCAGAACCTCATAGTTATGCACCTCAGCTGCTGGAGAACCTCCTAATACACCTCAGCTGCTGCAGAACATCATAATACACCTCAGCTGCTGCAGAACCTCATAACACACTTCAGCTGCTGCATAACCTCATAGTCATGCACCTCAGCTGCTGGAGAACCTCATAGTTATGCACCTCAGCTGCTGCAGAACATTATAATACACCTCAGCTGCTGCAGAACCTCATAATACACCTCAGCTGCTTCAGAACCTCATAGTTATGCACCTCAGCTGCTGCAGAACCTCATAATACACCTCAGCTGCTGCAGAACATTATAATACACCTCAGCTGCTGCAGAACCTCATAATACACCTCAGCTGCTGCAGAACCTCATAGTTATGCACCTGAGCTCCTGCAGAACATCGTAATACACCTCAGCTGCTGCAGAACCTCATAGTCATGGAACTCAGCTGCTTTTGAACCTCATAGTCATGCACCTCAGCTGCTGCAGAACATCATAGTCATGGACCTCAGCTGCTGCAGAACCTCATAGTCATGGACCTCAGCTGCTGCAGAACCTCATAGTCATACACCTTAGCTGCTGCAGAACCTCAAAATACACATCAGCTTCTGCAGAACCTCATCATACACCTCAGCTGCTGCAGAACCTCATAATACACCTCAGCTGCTGCAGAACATCATAATACATCTCAGCTGCTGCAGAACCTCATAATACACCATAGCTGCTGCAGATACTCATAGCACACCTCAGCTGCTGCAGAACCTCTTAGTTATGCCCCTCAGCTGCTGCAGAACCTCATAGTCATGCACCTCAGCTGCTGGAGAACCACATAGTTATGCACCTCAGCTGCTGCAGAACCTCATAGTCATGGACCTCAGCTGCTGCAGAACCTCATAGTTATGCACCTCAGCTGCTGGAGAACCTTATAATTATGCACCTCAGCTGCTGCAGAACCTCATAGTCATGGACCTCAGCTGCTGCAGAACCTCATAGTTATGCACCTCAGCTGCTGCAGAACCTCATAGTTATGCACCTCAGCTGCTGCAGAACCTCATAGTCATGGACCTCAGCTGCTGCAGAACCTCATAGTCATGCACCTCAGCTGCTGCAGAACCTCATAGTTATGCACCTCAGCTGCTGCAGAACCTCATAGTCATGGACCTCAGCTGCTGCAGAACCTCATAGTCATGCACCTCAGCTGCTGGGGAACCACATAGTTATGCACCTCAGCTGCTGGAGAACCACATAGTTATGCCCCTCAGCTGCTGCAGAACCTCTTAGTTATGCACCTCAGCTGCTGCAGAACCTCATAGTCATGCACCTCAGCTGCTGCAGAACCACATAGTTATGCACCTCAGCTGCTGGAGAACCACATAGTTATGCACCTCAGCTGCTGCAGAACCTCATAGTCATGGACCTCAGCTGCTACAGAACCTCATAGTCATGCACCTCAGCTGCTGCAGAACCTCATAGTCATGCACCTCAGCTGCTGCAGAACATCATAGTCATGGACCTCAGCTGCTGCAGAACCTCATAGTCATGCACCTCAGCTGCTGCAGAACCTCATAGTCATGCACCTCAGCTGCTGGGGAACCACATAGTTATGCCCCTCAGCTGCTGCAGAACCTAATAGTCATGCATCTCAGCTCCTGCAGAACCTCATAGTCATGCACCTCAGCTGCTTTTGAACCTCATAGTCATGCACTTCAGCTGCTGCAGAACTTCATAGTTATGCACCTCAGCTGCTGCAGAACATCATAGTCATGGACCTCAGCTGCTGCAGAACCTCATAGTCATGGACCTCAGCTGCTGCAGAACCTCATAGTCATACACCTTAGCTGCTGCAGAACCTCAAAATACACATCAGCTTCTGCAGAACCTCATCATACACCTCAGCTGCTGCAGAACCTCATAGTCATACACCTCAGCTGCTGCAGAACCTCATCATACACCTCAGCTACTGTAGAACCTCATAATACACCTCAGCTGCTGCAGAACATCATAATACATCTCAGCTGCTGCAGAACCTCATAATACACCATAGCTGCTGCAGATACTCATAGCACACCTCAGCTGCTGCAGAACCTCTTAGTTATGCACCTCAGCTGCTGCAGAACCTCATAGTCATGCACCTCAGCTGCTGCAGAACCACATAGTTATGCACCTCAGCTGCTGGAGAACCACATAGTTATGCACCTCAGCTGCTGCAGAACCTCATAGTCATGGACCTCAGCTGCTACAGAACCTCATAGTCATGCACCTCAGCTGCTGCAGAACCTCATAGTCATGCACCTCAGCTGCTGCAGAACATCATAGTCATGGACCTCAGCTGCTGCAGAACCTCATAGTCATGCACCTCAGCTGCTGCAGAACCTCATAGTCATGGACCTCAGCTGCTGCAGAACCTCATAGTCATGCACCTCAGCTCCTGCAGAACCTCATAGTCATGGACCTCAGCTGATGCAGAACCTCATAGTCATGGACCTCAGCTGATGCAGAACCTCATAGTCATGCACCTCAGCTCCTGCAGAACCTCATAGTCATGGACCTCAGCTGCTGCAGAACCTCATAGTCATGCACCTCAACTCCTGCAGAACCTCATAGTCATGGACCTCAGCTCCTGCAGAACCTCATAGTCATGGACCTCAGCTCCTGCAGAACCTCATAGTCATGGACCTCAGCTGCTGCAGAACCTCATAGTCATAGACCTCAGCTGCTGCAGAACCTCATAGTCATGCACCTCAGCTGCTGCAGAACCTCATAGTCATGGACCTCAGCTGCTGCAGAACCTCATAGTCATGCACCTCAGCTGCTGCAGAACCTCATAGTCATGCACCTCAGCTGCTGCAGAACCTCATAGTCATGGACCTCAGCTGCTGCAGAACCTCATAGTCATGGACCTCAGCTGCTGCAGAACCTCATAGTCATAGACCTCAGCTGCTGCAGAACCTCATAGTCATGCACCTCAGCTGCTGCAGATCCTCATAGTCATGGACCTCAGCTGCTACAGAACCTCATAGTCATGCACCTCAGCTGCTGCAGAACCTCATAGTCATGCACCTCAGCTGCTGCAGAACATCATAGTCATGGACCTCAGCTGCTGCAGAACCTCATAGTCATGCACCTCAGCTGCTGCAGAACCTCATAGTCATGCACCTCAGCTGCTGCAGAACCTCATAGTCATGGACCTCAGCTGCTGCAGAACCTCATAGTCATGCACCTCAGCTGCTGCAGAACCTCATAGTCATGCACCTCAGCTGCTGCAGAACCTCATAGTCATGGACCTCAGCTGCTGCAGAACCTCATAGTCATGAACCTCAGCTGCTGCAGAACCTCATAGTCATGGACCTCAGCTGCTGCAGAACCTCATAGTCATGCACCTCAGCTGCTGCAGAACCTCATAGTCATGGACCTCAGCTGCTGCAGAACCTCATAGTCATGCACCTCAGCTGCTGCAGAACCTCATAGTCATGCACCTCAGCTGCTGCAGAACCTCATAGTCATGCACCTCAGCTCGCTGGATTGTGGCTTTGGCTTTTGTCGCCTCCATTACTGATATTTACTGAGGATTTCTTTGCGCTTAGGAAGAAATGTTTGTAACCGGCGACGTGTCCCATGGGGGAGGGGAGGTGATATTATGTGCCAGCACGTTATGTGGGGCCTCGGGGGGGCGCTGTTACTGCGCGGGGCCTCTCGGGCGCTGGGTATAGCGCTATATGGCTCGTGTAGAGGAAACGCTGCAGCAGCCACGAGCCAAAGACGTCTGTGATATATTCTGCAGAGAGGAGTCATGGATGGAAGAAGTGGTCGTGGTGGTCGCGGTGGTCGTGGTGGTCGCGGTGGTCGTGGTGGTCGTGGTGGTCGTGGTGGTCGTGGTGGTCCGGGCCGGACAGACAACATAATGCAAAGTGAACGACTACAATCAGCGACGAACACTGGATTTCTCTGTATCTACGGTCTGCAGAGCGCCGGTGTATAACTGCTACCTGCCATTATATGGGACTGTATGAGGGCAATAATGTTATAGTTAGTGATCAGTATGGTGGTATTATAGTCACTATCGTATACCCTGGTAATGTGCGGTTATGGTCTGGCGGTATTATAGTCACTATCGTATACCCTGGTAATGTGTGGTTATGGTCTGGTGGTATTATAGTCACTATCGTATACCCTGGTAATGTGCGGTTATGGTCTGGTGGTATTATAGTCACTATCGTATACCCTGGTAATGTGTGGTTATGGTCTGGCGGTATTATAGTCACTATCGTATACCCTGGTAATGTGTGGTTATGGTCTGGTGGTATTATAGTCACTATCGTATACCCTGGTAATGTGGTTATGGTCTGGTGGTATTATAGTTACTATCGTATACCCTGGTAATGTGCGGTTATGGTCTGGTGTTATTATAGTCACTATCGTATACCCTGGTAATGTGCGGTTATGGTCTGGTGGTATTATAGTCACTATCGTATACCCTGGTAATGTGTGGTTATGGTCTGGCGGTATTATAGTCACTATCGTATACCCTGGTAATGTGTGGTTATGGTCTGGTGGTATTATAGTCACTATCGTATACCCTGGTAATGTGGTTATGGTCTGGCGGTATTATAGTCACTATCGTATACCCTGGTAATGTGTGGTTATGGTCTGGTGGTATTATAGTCACTATCGTATACCCTGGTAATGTGGTTATGGTCTGGTGGTATTATAGTCACTATCGTATACCCTGGTAATGTGCGGTTATGGTCTGGTGGTATTATAGTTACTATCGTATACCCTGGTAATGTGCGGTTATGGTCTGGTGTTATTATAGTCACTATCGTATACCCTGGTAATGTGCGGTTATGGTCTGGCGGTATTATAGTCACTATCGTATACCCTGGTAATGTGTGGTTATGGTCTGGCGGTATTATAGCCACTATCGTATACCCTGGTAATGTGCGGTTATGGTCTGGTGTTATTATAGTCACTATCGTATACCCTGGTAATGTGCGGTTATGGTCTGGCGGTATTATAGTCACTATCGTATACCCTGGTAATGTGCGGTTATGGTCTGGTGTTATTATAGTCACTATCGTATACCCTGGTAATGTGCGGTTATGGTCTGGCGGTATTATAGTCACTATCGTATACCCTGGTAATGTGTGGTTATGGTCTGGCGGTATTATAGTCACTATCGTATACCCTGGTAATGTGCGGTTATGGTCTGGCGGTATTATAGTCACTATCGTACACCCTGGTAATGTGGTTATGGTCTGGTGGTATTATAGCCACTATCGTATACCCTGGTAATGTGTGGATATGGTCTGGCGGTATTATAGTCACTATCGTACACCCTGGTAATGTGGTTATGGTCTGGTGGTATTATAGCCACTATCGTATACCCTGGTAATGTGTGGTTATGGTCTGGTGGTATTATAGTCACTATCGTACACCCTGGTAATGTGATTATGGTCTGGTGGTATTATAGCCACTATCGTATACCCTGGTAATGTGTGGTTATGGTCTGGTGGTATTATAGTCACTATCGTATACCCTGGTAATGTGCGGTTATGGTCTGGCGGTATTATAGTCACTATCGTATACCCTGGTAATGTGCGGTTATGGTCTGGTGGTATTATAGCCACTATCGTATACCCTGCTAATGTGTGGTTATGGTCTGGCGGTATTATAGCCACTATCGTATACCCTGGTAATGTGTGGTTATGGTCTGGTGGTATTATAGCCACTATCGTATACCCTGGTAATGTGTGGTTATGGTCTGGAGGTATTATAGTCACTATCGTATACCCTGGTAATGTGTGGTTATGGTCTGGTGGTATTATAGTCACTATCGTATACACTGGTAATGTGTGGTTATGGTCTGGTGGTATTATAGCCACTATCGTATACCCTGGTAATGTGTGGTTATGGTCTGGTGGTATTATAGTCACTATCGTATACCCTGGTAATGTGCGGTTATGGTCTGGAGGTATTATAGTCACTATCGTATACCCTGGTAATGTGCGGTTATGGTCTGGTGGTATTATAGTCACTATCGTATACCCTGGTAATGTGTGGTTATGGTCTGGCGGTATTATAGTCACTATCGTATACCCTGGTAATGTGTGGTTATGGTCTGGAGGTATTATAGTCACTATCGTATACCCTGGTAATGTGGTTATGGTCTGGCGGTATTATAGCCACTATCGTATACCCTGGTAATGTGTGGTTATGGTCTGGCGGTATTATAGTCAGTATCGTATACCCTGGTAATGTGTGGTTATGGTCTGGCGGTATTATAGTCACTATCGTATACCCTGTTAATGTGTGGTTATGGTCTGGCGGTATTATAGTCACTATCGTATACCCTGGTAATGTGTGGTTATGGTCTGGCGGTATTATAGTCACTATCGTATACCCTGGTAATGTGTGGTTATGGTCTGGCGGTATTATAGTCACTATCGTATACCCTGGTAATGTGTGGTTATGGTCTGGCGGTATTATAGCCACTATCGTATACCCTGGTAATGTGCGGTTATGGTCTGGCGGTATTATAGTCACTATCGTATACCCTGGTAATGTGTGGTTATGGTCTGGCGGTATTATAGTCACTATCGTATACCCTGGTAATGTGTGGTTTTGGTCTGGCGGTATTATAGTCACTATCGTATACCCTGGTAATGTGCGGTTATGGTCTGGAGGTATTATAGTCACTATCGTATACCCTGGTAATGTGGTTATGGTCTGGCGGTATTATAGCCACTATCGTATACCCTGGTAATGTGTGGTTATGGTCTGGTGGTATTATAGCCACTATCGTATACCCTGGTAATGTGTGGTTATGGTCTGGCGGTATTATAGTCACTATCGTATACCCTGGTAATGTGTGGTTATGGTCTGGCGGTATTATAGCCACTATCGTATACCCTGGTAATGTGCGGTTATGGTCTGGCGGTATTATAGCCACTATCGTATACCCTGGTAATATGTGGTTATGGTCTGGAGGTATTATAGCCACTATCGTATACCCTGGTAATGTGCGGTTATGGTCTGGCGGTATTATAGTCACTATCGTATACCCTGGTAATGTGTGGTTATGGTCTGGCGGTATTATAGCCACTATCGTATACCCTGGTAATGTGCGGTTATGGTCTGGCGGTATTATAGCCACTATCGTATACCCTGGTAATGTGCAGTTATGGTCTGGTGGTATTATAGCCACTATCGTATACCCTGGTAATGTGGTTATGGTCTGGCGGTATTATAGCCACTATCGTATACCCTGGTAATGTGGTTATGGTCTGGCGGTATTATATCCACTATCGTATACCCTGGTAATGTGTGGTTATGGTCTGGTGGTATTATAGCCACTATCGTATACCCTGGTAATGCGGTTATGGTCTGGCGGTATAGCCACTATCGTATACCCTGGTAATGTGTGGTTATGGTCTGGCGGTATTATAGTCACTATCGTATACCCTGGTAATGTGCGGTTATGGTCTGGCGGTATTATAGCCACTATCGCATACCCTGGTAATGTGGTTATGGTCTGGCGGTATTATAGCCACTATCGTATACCCTGGTAATGTGCGGTTATGGTCTGGCGGTATTATAGTCACTATCGTATACCCTGGTAATGTGCGGTTATGTCTGGCGGTATTATAGTCACTATCGTATACCCTGGTAATGTGGATATGGTCTGGTGGTATTATAGTCACTTTCGTATACCCTGGTAATGTGGTTATGGTCTGGCGGTATTATAGCCACTATCGCATACCCTGGTAATGTGCGGTTATGGTCTGGCGGTATTATAGCCACTATCATATACCCTGGTAATGTGGTTATGGTCTGGCGGTATTATAGTCACTATCGCATAACCTGGTAATGTGGTTATGGTCTGGCGGTATTATAGCCACTATCGTATACCCTGGTAATGTGCGGTTATGGTCTGGCGGTATTATAGCCACTATCATATACCCTGGTAATGTGCGGTTATGGTCTGGCGGTATTATAGTCACTATCGTATACCCTGGTAATGTGCGGTTATGGTCTGGCGGTATTATAACCACTATCGTATACCCTGGTAATGTGCGGTTATGGTCTGGCGGTATTATAGTCACTATCGTACACCCTGGTAATGTGGTTATGGTCTGGTGGTATTATAGCCACTATCGTATACCCTGGTAATGTGTGGATATGGTCTGGCGGTATTATAGTCACTATCGTACACCCTGGTAATGTGGTTATGGTCTGGTGGTATTATAGCCACTATCGTATACCCTGGTAATGTGTGGTTATGGTCTGGTGGTATTATAGTCACTATCGTACACCCTGGTAATGTGATTATGGTCTGGTGGTATTATAGCCACTATCGTATACCCTGGTAATGTGTGGTTATGGTCTGGTGGTATTATAGTCACTATCGTATACCCTGGTAATGTGCGGTTATGGTCTGGCGGTATTATAGTCACTATCGTATACCCTGGTAATGTGCGGTTATGGTCTGGTGGTATTATAGCCACTATCGTATACCCTGCTAATGTGTGGTTATGGTCTGGCGGTATTATAGCCACTATCGTATACCCTGGTAATGTGTGGTTATGGTCTGGTGGTATTATAGCCACTATCGTATACCCTGGTAATGTGTGGTTATGGTCTGGAGGTATTATAGTCACTATCGTATACCCTGGTAATGTGTGGTTATGGTCTGGTGGTATTATAGTCACTATCGTATACACTGGTAATGTGTGGTTATGGTCTGGTGGTATTATAGCCACTATCGTATACCCTGGTAATGTGTGGTTATGGTCTGGTGGTATTATAGTCACTATCGTATACCCTGGTAATGTGCGGTTATGGTCTGGAGGTATTATAGTCACTATCGTATACCCTGGTAATGTGCGGTTATGGTCTGGTGGTATTATAGTCACTATCGTATACCCTGGTAATGTGTGGTTATGGTCTGGCGGTATTATAGTCACTATCGTATACCCTGGTAATGTGTGGTTATGGTCTGGAGGTATTATAGTCACTATCGTATACCCTGGTAATGTGGTTATGGTCTGGCGGTATTATAGCCACTATCGTATACCCTGGTAATGTGTGGTTATGGTCTGGCGGTATTATAGTCAGTATCGTATACCCTGGTAATGTGTGGTTATGGTCTGGCGGTATTATAGTCACTATCGTATACCCTGTTAATGTGTGGTTATGGTCTGGCGGTATTATAGTCACTATCGTATACCCTGGTAATGTGTGGTTATGGTCTGGCGGTATTATAGTCACTATCGTATACCCTGGTAATGTGTGGTTATGGTCTGGCGGTATTATAGTCACTATCGTATACCCTGGTAATGTGTGGTTATGGTCTGGCGGTATTATAGCCACTATCGTATACCCTGGTAATGTGCGGTTATGGTCTGGCGGTATTATAGTCACTATCGTATACCCTGGTAATGTGTGGTTATGGTCTGGCGGTATTATAGTCACTATCGTATACCCTGGTAATGTGTGGTTTTGGTCTGGCGGTATTATAGTCACTATCGTATACCCTGGTAATGTGCGGTTATGGTCTGGAGGTATTATAGTCACTATCGTATACCCTGGTAATGTGGTTATGGTCTGGCGGTATTATAGCCACTATCGTATACCCTGGTAATGTGTGGTTATGGTCTGGTGGTATTATAGCCACTATCGTATACCCTGGTAATGTGTGGTTATGGTCTGGCGGTATTATAGTCACTATCGTATACCCTGGTAATGTGTGGTTATGGTCTGGCGGTATTATAGCCACTATCGTATACCCTGGTAATGTGCGGTTATGGTCTGGCGGTATTATAGCCACTATCGTATACCCTGGTAATATGTGGTTATGGTCTGGAGGTATTATAGCCACTATCGTATACCCTGGTAATGTGCGGTTATGGTCTGGCGGTATTATAGTCACTATCGTATACCCTGGTAATGTGTGGTTATGGTCTGGCGGTATTATAGCCACTATCGTATACCCTGGTAATGTGCGGTTATGGTCTGGCGGTATTATAGCCACTATCGTATACCCTGGTAATGTGCAGTTATGGTCTGGTGGTATTATAGCCACTATCGTATACCCTGGTAATGTGGTTATGGTCTGGCGGTATTATAGCCACTATCGTATACCCTGGTAATGTGGTTATGGTCTGGCGGTATTATATCCACTATCGTATACCCTGGTAATGTGTGGTTATGGTCTGGTGGTATTATAGCCACTATCGTATACCCTGGTAATGCGGTTATGGTCTGGCGGTATAGCCACTATCGTATACCCTGGTAATGTGTGGTTATGGTCTGGCGGTATTATAGTCACTATCGTATACCCTGGTAATGTGCGGTTATGGTCTGGCGGTATTATAGCCACTATCGCATACCCTGGTAATGTGGTTATGGTCTGGCGGTATTATAGCCACTATCGTATACCCTGGTAATGTGCGGTTATGGTCTGGCGGTATTATAGTCACTATCGTATACCCTGGTAATGTGCGGTTATGTCTGGCGGTATTATAGTCACTATCGTATACCCTGGTAATGTGGATATGGTCTGGTGGTATTATAGTCACTTTCGTATACCCTGGTAATGTGGTTATGGTCTGGCGGTATTATAGCCACTATCGCATACCCTGGTAATGTGCGGTTATGGTCTGGCGGTATTATAGCCACTATCATATACCCTGGTAATGTGGTTATGGTCTGGCGGTATTATAGTCACTATCGCATAACCTGGTAATGTGGTTATGGTCTGGCGGTATTATAGCCACTATCGTATACCCTGGTAATGTGCGGTTATGGTCTGGCGGTATTATAGCCACTATCATATACCCTGGTAATGTGCGGTTATGGTCTGGCGGTATTATAGTCACTATCGTATACCCTGGTAATGTGCGGTTATGGTCTGGCGGTATTATAACCACTATCGTATACCCTGGTAATGTGTGGTTATGGTCTGGTGTTATTATAGTCACTATCGTATACCCTGGTAATGTGTGGTTATGGTCTGGTGGTATTATAGCCTCTATCGTATACCCTGGTAATGTGTGGTTATGGTCTGGCGGTATTATAGTCACTATCGTATACCCTGGTAATGTGCGGTTATGGTCTGGCGGTATTATAGTCACTATCGTATACCCTGGTAATGTGTGGTTATGGTCTGGAGGTATTATAGTCACTATCGTATACCCTGGTAATGTGTGGTTATGGTCTGGCGGTATTATAGTCACTATCGTATACCCTGGTAATGTGTGGTTATGGTCTGGCGGTATTATAGCCACTATCGTATACCCTGGTAATGTGTGGTTATGGTCTGGCGGTATTATAGCCACTATCGTATACCCTGGTAATGTGCGGTTATGGTCTGGCGGTATTATAGCCACTATCGTATACCCTGGTAATGTGTGGTTATGGTCTGGCGGTATTATAGCCACTATCGTATACCCTGGTAATGTGCGGTTATGGTCTGGCGGTATTATAGCCACTATCGTATACCCTGGTAATGTGCAGTTATGGTCTGGTGGTATTATAGCCACTATCGTATACCCTGGTAATGTGGTTATGGTCTGGCGGTATTATATCCACTATCGTATACCCTGGTAATGTGTGGTTATGGTCTGGTGGTATTATAGCCACTATCGTATACCCTGGTAATGCGGTTATGGTCTGGCGGTATAGCCACTATCGTATACCCTGGTAATGTGTGGTTATGGTCTGGCGGTATTATAGTCACTATCGTATACCCTGGTAATGTGTGGTTATGGTCTGGTGGTATTATAGCCACTATCGTATACCCTGGTAATGTGTGGTTATGGTCTGGCGGTATTATAGTCACTATCGTATACCCTGGTAATGTGCGGTTATGGTCTGGCGGTATTATAGCCACTATCGCATACCCTGGTAATGTGGTTATGGTCTGGCGGTATTATAGCCACTATCGTATACCCTGGTAATGTGCGGTTATGGTCTGGCGGTATTATAGTCACTATCGTATACCCTGGTAATGTGCGGTTATGTCTGGCGGTATTATAGTCACTATCGTATACCCTGGTAATGTGGATATGGTCTGGTGGTATTATAGTCACTTTCGTATACCCTGGTAATGTGGTTATGGTCTGGCGGTATTATAGCCACTATCGCATACCCTGGTAATGTGGTTATGGTCTGGCGGTATTATAGCCACTATCGTATACCCTGGTAATGTGCGGTTATGGTCTGGCGGTATTATAGCCACTATCATATACCCTGGTAATGTGGATATGGTCTGGCGGTATTATAGTCACTATCGCATAACCTGGTAATGTGGTTATGGTCTGGCGGTATTATAGCCACTATCGTATACCCTGGTAATGTGCGGTTATGGTCTGGCGGTATTATAGCCACTATCATATACCCTGGTAATGTGCGGTTATGGTCTGGCGGTATTATAGTCACTATCGTATACCCTGGTAATGTGCGGTTATGGTCTGGCGGTATTATAGCCACTATCGCATACCCTGGTAATGTGATTATGGTCTGGCGGTATTATAGCCACTATCGTATACCCTGGTAATGTGCGGTTATGGTCTGGCGGTATTATAGTCACTATCGTATACCCTGGTAATGTGCGGTTATGGTCTGGCGGTATTATAGTCACTATCGTATACCCTGGTAATGTGCGGTTATGTCTGGCGGTATTATAGTCACTATCGTATACCCTGGTAATGTGGTTATGGTCTGGCGGTATTATAGTCACTATCGTATACCCTGGTAATGTGGTTATGGTCTGGTGGTATTATAGTCACTATCGTATACCCTGGTAATGTGTGGTTATGGTCTGGCGGTATTATAGTCACTATCGTATACTCTGGTAATGTGGTTATGGTCTGGAGGTATTATAGTCACTATCGTATACACTGGTAATGTGTGGTTATGGTCTGGTGGTATTATAGTCACTATCGTATACACTGGTAATGTGTGGTTATGGTCTGGCGGTATTATAGTCACTATCGTATACTCTGGTAATGTGGTTATGGTCTGGTGGTATTATAGTCACTATCGTATACACTGGTAATGTGTGGTTATGGTCTGGTGGTATTATAGTCACTATCGTATACCCTGGTAATGTGTGGTTATGGTCTGGTGGTATTATAGCCACTATCGTATACCCTGGTAATGTGCGGTTATGGTCTGGAGGTATTATAGCCACTATCGTATACCCTGGTAATGTGTGGTTATGGTCTGGTGGTATTATAGCCACTATCGTATACCCTGGTAATGTGTGGTTATGGTCTGGCGGTATTATAGTCACTATCGTATACCCTGGTAATGTGCGGTTATGGTCTGGCGGTATTATAGTCACTATCGTATACCCTGGTAATGTGCGGTTATGGTCTGGCGGCATTATAGCCACTATCGTATACCCTGGTAATGTGCGGTTATAGTCTGGTGGTATTATAGTCACTATCGTATACCCTGGTAATGTGCGGTTATGGTCTGGCGGTATTATAGTCACTATCGTATACCCTGGTAATGCGGATATGGTCTGGCGGTATTATAGCCACTATCGTATACCCTGGTAATGCGGTTATGGTCTGGCAGTATTATAGTCACTATCGTATACCCTGGTAATGTGCGGTTATGGTCTGGTGGTATTATAGCCACTATCGTATACCCTGGTAATGTGTGGTTATGGTCTGGTGGTATTATAGTCACTATCGTATACCCTGGTAATGTGCGGTTATGGTCTGGTGGTATTATAGTCACTATCGTATACCCTGGTAATGTGCGGTTATGGTCTGGCGGTATTATAGTCACTATCGTATACCCTGGTAATGTGTGGTTATGGTCTGGTGGTATTATAGTCACTATCGTATACCCTGGTAATGTGCGGTTATGGTCTGGTGGTATTATAGTCACTATCGTATACCCTGGTAATGTGCGGTTATGGTCTGGCGGTATTATAGTCACTATCGTATACCCTGGTAATGTGCGGTTATGGTCTGGTGGTATTATAGTCACTATCGTATACCCTGGTAATGTGCGGTTATGGTCTGGCGGTATTATAGTCACTATCGTATACCCTGGTAATGTGTGGTTATGGTCTGGCGGTATTATAGTCACTATCGTATACCCTGGTAATGTGTGGTTATGGTCTGGTGGTATTATAGTCACTATCGTATACCCTGGTAATGTGCGGTTATGGTTTGGTGGTATTATAGTCACTATCGTATACCCTGGTAATGTGCGGTTATGGTCTGGCGGTATTATAGCCTCTATCGTATACCCTGGTAATGTGCGGTTATGGTTTGGTGGTATTATAGCCACTATCGTATACCCTGGTAATGTGCGGTTATGGTTTGGTGGTATTATAGTCACTATCGTATACCCTGGTAATGTGTGGTTATGGTCTGGCGGTATTATAGTCACTATCGTATACCCTGGTAATGTGCGGTTATGGTCTGGCGGTATTATAGCCTCTATCGTATACCCTGGTAATGTGCGGTTATGGTCTGGTGGTATTATAGCCACTATCGTATACCCTGGTAATGTGCGGTTATGGTTTGGTGGTATTATAGTCACTATCGTATACCCTGGTAATGTGCGGTTATGGTCTGGCGGTATTATAGTCACTATCGTATACCCTGGTAATGTGCGGTTATGGTCTGGTGGTATTATAGTCACTATCGTATACCCTGGTAATGTGCGGTTATGGTCTGGCGGTATTATAGTCACTATCGTATACCCTGGTAATGTGCGGTTATGGTCTGGCGGTATTATAGTCACTATCGTATACCCTGGTAATGTGTGGTTATGGTCTGGCGGTATTATAGTCACTATCGTATACCCTGGTAATGTGCGGTTATGGTCTGGCGGTATTATAGTCACTATCGTATACCCTGGTAATGTGCGGTTATGGTCTGGTGGTATTATAGTCACTATCGTATACCCTGGTAATGTGCGGTTATGGTTTGGTGGTATTATAGTCACTATCGTATACCCTGGTAATGTGCGGTTTTGGTCTGGTGGTATTATAGTCACTATCGTATACCCTGGTAATGTGTGGTTATGGTCTGGCGGTATTATAGTCACTATCGTATACCCTGGTAATGTGCGGTTATGGTCTGGTGGTATTATAGTCACTATCGTATACCCTGGTAATGTGCGGTTATGGTCTGGCGGTATTATAGTCACTATCGTATACCCTGGTAATGTGCGGTTATGGTCTGGCGGTATTATAGTCACTATCGTATACCCTGGTAATGTGCGGTTATGGTCTGGCGGTATTATAGCCACTATTGTATACCCTGGTAATGTGGTTATTGTCTGGCAGTATTATAGCCACTATCGTATACCCTGGTAATGTGGTTATGGTCTGGTGGTATTATAGTCACTATCGTATACCCTGGTAATGTGGTTATGGTCTGGTGGTATTATAGTCACTATCGTATACCCTGGTAATGTGCGGTTATGGTTTGGTGGTATTATAGTCACTATCGTATACCCTGGTAATGTGCGGTTTTGGTCTGGTGGTATTATAGTCACTATCGTATACCCTGGTAATGTGTGGTTATGGTCTGGCGGTATTATAGTCACTATCGTATACCCTGGTAATGTGTGGTTATGGTCTGGTGGTATTATAGCCACTATCGTATACCCTGGTAATGTGCGGTTATGGTCTGGCGGTATTATAGCCACTATCGTATACCCTGGTAATGTGCGGTTATGGTCTGGCGGTATTATAGTCACTATCGTATACCCTGGTAATGTGCAGTTATTGTCTGGCGGTATTATAGTCACTATCGTATACCCTGGTAATGTGGTTATGGTCTGGTGGTATTATAGTCACTATCGTATACACTGGTAATGTGCGGTTATGGTCTGGTGGTATTATAGTCACTATCGTATACCCTGGTAATGTGGTTATGGTCTGGTGGTATTATAGCCACTATCGTATACCCTGGTAATGTGCGGTTATGGTCTGGCGGTATTATAGTCACTATCGTATATCCTGGTAATGTGTGGTTATGGTCTGGTGGTATTATAGTCACTATCGTATACCCTGGTAATGTGCGGTTATGGTCTGGCGGTATTATAGTCACTATCGTATACCCTGGTAATGTGGTTATGGTCTGGTGGTATTATAGTCACTATCATATACCCTGGTAATGTGCGGTTATGGTCTGGTGGTATTATAGTCACTATCATATACCCTGGTAATGTGCGGTTATGGTCTGGTGGTATTATAGTCACTATCATATACCCTGGTAATGTGCGGTTATGGTCTGGTGGTATTATAGTCACTATCGTATACCCTGGTAATGTGGTTATGGTCTGGTGGTATTATAGTCACTATCATATACCCTGGTAATGTGCGGTTATGGTCTGGTGGTATTATAGTCACTATCGTATACCCTGGTAATGTGCGGTTATGGTCTGGCGGTATTATAGTCACTATCGTATACCCTGGTAATGTGTGGTTTTGGTCTGGCGGTATTATAGTCACTATCGTATACCCTGGTAATGTGTGGTTATGGTCTGGTGGTATTATAGTCACTATCGTATACCCTGGTAATGTGGTTATGGTCTGGTGGTATTATAGTCACTATCGTATACCCTGGTAATGTGCGGTTATGGTCTGGCGGTATTATAGTCACTATCGTATACCCTGGTAATGTGTGGTTTTGGTCTGGCGGTATTATAGTCACTATCGTATACCCTGGTAATGTGTGGTTATGGTCTGGCGGTATTATAGTCACTATCGTATACCCTGGTAATGTGGTTATGGTCTGGTGGTATTATAGTCACTATCGTATACACTGGTAATGTGTGGTTATGGTCTGGCGGTATTATAGTCACTATCGTATACCCTGGTAATGTGGTTATGGTCTGGTGGTATTATAGTCACTATCGTATACCCTGGTAATGTGTGGTTATGGTCTGGTGGTATTATAGTCACTATCGTATACCCTGGTAATGTGGTTATGGTCTGGTGGTATTATAGTCACTATCGTATACCCTGGTAATGTGTGGTTATGGTCTGGTGGTATTATAGTCACTATCGTATACCCTGGTAATGTGGTTATGGTCTGGTGGTATTATAGTCACTATCGTATACACTGGTAATGTGTGGTTATGGTCTGGCGGTATTATAGTCACTATCGTATGCCCTGGTAATGTGTGGTTTTGGTCTGGCGGTATTATAGTCACTATCGTATACCCTGGTAATGTGGTTATGGTCTGGTGGTATTATAGTCACTATCGTATACACTGGTAATGTGCGGTTATGGTCTGGCGGTATTATAGCCACTATCGTATACCCTGGTAATGTGGTTATGGTCTGGTGGTATTATAGTCACTATCGTATACCCTGGTAATGTGTGGTTATGGTCTGGTGGTATTATAGTCACTATCGTATACCCTGGTAATGTGGTTATGGTCTGGTGGTATTATAGTCACTATCGTATACACTGGTAATGTGTGGTTATGGTCTGGCGGTATTATAGTCACTATCGTATACCCTGGTAATGTGTGGTTTTGGTCTGGCGGTATTATAGTCACTATCGTATACCCTGGTAATGTGGTTATGGTCTGGTGGTATTATAGTCACTATCGTATACACTGGTAATGTGCGGTTATGGTCTGGCGGCATTATAGCCACTATCGTATACCCTGGTAATGTGGTTATGGTCTGGTGGTATTATAGTCACTATCGTATACCCTGGTAATGTGCGGTTATGGTCTGGTGGTATTATAGTCACTATCGTATACCCTGGTAATGTGGTTATGGTCTGGTGGTATTATAGTCACTATCGTATACACTGGTAATGTGCGGTTATGGTCTGGCGGTATTATAGCCACTATCGTATACCCTGGTAATGTGCGGTTATGGTCTGGTGGTATTATAGCCACTATCGTATACCCTGGTAATGTGGTTATGGTCTGGTGGTATTATAGTCACTATCGTATACCCTGGTAATGTGTGGTTATGGTCTGGTGGTATTATAGTCACTATCGTATACCCTGGTAATGTGTGGTTATGGTCTGGCGGTATTATAGCCACTATCGTATACCCTGGTAATGTGTGGTTATGGTCTGGTGGTATTATAGTCACTATCATATACCCTGGTAATGTGGTTATGGTCTGGCGGTATTATAGCCACTATCGTATACCCTGGTAATGTGGTTATGGTCTGGCGGTATTATAGCCACTATCGTATACCCTGGTAATGTGGTTATGGTCTGGTGGTATTATAGTCACTATCGTATACCCTGGTAATGTGCGGTTATGGTCTGGTGGTATTATAGTCACTATCGTATACCCTGGTAATGTGCGGTTATGGTCTGGTGGTATTATAGTCACTATCGTATACCCTGGTAATGTGCGGTTTTGGTCTGGTGGTATTATAGCCACTATCGTATACCCTGGTAATGTGTGGTTATGGTCTGGTGGTATTATAGTCACTATCGTATACCCTGGTAATGTGGTTATGGTCTGGCGGTATTATAGCCACTATCGTATACCCTGGTAATGTGGTTATGGTCTGGTGGTATTATAGTCACTATCGTATACCCTGGTAATGTGGTTATGGTCTGGTGGTATTATAGTCACTATCGTATACCCTGGTAATGTGGTTATGGTCTGGTGGTATTATAGTCACTATCGTATACCCTGGTAATGTGTGGTTATGGTCTGGTGGTATTATAGCCACTATCGTATACTCTGGTAATGTGTGGTTATGGTCTGGTGGTATTATAGCCACTATCGTATACCCTGGTAATGTGCGGTTATGGTCTGGTGGTATTATAGCCACTATCGTATATCCTGGTAATGTGTCGTTATGGTCTGGCGGTATTATAGCCACTATCGTATACCCTGGTAATGTGGTTATGGTCTGGCGGTATTATAGTCACTATCGTATACCCTGGTAATGTGCGGTTATGGTCTGGCGGTATTATAGTCACTATCGTATACCCTGGTAATGTGGTTATGGTCTGGTGGTATTATAGTCACTATCGTATACCCTGGTAATGTGGTTATGGTCTGGCGGTATTATAGTCATTATCGTATACCCTGGTAATGTGGTTATGGTCTGGCGGTATTATAGTCACTATCGTATACCCTGGTAATGTGGTTATGGTCTGGCGGTATTATATTAGACAGCTCCATTAATCCCCTTATATCGTTCAGGGCGCCTGTGTGAGAAGCGCTGCAGGGACATGATGGATAATTTGCCATTCAGGAGCCCGGTAAAGCTGGGTGTCAGCCCCTGTGGAGACCCCGGTCCCCCCATATCTGCCTCCACCTGCTGCTGGGCTTTCCCTGCCATCTGACGTCACTGTTGACTCATTATCTTCTGACCATGGAGACGCCCGTGTGGGGGAGGAGTCGGTATAAATGACGCCCTCGGGTCTGGAGCTGAAGTAAACTTCTCCGCAACGAGGAAGACCCTTCTCTCAGCTCCGCCAGGAACCCGCAGGTAAGAGAAAAGTATGTGCCCCCCCCCCCCTGAGAGCGAGGAAACTCCAGGACTGAAGGGGGGCACAGCTGCTGCAGCGCCTCACGGCGGTTATGTCACATGGGGGTCACTGTGACCTCGGGGGTATCTGACATGTATGGGGCATGTAGTGACACCGGGTCTGGGGCAGGGGGGGGTCGTCTATGCGACCCCTATAGAAGCCTCCACCTGCTCCCATTACTTTTAATAGTTTCATAAACTTCTGGAAACAAATAATAATGAGGCGTCGCCCCCCCACTCCGGACATTCCCGGGTCTGAGGGGAGGCAGCGAAGGGGTTAATGGGGTCTCACTGATCTTCGTGTTTGGAAACTAAAATCATCTTATTTTTTACTCTTTCTCATAAATTGTTGTTGGAGGTGAAAATCTAAAACGTGACGACGCGTCTCAGACCCCTGAGAATAGGTGATAGGTGCGGGGATGAAACTATTCAACGCCGGAGAAAAAATACTGACCGAATACTGACCGAATACTGATCCTCAACCCCGCCACTGCTCAGGACACCGATATTAACCCGACAAGATTTAATACCAAAAAGTAATTCACCTGCTTAAAACTTTAGAAAACTTTATACTGGATACAACCCAACTTCTAATGTTCTATGTAGAAAGATAAGTGACCCCACCACCCCACCCCCCTCTGTCCTTTTAAGGGTCGTGTTCACATTGAGTTTATTTTCAGGAGATAGAAACTTTCCTAATCTCCAATCAAAATCGTTTCTGCTCCAAAAACTACTGTTAAAAAAAAAAAAAAAAAATCTCAGTGTGAACACATCCTAATAGTAATCAGCAAGTAATGAAAAGTTTTTATAACTTTCTAATACTCTGGGGCTGAGTCGTTACGACCTCGGCACCAGCGTGCGCTCAAAACGCCGGCATTGTTCATGACTTGGAAGGTGTGGCCCGCGGGCTGGGACAGCCAAGTGCTGGATATAGTGGTGTCCGACACCACGCAGCCATCCCCCCACCTGGTATAAGGGCACGTGCACATGATCAGTAACTGCTGCGGATTGGATGCAGCTCTTTTGCGTTGCGTGTAGTTCGCAGCGTCCAGATGTTACAGTGGTGGATGGATTTGTAGAAATCCACTATGCGTCTCCGTGCACCCGTGGATCACCCGTGGACGCAGAGATGTGAGGCGTCTTTCCAGATGCTGCGTGTCAATGTCTCTTGCGGAGATATCAGTGCAATGTATAGGATGCGGTGAATGCTTCAATGAACACATAGGATTCACCTGCGTGCAGCACATTGGACGCGGCACAAGTCTGCTGCGCTGACAGTACTGACCTTGTGCACACAGCCTTACAATCTCACTGGTATCTGTGTTCTCCCCATATAGACACCATTGAAGAGCATGATGGAACTGGGAGCCGTCCGCTCGCTCTTCCACCATTGAGCCTGTGCGTCTGAGAGCAGCGGACGTGATGATGTCACTACATCGCTATCACTGTGCAGATCGGAGCAGCGGGGGAGCAGGGTGGTCTGTGTCTTTTGTTTTTAAATTGTTAGTACCTGTGGGGACATCATACTGTGCTAGGGGCTGTATGGGGACCCTCGTGCCGTGTGTGTGTGGGACCCTCGTGCCGTGTGTGTGGGACCCTCGTGCCGTGTGTGTGGGACCCGTGTGCCGTGTGTGGGGGACATTGTAGGGGCATCGGACCATGTGTGGGGGGGACTGTGGGGGCATCATAGTGTTGGGAGCTGCTGATCAAGGTACAAGAGCTGAGTAACAGGAGCAGTATACTTTGTTACTTTAAATAAACTTTATAAAAGCAGTAAATTCTATGGTTTTGATTGGCTGTTAGTGTTAAGAATACAGGTTACAATCAGCCCGACAGTCGCCTATATCAGCAGCGAGTCACCTATATCAGCAGAGGCTGCAGCGAGTCACCTATATCAGCATAGGCTGCAGTGAGTCACCAGACTGAATCAATATAAAATAACAACATTAAGCTGAATTAAGTTCGGCCAGTTGATTTCGGCATCCACAACAGTCATGGCTTCACAAGTGTCCCCTTTAGGAAAATCAATTACCCACCTCTGATTTAGACTAATAATGTAACAGATCCTCAGCTGTGAATAGTGTTCGGTCAGGAGGGGTTTTCAGCACGGACTATAGACCAGGCTGAGGTGTGGTGCGGACATGTTTTATTAGTATTGTGGAATTGGTGACATTGCAGCAACAAGATTTTTTTTTTCTTCCGTGTCACAATGAAATAAACTGTTTACAAGTCACAACATGAAAAATCTCAGGGGGTGAATATTTTTCTTGTCACTTGTGACCTCGCTGCCTGCCGGTGACTGTGCGCTGCATTAGAGCACGAGGGTTTCTATGCATTTGCTGGAAAATCGAAACTGCCCGCGGACTCTGGACGAGCTCGATCTGCACATTCCTCCGGGTCCCGGGACGTTTCTTAAGACGTGTGAACATCTTGTCTTTTGTCTTTTATCTGTGGATTCCGCCTGAAACTTCGCCAATATTTACCGTAAATTCAATACCACCTGTAATCAATGTGCATGAAACTACTTTACATCAGATACGACCAACTAATGCCACCCCCCCCCAGTCTTGTAATAGTGTCAGAAAAGGATGAAAAATTCTGCACCTTTCTTTCTAAAACAGTCTTTTGCACCAAGTTCGAGGATTATTTCTGCTCGCCAAGTTGTTGCCATTGTGGAATTTTTTTTTTTTTTCTTTTTAAGAAATTGTCAAACTTGCAACCAATTCATTATTAGTGACTTTTGCACAAAAATTTAGCTCTTTTTTTTAAAATGTCCTCGAGTGTATTTTGTGTCACGTCAGGCTTTATTTTATTTATTTTTTTTGTGGACTCTGCATCCCAGACATGTCTCCGCAATCTTGTAAAATGTTGGATCAAACACAGCAATGAAAGTCTATGGATCTGCGATAATAATCGGACTGCACTCAAATGTCATCCGAATGTAGCCCGATTTTCACAGACTGCTAGAAAACAATAAAGAATTATTATTATTTTTAAGAACGAGAAAAACTGATGAAACGCGGACAAAACTGTTACCAACAATCTTGGTCTGTTTTTCTTGTATGTAAGAAAGTGATGTGTGAATGAGGCCTTAGGGCTCCATTTTTGCCGTGTTTTTTTTTTTTTTCTCACATCTTACTGTACCAGCAAAGTTTAATGAGATTTCTGAACTCTCATTGACTCACTGAAGATTAGAAAAAAAGTTTTGATTGTTCTAAAAGTTTCACCAACACGAAAATTCTTTCAGGATTGAATGGAAAAAAGTATCAAAATTGTGTATTTGTTTTTTTTGCAGCATTTTTCCTGCCAACACTCGATGGCAGATTTTTCTCCAGTAAAAACCAAACATGAGCACATACAGTGTAAGAGTGTTTCTCACAGCTGAGGATTTGTTGCAATGTGTCCAGTCTACACAATACTTTGTGAGCTGCACAAATAATGTCCCCGTCCTGATAATCTGTTAAGTTTTATTTATACTGATACATTGCATCAACCTGGAATCCTGAAGATTGTTATGACTGGACACAATTGTAACAAACACTCAGCTGTGAGGAACTTCAGGTCAGGGGGGGGGGGGTTTCTGCACTGAATGTCAACAGGTCTGAGGTTTGGTGGGGACCCCGTGATTACACCACAAACCACAAATTTCACTTTCATTTTTGCTTCCTGTGAATTAGATATTTTTAATACATTAGAACGCTCCCCTTCCCCCAGTAAAGAGCGAAGCCGGAATCCACACAAACTGCTTACATTCTTCATCCGTTTGTTGCACCAGCGGGTCACCGCAATACTGGTGTGTAACCCACCAAAAGAAGGTTAACGCCGATGTCACATATAACTAACAAACTCAGATTCCTCCATGTATGTAAAGATAATCTGCGACATTATAGGAAAAACCTGGCGCCAGAAGAGCGATACAGCCATAAACCGTAATCTAGAGGCCGGTACATGAGTCTATTACATTGTTACATCCAGAGACACAAATCATATGTTAATTCCTTATCAACGTTTAGTACAAGGTAAAAGGTTAAAACAACTGACTGTGTACATAAGATCCAAGCAGAAAAATCCTGCAAAACCGGAATAACCAGATACCAAGACACCAGAAGCTTGTATAATACTGTGCCCTATGTACAAGAATATAACTACTATAATACTACACCCTATGTACAAGAATATAACTACTATAATACTGCCCCCTATGTACAAGAATATAACTACTATAATACTGCTCCTATATACAAGAATATAACTCCTATAATACTGCTCCTATGTACAAGAATATAACTACTATAATACTGCTCCTATGTACAAGAATATAACTACTATAATACTGCCCCCTATGTACAAGAATATAACTACTATAATACTGCCCCTATGTACAAGAATATAACTACTATAATACTGCCCCTATGTACAAGAATATAACTACTATAATACTGCCCCCTATGTACAAGAATATAACTGCTATAATACTGCCCCTATGTACAAGAATATAACTGCTATAATACTGCTCCTATGTACAAGAATATAACTACTATAATACTGCCCCCTATGTACAAGAATATAACTACTATAATACTGCTCCTATGTACAAGAATATAACTACTATAATACTGCTCCTATGTACAAGAATATAACTACTATAATACTGTGCCCTATGTACAAGAATATAACTGCTATAATACTGCCCCCTATGTACAAGAATATAACTACTATAATACTGCTCCTATGTACAAGAATATAACTACTATAATACTGCCCCCTATGTACAAGAATATAACTACTATAATACTGCTCCTATGTACAAGAATATAACTACTATAATACTGTGCCCTATGTACAAGAATATAACTACTATAATACTGCCCCCTATGTACAAGAATATAACTACTATAATACTGCCCCCTATGTACAAGAATATAACTACTATAATACTGCCCCCTATGTACAAGAATATAACTACTATAATACTGCCCCCTATGTACAAGAATATAACTACTATAATACTGCCCCCTATGTACAAGAATATAACTACTATAATACTGCTCCTATGTATAAGAATATAACTGCTATAATACTGCACCCTATGTACAGGAATATAACTACTATAATACTGCCCCCGGCTGCATCGCCGCTCAGCTCCGTCCTGCAGATGAGCTGCTAATGGCCGCCATCTTTTTTCAGAAATCCCGCGGCGCTGATTGGCCGCTGCCGGACCAATGAGTGACGTGGGATTTCCAGGACGGATGGACGGACTGGATAAGACAATTATATAGTAGATAATACTGCCCCTCTAATTCTGACATGTAGTATTTCCGTCTCTCTCGGCAGCCATGGTCTCGGTAAAAGATGACGCTTTGGACGAGGTTTCTCTCCAGGATGAAGACTCCGTTGAGTTCCGGATGTTCATGGCTTACGCTCAGCGCAATATGTCAAGAAGTAATTACCAAGATCTGTTGAGAACAAATTCGGCATTGAGAAACGTCTCGTCTAATGGAGAAGGACACTCAATTCCTGACAGTTCATCTGCGTCTCCGAAGAAAGAGAAGAAGAGTCTCCGCCGGATCTTCACCCCTAAATGTCTGCGGCCACAAAGTGACAAGCAGAAGATCGCTCCCCGCTCACTCGGTTGGTGAAATGTTTCAGTCTACAGATTGGGATAAAAGCTTCATTATTAGTGACAGGGGCCCCAGTGCTGAGGGGCCCGACCATCCAGGCGTAAGCACCTGCTGGGTGACCTGAGCGCCACCATACGGGGGACTGCCTCCACTGCAGAGTTGTTTCTTCTGCCCCTCGAAACGTATCTGATCATTTCAAGTCGTAACTGCTGGCGTTAATTGTATTTCTACCTTGCAGAGGATAAAGGGGACGTGCAGGTGAAAGGACTCGTCCGGAGCCTGAGGACCATCGTGAAGGCCCTGGAGAAAGAAGACCGAGAGCGTGTAGAGTTCAGGACGTTCAGGCGGGGGTCCAGCGTTCAACCTGATGGAGACGGTAAGAGACTAGGCAATCAGAGGGTGTTACTGGTGGTAAGTGGTGGATGGAGGGGTGGATGGAGGGGTGGATGGAGGTGTGGATGGAGGTGTGGATGGAGGTGTGGATGGAGGTGTGGATGGAGGTGTGGATGGAGGTGTGGATGGAGGTGTGGATGGAGGTGTGGATGGAGGTGTGGATGGAGGTGTGGATGGAGGTGTGGATGGAGGTGTGGATGGAGGTGTGGATGGGGGTGTGGATGGGGGTGTGGATGGAGGTGTGGATGGGGGTGTGGATGGGGGTGTGGATGGAGGTGTGGATGGAGGTGTGGATGGGGGTGTGGATGGGGGTGTGGATGGGGGTGTGGATGGGGGTGTGACTGGAGGTGTGGATGGGGGTGTGACTGGTGTGACTGGGGGTGTGACTGGTGTGGATGGGGGTGTGACTGGTGTGACTGGGGGTGTGGATGGGGGTGTGACTGGGGGTGTGGATGGGGGTGTGGATGGGGGTGTGGATGGGGGTGTGGATGGGGGTGTGGATGGGGGTGTGGATGGGGGTGTGATGGAGTTTTACACTTGGCACCTGTGTACATTAGAGATCGAAGGGTCAGACCCCTCCAGAATAGCCATCCATAACAAGTCCTTGGGCCTGATGGTCGACCTGACAGAAGTAACACTAGTCCATACAGTCTCTGCTCCGTCTAGTCCTCGGCTCTTTGAGTTTGAGTCATCTCGGGCTTCTGTTCCTTGGATTTCCCTCAAAAATGGATAATGTCTCCATGGAACCATGGAGTCATCATAGGTGTCCCTCTTGTCCAAGCCGAGCCCCTAACGGGACGGAGGAAAGAACGAGATATAGAGCGTCCCGCAGAGTCTCCACTAACTCAGTCCGACAAACACTATCTTCCCACCCTCACATGGCCAAACACCATCCTGGTGATGAGGGGTCATGTCTGTGCCGGGTCCTGGAGCCCGGGCGGAGCTGTTGGAGGACTAGGTCTGTCCTCGATGGTGCGCGGTCTGAGGCTCCACAGAATGACTCTTCCTCCCAGGACTTCAGGGCCGATCCTTCTAGAGCAGGATGTTTGAGGAGGAGAAAGATGGGAGCCGGCCCCCCGAAGAGCTTCAGACCTTCTACAATTCATCTTTTGCCAATGTTGTCTGGACGAGTGCAGTCACTGACGAGTGCAGATCGCGGGCCAGTCATCCCGAGCGTGCTGGACTCTATGGTGGTCCTTTCCTGGAGGACCAATATTTCCCTACTAGAAAAAATGCAGATGTTTGCGATTTCATGAGTTATAGATGTAGCAGAGCTGAATGTGTAAAGATGAACAAGCCGATCCCGGACCCCCGGGGCTGACTGAGCCGATCCCGGACCCCCGGGGCTGATCTGATCTGATGGGAATTTCTGCTTTTCTTTTCCAGGTGAAGGAAATTTAATCGAAGATCTTGTTGCTTTTCTGAGAGCGGAAGGCGACAAGATAAATGCCGAGGTGATTACTGTAATATGATGTACTATGATGAATAACATGGACGCCATATGGGGGCTATAGAAGCCGTCAAGAGGATTTCCTATCTACTGTAAATTATGGGGTGCAGTGACATCAGGCTTCCTACAGATGGCACTGTTATGTAATAGAGGAGGTGCAGTGATGTCAGGCTGCCTGCAGGTGGCGCTGTTGTGTAATAGAGGAGGTGCAGTGATGTCAGGCTGCCTGGAGGTGGCGCTGGTATGTAATAGAGGAGGCGCAGTGACGTGGTGCTGTTATATAATAGAGGAGGCGCAGTGATGTCAGGCTGCCTGCAGGTGGCGCTGGTATGTAATAGAGGAGGCGCAGTGACGTCAGGCTGCCTGCAGGTGGCGCTGGTATGTAATAGAGGAGGTGCAGTGACGTCAGGCTGCCTGCAGGTGGTACTGTTATATAATAGAGGAGGCGCAGTGATGTCAGGCTGCCTGCAGGTGGCGCTGGTATGTAATAGAGGAGGTGCAGTGACATCAGGCTGCCTGCAGGTGGCGCTGGTATGTAATAGAGGAGGTGCAGTGACGTCAGGCTGCCTGCAGGTGGTGCTGTTATGTAATAGAGGAGGTGCAGTGACGTCAGGCTGCCTGCAGGTGGCGCTGGTATGTAATAGAGGAGGTGCAGTGACGTCAGGCTGCCTGCAGGTGGTGCTGTTATGTAATAGAGGAGGTGCAGTGATGTCAGGCTGCCTGCAGGTGGTGCTGTTATGTAATAGAGGAGGTGCAGTGACGTCAGGCTGCCTGCAGGTGGTGCTGTTATGTAATAGAGGAGGTGCAGTGACGTCAGGCTGCCTGCAGGTGGCGCTGTTGTGTAATAGAAGAGGTGCAGTGACGTCAGGCTGCCTGCAGGTGGCGCTGTTGTATGATAAAGGAGGTGCAGTGACAGCTTTCTGCCTGCAGGTGGCGCTGGTATGTAATAGAGGAGGTGCAGTGACGTGGTGCTGTTATATAATAGAGGAGGCGCAGTGATGTCAGGCTGCCTGCAGGTGGCGCTGGTATGTAATAGAGGAGGCGCAGTGACGTCAGGCTGCCTGCAGGTGGCGCTGGTATGTAATAGGAGGTGCAGTGACGTCAGGCTGCCTGCAGGTGGTGCTGTTATATAATAGAGGAGGCGCAGTGATGTCAGGCTGCCTGCAGGTGGCGCTGGTATGTAATAGAGGAGGTGCAGTGACATCAGGCTGCCTGCAGGTGGCGCTGGTATGTAATAGAGGAGGTGCAGTGACGTCAGGCTGCCTGCAGGTGGTGCTGGTATGTAATAGAGGAGGTGCAGTGACGTCAGGCTGCCTGCAGGTGGCGCTGGTATGTAATAGAGGAGGTGCAGTGACGTCAGGCTGCCTGCAGGTGGTGCTGTTATGTAATAGAGGAGGTGCAGTGACGTCAGGCTGCCTGCAGGTGGTGCTGTTATGTAATAGAGGAGGTGCAGTGACGTCAGGCTGCCTGCAGATAGTGATGTTGTGTAATAGAAGAGGTGCAGTGACGTCAGGCTGCCTGCAGGTGGGGCTGTTATGTAATAGAGGCGGTGCAGTGATGTCAGGCTGCCTGCAGGTGGTGCTGTTATGTAATAGAGGAGGTGCAGTGACGTCAGGCTGCCTGCAGATAGTGATGTTGTGTAATAGAAGAGGTGCAGTGACGTCAGGCTGCCTGCAGGTGGTGCTGGTATGTAATAGAGGAGGTGCAGTGACGTCAGGCTGCCTGCAGGTGGCGCTGGTATGTAATAGAGGAGGTGCAGTGACATCAGGCTGCCTGCAGATAGTGATGTTGTGTAATAGAAGAGGTGCAGTGATGTCAGGCTGCCTGCAGGTGGGGCTGTTATGTAATAGAGGCGGTGCAGTGATGTCAGGCTGCCTGCAGGTGGGGCTGTTATATAATAGAGGAGATGCAGTGACATCTTTCTGCCTGCAGGCGGCGCTGGTATGTAATAGAGGAGGTGCAGTGACGTCAGGCTGCCTGCAGGTGGGGCTGTTATGTAATAGAAGAGGTGCAGTGATGTCAGGCTGCCTGCAGATAGTGATGTTGTGTAATAGAAGAGGTGCAGTGATGTCAGGCTGCCTGCAGGTGGGGCTGTTATGTAATAGAGGCGGTGCAGTGATGTCAGGCTGCCTGCAGGTGGGGCTGTTATATAATAGAGGAGATGCAGTGACATCTTTCTGCCTGCAGGCGGCGCTGGTATGTAATAGAGGTGGTGCAGTGACGTCGGGCTGCCTGCAGGTGGCGCTGTTGGAATATAATTTCCATGGCTATTACTGATCCCACAATCTCTGGTTCCCCCGTTCCTCAGATCATCCAGGAGCAGAACCTTCTGCAGAGACTCCGGAGCTTTTGGTCGTACGACTTCTTTCAGAGACTCACAGAGACTTATGTGGAGCAGATGGTTCCCGTCTCAAAAGCGGAGGACGTGCCGCAGAGCAGTAAGATCGCGCTGTGCGTCCACGCCACCACCAAGCTCACCGCAATCGGTAGTCATCCCATGGAGAAGATGTTTGGGTTTGGAGCCAGATATGTCAAGGAAAACTACAGCCAGTGGATCAAGGACCATGGAGGATGGGTAAGATGGCAGCAGAGCCACAAGGGGGCACTCTTACAGGACTAGGAGCAAAGGAAAGCTGCAGTGGAAAGCATGGGGGAGACTGAGTATCTGAGACAGGAAGGGTATATATTATTTAATTTTTTTTTTTTACTGCCCCTGGAGCCAATGAACAATGCAGCTGGGCCGGAGTCAGTGATCATAGTATGCCCAAATGGAGCAGGGCTGTAGTGTAAAGTATGGGGGAGACAGAGCAGGAGGAGGTGGGTTTCAGACCACCACAGACCCCAGCAGACAATGCACGTGAGCTGCAGTCACTGATTGCAGCTGTGAAGGGAGTAATGAGACAACTTCTCACCTCACATTTATATCTTTTAGGAAAAAGCTATGGAAAACCCCAACACCCAGGAGGAGGAAGAGGAGGAATAGGATGCAGAAGAGGAGGAGGAAGAGGAGGAATAGGATGCGGAAGACTGAGAGAGACCCTGCGCCAATACTGTGATCTGACGCACGGACTACTGATCCCATCATCTGACCCTCAGGACTTTATATTTATTTTTAGGGGAAACAGCATTTTGTGCCCCTCAACCCAGTGACAAAAAGGGCACAGGGTAAAGGACTGGCCCCCCGGTGACCAACCGGCAGCTGGTCTGGAGGAATCATGTTTACATTACATAGTGGTCTCTTAGAGGCACATAGAACAATGATTTGAGTGTGTGGATGAGTGGACGATACCTGTGGATCAGGTCAATGCAAGGGTTAAGAAATGTATAACTGTCATGTAAAATAAATAACTTTGTATCTGTTTGTTACACAACGGACTCCTGCAATGTGAATGAGTCAGAGGGGAGGAGCTTGTGCTCGTTCAGCCAGGCATGGATCAGTACGGGCTTTCAATCACCGTCGGTTGATGCTATGATTACATCGGTCATACCATCTGCCCACCTGACTGTCTGCAGTGTTCTGCTGCCGCCAGTGCTGATGGCCCACACTCTGCCAGGCATCTACTCACTACCCATCATGTCGCCTATAGTATTTAGGTTAACGTATGGAACAGCTTCATGTTGAAAACAGTGCCCCTTTTTTGTCTCCCTTAAAAAAAAAAAAAAAAAAAAAAAAGGGGATAATTTTTAGGCAGCTTGAAGAAAAAAGCCTTTTTAGTTGCCGAATCATTTTGTGATTAGCAAATTAGTTGCCCACCCCAAAAAAGGATCATTTTTCAATCCTAGTTCAGAAAAAAAACAAAAACTTCTCTGTTCCAAACAGTGCAGTACACCTGCTTTTGTCTCCTTAATTAAAGTAGTAATTTTTGGACAGTTTGTGAATAAGAGATTTTGCTTCTTCAGCGAAGACTTAAAGCTCAAACAGGGATATTATTGCACCTCAAATGTTTCAAAATGCTACGACATGTTCCTTTTCCACCGCCTCCAATGCATGCATCTGTCCCCAAGAAGGGATAATTTTTGGACCATTTATAAAACATAGGTAGCTTGCATGCGATTATATTTCAAAAATTGGAATATGTTTTTAATCTAAGGGATAATATTGATGACCTATCGAAAATTTTACAATTCCTCTATGGACACTAAAAATAAAAAAAATTGTATCTTCAATTGCTTGCACTTTATACAACAATTAAGATATATAGTGAAATCGAGGTTCTCCCACAAAGCCCAGTCCGTGGCTTGTCTTCACAGGAGGACCAAGATGGCAGACGAGGGGCCTTCAGCAGTCCCACCAGTTGCAGTGATAATCCATTTGGCTCCACATGATCGTCTCAAAGGTATCCGATGGGAGCTGGTGCATGGGCGACCTCAGAGCGTCACATAACTTTACGATTCGTGGTGAATTAATTTACTTTGTATTTATTTTTTTAACAAATTGAATCAAAGTTCAGGAAATCCGCTCGTCACTAAATGTTTGGAATACGTCACATTGATGTTACGGAATAATCTTTTGGTTTCTTTAACTTTTATTGAGGTTGCTAACCACACGCAATGGAGGACCGGCTGGTCGATACATATAATTAATTCATAAAACTTTCAGTAATTTGGAACTTTATTTTGCAAATGTAAAGGAATAATTTTTCTTTGGATCTTAATCCTGATTATTTGCTTAAAAAGATATCCAGAAAACACTGTTTTTCTGCGCCATTTGCTTGTTGGCACTGCAGAATACAGCCAGATCCTTTCCATATTACAGCGCTAGAAATCCAGATATTGAAAACTGTGGTTTGTCCGTCACACGGATCACATATAAGTGCGCTGAAAATACTGCCATTTCTGGCCTCCATTTAAATTTTGTTTCAGTGTGTCAGTGAAGTTATTTGACATGAGGTTGCTGTGAAAAATAGTTACCTACAGGCCAGGTATTTAAGACTGTTCTGTTTTTTTTGTCATACGTATCACATACCACTGCAGTTCAAATCCAGACATTTGTAGTGAGCGTGGAAAATATTGGCCTCCATTTAAAATGAGCAAGGGACGAGGAAGTGGACGTGATGGTGATGGTGCATGCAGAGGCTGTGGGTAAGCTGAAATTGTGCCACAACAAACACCCACACTTTCTCGTTCGATCTTCCTGTCCCAATTAATCGGGGGACCGCAGCACACCACTATTGAACCCAGAGCAGCGTGAAAAGGTTGTTGGTTGGATAGCGGATAATGCTTCCAGTCACTTTGCCACCACCACCACCCTGTCTTCCACACGGTCAAGTCTCAGTAGCCGTGAGTCTGGACTGCATATTCTTCACCCTGATCCTCCTTCCTCCCACCATGCCGAGTGCCCAGAGACAACTGATCCCACACTTGGACACTCTGAAGAGCTGTTCACTTTCCCATTTATAGATTCGGGCCTCTCGCCCGGTCCACTTGAAGCGTGGCAAGAGGAGATCACATGCAACGATGCCCAAATATTTGAGCAGCCATAGTCACACGAAGGCGACGGTGGGAAAGTGTCACAAGAGGTGGACGATGATGAGACACAATTGCCAGAAAGTCAGGAGGAGGACCAGCGTGCGGAAGTGGAAGACGAGGTGGTGGGTGATATAGTAACTGACCCAACCTGGCAGGAGGCCAGCAGCACACAGGGGGAGGGAGGCAGAGCACCACAACAGGCAGGAAGAAGCAGTGTGGTGGCCGCAGACAGAAGGCAGGCACCTGTTCCCCGTAACACCAACATGACAGAAGATGGCAGTACGACTGTTAGGTCTTCCCGAGTCTGGTTGTTTTTTTTTAGAAACTCTGCCGATAACATCAAAAAGGCCATTTGCACCACCTGCCAGGCCAGGATCAGCAGGGGTGGCAAAACGACCAGCCTGACCACCACCAGCATGATCAGGTACATGGCAGCAAAGCACCCGACTAAGCACATCCACGTCCTTGTCCCAGCGCATCGTTCAGTTGTCCCTACCCCAGTCCTTGGAACGCAGGCGCAAATAAGCAGCCAACGCCTCACAGGCCACACTTCTAAATTCACACATTTTTTCCTGAATGGTTGCGCTCGAAATGTTGCCTTTTAGGCTGGTGGAGACGGAATCCTTCCGCAACCGGATGGCGGCAGCCGTCCCTCGGTACTCGGTCCCCAGCTGCCACTATTACTCCCTGTGTGCCATCCCCGCATTACATGAGCACGTGTCCCAAAACATTAGCCGTTCCCTCAACAACGCAGTTACCGGGAAAGTCCACCTAACCACGGACACATTGACAAGTGCTTGTGGGCAGAGACGGTTCATCTCTCTGACGGCACACTGGGTTAACATAGTGGAAGCCGGGATCCAGTTGGACCTTGGGACGGAACACGTCCTCCCCACACCGAGGATTGCGGGCCCTGGGTCAATCAGAGTTGCCCCCACATTCTACAGCTCTTGCACCTCCTCCTCTTCAGCATCCATCTCCGAAATGACCATGATGTGCCCCCTGGGCCGTGGGGTACTCGGCAGCCGGGCCTCTGGATGCTGGGAGATATCATGGTGGCTGGCCCAGGGCGGTCAGTGCAAAAGGGGAATTATTTTTAGAGAGTTCGTGACGCCACCTGTGGTGTCCGGTGATGAGCACCAGCGCTGCAACAGTCCTCTGAGGCAGATGTTAGGGCAGCTTGTGATGGGACGGCTCCCCACAGGTGGAGCAGGCCTCAGGGCAGTGAAGTGAGAGAGCGTGGGTTGCGCTGGGCGTTGTGGTGCAGGGGGAACAATGGCACCGATGAAAGAATGGACGGAGGCAGTACTGTGCAGTCATCCGAGATTTTACTCACAATTCTTCAGACAGTCCACAGGTGCACTGTACAGGTGCTGGGCGTACGGGTGCCGTCCTGCATGCGCCATACCTCCTAGGATCCTTTCTTAGATCGGAGCCTACTCCCTGCTCTCCACCTGGGCCTCTGACACTGGGCCCTACTTGTGGAGCAGATCTCCTAATGAGACTCTGCTCCCGGACTGTTCTTCCTCCACCCACATCCACTACTGGTTCCCCCTACCGTTGGGTTCCCCCCACTCCAGCCAGGGTCAGGGCTCAGCAGCTGTGCTCTGCATGTTGCCCCTCCAGCCGGCCTGGAGCAGTGTAGTGTTGAATGCGGGTGTTGGGGTTCCGGGCAGCACTCCCTCCTTACCTGAGAGAAGGGAGACACCACACCTCTGGGTGAGGTGCAGTACCTCTGTGACGACTGAATGCTCAGGGGCGCCACAACCACATCAGTCGCATGATGGAAGCACTGCAGCACTGCCTCGGCTAAGCAGCAACAGGCTGTGCTGAAGCTAATATGCTTTGGTGACAAACAGCACAACGCTGAAGAGTTATGGACAGCTCAGAAAGAGCAGGCAGATCTGTGTCTGACACCGGTGAACCTACAGCCAGGCATGGTCGTGTGTGACAATAACAGGAACCTGGTGCCGGCTCTGGGACGAGGCGAGCTCGCATACATACCAGGCCGGGCCCATGTGCTTAACCTCGTGGTTCAACGGTTTCTCAAAACCTACCTGGAGTTGCCGAATCTGCTTGTCAAAGTATGCCGCCTGTGTGCCCATTTTAGAAAGTCAGCTACAGCTTCCGCCGCCCTTGCCGTGTTTCAGAAGCATTTGCAGCTTCCGGCTCACAGACTGGTGTGTGATGTCCCCACACGTTGGAACTCTACACTGCAGATGTTGGGAAGGATTTGTGAGCAGAAGAGGGCAGTTGTTGACTACCAGCATCAACAAGGCCGTCAGTATTCAGTTCAGACTCCACACATAAGACCTCAGGAGTGGACATGGATGTCAGACATATGTACCATCCTCCAAAACTTTGAGGACTCCACCAAGATGGTGAGCGGCGATGATGCCATAATTAGCATTTCCATCCCGCTTCTCTGTCTTCTGAAACGCTCTCTGCTCACAATCAAAGAGGATGCCTTGCAGGAGGAGCACGATGAGATGGAGCAAGGAACCATACAGGGTGATTACACACAGCCAAGCCTCATCTCATCCCAACGTGGATTGGGTGACAATGAGGAAGAGGAGGAGGAAGAACAGGAGCTAGTTTCATGCGCTATAGACGGTACTACCTGCACAGCTGTCATACTGTCTGTTCCGCGCAGATGGCCAGAGGACAGAGAGGAGGAGGAGGAGGATGAGAGCATGGTCAGTCGTCCTCTTGGTAAGGACACGGAAGTCTTGCCCGTTACCAGTCTGGCACGCATGGCTGAGTTTATGTTATGCTGCCTTTACCGTGACCCTCGCGTTCTCCAAATTTTGGGTGACAGTCATTACTGGTTGGTGACACTTCTAGAACCACGCTACATGGAGAACTTGCTATCTCTTATTCCCGAGGTGGACAGGTCTACAAAAATGGGGCAGTACCAGAAGGCCCTTGTTGTGGAATTATTACAAAAATTCCCATCTGAAAACGCTGGCGGCAGAGGTCACACTTCGTTGGACAACCAAGGAGTACAGGTGAGAGAGACACAACTTCAATCCAGCAGAGGCAGGGGAACACTGTCAAAGTTCTGGGAGAGTTTTCTCAGACCTTCCTATCTTACAGGCCCTGGGGCACGGGGTACTCTCACAAGGAGTGCAAAATTTGGGAAGATGGTGAAGTAGTACCTTGCCGATCGTACCAACGTCCTCTGTGATTCCTCTGTGCCTTATAATTATTGGGTATCCAAGCTGGACACTTGGAGTGAACTGGCTCTCTATGCCTTGGAGGTCCTGGCCTGCCCTGCCGCCAGCGTTTTATCAGAGCGGGTTTTTAGTGCCGCTGGTGGAATTATAACTGATAAGCGCATCCACCTGTCAACTGAAAATGCTGACAGGCTGACTCTTATAAAAATGAACAAGGGCTGGATTGGGCCAGACTTCTCAACACCACCGAATGATAGCAGCGTAACATAAACTCCAATCCAGTGTCTTTTTTTGGGAGGTGTATTCCCATGCACCTATCACACCCACACATGGGTATACGCTTCCTGATTTTGTCTATTTGCTCTTGTTCTCCTCCTTCTCCTCATCCTCCATCACCATATCATTCACCACCCTATCTACCATATCACCTCCTCTATGTGTCTTGCAAGGGGCATTGGAGTCCCTCCACATTTTTGGCTGCTTTTGTATTCACTGCATAGGCAACTACTATGGGAGACACACTTCCTAATAATGGGAACATTGTTTTAGGAGGTTCTCTGACCTCTACGTCTCTTGCAAGGGCCATCGAAGTGCATTCAAATTTTTGCCAGCCGTTGCAATCATTGCATACGCAATAACAGGATAGGAGACTCGCTCGTTAATAATGAGAACAGCAAAGCATAGCCGGCTGATGGCTCTCTAACAATAGCGAGGGCCGACTGCTGGCCATTTAAGAATAGTAAGGGCCGTCTGATGACCCTATAAAAATAGGCTTTGTGACTTTCAAAATCCCTCCTTCATAAGTGAAACAGGCTGTGTCTGATGATGTCACACACCACATGTGCAGATAAGGTTGTAAAATGTTAAAATGACATTTCCCAGTGAATGCATTTGTCTTGGTTGAAAGCAATGCAAAAGTGCAAAAACGCATCAAAAACGCTACATGTGAACATAGCCCAAGATGTGGAGGAGTATTTTTTGGGTTTTGATCATTTATTTTGCCTTCTATACAAGTCATTACCCTGGAAAGGATGTTCCTTCACATCTTTCCCAGGAAAATCCATTTTGGTTTTGTTTTCGTATGTTTTATTGTGAGTCCGAAAAAGTGGCGTAATACTCTGACCACGTTGTTGACAGCAGTGACCTGGAAGTCAGAGATGCTTCCAGGGGTCTTCCCCATGCTGTACCTATGTCATTTGAGCACTGTTCCCATCGATTTGGGCAATTTTTAGGCCCTCTGCAGACCATCGGGGGGAGAACCGCCTGAAAAATGCTCGAGTTTCCCATAGACTTACATTGGGCTCGTTGCTCGGGTCGAACACCCGAGTATTTCAATTTGCTCGCCCATCACTACTGGGTATGGAATTCATGTCTGCGATCCATCAAATGACCAACTTTAATTACCTGTTTGCGGGAGGAGGAAGGGTCCCTGCCAAAAATAAAAAGATAAAGGTCATGTGGAGGTCATAGTCTTGCTTCAATATTCACTATCAACTACAAAATGGCTTATAGATTTCACAAATACATCCATGACAACTCACCCTTGTGGTCAGTGACTATGGAGAAGTTGGGTTTGTAGAGGTAGGGCTGCAGTTTCCACAGGGCCCACACTGTATGTAATATACGGAGTGTGTGTGTAACATATACTATGGTTGTGTGTGCCATATACAGTTTGTGTAACATAAACACAGTTATTGTATGTGTCACATCTGAAAATTCCCATACACCGACTAATAGAGTATCCATGTAATCAGGACAAATTCAGAAATAAATAGAGGAGTAGAAAGATAAAACTTTTAAAAAAGTTTATTCATTTTATAAACTGTTGCACATGAAATTCAAGAAGATGCGTAAAAAGAAGTCCTATCAGAGATGAGCGAATCTCCTGAAAATTGTTTCGGGCAGATTTACTTGGTTTGACTGTTAGATTCCATTCAGTCGAAACCATAAATAACTATAAAAAAGTTCCCTGATTACCATGAAGAGATGAGCAAGAGACCCCAAAGAATAATAAACAGAGGGGAGGCAAGGGGTTAAACAAAGGAAGAACACATTCTACTCACCTGTCCTCTAGGTGCCTCTAGGAAGGTATGTTGTGCTATTTTGGAGCTCCTATACAACTCAAAGAGAATCGTGCCCATACTCCTATCTCTCAGCTGAGATCCCAGGGAGACTTGTACAGATCATCCAAATGACTAATATGAGTATAACATCTATATTAATACACACCTGTCAGGAAAAGTGACTAATCCTCGAATGGTTAAGTATTGTGCATGTGACTGCTTTCAATTAGTGGTGTATTACCTTGTATAGTCCAATGATGATAATTCTGGTGCTGTATTCATGTACTGATTGTGGTTCTGGAGATGTATTTCTATACAGAAGATGGTTCTGGGGATGTATTCGTGTACTGATGATGATTCTGGTGCTGTAATCCTATACTGACGGTGGTTCAGATGATATATTCATGTACTGATGGTGGTTCTTGCTATGTATTTCTGTAATAATGGCGGTTCTGGTGCTGCATTTATGCACTGATAGTGATTCTGGTGCTGTATTCATATACTGATGGTGGATCTGGTGCTGTATTCATGTGTTGATAGTGGTTCTGGTGTTGTATTCATGTACTGATGGTGGTACTGGTGCTACATATATGTACTGATGGTGGTTCCGGTGCTGTATTCCTGTACCGATGATGGTTCTGGTGATGTATTCATATGCTGATGATGGCTTTGGTGATATATTCATATACTGATGACGGTTCTTGTGATTTAGTCATATATTTATGGTGGTTCTGGTGATGTACTATTTTACTGATCGTGGTTCTGGTGCGGTACTCATTTACTGATGGTGGTTTTGGTGCTGTTTTCATATGCTGATGGTGCTTCTGGTGCTACATTCATGTGCTGATAATCGTTCTGGTACAGTATGTATGTACTGATGGTATTTATGGAGCTGTATTCCTAAAACTGATGATGGTTCTGGTGTTGCATTTTTGTACTGACCATAGTTCTGGCATATATATTTGCACTGATAGTGATTGTGGTGATTTATTCCTATAGTGATGATGGTTCTGGTGCTATATTCATGTGCTGATGGTGGTTCTGGTAATGTAAGCATGTACTAATAGTGGTATTCATATTCTGATGGTGCTGTATTCCTGTACTGATGATGGTTGTGGTTCTGTATTCCCTAACAGGAGGCAGTGAATTGTTCTATATACTAAAATACTCTGGCATTTCATTATATAGTATACGTGATAAGGTTCAAGTCCCGTAAGGGGACTAAATAATAATGAATGAATACTCTGAAAGCAAACACCGAAAAACAATGATAGAATTGCATTTGTTCATTGGAAGCTTAAATTGCACTGCGGGGGGAAACACCACTCCAATTTTCAACTCAGATAGCAGTAAAGCCAAAATCAGCCTCGGTGTCCACCTGACCTTGATCATATTATTAGGTGTTTCCATGTTCCATTTTGAAAGCTTTGTTTATATATTAAAGAGAGTGATGAGAAGCATCAGCAAGTGAGGTGAAATTCGGCACAGTGTGCATTGCATGCTAACATTTTTGTGCAATATTAAGTGGAGGAGGGGTATAGTATGTGGGCTGGTAGTTTTTTTTTTTTAGCCAGGTCTGCTTAAACAAGAGCAGGGCTAGTTTTAGTGCAGAAAACTTTCCATCAAGTGGAAGGACTAGTGCTGGAAGGGTAAGCAGGGGCCGCCCGGTGCCCACTGGCCTGAAGCTGCAGGGGCGCATTGGCTTTATGTTCCACTTCGCCTCCTATTCTGATGTGGTTCATTGTGGGGGATGTAATGTCATCGCCAGTTCTACATTTGGCATTTTAGGATATTTTTGGCTCTTCCTCATACTCCAGGAGATATTCCGGGTAGATCTGATGCTTTTCAAACACCACAAAGATGGAGGGGCTGATGGCATTGTCCACACAGGAGTCATAGTACCGGGTGCTGCTGCCGGGTCTCAGCGGTGGACGCTTCATTTGGAAGCCTCCATTGACGTAGTCTCCCACCAGCACACGAGCTACGAACATCGCCCGTGACCCGCCAGATGTCGGTGTGGAGTAGTTATGGGAGTACGAGGCGTCTCGAGCAAAGTAGCTTCCTATGGGGAGAACAAGGACAGGTTACCAGAAACTCCTGCGTGATGACTTCAGTAATATATCACATAGGAAATCCGGGGATGTCAGGCCATGCTGGGAGTTGTGGTTGTACAAGGCTGGAGAGTCACCGCTTGTACATTACTGATAAGTGTGACAGCTGGAAACAGTAACCAGAAAAGTGTCCTCTGTACTGATACATCCTGATGAGAGTACCTATTTTGAGGAATCTGTTAAAAACTAGTCAATTTGAGTGCATCCACTTAAGGACCCCTGAAGCTCCATCCCAGGGGTCTTCCTATCTCTATGGAGTCACAGCTGCACAGAAGGGCTCACAGAATGGAGGGATCCACATATAGTGGATGTCAGGGCGTCCTCTAGCTTTGGAATAACAGAACACAAATTTAAAGAGTCTACATAGGTGGCATCTGATTGGCCACGAGGATTAAAAGATTTTTCCCAGAATTGTAAGAGCCCAAGAGATCCATAGAATGGAGTTCTGGAATCCAGGACCTGGCTCTGCAGAGTGCCATCGGGACTGGATGGGATGTGTGCATTGTCAATCTCTGCTCCATCTATATATATAATCGTCTTATCCCGTCTGTCTGTCCAGGAAATCCCGCGTCGCTCATTGGTCCGGCAGCGGCCAATCAGCGACGTGGGATTTCAGAAAAAAGATGGCGGCCGTTAGCGGCTCATCTGCAGGACGGAGATGCAGCCGGGAGATGACCAGCGCGAGGCGATCATCTCCCGGGCGGTAGCAGCAGAAGGACCTCGACCGCCGGCGCCGCTGACCTCCATGCGGCTAGGGTGTGAAGGGAGGACCGGGGAGCGGCACTGCGGGTCCGGATACTTCTGCTGCGAGCAGTCGCTCATGTCCCGGGTTCTCGCAGCGGAAGTAGCCGCACAGGCAGCGCCGCTCCCCGGTCCTCACCAATACGATTCGCTGATTGGTCGCGCTCTCCGGCCGCGACCAATCAGTGATCTTGGCTCAAAAGTTAAACACCACTGTGCTGATTGGTCGCAGCCGCAGCCCACGACCAATCACCGATTTGGGCGCCACATTTAAATAGCGGCTGCGACCAATCACCGATCTTAGCGCTACATTTAAACACTGATGTGCTGATTGGTCGCGGACGCTGCCCGCGACCAATCAGCGATCTTGGCGCCAAATTTAAACACCACTCTGCTGATTGGTCGCGACCGCCGGCCACCACCAATCCGCGATTTTGGCGCCAAATTTAAACACCGCTCTCCAGTCCTCACTAACACGGTTTGCTGATTGGTTGCGGCCGCCGCCTGCGACCAATCTGCGATATTGCCGCCAAATTTAAACACCGCTTTGCTGATTGGTCGCGGTTGCCGCCCGCAACCAATCAGCGATTTTGGCGCCAAATTTAAACACCGCTCTGCTGATTGCGCCCGGTCGGCCGCATACATATTCTAGAATACCCGATGCGTTAGAATTAGGCCACCATCTAGTCTATATATATAATCGTCTTATCCCGTCTGTCTGTCTGTCTGTCCAGGAAATCCCGCGTCGCTTATTGGTCCGGTCGCGGCCAATCAGCGACGCGGGATTTGAGAAAAAGATGGCGGCCGTTAGCGGCTCATCTGCAGGACGGAGGTCAGCAGCGATGCAGCAGGGAGATGACCGGCGCGAGGCGCTCATCTCCCGGCCGCTAGCTGAATGGAGGACCGGGGAGCGGCGCCGCCAGTCGGGATGCTTCTGCTGCGAGCAGCCGCGCGTCTCCCGGCTTCTCGCAGCGGAAGTAGCCGCACAAGCAGCGCCGCTCCCCGGTCCTCACTAATACGACGCTGATTGGTCGCGGTCGACGCCCGCGACCAATCAGCGATGTGGAAGGAAAATTTAAAAGCCGCTCTGCTGATTGGTTGCGGCCGCCAGCCGTGACCAATCAGCGATTTTGGCGCAAAATTTAAACCCCCCCTTTGCTGATTGGTCGCGCCTAATCAGCGATTTTGGCGCCAAATTTAAACACGCTCTCCAGTCCTCACTAACACGGTTCGCTGATTGGTCGCGGCCGCCGCCCGCGACCAATCACCGATATTGCCACCAAATTTAAACACCGCTCTGCTGATTGGTCGCGGTTGCCGCCCGCGACCAAGCACCGATATTGGCGCCAAATTTAAACATCGCTCTGCTGATTGCGCCCTGTCGGCCGCATACATATTCTAGAATACCCGATGCGTTAGAATCGGGCCACCATCTAGTTTATAATATATATGTAATTGCCCTGGGGAAGCAGAGCACAGCTCTGCGCTATATTGGGCAGCCCCATGTACAATGAATGGAGGAAAGGTCAAGTATCCGCACCTCCAATCCAGTCAAAATAGAACTCTGTAAAGCCCGGTTTATAGGCTACAAAGCTCTGTTCTTGGGATCTCTGGGGGTCCCAGCAGTGTTACCAATATGTTATCCCCTATCCGTTCATTATCTGGGATATAGCCATTGAAGGTCCCTCAGGGTCATCTGCACTTTCCAAGGGAAAATAAACAGTCCAACAATCAGGGCATTTATTGTTGGATGCTGCTTCCTACCTTCTCCATACACGGTGCCATGGGTGCCACAGATGCGCCAATCAAAATTCTGATCACAGATGGCATCACTGTGTTTACCGTCTGTGCCATGAAACAACCGGATTTCGTTCACGTCTTGTCCCTGATTGACTTTTTCCATCTGTTTCTTTTGCCTTAAAAATAAAACAAAAATTACAAAAAAAAAGCAGTAAAAGTGGAGAAAGAGGATCACACTGACTCAGGGCATCCTTTATCTGTAAGGTCCTTATGAAGAGTGTGGGGGGATCTGATAGCAGTACAATCCCCCTTCAGCATGTGCAGCTGTAACAAGACACCGGGCCAGCTTCAAAGAAGGGATTCACACCCCCACCAGCTAGCTAGTATGAAAACTCCTAGAGGAAGACCCCTGTGGATGCAAGCCATGCTGTCTAAATTGCTTTGTTAAAGCAGCTATGGTTTTATAAGAAGTTATTGAGATACTATTAGTGTTGAGCGAGCATGCTCGACACTGCTCGGTACTCGCCCGAGCATCACGCTACTCGGGTCGTTCGGCGAGCACCGAGCATTTCCGGGTTACTCGGGCGGGAGCTCGGGTCTCCGCCCTGCATGTTTGGCGCTCTTTACAGAGCCAATGAACATGCAGGGATTGCCAGCCCGTCACTGTAATGCTGCAGCCATGTTGGTTGTGGGCATTACAGTGATTGGCGGGCCACCCAGCGTCACCTCCAGTATTTAAAACCGGGCGCCGCCATCTTGGACACAGTCGCCCGAGATCAGACGGTGTAGGGAGAGTGCTGCTGAGCTAGGGAGAGATATATACTGCGAAATAGTTAGTGTAGGGTCTGTAAATGCTGCAAGATCAAAGAAACAGTCCTTCTCAGGACTAATATCCATCCCAGATATCAGGCAGGCAGGCTGTATAGGAGACGCAGTGGTTATACCAGCAAACGCTGCATTACAGTCCTGTGTGCTGCTCCTGCTGCTGAAATTGCTGGACTTAGCTCCAGGTCTCGGGGGCCAGGAAAAATCCTTTTTTTTCATCTAAATCCTCTTCTTTTTTTCCCTCCTTCACACTGTACAAATACCCATCTTATTAACCTTTTGGTGTGTCCCCCCCCCACCCCCAGAAAAAGAAAAAAAAGTGTGTCTCTGATTTTTCAGACACAAATATATCTGTTGAAAATAGTCTGGTGTAGGCCAGAGAAACAGAAGTGTGGTTTTGCAGTTCCACGGTTCAAACCTCTGTATTATCCACTTTTGGGCCATTTGTATCTAAAAAAAACAGTTTGAGTGTGTCGCTCACTGTTCAGCCGCAAATATCTCTATTTAAAAAAGTGTGGTATACCCCAGTAAATTATAACTGTGGTTTTGCTGTTCCACGGTAAAAAATCTCTATTATCCTGCTGTTGGCATTTTTTGCCGTAAAAAAAAAACTAATAGTGTCTCCTTGATTTTTCAGACACAAATATATCTGTTGAAAATAGTCTGGTGTAGGCCCGAGAAATAGAAGTGTGGTTTTGCAGTTCCACGGGTCAAATCTCTGTATTATCCTGCTTTTGCCATTTTTTGCCATAAAGAAAAACAGTAATAGTGTCTCCTGATTGTTCAGACACAAATATATCTGTTGAAAATAGTCTGGTGTAGGCCAGAGAAATACAAGTGTGGTTTCGCAGTTCCACGGTTCAAACCTCTGTATTATCCACTTTTGGGCCATTTTTACCTAAAAAAAAACAGTTTGAGTGTGTCGCTCACTGTTCAGCCGCAAATATATCTATTTAAAATTGTCTGGTATACCCCAGTAAACAATAACTGTGGTTTTGCCATTACACGGTAAAAAATCTCTATTATTCAGCTTTTGGTATTTTTTCCGTAAAGAAAAACAGTAATAGTTTCTCCCTGATTGTTCAGATTGTTTAAGAGTCGAGTGTGGGCCAGAGAAATAGAACTGTGGTTTTCCTCTTCCACGGTTCTAATCTACTCTTTATTACCCTTTTTCCATTGATAGTGCGAGTGTAAGCTATTTTACTTCATTTACAATGGGCAAGGAACGTGGCAAGGGACGTGGAAGTGGACGTTCTGGTGATGGTTCGTGCAGATGACGGGGCCATGGCCAAGGTGAAAATGTGCCACAACCAACAGCCACATCTTCTCGCTCCCACTTCTTGACCGAATTACTAGGGAAGCACAGAACAACACCAGTATTGAGAACTGATCAGTGTGAACAGGTTATTAATTGGATAGCAGATAATACTTCCAGTTACCTGGGCACCACCACCTCCGGTCTGTCTTCCACACGGTCAACTCTTAGTAGCCGTGAGTCTCGACCGCATACTCCTCCTCACCCTGATGCTCCTTCCTCCCACCATGCTGAGTGTCGTCAGACAGCAACTGATCCCACAGTTGGACACTGAAGAGCTGTTCACTGGTCCATTTCCAGATTTGTGCCCCTCGCCTGATACGCTTGAAGTGGTGGAAGAGGAGGTCCCATGTAGCGATGCCCAAATATTTGAAGAGCCACGGCCACAGGAAGTCGACGCTGGCAATTTGTCACAAGAGGTGGACGATGACGAGACACAATTGCCAGGAAGTGAGGAGGAGGATCGTGGTGCGCAAGTGGAAGAGGAGGAGGAGGTGGTGGATGATCTAGTAACTGACCCAACGTGGCAGGAGGACACGCAGAGCGAGGCCAACAGCACACAGGGGGAGGGAGGCAGAGTACCCCAACAGGCAGGAAGAAGCAGTGTGGTGGCCGCAGACAGAAGGCGGGCAACCGTTCCCCGTAACACCAACACGAGGGACGTTGCCAGTACAAGCAGTAGGTCTTCCAGAGTCTGGAATTTTTTTAAAGACTCGGCTGATAACCCCAAAAAGGCCATTTGTACCACCTGCCATGCCAGCATCAGCAGGGGTGACAAAACTACCAGCCTGACCACCACCAGCATAATCAGGCACATGGCAGCAAAGCTTTGAACCCCAGGGGTGACTTTGTGGGGTGAACCCCAGGGTCCACGACCAGTGTCAGCGGGTGTCACCACTGCTTCTTCCACTGTTGTGCGTGCAATAGAACCCCCTGTTGTGTGTGCAAGGCAATCCCCTGTCCATACTGCATGTAAAGATGCCCCCTCCTCTCAGTCTTCACTTGTTATGGCAGTTTCTCAAGAAACAGCATCAACGTCCACGTCCCACCGCAGCGTTCAATTGTCCATATCCCAGACCTTTGATCGAAAGCGCAAATTTGCAGCCAACGCCCCACAGGCCACAGTCTTAATTCGCACATTTCCCCGCACTACACAAGCACGTGTCCCAAAGCATCTGCCGTGCCCTCAACAACGCAGTTACTGGGAGAGTCCACCTGACAACGGACACGAGGACAAGTGCTTGTGGCCAGGGATGGTACATCTCCCTGACGGCACACTGGGTAAACATAGTGGAAGCCGGGACCCAGTCAGACCTTGGGACGGAACACATCCTCCCCACACCGAGGATTGCGGGCCCTATGTCAGTCAGAGTTGCCCCCACAGTGTACAGCTCCTGCGCATCATCCTCCTCCTCCTCCTCCTCATGTTCAGCCTCCATCTCAGATATCACCACATCAGTTACAAGCTGGAAGCATTGCAGTACTGCCTCCGCCAAGCGGCAACAGGCTGTGCTGAAACTCATAAGCTTAGGTGATAAACCTCACACTGCTTGTGAGTTGTGGACAGCTGTGAAAGAACAGGCAGATCTGTGGCTGAGACCGCTGAACCTACATCCAGGCATGGTCGTGTGTGACAATGGCCGTAACCTGGTGGCGGTAGTGAGGCGAGGTGAGATCACACACGTACCATGCCTGGCTCATGTGCTTAACCTCATGGTTCAGCGGTTTCTTAAATCGTACCCCGAGTTGCCAGATCTGCTCGTCAAAGTACGCCGCCTGTCAGCTCATTTTCGGAAGTCAGCTACAGCTTCCGCCGCCCTTGCTGTGTTGCAGCAGCGTTTGCAGCTTCCGGCACACCGACTGGTGTGTGATGTCCCCACACGTTGGAACTCTACCCTCCACATGTTGCAAAGAATTTGTGAGTAGAAGAGAGCAGTTGTGGAGTACCAGCTGCAACAAGGCCGTCAATATTCAGGTCAGACTCCACACATAAGACCTCAGGAGTGGACCTGGATGTCTGACATATGTACCATCTTGACAAACTTTGAGGAGTCCACCAAGATGGTGAGTGGCGATGACGCCATCATTAGCGTCAGCATCCCACTTGTCTGTCTTTTGCAACGCTCTCTGCAGAGAATTAAAGAGGAGGCATTGCAGCCAGAGTATGATGAGATGGATCAAGAAGCCGTAGCGGTCGATTACACACGGCCCAGCCTCATCTCATCCCAATGTGCATTGGGGGACAATGAGGGAGAGGAGGAGGAAGAACAGGAGCTTGTATCATGCGCTGTAGACGGTAGTACCTGTACAACTGTCATACCGTCGGTTCAGCGTGGGTGGCCTGAGGACAGGGGGGAGGAGGAGGAGGAGAGGATGGTCAGTCGTCATCTTGGTGAGGACACGGAAGTCTTGCCCGTTACCAGTCTGGCTGACTTTGTTACGCTGCCTTAACCGTGACCCTTGCGTTGTCAAAATGTTGGGTGACAGTCATTACTGGTTGGTGACACTTTTAGACCCCCGCTACAAGGAGAACTTTCACTCTCTTATTCCTGAGGTGGAGAGGCCTACAAAAATGGGGCAGTACCAGAAGGCCCTTGCTGCAGAACTGTTAAAAAAAATTCCCATCTGAACACGCTAGTGGCAGAGGTCACAGTCCGTTGCCGAATCAAAGTGTACATGCGAGAGAGACGCAACAACAATCCAGCAGAGTCAGGGGAACACTGTCAATGTTCTGGGACAGTTTTCTCAGACCCTCCCTTCGGACAGACCCTGAGGCGCGGGGTACTCCCACAAGGAGTGGAAAGTTTCAAAAGATGGTGAGGGAGTACCTTGCTAACCGAACCAGCGTCCTCCGTGATTCCTCTGTGCCTTTTAATTATTGGGTATCCAAGCTGGACACTTGGAATGAACTCGCTCTGTACGCCTGATAAGCGCACTCGCCTGTCAACTGACAATGCTGACAAGCTGACCCTTATCAAAATGAACAAGGACTGGATTGGGCCAGACTTCTCATCACCAACAAATGACAGCAGAGTAATATAAAGTCAAATCCACTGTGTTATTTCGGGAGGTGTATTCACATGCACCGCTTCACACCTACACATGGGTATGCGCTTCCTCATTTCGGCAGTTTTATGTTCTTCTCCTTATCCTCAGCCTCCACCACCACTATACCACCAAGGTGACCGTGGTCCGTGTTGCAATTATTGAAAGTTCCTCTGTCCTTATTTTTGTCAGCTTTTGCTTGGAAGGCATAAGCAAAGACTGTGGGAGACCCACTCCCCAATAATGGGAATAATATTTTTAAGATGCTGTACTGTATGGCTCTTGTAAGGGGCATTAAAACCATCTTGTTAAGCTACTGGGACCTCCACGTCTCTTCTGAGGGGCATTAAAAGCGTCTTGTTAAGCTACTGTGATCTCCACCACTTTTCCGAGGGGCATTAAAACCGTCTTGTTAAGCTACTGGGACCTCCATGTCTCTTCCAAGGGGCATTCAAACCGTCTTGTTAAGCTACTGCGACCTCCACCACTTTTCCAAGGGGCATTCAAACAGTCTTGTTAAGCTACTGTGACCTCCACCACTTTTCCAAGGGGCATTAAAACCATCTTGTTAAGCTACTGCGACCTCCATGTCTCTTCCAAGGGGCATTCAAACAGTCTTGTTAAGCTACTGCAACCTCCACCACGTTTCCAAGAGGCATTAAAACCGTCTTGTGAAGCTACTGGGACCTCCACGTCTCTTCTGAGGGGCATTAAAAGCATCTTGTTAAGCTACTGTAACCTCCACCACTTTTCCGAGGGGCATTAAAACCATCTTGTTATGCTTCTGTGACCTCCACCACTTTTCCAAGGGGCATTAAAACCGTCTTGTTAAGCTAATTTTTGGCAGCTTTTGCTTGGACGACGTAGGCAAAGACTATGGGAGACACACTCCCCAATAATGGGAATAATTTTTGTAATATGCTGTACTGCATGGCTCTTGTAAGGGGCATTGCAAGTTCCTCCGTCCTAATTTTTGGCAGCTTTTGCTTGGAAGGCATAAGCAAAGACTATGGGAGACCCACTCCCCAATAATGGGAATAATGTTTGTAATATGCTGTACTGCATGGCTCATGTAAGGGGCATTGCAAGTTCCTCCGTCCTAATTTTTGGCAGCTTTTGCTTGGAAGGCATAAGCAAAGACTATGGGAGACCCACTCCCCAAAAATGTGAAATGTTTGTAATATGCTGTACAGCATGGCTCTTGTAAGGGGAATTGCAAGCTCCTCCGTCCTAATTTTTGGCAGCTTTTGCTTGGAAGGCATAAGCAAATACTATGGGACACCCACTCCTCAATAATGGGAATAATATTTTTAAGATGCTGTACTGTATGGCTCTTGTAAGGGGCATTAAAACCGTCTTGTTAATCTACTGGGACCTCCACGTCTCTTCTGAGGGGCATTAAAAGAGTCTTGTTAAGCTACTGGGACCTCCACCACTTTTCCAAGGGGCATTAAAACCGTCTTGTTAAGCTACTGGGACCTCCATGTCTCTTCCAAGGGGCATTCAAACTGTCTTGTTAAGCTACTGGGACCTCCACATCTCTTCCAAGGGGAATTCAAATTGTCTTGTTAAGCTACTGGGACCTCCACGTCTCTTCCAAGGGGCATTCAAACCATCTTGTTAAGCTACTGGGACCTCCACGTCTCTTCCAAGGGGCATTCAAACCGTCTTGTTAAGCTACTGTGACCTCCACCACTTTTCCAAGGGGCATTAAAACAGTCTTGTTAAGCTACTGCGACCTCCACGTTTCTTCCAAGGGGCATTCAAACCGTTTTGTTAAGCTACTGCGACCTCCACCACTTTTTCAAGGGGCATTAAAACCGTCTTGTTAAGCTACTGGGACCTCCACGTCTCCTCCGAGGGTCATTAAAAGCATCTTGTTAAGCTACTGTGACCTCCACCACTTTTCCGAGGGGCATTAAAACCATCTTGTTAAGCTACTGTGACCTCCACGTCTCTTCAAAGGGGCATTAAAAGCGTCTTCTTAAGCCACTCTGAACTCCACAGCTCTTCCAAGGGGCATTGAAATGTTGTTTTTAATTAACTCTAACCTCCACGACTCTTCCAACGGGCATTGCATTTCCTCCTAATTTTTGGCAGCTTTTGCTTGGAAGGCATAAGCAAACACTATGGGAGACCCACTCCCCAATAATGGGAATAATGGTTGTAATATGCTGTACTTCATGGCTCTTGTAAGGGGCATTGCAAGTTCCCCCGTCCTAATTTTTGGCAGGTTTTGCTTGGAAGGCATAAGCAAAGACTATGGGAGACACACTCCCCAATAATGGGAATAATGGTTGTAATATGCTGTACTTCATGGCTCTTGTAAGGGGCATTGCAAGTTCCTCCATCCTAATTTTTGGCAGCTTTTGCTTGGAAGGCATAAGCAAAGACTGTGGGAGACCCACTCCCCAATAATGGGAATAATATTTTTAAGATGCTGTACTGTATGGCTCTTGAAAGGGGCATTAAAATCGTCTTGTTAAGCTACTGGGACCTCCACGTCTCTTCTGAGGGGCATTAAAAGCGTCTTCTTAAGCTACTGCGACCTACACCACTTTTCCGAGGGGCATTAAAAGCGTCTTCTTAAGCTACTGCGACCTCCACCACTTTTCCGAGGGGCATTAAAACCATCTTATTAAGCTACTGGGACCTCCACGTCTCTTCCAAGGGGCATTCAAACCGTCTTCTTAAGCTACTGTGACCTCCACCACTTTTCCAAGGGGCATTAAAACCGTCTTGTTAAGCTACTGGGACCTCCACGTCTCTTCTGAGGGGCATTAAACCGTCTTGTTAAGCTACTGTGACCTCCACGTCTCTTCAAAGGGGCATTAAAAGCGTCTTCTTAAGCCACTCTGAACTCCACAGCTCTTCCAAGGGGCATTGAAATGTTGTTTTTAATTACCTCTAACCTCCACGACTCTTTTCAATGCATAGGCGAACACTAAGGGAGACCCACTCCCCAATAATGGGTAGAAGGTTTTTAGTACGCTGTAATCCATGTCTGTTTCAAGGGGCATTGCAGTTCCTCATAATTTTTGGAAAGCCTTCCATTCACTGCTTAGGCCAACAGTGTACAGGAGACCCAGTTGCTATAAATGGAAAAACAGTTTAGTTAAGGCCCTCTGACCTCCATGTCATTTCCAAGGGGCATTGGAGTGCCTCGAAATTTTTGGTAGGCATTGCACTCACTGTATGCCCTATAACTGTCTAGCCGAACCGCTCCTTTTGTTACAGAAACATATCCTACAAGACATATCTGGTTGACTGGCCTGATATTGATGTGAATGATCCCTGTTCCTCCTGCTCTTTCTCCTTTGCCACTACCTCATCCATCATTTATCACCTGAAGCTTTGTTTTAACGGGAGTCATAGAACTGGGATAGTAGCAGGAAAACATCTAGCAATCCTCGGAGGAGGTAGGATATGCGCCAAAACGCTGACCACCTCAGACCTAGCCGCTACTACATACATGCGTTTGCATTCCAAGAAAACAAAGCAGATGCTAACTTCTATCATCATCATCATGCTCCTCACCTTGGCACTCTCAACTCCCCTGATGGAGAAGCCAGGGCCCACCGGAGGAGTCTGGTTCTCTGGTGGGCTCGTCCAATTCTGCCCTAAAGCAGGCCGCGCTAAGAAAAGTGTGTGGGGGGAAGTTGACAGGAGAAATAGGGGCGGCTGGGGACCGTGCATGGACACCCGGCCACGGGGCGGCTGGGGACTGAGTGAGGACACCCGGCCTACCGGGCGGCTGGGGACCGAGTATGGATACCAGGCCGCCAACGCAGCCATGACGTGGTGGCCAGATTCCGCCTCCACATGCCTAAAAGGCCCAATTTCAAGTGCAAGCAAGCAGCATGGTATTGCAGCCTGGGGGTGGGTGGGTGGCAGGCTGCATACTTGCGCTTGCATTGCAAGGAATGGGGGAGGTACAATTGAACACTGCCCTGGGACAAGGACTTGCATGGGGATAGTTGCAAGTCTGCATCTTCTGATGCGGCAAGGATGACTTCTGATGGGCACACTTTTAGGCAGTGACCTGGGTGTCAGAGATGCTTCCAGGGGTCTTCCCCATGCTGTTCCCATGTCTTTTCAGCACTGTATGCATGTGTCACACAGCACATGGCCAGATAAGGTTGTAAAATGTTAAAATGACATTTCCCGCTGAATGCATTTATCACGGTTGAAAGCAATACAAAAGTGCAAAAACGCATAAAAAATGCTACTTGTGAACATAGCCCAAGGTGTGGAGGAGTATTTTTTTCTGGGTTATTTATTTTACCTTATACACAAGTCTTTACCCTGGAAAGGAACTTCCTTAACATATTTCACAGGAAAGCAGTTTCAGTTTAGTTTTTGAACGTTTTATTGTGAGCCCTTAAAAGTGGCTTAATACCTCTGACGATGTTGTTGACAGCAGTGACCTAGGGGTCAGAAATGCTTTCTGGGGCGATCCCCATGCTATCCCCATGTCATTTGAGCACTGTCACTATCGTTTTGGGCACTTGTTAGGCTTCTAAAAGACTGCCGGGGGTGCCGCCGCAAAAATGCTCCGGTCTCCCATAGACTAACATTGGGCTCGTTGCTCGGGTCGAGCACCCGAGTATTACGGCGAGCTCGGCCCGAGCTTCGAGCACCCGAGCATTTTAGTGCTCGCTCAACACTAGATACTATATGTCCTAGCTATACATAGCATATATTTCCGAGATCTCCAGACTAGACCGTACTCCTTCTGGGGTCTCGATCCATTCTAGCACCCAGGGATATGGAGATACATAGAACAGCTAGTAGAAGCTAAGTAGCAAAGCTGTGCTTAGTCTCCATTCGTAGCAGAGGCCTGGCCAGATCCGATGGCGCCAGAACCACCACCCTAGGACAGTCCAGAAAGGAGTTATGATCTTTCATAGGTTTTGGGAAATTTAGCTACAAACCTCCAGGGGAGGTGACTTATGTTCCGCCCAGGGGGCAGGAGGAAAGTGACCCAAAAAGGGATAAAAGCTAGTGTAAGGCCATGTGGTCCCACTCTCTCCCTGATGCATACAGTCCACTTCGAACGGGGAGGGTCACGTCGAGTAACGTTCTGTGAAGGACCTAGGACCCAGCTGGAAGCCGTTGGCCCTGAGGCCCAGCGTTGACATGATCGGAAGTCACACAGGTAATTGATATGATCCATCTGCCTATATTTTTTGTCCTGTACTATTTGAATATCTGACCATTGTAAATGTATAACCGTTATGTATATACTGTATTGTCTAGTGTGCCCTTAAGGTGATTAAATATATAATTGAACCTTGGGCTGCTCTTTTATCTTGATCCACGAATCCACATGTCCGTTTCTCGGTTTAACTTTTCATGCTACCGGGGCTGGTTTCTAGCCCGATATAACCCTGTTAATGGACCAGGCGTATATCTAATGAGGAACTGGTGGCGATTCTACTGCGCTTATAAGGTTCTGCTTCACTGGTGCTAGTAAAAGGGGCCCCTTAGCCTGTCAGGGTTGTGGGCAAGTGTGGTGCCACATCAGTGGCTGTGTAGGCCACATCCTCTCACTCTGAGTGCCTCTGTGTAGATAGGAGGTTGTCTGTGACCTGCCCTTATGTGTCCCCAGGCGATGCGGAACGTCACATTGTTGAAAGTGGGCAGACCGAATTACATGATCCATCTGACGTAATAGTGACGTCAGGCAGGTTGGCGAGGTGTGGATCCCTCGCGGTCCTACCATCAGTTGTTAAGAAATCGGACCACCATGAGCTGGGGCATCCTGGTACAGCGCTGGCTCTTATCTATACCTCTCTTTATGTGGCACATATTAACCCCCCTCCAGATGTAAGGGTGAAGAGCGGACCTACCACTGGAACACCTGCCACAGAGATGGGTTCTGGAGACGCCACATCCTCTTCACCTCGTGGCCGCTGACAGTCTTGGAGAAGATGCTGACAATTTCCGAGAACTCAATGGATGTGCGTGAGACAAGAACTTTCTACAGAGGATAGAAGAAGATACGTGACCACTCCTGTCCCATGTCCTCTAGTCACACATCATAGGGGTTCCACACATTACCTTACAGCCAAGCTCCGGCATGGACTCGGGGTCCCAGATATTGGGGTAGATGTCAGTGTTCATGGAGGATGTTCCTGATTTCAGGGGGGGTGTTACTAATTTTAGAGGAGACGTTCCTATTTTCAGGGAGGGCGTTCCTAATTTTAGGGGGGATTTAGCTGCCGCCGATCTTGTGCTGAAATGATAAAAAAAAGTTTAATGATAAAATGGCGACAGAGCGCCATCCAGTAAGTTCCACCTCCAGACTATGTAATAATTGCCTATTAATTACGTCTCATACTTTATGACTTGCCCAGGGGGGATATGGGGGAAACTCGGTACCAGGACCTTGATCTTCTATGGGATGCCATGGCAGTTGGCTCCCGGGCCCTTACCCTGGGGTCACTCTTTAAAAGGGGTTTTGTTAACAGTTTTTGTCTCGTGACGCCACCTGTGGTTCCCGGTAATGAGTACTGGCACTGCTGCAGACCTCCGGGGGTGATGGGATGGCAGCTGGGATGTTTCTGCTCCCCACAGGCGGAGCGGGCCCCCGGGGCAAAGTTGATGGAAAGGATGGAGGTGAGAGGTGGCCCGGTTGGGTCAGGGGGTATGACGGACATGCACACAGGGGATTCGCTTCAGTACCTTTACTGGTGTAACGGCAGGTATGGTCCAGGGTACCTATTAGGAGGGTGCACTTCTGGACTCTCCCCAGTGAGAGGCTAGTAGGCCTCCTGATCCGTTTCTTCCTCTCTCTAAAGCTTCTGGCCAGCCTGGAACTAGGCCTAGCTTCTATGCTGTTTCACTCTCTCACCTGTCTGCTTGATAATAGAACTTTTCTCCGGCTACCACTATCCCTGGACGCTGGGGCCTTCGTGGTTCCTAGTTCTGTAAAATGATGGTAGCTTCATGTTGACCAGGGATCTGGAATCCTCCTGGTATGCCGGTTGTACCTACTGGGTGTAGAGGACCCGGTGTCCGGCTTGTGTCCTGGGGTGAGCTTCAGATGCTCCTCTGCCCCCTTAACTCCTCTCTCCTCTCCTTGCCTCGGCCACACTCAGGGCCTTCAACACAGCAGCAGACGTGCTGCTCCTTCACTGATCTAAAGTGTCAGCACACTCTCTCTACCTAACTCCACCCTCCAGTATATATATCCCTAACAGGGCTCCCTCTGGTGGTATGAGGTGGAAGGGTGGAGGTGTCTGTTATGTAATGAGGGCCTCTGGTGGAGAAGTCCGTCCATGCACCCTTTTGGGTTCTGTGGTACCTGTAATAGCAGGGTGCCACAGTATACTGAGGGGTCATTACAGGTATTTATGTAGAACATCAGTTTTATGGTACTAGGGAATCTTTCAAGTTTTGTAACAAAACAGAACAGAAATAATGCGACAAAAACGCAACGTGCGTACAGACCCTTAAAACACAATCATAGCATTATAATAGTACAGGACAAAGAGTTGACTGAGATATTAAAGAATTTCTCAGACACTAAACTATAGTTTTTAAAAAATGTTTATTATATTTGTATATAGTGTAATGCTGTCCCCCAGACCTTTATTTTTATTTCTCATGGTTCCCTCACTGGTCTTTCTGGGGTATCTCATCCTCTTAGATTCTCTTGTAACATGGTCGGTGCCACAAGATCGGAGGAGGTGGATGTGGAGGAAGATATTGAATTATCCAAGTAGGAGATGAAGCTGACTATGATGGGCGACAAACCGAAACAGCAGGGAAAGGAGAGTGAACCAGTGGAGCCCTTAGTTGTGGTGGTGAGTATGGAAAGTAACCAGATCGATTGCTTGTGGGCTGTCAGGTGTGTTATCACCATTGGATAGCCATGCTTTCAGACTCTTGTAATCCACGGGGACATTTTTTTGGCTTTAAGAGGGAGTCAAAATTGTAGCATTACCAGAAGAAGCTGTGTTCCTACATCAGTTATGCATCTGAAGAGTCCTGCTGAACTCACATCTGATGAGGAGACCTCTTCCCACTGAGCCAAAGCTTTGTATCCTGTGTCTGGGCAATGACTACGACAAATAGCCAAAGCAACAGCAGCGATTACAGTACGTATGAGATGATGGACCAGAGGTTTTATCAGCTGCCTAACCAGCCTAATGCACATTAACAAACAGATGCTCCGCCTGAGCAACAAGGGTCAATCGTACCCGGAATGTGTTCCTTCTCTAGTAGATACCTTCATACCCGACTCTGTAGACTTTTAAGTCTGCAGATTAAACCAAAGGCAAGAACTGGTCAAGTTTCCATGGGTGTACTATAATAAAGGGTAGTCAGCGCTACACCCAAACAGAGTAGATTGTCTTCCAGAAGTGTAAAAAGCCCCTCATTTATGAAAATGTATCAGACAGAACAGTGAAGATTTTCATACACATTCAACTGATGCCAGTCATTAGATGGGCGATAGTGTGGCACCCCAGGGGTCCGGTTGCCACAGTGGCATTGCCTCCCTCACAAGAGGTGATGCCATGCCTGGAAGCAAGAAGGGGTCCCCTAATCAGGTTTTACTAAGCATGCAACACTTTCCTGGCTCCAGACCAGCAAGGGGAGCTCCTTCCCTTGTCAATTGGGATCTGAGGGCGGGGTTAGTTAGTCTTAGTGTGAGGCGTTGAAGTCAGGACGTCGAAGAGAGAGGAGCTGGGGAGTGGAGCTGCGCTTCAGCTCACCCCAGAGGGACAGAGAAGAACCGGACACCGGAGTCCGAGGTTGTGGGGCACTGAAGGCCCAGCAGCAGAAACCGAAGGGCAGGAGACAGCAGGTCTCCTGACCCCATCAGACGCCCGGAGGCTCAGCAGCACCGCAGGGTCCAGCACCGCCACGTGGGAGCGACGCACCAGCAAGGCCCGAGCTGCCTGCCATACGGGTGAGCACAGAAACGTTGCACTCAGGGACGAGGGCCACCGCACAGCTACAAGCAGTGGGGACAAAGAGATTAGTGGAAAGGGAAGGCCTCCAACTTCACCTGGCAAGGAGGATTCTTTACTTGCTTCCAGGCTGCCCGGACTTCCACTTCTAGCCAGTAACCCTAACCCTAACCCTAATCACCACCAGTAATGATAAGAGGAAACCGCCATTAAGTTGTCAACTGATTATTGCTGCACCATAAATCCCTGCACTACAACGCCCAGCATAACCTATAACATCAACACTGCCCTGGAGCTAATCTCTTCCTGTGGAGAGCCACACCATCCCTGCTGCAGTAACATCAGCTCCAGAGGATCTGCTCCGCAGCGGCGGCACCCTCTAGCCGCACTCCACAGGTGGCGTCACGAATTGTATACAAACTCTATAAATCCCCTATAAATATACCCCTGTTATTGACCGCCCTGGGTCACGGACCGGGTCACCGCCACTGTGACATCCCCCAACATCTACCGGCCCGGCACTGGGTACCCCACGGCCCAGGGGGCGCGTCAATAGCATTTGCCTGCATGTCCATCATATTGTGCTGCCCTAAACAATTATCACCCCCTGCCTATCCATCTTGTTGCTTTTGCTGCCACTAGACAGCTACAAATCTCCTCACTGTCCATTGTGTTATTTCCATATGGGAACCCTATCCTGTTTCAGGTAAATATAATAAACCTAAAACTGCACTCAGATAAGGGATAATTTTTGGATGGTTGTTCAAAAATTATTGCTTTCTCACTTTACAAACAACAAACCTGCCGCTGATCCTAAAATAATGGAACATTTTTGACTTTTTGAAAGTCATTGTTCCTTCATGGACCATACTGTCATTGTGCCATCCACTGGCAATCTCTGATCCCCGCCAACCCAACAGTCCATGCCACCAACTAGCCCCCTCTGCTCACTCCATTCCAAAAGCCAATGCCACCCACAGTCATCCCTCTGAACAACCCTCTTCCCCAAGCAGCATTGTATCCTCATTGCCCTCCGTCACAGAGCTTCACTGCCTATTTTTCTTCCTTGGCTGCACTCTTTTAATGCGCTGAAGGAGTTGTCAGACACTGAAAAGTAGATTTTTGTTACTCACCGTAAAATCTGTTTCTCATTGGGGGACACAGAACCATGGGGATAGTCTGCTGCCACCTGGAGGCTGACACTATTATTGCATTTAAATAAAATTGGCTCCTCCCCAGCAGACTATACCTCGCCTGCTGGAGTCAGGCGTCCTCAGTTTTGTGAGAAAGCAGTAGGAGAAGAAAAGAAAAGGATTAAGGCAAGAAGAAACATAACTGCACGCCCAAGCGGGCAACTAAGGGAGGTATCTGTGTCCACCCAATAAAGACACAGATTTTACGGTGAGTACCAAAAATCTACTTTTCTCGTTAGTCTCATTGGGGGACACGGAACCATGAGACATCCTAAAGCTGTCCCTAAGGTTGGAAAGAATTAAATTTAATACTGTTACCAACTAGTCTTGTGCCGTAACTCACGCAGAAGTCTGGGCTACTGCCACCTGCAGTACCTTCTTACCAAGGTTAGCATAGGCCGAGAGGCAAAAGTGTGAGTACTGTAAAACTTAGTAAATGTATGCAACAATGCCCAAGTATCTGCTTTACAGAGCTGCAAAGCCAATGACTCATGATGAACCACCCAGAAAGCTCCCACCGCCCACGTAGACTGGGCCTAATCCCAAATGGGGCCACCCTGGCCTTAGCTCTTGATCCAGGCAATGGTTGCTTTAGAAGCAGCCTGACCCCTATGAGGGCCCTCCGGTATAATAAACAAGGAATCAGAGCGCGTGAATGAGGCTGTGGCCGATAAATAATATCGTATGGCTCTAACATCATCCAATCTGTGCCGAGCCTCCTCAATAGGATGAGATGGTGCCGGACAAAAGGAAGGTAACATAAAGTCTTCATTAAGGTGAAAACTAGAGACGACGTTTGGGAGAAAAGACGGAACTGGCCTCAACACTACCTTATACTGATGAAGAATAAGGTAAGGAGAGCGACAAGACTGAACAGCAAGCTCAGAGACCCTCGTAATAGAAGTGATGGCTATAAGGAAAGCTAGCTTATAAGACAGAAAAAGTGAAAAGATGTCTCTGATAGGCTCAAAAAGGCAGATACTGAAGAGCCTCCAAAGCAAGATTCAGATCCCAAGGACCAAGGTGAGTCTGATAGGGTGGCCTAATGTGCGCCACCCCCTAGAGGACAGTCTCAACATGAGATTTAGATGCCAAATCCCTCTGAAAAAGAATAGCCAGGGAAAACACCTGACCCTTGAGGGAGTTAAGTGCCAGTCCTGCCTCCAATCCGAACAGAAAGAAGGAGAGCAGTGCTGGCAAGGAAAAAGACATTGGTGAAGTAGTAGTAGATTCACACCAATGAAAATAAGCCCTCCAAGTGCGATGGTAGACTCGCAATGAGGGTGGCTTACGGGCTCTAATCATAGTCTGGATGACTAATTCAGACAAACCTGCTGTCCTCAAAATCGCTGCTTCAACAACCATGCTGTTAAATTGAGCTCCGTTAACTTTGGATGGAAGAACAGACCCTGGGACAGAAGGTCTGGACAGTCCAGAAGAGCCCATGGGACTTTCGCCAGGAGATTGATAACATCAAAGGTCAGTCTGGAGCAATGAGAATGACTTGAACAACCTCTGCTCTGATCTTCTTGAGAAGTTTAGGTAGAATTGGTAGGGGTGGAAAGAGGTAAGGCTGAGACTTCTGGGACCAAGAGATTACCAGTGCATCAACTGCGATTGCCTGAGGATCCCGGCACAATGGCACAAATTTTGGCACCTTGTGGTTTAGTCTGTATGCCAATAGATAGAGATCTGGTGTACCCCACCATAAAGAAATCTGCATGAACACCTCCGGATGAAGAGCTAACTCTCCCAGTTGTCTACCCCTGGTACATGAACTGCCAAGATTAGAGGAACCTTGTCCTCTGTCCACTCCCAAATCCCTGCGACCTCCGCCATTGCAGATGGACTTCATGTGCCCCCCTGGCGATTGATCTAGGCCACAGCAGCAACATTGTCTGATTGAACTCTGATCGACAACCCTCAGACTAAGTGCTGCCAATGTAAAAGAGCCAGACGGACAACTCTGACTCGGCTCTAAACTCCCTGGACAGTCAAGTGACGGAAGATTGCTCCCAGCCAGAAAGGCTGGCATCTGTGGTGAGCACCTGCCACTGAATGGAATGAAAAGAGCGACCCTGTGTTAACAGGAGTAACGTTAACCACCACCTGAAACACTGGCAACAGCAAAGGGGGAGATGAATAGGCCGATCCAGGGACTGTATTGAACTGTCCCAAGAGGCTAGAAGTGTGTTCTGTAGAGGCCCTGTTCGAAATTGAGCAAACGGTACTGCCTCTAACGTCACCACCATCTTTCCCCGGACCTTCATGCAAAAACGAAGGGAATGCCTGCCCAGACACTTCAAAGTTCTGATGGAAAACTGAAGAGATAATCTCTTCTCCTCTGAAAGAAATACTGATGTTTGAATGGTGTTGAAAACCATTCCCAGAGACCGTAGCTGCTGTGTCAGAACCGAAATAGACTTTGCCCTGTTGAAAATCCAACCAAATTGCTTCATTGGCTGTAGAACGATCTGCAGGCTCTCTAGATTCTGAACAAAGGATGACGCTTTGACAAGAATATCGTCTAGATAGGGGAAAGCAATTATCCCGCTGGACCATAGCAGCGCCATAACCGGAGTCAGGATCTTCGTGAATACCCTGGGCGCTGTGGCCAGTCTGAATGGGAGAGTCCTGAATGAATAGTGATCTTGACTGACCACAAAGCGAAGAAAATGCTGATGGGCTGGAAAAATTGACACATGCAGATAAGGGTCCTGAACTGACTCTCATGCTGGGAGAACTGGGAAGGCGAGAGCAAAAGAAATGATCCTAAGATAGAGTGGTGAACTCTATTTTGTAACCCGAAGAGATGACCTCCCTGACTCAAAGATTGTTGATTGTCCCAAGCCATGCCTCCTGAAAAAGGAGTAGGCAGCCACCCACCTGGGAAGAATCCCCAAGTGAGGCCACCTGTCAAACATTGACTTTCCTGTTGCTTCTGGACCCAAAGGGCCTAGCACCTGATACAGAAGGGCGTCTGGTGGGTGTTGTCTAAAGGTAGCTTTCCTGCGCTCCTGAAAGACCTTGTCTGGGTGTTCCCATGCTTTCTGTAAAACCTCTGTAAATTCTTCATGGTTAGAAAAGCATCTGGCCATGCTCTTGTCAGTAATAAGAGTAGGCGGCGCAGATGTCTCACCCAGAGAGGCGTCAACACCCGATACCAAACTGTCCACAAATCTCCCTCAGCTTTCCCACCTGATATGGATCTAGAATGCCCTCTGAACGAGAACTGGATTCTGAGTTCTGAAAGGAGAGAATCCCTTGAGGAGGGGTAAATAAATCTGGGTGCCTCCCCTATGAAGGTGACCGGGATGAGAAACTAACCCGAGGCCATTTGGACCGACTTGGCAATTGGCCATATTGGTGCAGGATGGCTTGGGGATCCGATTCACTCGCAGTGGCAAATCGGAGCTCCTGGGGCGGTATTAGTTACTGGCAATCATTCTACAACTGTAACCAGTGTCCTGGACACCCTGGTTAGTTTGGCTACAGACTGGGCTAAATCATGAGCCCAAGTGGGGGGGGGTGGGCATATTTTCCACAGATGTCAAAGAGGTCCCCAGGGCAGTTACCAGCAAGGAAGCAGGAGGGGTACAGGTAGTACAATAGACCACAGACTGACCAGTGGAAAACTTACTATTAGAAGTTACGGTACTTAATCATAGTAAGTGACAAGTGCAGACTGCGCTAATGAGCATGCACGATCCTCTCTAGACTCAGACATTATGAGTGATAGAGAAAGGGAAGAAAGTATCTAGGAGAGTCCACCAAACAGTGACACAAAACTGTTAGAATGCCTACAATCAGCCCCCCAGTAGCCAACAGCCTATCACATCCACGTTGCAGGAATCTGTTCCCCTTGTGAGCTTACTATCCCATGAGGAGGAAGACGCTAAGGTGATTCTGTGACCCATATGACTTAAAAAGTGCCGGGGCATAAGGAGGAAGAGGAAGGGGCAGAGCCAAAGGGGCAGGAACCCGGCGCTCATAGGCCGGGAGTAACACGGCCGCCGACTTGCTGGGAATGTCCCACCCAATGATTGGCTGGAAACATTCAGTCAGCCAATTGGCTGAGCTCTCCAACAGCATGTGACATACTTGTACATACTTTTTTTTGAAATGAGGGTGACCATACTGTCCTGTTGCTCATGGGCATAAAATTGTACCATACGCAAGGAAAGACTCTTTAAAAAGGTTTTTTTGCTTATGCCATAAAGTAAACAAATAATTTAATTACTGTTAATAAAATAAAATAATAATAATTCATTGTTTTTTCGTGGGCCAAACTGTATAAATCCTGGTGCTTTTCCATGATTCACTTTATGATCAAACACTAAACCTGTTGCTAATCCCCAAAATAGGGATAATTAATAATTTTTGAAGGTTAAAAGAACCAAAGCAATTGCTTCTAGATTTTACAAACACCAAACTTATTGCTACTAGTGATGAGCGAGCGTGCTCGCCACTGCTCGGTACTCGCCCGAGCATCTCACTGCTCGACATGCTCGCCGAGTATTTCCAGGTTGCTCGGGTGGATGCTCGGGTCCCCTCCCTGCATGTTTGGCACTCTTTAGGGCACCAATGTACATGCAGGGATTGTCTGCCACACACTGTAATGCCGTAGCCATGTTGGTTGTGGCATTACAGTGATTGGCTGGCCGCACAGCGTCATCAGGACTATATCAGACCTGGCGCCACCATGCTCGTCACAGTCACTCCGGAATCAGACAGTGTATGGAGAGCTGCTGCTGACCTGGGGACAGAATTGGCGCATTAATAGTTAGATATAGGTAGTGGTACTCCAGGAGTATATATATATATCCATCTGAACTAACAGTCCTTCTGAGGACTAATCCAGTTGCATATATTAATGCTGATAGCAGGAGTTAGGCAGGCAGGGTTTGTGGCAGACTGCAGTGCATGATACAGCACAATAGTGTGCATTGCACGTTCTGTCTGCTCCTGCTGTTACAGATATCTGTAGACATAGCCCCAGATATCAGGGGCCAGGGCTAATTTTTTTTTTATCTTAATCCTGATTATTTACTTAAAAATCAATACAGCACGCCATTTAACTGCTCAATTTGCTTCTTAGCAGAATACAGCCAGATTTTTTTGATTTTATTCGCATTACTGTATCGGAGTATCATGCCACTTTTATGGACTGACAATAAAAAAAAACATACAAAGAACAAGCTAAAATGGAAAAAATGTTAAGAAATATTCTTTCCAGGGTAATGAATTGTATATAAGGCCAAGAAATAATAATAAAAAAAGTTATGGACTGTGGAAGACATTTATGTGACCAGAATGAACACTCATCTGGAGCTGATGATTCCACCTAGCACCTGTCCCTATTGTAAATGCATCTAACAGCGTTATCGATAGGGAATAGAATTGAATTTACATTTTTTGGGCAGTACCAGCAGCACGCAGTAAAAGGCAATAATACCTGGCTGGATCGGTGTAATACGCTATCCATACTGGGATACCTCACCGTAAACAAATTTCAGATAAGACAGTTAATATTCTAGAATATAGAATCTATTTGAATTGTCCTTCCCATTATTAAGGAGTGTGTCTCCTATACTGTTATTGCATATGCAGCAATTTCAAGGGCTGCCAAAAATTAGGATGCACTCCAATACTCATTTGAAGAGACTAAAAAAAAAAAAAATTTAAAAACACAATAGGATCTGTAGTATAAAAAGCAGACTCGCCAATGTAACCTCAAGGTAATCACATTGTTCAGCTCCTGCACCTCCTCCAGTTAGGCCTCCATCTCCGAAATGACCACATCAGTCACAAGCTGACAGCACTGCAGCACTGCCTTGGCCAAGCGGCAACAGGCTGTGCTGAAGATAACATGCTTAATGCTTAGGTGACAAACCGCCCAGCGCTGCAGAGTTGTTGAAAGCTGTAACACAGCAGCCTGATCTGTGGCTCTCACAGCTGAACATACAGCCAAGCATGGTCGTGTGTGACAATGGGCGGAACCTAGTGACGGAGAAATGACAGCCGGAGTAGATACGGTTTCCCTCTATGCCAGTCTTTTCATTGAGCTAAAGAATATGGCTGTGGTGAAATACAGCTCTCACCGAGAAGCAGTGTCATGCTGAAGTACATTGGGCCCACCAGAAGATTTGATTCTGAGGGCCCACCTTTCTCCCTCGCTCAAAAGCCCAATAGCAGCTGCAAAGTTTGCGCTATGTTCTCTCCTGATGGAGAAGCCCACAGGAGGATTCTCCAGTTCTCTGGTGGGCCCGTCCCACTCTGCTGAGAAGCAGCCCTGGCTAAGAAAAGTCTGTGTGAAGGTGCCCGGACACTATGGCTGCTTTTTTACTGAGAGGTAAACCCACACAAACACGGGGAGAACATACAAAATCCTTGCAGATGTTGTCCTTGGTGGGATTTGAATCCGGGACCCCAGTACTGCAAGGCTTCAGTGCTAACCACTGAGCCACTGTGCTGCCCTCTCTGTTCTCCCTCGGATATCTAACATGCTGGAGAAACTTGCACCTCCTGCCACTCAGTATCTTCAGCTCCTTTGTGAGAAACTAATGCATTTGGGCAGCCACTCAGTCTACCAAATAAAATTCCTGAGAAGGAAATTGTGGATGGCTTCCCTACTGGTACTGGGCGCAGTGCTAATACCATGGCATCGTGCCATAAATATTCCAGGCTGGTTGGAGCAAAGCTCATTCCCACAGAAAAGTACCAGCAGCAAGCTAAGCAAATGGTGACCTCTATCATCATGAATAATTTGCTGGTTGACTAGGAGACCGATTACTGCTGCTGTCTACCTTGTGAATAATGTGTTGAAGCTTGATTGACCCAGGGCCCGCAATCCTATGCGTCGGGAAGACGTGTTCCATTCCAGGGTTCCACTGGGTTCCGGCTTCCACAATATTAGCCCAGTGATGCGTCAGTGAGATGTACCGTCCCTGGCCACATTCACTTGTCCACCTGTCTGTGGTTAGGCTGTCCTTCCCACTAACTGTGCTGGTGAGGGTATGGGTAATGTTCTGGGACCTGTGCTTGTATAAGGCAGGGATGACAGTGGGAGAAATAGTGGCGGCTGGGGACCGAGGGCCAGCCGCAGCATGAGGTTATGAAAAGCTTCCGCCTTCACGAGCCTGAAAGGCTAAATTTCTAGTGCAAGCAGTAGAGAAATGTGGCAGTTTAGTATTGTGGCCTGTGGGTGGTTGGCTGTGTATTTGTGCTTGCGTTCAAAGGAGTGAGTTAGGGACAACTGAATGCTGTGCTGGGACAAGGACGTGGTTGCTGATGGTGATGGTTGCAAGAGTGCATCGACAGGTGCAGGGTGGGAGGCATTTTTGCCTACATCATGGATGGAGGCTTGGCGTGTATGTACAACAGAGGAAGAGGCAGTGGTGTCACCCGCAGATATTGTTTCTGGACCTTGGCGTTCGACCCATCAACTTCATCGTCCACCACCTTGTCTTACACTTTCGCACCCTGGTCCTCCTCCTGACTTTCTGTCCATTGTGTCTCATCACCATCCACCTCTTGCGACAGTAATTGCACTTTCCCGCCGTCACCTTCATGTGACCATGGCTGCTGAAATATTTGGGCATCGCTACATGCGATCTTCTGTTTCCCTGCTTGAAGCGGGCCGGGCGAGAGGCCCGAATCTATAAATGGAAAAATGAACAAAACAGCTCATTGGAGTGTCCAAGTGTGGGATCATTTGTTTCAGGGCACTTGGAATGGTGGGAGGAAGGAGGATCAGGGTGAGGAATATGCCAACTACAAGTTAGAAAAATTTCCCGGATCCGCACATTCCTCAACCACGAATCTACAAAAACACTACTGCACGCGCTCATCATCTCCCGCCTCGACTACTGCAACCTCCTGCTCTGTGGCCTCCCCTTCTACCACTATCGCACCCCTCCAATCTATCCTAAACTCTGTTGCCTGACTAATCCACCTGTCCCCTCGCAATTCCCTGCCCTCTCTTCTCTGTCAATCCCTTCACTGGCTCCCCATTACCCAGAGACTCCAGTTAAAAACCCTAACCATGGCATACAAAGCCATCCACAACATGTCTCCTCCATATATCTGTGACCTAGTCCCCTGGTACTTACCCGCACGCAACCTCCGATCCTCACAAGATCTCCTGCTCTACTCCCCTCTTATCTCCTCCTCCCACAACCGTATACAAGATTTCTCCCATGCATCCCCCCTACTCTGGAACTCTCTACCCCAACACATCAGACTCTCGCCGACCGTGGAAACCTTCAAAAGGAACCTGAAGACCCTCCTCTTCCGACAAGCCTACAGCCTGCAGTAACCACCGCTCCACCATACTGCTGCACGACCAGCTCTACCCCACCTACTGTATCCTCACCCATCCCTTGTAGACTGTGAGCCCTCGCGGGCAGGGTCCTCGCTCCTCCTGTACCTGTCGCTGTCACATTTTTGTTCAAGATTATTGTAATTGTTTTTGCGATGTATACCCCTTTTTCACATGTAAAGCGCCATGGAATAAATGGCGATAAAGTAATAATAATAATGTGGTCCAGACTCACGGCTACTGAGACTGGACCATGTGGAAGACAGGGTGGTGGTGGTGGCAAACTGACTGGAAGCATTATCTGCTATCCAACCAACAACCTTTTCACACTGCTCTGGCTTCAATAGTGGTGTTCCGCGGCCCCCTAGAAATTGGGACAGGAAGGTAGTTCGACATGAGGTGGGTGCTTGTTGTGCTCCCTCAGCAGGCACAGTATCATCTCACCCACGGCCTCGGCCTCTGCGTGCACCATCACCATCACCATTACGTCCACTTCCCCCTCCCTTGCCTCGCACCTTGCCCATTTCCAAAGGAGTTTAATATTTGTCACGTTGCCCAAAATGTCTGTATTATTACCGCAGTAATATAGGATCACGTCTGATGACTACGGTTTTAGGCAGTGTCCTGGGTGTCAGAAATGCTTCCAGGGGTCTTCCCCATGCTGTTCCCATGTCTTTTCAGCACTGTATGCATGTGTCACACAGCACATGGCCAGATAAGATTGTAAAATGTTAAAATGACATTTCCCGGTGAATGCATTTGTCACGGTTGAAAGCAATGCAAAAGTATAAAAATGCATCAAAAATGCTACGAGTGAACATAGCCCAAGGTGTGGAGGAGTATTTTTGTTTTTGTATATTTCTTTTGCCTTATATACAAGTCATTACCCTGGAAAGGATGTTCCTTAACATATTTCCCAGGAAAATCCATTTTGGTTTCGTTTTTGTATATTTTATTGTGAGTCCGTAAAAGTGGCGTAATACTCTGACAACGTTGTTGACAGCAGTGACCTGGGAGTCAGAGATGCTTCCTAGGGCGATCCCCATGCTGTCCTCATGTCATTTGAGCACTGTTCCCAGGTTTTAGGCCCCCTGCAGACCTCCGGGGGTGGTGGGGGCGCCGGAAAAATGCTCGAGTTTCCCACTTACATTGGGCTCGTTACTCGGTCCAAGCACTCCAGCATTCCAATTTTCTCGACTCGAACAATGAGTACCCGAGCATTTTAGTGCTCACTCATCACTAATTGCTACTCTACCAGAATGGATAATTTTTGGACCACCGTGGATTCTTCTGTGTACACTGCCAGCATGGCAGTCATCTGCCCTTAAAAATAGATCATTTTTGGATCATAGGCGTCTATCTTGAGGTCTCTTTGACTTTACTAACCCTATGCTTGTTTTAAAGAGTTTGAAAGGGCTTGGATACAGTCCTAGGAAATCTCAGAGTGTTACACACATCTTTTCAGAGCAATCGGAAGCTTTGGTCTATTTTCAATTTGTGTCTAATCCGTTCATTGGAAATCATAGACAAATTTGGCAACAATGGTAAATTAAAATTTCAGAAGGTTCAATAATTTCTACTATTTCTCTATCTATAATAATGTGTTGAGTTTACCTTCCTTTCAATAATTTCACATCATCAAAGTTCAGATATTTCGGTCTCCTGCGCACGTCTCTCTCTGTCTTGAACAAGACGTTCTTCTGCTTCATATCTATGAAATTAGACAATTGTTAAAGAGAAACCTCATATCCCAAAGTGATATTCCACATTATCTTCAAGACAGTACATTATTGGGGAATGACGCCAAAGCTGAGCCTTGTGGCCCTTCTGGAGCCAACATTGGTAAAAAATGCCATTTATCACTACATTATCCATGTCCGTACCTTGGAAGCTGATCTCATAGCTGTGTATACCAGCCTCGAATGGAATCACATCATTGGCATCGGCAAGATACATGTTCTCCAGATCGGAGGACGATATGGTGATGCTCATGTGATTCACGATCTAAATAAATAGAACATCGTTAAAAAGTATTTAATTCTCCAGGCATTTCTGATTTTTGCCAGTGCCCACCCCAAAATCTTTAAAATGTACCCGAACTATTAAACTATTATGCATTATTTGTAATATTTGTCTCTTCATCCAAAGCAGAGAGACATTGTGGGCCACTTAACCTCTAGAGCAAGGTGTAACCATAAACTCTGCACCTTCTACAGCTCCACCGTTGAGGATCGCCCATTATTATGTGCCCAGCGCCCACTTACAGAGTGGCCATATTGTGTCCAGGTGCCATATTCATCCCTCCAGTACCACAGCCACTCCGTGGTCAGAACATATTCAGACGGTTTCATGACCGATGATGCGGTGGAGAGACGACGAACGCGGTGCCCGCCAGATCTCATGGTCAGAAAGTCAATCGGAGGAATGCTGCAGGTGAAAAGTGGAAGTGGTTACCTGGTTTTTAAGTCCAGTTTGGATACACACATTATCATTTCTGGACGACCCGTACCTGTCAACCTTTGGGTCGCAGTAACATTTCTCAACCTCCTCCATGTTGGGAACATCTTCCCAGGTGGTTCCTCTGTAAATCTGCCAGCGGTAAGGCAGGTAGTAATGCATGTCCGGGCAATCATCTGGGAATAAAGCAGAACCCCGCATTACCTGGCCTATCCAAACCTAAATCTCATAATCCCTCCATGGGGGTCACTTACTTCCTAGGTCGCAGTATTTCCAAAGATTAGAAAGACAGATCTCCGGGACTCTGTTAGGATTAGCGGGAGAAAAAGCTACAAAAAAAAAAAGAAAAGTAAAATATAACATTTTTTTAATGGGTCATTGTCATAGAAATATTAAAATCTCTGCAGCCACTGTAGTGCAGGGACACTCACCCCCTCTCCCTCCTCGTCTATCACACAGATTAGCAGTCAGACCAGAGCTTACTATCTAAGCGACCTTTATGAAGAATGCCCAGTTGACAAGTAAGAAATTAGATGTGGCTGGAGAGTGAACTATCTTAATTAACACGCAAGAGCTCCTTTTAGGACAAAAGACCCCGGCAGTACTAACGAGGATGTCTGCATAGACAAAGAGTTATAGTTTGGACAGGTAATTGAGCCACGGGAAGTCTTTTTAAAGGGTTGGACAACAATATGGACTTGTGTTTACACATAGATAGAGTAGAGGAAGAGGCTTCTTTCGTCCCTAGGAAATGCATTTTGAATTCAGGTGACACTCTGGTTTCCTGCAAAGGAAATGTTATACATTTACAATAGATGTATGTCTCTGAAAGAAAATATTGAATATCGAAGTTTGTATAAATCCGATTGTGATGGGAGATACCTTTTCGGCTTCAGGGCTAATAGGGGAAGAAGATGTTTATTTTTTCATAACTGTAACCCCTGCTTATAAGCCACAAATCAATATTGGGCAAATTGCTGACAGCAGCCATGTCATGTTTGGTCTCTGGGTGAAGGTAAAATCCTGATAAAAAATATGGCAGCAATCTTGAACTTCTGCGATCATCAGGAGAGAATTAATCGCATAAATTGAGAATTTCATAAAATCCTGAAGGGCTGAGAACAACCCGGCCCACGTGAGGTCATCACGGGGGGTTGTGTGGGGGTAACTTAGGTACTCATAAAAGATCAAGCTGAATTATGATCTTGGCTCCTGCAGAGAGTTACACACATCGTGTATGCACGATACCCGTTCACTGGAGGTCCCCAAGTGAAGTGCTCTCCTTCGTCTAATTTGACTTGTCTATGCGAGCACCTTAGTAAGTTTCCTTCGTTATTCCTACATATTTAATGTGACTGCTTATGTATATGTGTCAAGGGTGTGTCAGAAGTGACAGACAGGTGCCCAAAAAGTTGGTTGCAGGAGATCTCTACGTTTGGCATTATCGCCGGCCGAGAACGTTTTGAAAAGGGAAAAAAAAAAAATTACATTTTTTTTTCTCTGTGTGTTTTTGGGCGTGGACTAGAGATGAGTGAGCATGCTCGCTACTGATCGGTGCTGGCCCGAGCATCTCACTGCTCGAGATGCTCGGCACTCGCCGAGTATTTCCAGGTTGCTCGGAGGGAGCTCGGGTCCACTCCCTGCATGTTTGGCGCTCTTTAGAAAGCAAATCAACATGCAGGGATTGTCTGCCACTCACTGTAATGCCACAGCCATGTTGGTTGTGGCATTACAGTGATTGGCTGGCCGCACAGCGTCATCAGGTGTATATCAGACCGGGCGCCGCCATGCTCGTCACAGTCACTTCGGATCAGACAGTGTAGGGAGAGCTGCTGCTGAGCTAGGGAGAGATTTGCTTGTGTATTAGGTAGTGTAGGGAGAAAAATCGTACATTACACATATCCATCTTAACAAACAGTCCTTCTGAGGACTAATCCATCTGCAGAGATATCAGGCAGGCAGTGTATATAGGCAGGCAGGCAGTGTATATAGCTGACTGCAGTGCATATAGCACAAGGCTCCATTCCAGTTCTGCCTTCTGCTGCTGTTAGATATTTCTATACAAAACCCAGGTCTCAGGGGCCAGGAATACTTTTCTTTGGATCTTAATCCTCATTATTTGCTTATAAAGCAATCCAGAGAACACAGTTTTTCTGCGCCATTTGCTTGTTGGCACTGCAGAATACAGCCAGGTCCTTTCCATATTACAGCGCTAGAAATTCAGCTATTTAAAACTGTGTTTTCTCCGTCAAACGGATCACATATACGTTGTCAGAAAATACTGCCATTTCTGGCCTCCATTAAAAATTTCCTTTAGTGTGTCAGTGAAGCAATTCACAGCAGTTTGCTGTTCAAACTACTTACCTACAGGCCAGGTATTTAAAACTGTGTTTTCTCCGTCACACGGATCACATATACGTTCACTCCAAACTCAGTCATTTGTAGTGAGCGTGGAAGATACTGTCCTCCATTTAAAATTGGCAAGGCACGTGGCAAGGGACGGGGAACTGGACGTGATGGTGATGGTGCATGCAGAGGCCGAGGACAAGGCCGTGGGCAAGCCGAAATTGTGCCACAACAAACATCCACATCTTCTCGCCTGACCTTCCTGTCCCAATTCCTAGGGGACCGCAGCACACCACTATTGAACCCAGAGTAGTGTCAAAAGGTTGTTGGCTGGATAGCGGATAATGCTTCCAGTCACTAAGCCACCACCACCACCACCCTGTCTTCCACACGGTCAAGTCTCAGTAGCCGTGAGTCTGGACCGCATATTCCTCACCCTGATCCTCCTTCCTCCCACCATGCCGAGTGCCCGGAGACAACTGATCCCACACTTGGACACTCTGAAGAGCTGTTCACTTTTCCATTTATAGATTCGGGCCTCTCGCCCGGTCCACTTGAAGCGAGGCAAAAGGAGATCGCGTGTAGCGATGCCCAAATATTTGAGCAGCCACGGTCACACAAAGGCGACGGTGGGAAAGTCTCACAAGAGGTGGACGATGATGAGACACAATTGCCAGAAAGTCAGGAGGAGGACCAGGGTGCGGAAGTGGAAGACGAGGTGGTGGACGATATAGTTACTGACCCAACCTGGCAGGAGGACATGCAGAGCGAGGACAGCAGCACACAGGGGGAGGGAGGCAGAGCACCACAACAGGCAGGAAGAAGCAGTGTGGTGGCCGCAGACAGAAGGCAGGCAACCGTTCCCTGTAATCCCAACACGAAGGAAGTTTCCAGTACAACTGTTAGGTCTTCCCGAGTCTGGTTGTTTTTTAAAGACTCTGCCGATAACCCCAAAAAGGCCATTTGCACCACCTGCCAGGCCAGCATCAGCAGGGGTGGCAAAACTAGCAGCCTGACCACCACCAGCATGATCAGGCACATGGCAGCAAAGCACCCGACTTTGTGGGCCGAACCCCAGGGTCCAGGAACAGTGTCTGCGGGTGGTACCACTGCTTCTTCCGCTGTTGTGCGTGCAAGCCAATCCCCTGTCCATGGTGCATGCGAAGATGCCTCCTGCCCTGCACCTGTCGTTGCACACTCTCAAGTAGAAGCATCAGGAAGCACGTTCATGTCCTTGTCCCAGCGCAGCGTTGAGTTGTCCATACTCCTGTCCTTGGAACTCAAGCGCAAATACGCAGCCAAAGCCCCACAGGCCACAGGCCATTTTTTTAATAGTTCCACAACAAGGGCCTTTTTGTACACCTGTCCGCCTCAGGAATAAGAGATAGAAAGTTCTCCTTGTAGTGTGGGTCTAGAAGTGTCACTAACCAGTAATGACTGTCACCCAAAATTTTGAGAACGTGAGGGTCATGGGAAAGGCAGCGTAACATAAACTCAGCCATGAGTGCCAGACTACTAACAGGCAAGACTTCTGTGTCCTCACCAAGAGGATGACTGACCATGCTCTCCTCCTCTCTGTCCTCAGGCCATCCACGCTAAACAGACGGTATAACAGTTGTGCAGGTAGTACCGTCTATAGAGCATGAAACTAGCTCCTGTTCTTCCTCCTCCTCCTCTTCCTCATTGTCACCCAATCCACGTTGGGATGAGATGAGGCTGGGCTGTGTGGAATCACCCTGTATGGTTCCTTGCTCCATCTCATCGTGCTCCGCCTGCAATGCATCCTCTTTGATTGTGAGCAGAGAGCGTTTCAGAACACAGAAAAGCGGGATGGTGACACTAATTATGGCGCCATCGCCCCTCGCCATCTTTGTGGAATCCTCAAAGTTTTGGAGGATGGTACATATGTCTGACATCCATGTCCACTCTTGAGGTCTTATGTGCGGAGTCTGAACTGAATACCGATGGCCTTGTTGATGCTGGTACTTAACAACTGCCCTCTTCTGCTCACAAATCCTTCCCAACATCTGCAGTGTAGAGTTCCAACGCGTGGGGAAATCACACACCAGTCTGTGAGCCGGAAGCTGCAAACGCTGCTGAAACACGCCAAGGCCGGCGGAAGCTGTAGCTGACTTTCTAAAATGGGCATAAAGGCGGTGTACTTTAACAAGCAGATCCAGCAGCTCCGGGTAGGATTTGAGAAACCGCTGAACAACGAGGTTAAGCACATGGGCCAGGCATGGTACATGTGTGAGCTCGCCTCGCCTCAGAACCACCACCAGGTTCCAGCCATTGTCATACACAACCATGCCTGGCTGTAGGTTCAGTGGTGTGAGCCACAGATCTGCCTACTCTTTCAGAGCTGTCCACAACTCTTCAGCATTGTGCGGTTTGTCACCTAAGCATATTAGCTTCAACACAGCCTGTTGCCGCTTGGCCGAGGCAGTGCTGCAGTGCTTCCAGCTTGAGACTGATGCGGTCATTTCGGAGATGGAGGCTGATGAGGAGGAAGAGGAGGCTAAGGAGGATGAGGTGCAGAAGCTGTAGACTGTGGGGGCAAGCCTGATTGACCTAGGTCCTGCAATCCTTGGCGCCGGGAGAACGTGTCCCGTCCCAAGGTCCGACAGAGTCCTGGCTTCCACTATGTTAACCCAGTGTGCCATCAGTGATATGTACCGTCCCTGCCCACAAGCACTTGTCCACGTGACTGTGGTTAGGTGGACTTTCCCGGTAACTGCGTTGTTGAGGGCACGGCTCATGTTTTGGTACACGTGCTTGTGTAATGCGGGGACGGCACTCCAGGATAAATAGTGGCGTCTGGGGACTGAGTACCGAGGGATGGCTGCCGCCATCAGGTTGCAGAATGCTTCCATCTCCACAAGCCTAAAAGGCAACATGTCGAGCTCAAGCAGTCGTGAAATGTGTGAATTTAGTAGTGTGGCCTGTGGGGCTTTGGCTGCGTATTAGCGCATGCGTTAACAGGACTGGGGTATGGACAACTGAATGCTGCGCTGGGACAAGAACGTGGACGTGCTTCCCGATGCTGCTACTCGAGAGTGTGCATTGACAGGTGCAGGGCAGGAGGCATCTTTGCATGCACCATGGACAGGGGATTGGCTTGCATGCACAACAGCGGAAGAAGAAGTGGTGGCTTATAATGCCAGCTGACATCAAGCCCAGGTTAGTAATGGAGAAAATTATTTTTCTTTTATTGCAGGAGATCGTTGGCTTCAGCTGGAATGGGCGTGATGGTAAGTATGGTTTAATTTAGCACAATAAAGAATTGTGTCTTTATTTCAATGAAAGGACTTTTTTCTGGGTGTTTGTGTTTTTTTTTTAACTTTGACTATGGGGTTAGTAATGGGGGTGTCTTATAGACGCCTCTCCATTACTAACCTGGGCTTGATGTCAGCTGGCATTATAAGCTGACATCAACCCCAGCCCTATTACCCCACTGCCACCGCTACAGGGCAGTGGGAAGAGCGAGGCTAAGTGGCAGAATTGGCGCATCCTATGGATGCGCCATTTCTGGGGCGGCTGACGGCTGGTGTTTCTAGCCTGGGAGGGGGCCAATATTCATGGCACCCTTCCTGGGCTATTAATATCAGCCCCCAGCTGTCTGCCTAGCCTTTGCTAGCTATTAAATTAGGGGGGACCCCACGTCATTTTTTTGGGATCCCCCATTTTAATAGCTAGTAAAGGCTAGGTATTCAGCTGGGGGCTGATATTAGTAGCCTGGGAAGCTCCGTGGGTATTACCCCCTTCCCAGGCTTCAAACATCTGCCCCAGATGTCTGCTTAACCTCCGCTAGAGACTAAAATTAAGGGGAACCCCACGCCTATTTTTTTTTAAATAAATCCTTTATTTTAACACTAAATGACAAGTACAGTAATCAACACTGTCACTGTACTTCATATATATGTGACTGACATGTTTCTATCTATCTAATCTATGTGTGAAGCTCTATTCTGTCTGTTATAAATTGTCGGGTACAGATGCTGAATTGCTGGCCGGCTTTTTTAAAGAGACGGTGCATGAAAACACTAATATTTTTTTTTATAAATCCTTTACACTAAATGACAAGTACAGTAATCAACACTGTCACTGTACTTCTTATATATGTGACTGACATGTTTCTATCTATCTAATCTATGTGTGAAGCTCTATTCTTTCGGTTCTAAATTGTCGGGTACCGGTGTATGCCGCTGATGAATTGCCGGCTTTTCATGTTTCACTGTTGGCACTGTTCCCATCGATTTGGGCAATCACTGTAATGCCACAACCACCATGGCTGTGGCATTACAGTGAGTGGCAGACAATCCCTGCATGATTGGTGCTCTAAATAGCGCCAGACATGCAGGACACGCTTTTGGTGCACAAACAGTTATCGAACATAACCTCGAACAGCCGAATTTTTTGCAAATCGTTCGGGTTCGTCGAACAACTCGAACACCGCCCAAAACAGCTCGAATTTGAGATTGGCGAACAGTTCTAGTCGAACAACGCTCATCTCTAGTTAGCAGTAACCGTACAGGGGTATATTCATATTCCATTGGAATCGGAGGTGTGTATACCATACGTTCACTGTTAGTTTCCCGATAACCAGCCTAGTAGTGGAGATAGCCTGTAGCCTCCTGTGTTAATCATCGGCCAATCATGTAATTGTTCGGATGATAGGGGGCAGCAGAGAGCTGTTAGCTTTGAAAGATCACAGCCGGTGGATCTGTGTGACCTCCCAGGCTGCGATCCTTGACAGTAATCTATAAGGTTATCGATTTGCTTATCTCTAAAAATACCTTATTATGAATTTTTTAAGTAATTTTAAGATTTGCAACAAATCAGACATAAGCTCTATGCACACCAATATCTGCTATCATCCTGCACCAGGAAACCGTGACCCAAAAGCCAACTGGGAATAAGAAAGCCCAAAGATGGACGTGGTAAATCTTCACTTCTGGGCACCATGTGAATCCTAACCTTCTACTTTAAAGATCTTATAATGATCTTACCAAACAAAACATTCCTCCAATCACATCCAGAGCTGCAGAAGTCTGTGTGTCATCAGGGACAGCTTTGGATGTGACTAGAGTAGCAACAAAATTGTCAGTTTCCTTTACTTTAGATTTAACCTTTAAAACAATAGTTAAAAGGTACAGCTATAAGACATACTAGTCATACCTGGAATGGTATATACAGGTGGAACCGACGTCTGTGACCGGACAATGGACTCTACTCGATTCTCCAGAGGAACAGATGGACCTTTTGTAAGAGAATTATTGAATCCGATACAGGATGACGGAGCAGTGGAAAGACTGGCTGCAGTAGGAGTTTTGGGATACATGAAAGTAAAAACTGGTGGCTGACGAATGGATGGGCTTGTAATTAAGGTGGTCACTGGTTTCTCCAGAGGAACAGATGGACCTTTTGTAAGAGAATTATTGAATCCGATACAGGATGATGGAGCAGTGGAAAGACTGGCTGCAGTAGGAGTTTTGGGATACATAAAAGTAAAAACTGGTGGCTGATGAATGGATGGGCTTGTAATTAAGGTGGTCACTGGTTTCTCCAGAGGAACAGATGGACCTTTTGTAAGAGAATTATTGAATCCGATACAGGATGATGGAGCAGTGGAAAGACTGGCTGCAGTAGGAGTTTTGGGATACATGAAAGTAAAAACTGGTGGCTGATGAATGGATGGGCTTGTAATTGAGGTGGTCACTGGTTTCTTCAGAGGAACAGATGGATCTTTATCAAGAGAATCAACCAATCTTCTTTGTCTCGTATTTAACACTGGTGGAACTTTCACCACTGGGACTGGGTAGGACATTGATTTTGCTTGGGAATCTGATGGACCATTGAGTGGAGCATTAACTTGTGGAGCATTAGCTGATCCTGTGATGGTCATTGGTGGAGTAGTTGGTTTTGGCTGGATAAAAGATAATCTTGGGATAGAAAATGAAGGGCCAACTGGTTTAGGGTTGGATAGACTTGCAATGGAGGTGATCGTTGGTTTCTCCAAATGACAAGATGGACCCTTTTTAAGTGAATTAACCAATGTGGTATATGATGATGAAGGAACCTTGGAGGTCCTTGCTTTAGGACAAGTACTTGATTCCATGAAGGTAAACATTGATTGAGGGGTTGATGGACTGGCAGTGTAGGTGGTCTCTGGTTTCTCAATTTGAACAGATGGACTTTTAGAAAGAGAATCAACCAATCTGCATGGTCTGGTAGATGCCATTGTTGGAATGTTCACCACTGGGACTGGGTAGGACACTGATTTTGCTTGGGAAACTGATGGACAATTCATTACAGCATTAGCTGGTGTTCTGATAGTCACTGGTGGAAAAGCCGGCTCAGGCTGTGAAACACATAAACGTGGAATAGAAAATGAAGGGCCAATTGGTTGAGGGCTAAATGGGCTTGTAATGGAGGTAGTCACTGGTGTCTTTACAGGAACTGATGAATCTTTTGTGGGAAAATTAGTCAATCTGCTATGAGGAGATGATGGAGCAGTGAAAGGACCGGCTGCTGGTGGGGTATTCCTTTTCAGGATAGTAGCAAATGGTTGCTGTACCAATGGGCTTGTACTGAAGGTGGTCACTGGTTTCTCCAGAGGAACAGATGGAGAAGGAAAATCAACCAATCTGCTTAGTCTATTAAGTGCCATTGGTAGATCATTGGGTAAGTCCACCAACTGTAATGGACTGGGGACTGATTTTATTTGGGAAACTGTTGGGCCAATCTTAGGAACATTAACTGGTGGAGCTCTTGCTGGTCCTGCAGTGGTCACTGGTGTAGTATTAAGTTCTTGCTGGAAAAGAAATGTATAAGAAGTCGAAGGTCCGGCTGGCATTCCTGTAGGTGAAATTATTGGTCATGAATATACTTTAGATAACTTTTACAACAATTCAGCAATAAAGCATGATCCTAAAAGTATAATAAATGGAGGGACAGGAATACTTTAAAAATAATAAAAACTCACCTGTCCTAAATCTACCCTTCACCCTGCTGAGTCCTTTACTTATTACAATACTAGGCCTCTCGCAATCACGTGAGGGTCCACATACATCTCCACATGCTCCATATGACTGCATAGGCTTCCTGCTCACACCACTATGGACACTAATCTCACATGTCAATCAGGACAATACATCAATCAAGGAAAATATGTTCACAAATTTGGAGGAAGATGTCAACAGAATTTAGGCTAAATAACCCTCCAAAGGTAATACATTTTTTAGTGTTTCTTCTCGTGAAGCTCTCAAGAGCATTTTTGAAGTGGAGACTAAAAAACCTATTTCCACCGAACGGCATCTTACAGTGTTGACCTTTACCGTGCACAATGCATCCCTAGAGGCAATAAGGACACACCCAAGACTGACGTTCCTTAACAATGAATTTTTCTGTAAAACATTTCAGCTTATTTGTAACAAATCTGCATTTGACAATTCGAATATGGAATTTTTACAAGAAGAAGTTGACTTTTTTGGCTGGAAGAATGAAGGACCCGGTAGATCAACTAAAATCCTTACTGACTGTACAAAGAAAACTGGATACTATCTTCACTAAGCATTGGAACGAAAGGAAGTCATCTATATATATAATCGTCTTATCCCGTCTGTCTGTCTGTCTATCTGTCTGTCTGTCTTTCTGTCTGTCTGTCCTGGAAATCACGCGTCGCTCATTGGTCCGGCAGCGGCCAATCAGCGCCGCGGGATTTCAGAAAAAAGATGGTGGCCGTTAGCGGCTCATCTGCGGGACGGAGCTCAGCGGCGATGCAGCGGGGAGATGACCGGCGCAAGGCGCTCATCTCCCGGCCGCTAACAGCGGAAGGACCTCGACCGCCGGACCCATCTGCGGGACGGAGATGCAGTCGGGAGATGACCGGCGCGAGGCGCTCATGTCCCGGCCGGTAGCAGCGGAAGGACCGCCGGGGTCGCTTACCTCCATGCGGAAGGGAGGACCAGGGAGCGGCACTGCGGGTCAGGATACTTCTGCTGCGAGCGCCCGCTCATGTCCCAGGTTCTCGCAGCAGAAGTACCCGCACAGGCAGCGCCGCTCCCCGGTCCTCACCAAGACGATTCGATGATTGGTCGCGGTCTTCGGACCCGACCAATCACTGATCTTACCGTAAAAGTTAAACACTACTGTGCGACCAATCAGCGATTTTGGCGCAACATTTAAACAGCAGCCGCGACCAATCAGCATTATTGGCGCCAAATTTAAACACCGCTTTGCTGATTTGTCGCGGTTGCCGGCAGCAACCAATCAGCATTATTGGCGCAAAATTTAAACACCTCTTTGCTGACTGGTCGCGGTCGCCAGCCGCGACCAATCAGCATTATTGGCGCCAAATTTAAACAACGCTTTGCTGATTGGTCGCGGTTGCTGGCCGCGACCAATTAGCATTATTGGCGCAAAATTTAAACACCGCTCTGCTGATTGGTCGCGGTTGCCGGCCGCAACCGCTATGCTGATTGGTCGCGGTCGCCGGCCGCGACCAATCAGGATTATTGGCGCCAAATTTAACACCGCTCTGCTGATTGGTCGCGGTCGCCGGCCGCGACAAATCAGCATTATTGGCGCCAAATTTAAACCCCGCTCTGCTGATTGGTCGCGACTGCCGGCCCTCACCAATCAGCGATATTGGCGCCAAATTTAAACACCGTTTTGCTGATTGCTCGCGGTCGCAACTAATCACCGATTTTAGTGCCAAATTTAAACAAGCTCTTCGGTCCTCACTAACACAGTTCGCTGATTGGTCGCGGCCGCCACCCGCGACCAATCACTGATATTGCTGCCAAATTTAAAAACCGCTTTGCTGATTAGTCACGGTTGCCGACCTTGACCAATCAGCGATTTTGGCGCCAAATTTAAACACCGCTCTGCTGATTGCGCCCGGTCGGCTGCATACATATTCTAGAATACCCGATGCGTTAGAATCGGGCCACCATCTAGTGAAAATCATGAAGTGTTATTAAGACTTGGAGGACTATCGAATTGGTCGTGTCTACAATTGGCATAACACCACTCCCATGGCCAGAGGACTTTCTATGCCTAAGTCTAGGTGCAGATGATCGTATATTCTCTGATCCGAGAAAATCAGGTCGATTACACAAATCACTCTCTGACGATCACACTCTGATCAGATTGTGATCTTAGTGTGATACGATTCTCTTGGATGGGGAGAAGATGTAGAAAAAATGTCTCCATGATTGATGAGCGAGCATACTCGCAAGTACTCGATACTCGTCCGAGCATCTCAGTACTCGCGCTTGCCTAGTACTTGCGAGATGCTCGGGCGGATGCTCGGGTCCCCTCCCTGCATGTTTGGTGCTCTTTAGGGCGCCAATGACTGTAATGCCGTAGCCATGTTGGTTGTGGCATTACAGTGATTGGCTGGCTGCACAGCGTCATCAGGTGTATATCAGACCGGGCGCCGCCATGCTCGTCACAGTCACTCCGGATCAGACAGTGTAGGGAGAGCTGCTGCTGCGTCAGGGAGAGATCTGCTTGTGTATTAGGTAGTGTAGGGAGAAAACAAGTACATTACACATATCGATCTCAACAAACAGTCCTTCTGAGGACTAATCCATCTGCAGATATATCAGGCAGGCAGTGTATATAGGCAGGCAGGCAGTGTATATAGCTGACTGCAGTGCATATAGCACAAGAGGCTCCATTCCAGTTCTGTCTGCTGCTGCTGCTGTTAGATATTTCTAGAAATAGGCCCAGGTCTCAGGGGCCAGGAATACTTATTTTGGGATCTTAATCCTCATTATTTGCTTAAAAAGCAATCCAGAGAACACCGTTTTTCTGTGCCATTTGCTTGGTGGCACTGCAGTATACAGCCAGGTCTTTTTTATATTACAGCGCTAAAAATTCAGCTGTTTAAAACTTTGGTTTGTCTGTCACACGGATCACATATAATTGCGCTGAAAATACTGCCATTTTTGGCCTCCATTTAAATTTTTTTCAGTGTGTCAGCAAAGTTTTTGACACCGGTTTGCTGTTCAAAATAGTTACCTACAGGCCAGGTATTTAAAACTCTGTTTTCTCCGTCACACGGATCACATATAACTTCGCTCCAAATCCAGCCATTTGTAGTGAGTGTGGAAGATCCTCCATTTAAAATGGGCAAGGAGCGTGGCAAGGGACGGGGAGCTGGACGTGATGGTGATGGTGCATGCAGAGGCCGAGGCCGTGGGCAAGCTGAAATTGTGCCACAACAAACACCCACATCTTCTCGCCCGACCTTCCTGTCCCAATTTCTAGGGGACCGCAGCACACCACTATTGAACACAGAGCAGTGTCAAAAGGTTGTTGGTTGGATAGCGGATAATGCTTCCAGTCACATTGTCACCACCACCACCCTGTCTTCTGGAACACATATTTCTCACCCTGATCCTCCTTCCTCCCACCATGCCGAGTGCCAGAAAACAACTGATCCCACACTTGGACACTCTGAAGAGCTGTTCACTTTTCCATTTATAGATTCGGGCCTCTCGCCTGGTCCACTTGAAGAGGGGCAAGAGGAGATCGCATGTAGCGATGCCCAAATATTTGAGCAGCCACAATCACACGAAGGCGACGGTGGGAAAGTGTCACAAGAGGTGAACGATGATGAAACACAATTGCCAGAAAGTCAGGAGGAGGACCAGGGTGCGGAAGTGGAAGACGAGGTGGTGGATGATATAGTAACTGACCCAACCTGGCAGGAGGACATGCAGAGCAATGACAGCAGCACACAGAGGGAGGGAGGCAGAGCACCACAACAGGCAGGAAGAAGCAGTGTGGTGGCCGGAGACAGAAGGTGGGCAACCGTTCCCCGTAACACCAACACAAAGGAAGTTGCCAGTACAACTGTTAGGTCTTCTCGAGTCTGGTTACTCTGCCAATAACCCCAAAAAGGTCATTTGCACCACTTGCCAGGCCAGCATCAGCAGGGGTGGCAAGACGACCAGCCTGACTACCACCAGCATGATCAGCAAAGCACCCGACTTTGTGGGCCGAACCCCAGGGTCCAGGAACAGTGTCTGCGGGTGGTACCACTGCTTCTTCCGCTGTTGTGCATGCAAGCCAATCCCCTGTCCATGGTGCATGCGAAGATGCCTCCTGCCCTGCACCTGTCGTTGCACACTCTCAAGTAGCAGCATCAGGAAGCACGTCCACGTCCATGTCTCAGTGCAGCGTTCAGTTGTCCATACCCCAGTCTTTGGAATGTAAGCGCAAATACGCAGTTAACGCTCCACAGGCCACATTACTAAATTCCCACATTTCACCACTGCTTGTGCTCGAAATGTTGCCTTTTAGGCTTGTGGAGACAGAATCCTTCCGCAACCTGTTGGCGCCGGCCGTCCCTCGGTACTCGGTCCCCAGCCGCCACTATTTGTCCCGGTGTGCCGTCCCTGCATTACACAAGCACGTGTCCCAAAACATTAGCGGTGCCCTCAACAACACAGTTACCGGGAAAGTCTACCTAACCACAGACAGGTGGACAATTGCTGGTGGGCAGGGACGGTACATCTCACTGACGGCACACTGGGTTAACAAAGTGGAAGCCAGGACCCAGTCGGACCTTGGGACGGAACACGTACTCCCGACGCCAAGGATTGCTGGCCCTAGGTCAATCAGGATTGCCCCCACGGTCTACAGCTCCTGCACCTCATCCTCCTTAGCCTCCCTCTCCTCTTCAGCCCCAATCTCAGAAATGACCACATCAGTCACACGCTGGAAGCACTGCAGCACTGCCTCAGCCAAGCGGCACCAGGCTGTGTTGAAGCTAACATGCTTAGGTGACAAATCGCACAATGCTGAAGAGTTGTGGACAGCTCTGAAAGAGCAGGCAGATCTGTGGCTCACACCGCTGAACCTATAGCCAGGCATGGTCGTGTGTGACAATGGCCGGAATCTGGTGGCGGCTCTGAGGCGAGGTGAGCTCACATACGTACCTCGTTGTTCAGCAATTTCTCAAATCCTACCCGGATCTGTCTGATCTGCTTGTTAAAGTACGCCGCCTGTGTGCCCATTTTAGAAAGTCAGCTACAGCTTCCGCCGGCCTTGCAGTGCTTCAGCAGCGTTTGCAGCTTCCGGCACACTGACTGGTGTGTGATTTCCCCACACGTTGGAACTCTATATTGCAGATGTTGGAAAGGATTTGTGAGCAGAAGAGAGCAGTTGTTGACTACCAGCATCAACAAGGCCGTCGGTATTCAGTTCAGACTCCACACATAAGACCTCAGGAGTGGACATGGATGTCAGACATATGTACCATCCTCCAAAACTTTGAGGACTCCACCAAGATGGTGAGTGGCGATGACGCCATAATTAGCGTCACTATCCCGCTTCTCTGTCTTTTGAAACGCTTTCTGCTCACAATGAAAGAGGAGGCATTGCAGGCGGAGCACGATGAGATGGAGCAAGGAACCATACAGGGTGATTACACACAGCCAAGCCTCATCTCATCCCAACATGGATGGGGTTACAATGAGGAAGAGGAGGAGGAGGAGGAGGAAGAAGAGGAGCTAGTTTCATGAGCTATAGATGGTACTACCTGCACAACTGTCATACCGTCTGTTCAGGGTGGATGGCCTAAGGACAGAGAGGAGGAGGAGGAGGAAAGCATGGTCAGTCGTCCTCTTGGTGAGGACACAGAAGTCTTGCCTGTTTGCAGTCTGGCACGCATGGCTAGTTTATGTTAGCCTGCCTTTCCCATGACCCAAGCGTTCTCAAAATTTTGGGGGACAATCATTACTGGTTGGTGACTCTTCTAGACCCACGCTACAAGGAGACAGGTCTACAAAAATGGGGCAGTACCAGAAGGCCCTTGCTGCGGAGCTATTAAAAAAATTTCCATCTGAAAACGCTGGCGGCAGAGGTCACACTTCGTTGGACAACCAAGGAGTACAGGCGAGAGAGACACAACTTCAATCCAGCAGAGGCAGGGGAACACTGTCAAAGTTCTGGGAGAGTTTTCTCAGACCCTCCCATCGCACAGACCCTGAGGCGCGGGGTACTCTCACAAGGAGTGCAAAGTTTGGGAAGATGGTGAGGGAGTACCTTGCCGACCGTACCACCGTCCTCCGTGATTCCTCTGAGCCTTATAATTATTGGGTATCCAAGCTGGACACTTGGAGTGAACTGGCTCTCTATGCCTTGGAGGTCCTGGCCTGCCCTGCCGCCAGCGTTTTATCAGAGCGGGTTTTTAGTGCCGCTGGGGGAATTATAACTGATAAGCGCATCCGCCTGTCAACTGAAAATGCTGACACGCTGACTCTTATAAAAATGAACAAGGGCTGGATTGGGCCAGACTTCTCAACACCAACGAATAATAGCAGCGTAACAAACTCCAATCCAGTGTCTTTTTTTGGGAGGTGTATTCCCATGCACCTCTTCACACCCTCACATGGGTATACGCTTCCTGATTTTGGCTATTTGCTCTTGTCCTCCTCCTTCTCCTCATCCTCCACCGCCATATCACCAGGGTGACCGTGGTCTGTGATGCAACACCCACATCATTTTTTTAAAGGGTGTTTATGATGCCAGTAAAAAATTTTTTTATACAGTATGTTCATGTATACCCCCCAGAGGTAAATGTTTGTCAGCCCATACACTTAGTGCATGGGCATTACAAGTATAGGAGGCCCGCTCCTTTCTAATGGGATCATTTTTTATGAGGCCCTCCTCCACGTCTCTTCCAAGGGGCATTGAAGTGCTTCAAAATTTTTGGCAGCCCTTGCATTCACTGCATAGGCCAACACTATGGGAGACCTACTTCCTAATAATGGGAACATTGTTTTCAGGAGGCCCTCCTCTAAGTCTCTTCAAAGGGGTATTGGGGTGCGTACAAATTTTGGACATCCCTGCCACTCACTGCATACACAATAACAGTATAGGAGACCCACTCTTTAGTAATGGGAACAATAAAACATAGCCAGTTGATGGCTCTTTAAGAATTATGAGGGCCGACTATTGACCCTTTAAGAATAGTAAAGGTCACATGATGGCCCTTTAAAAGTAGGCTTTGTGACTTTCAGAGTCCCTCCTTCATAAATGAAACAAGATGTGTCTGATGATGTGTCACACACCACATGGCCAGATAGGATTGTAAAATGTTAAAATGACATTTCCTGGTGAATGCATTTGTCACGGTTGAAAGCAATACAAAAGTGCAAAAACGCATCAAAAACGCTACGTGTGAACATAGCCCAAGGTGTGGAGGAGTATTTTTGGTTTTGGTTATTTATTTTGACTTATATACAAGTCATTACCCTGGAAAGGATGTTCCTTAACATGTTTCCCAGGAAAATCCATTTTGGTTTAGTTTTTGTATGTTTTATTGTGAGTCCGTAAAAGTGGCGTAATACTCTGACAATGTTGTTGACAGCAGTGATCTGGGAGTCAGAAATGCTTCCTGGGGTCTTTTCCCATGTTGTTCCCATGTCATTTGAGCACTGTTCCTATTGATTTGGGCAATTTTTAGGCCCTCTGCAGACCACCGGGGGGAGCCGCGTGAAAAATGCTCGAGTTTCCCATAGACTTACATTGGGCTCGTTGCTCGGGTCGAGCACCTGAGTATTCCAATGTGCTCGACCCGAGCATCAAGCACCCAAGCATTTTAGTGCTCGCTCATCACTAGTCTCTATCTTCTCTACTCTGTCAGTTTGTGGAAATCGGACTGCACTCAGATGTCATCCGACTGCTGTCCGATGTTTTCTATACACTCATTGAATTGCATGGCCGAGTGCGATCTCAATATCAGATCAAACTCAGGAATGTTGCTATTTTTTTCCCCCGGAATGGCTCTGTCTGTGGATAAAATTGGACATATACGAGGCATAACATAGGTCCAAGTGTGATCCAATGTTTTTTTGGATCGCACTCCGGCCGATAATACGGTCGTCTTCACGAGCTCTAATAGACGAACCTGCATAGACTTGTACTAGTCAACATCACTTGGAGGACAATTATGCAGTCTAATTGAACTGTTGAACAATGAGGGAACAGCCATGATTATCTTCCTCCAATCCTGCAGGACACAATGCCCTGAAATGGGAGCTGAGAGGGATAAAAAGGGGCTGCTCCTGTCACCGGTGTAATTCTACAGAACTTCAACCTAGAGACCATGGTTCCAGCTGATGGATTACAGATCTGCTCCACTGGCCAACACTGAGCCCACAAATTTGTTTGGATAACCCAGGTCGAGACAATCAGGTCACCTGGCCTCATATCTCGCAGTTCTCGGTCAGTTTCCTAATATCCTCTCTGCGGGTGCTCATCAAAAATGGGGTGCTATTGGTTGAGGCAGTTCACCCTGGATGCCCCGAAGTTGCGGAGGTTCTAATTCCCGCCGAACCAATGAAAGGGTGAGACTCTGTCACTTGCGCCATCTTGTGTCCTTGCTGGCAATGTAATATATACTGTTAACTGTTGGTGACCCAATAAAGTCTTAACGGAGTGCAATAGCCTCAACCTGTGTTGTCTGAGTAGTGATCTGCCCACGGGGAAGTCCATGAGTTCACTGGCATGAGCCCTGGTCCATGCGATCTTTCTAAAGACAGCCAGGCTAGCGGATGAGAGCACCCTCTGACCCTTGTGTCCCCACACAGTGGAACTAGGCTACCCCCACATGAGCCCCTGTGCAGCTGAACCGGCCCCACCTGCAATATATCTGCCCATCAATGATTCTGCTCTAGATCATAGAGATCAATTGTTATTACGGGTGCAGAGTATTCAACCATTTCCTGCTTTTCAAAGGAAAAATAAAAGTTGTTCTTAACAAATTGAAATAACTTATAAATCAAAATGTGGTATTTGGACCTAAGTCAAGACTAAGAACTTTAGGAAAAAAAGGATTTTGGGAAACTAACTGGAAAAGACCATTTCACGGATTATACACCGCGCGCAGAATTATTAAGCAAATGTGTATTTTGATCACATGATACTTTTTCTACATGTTGTCCTACTCCAAGCTGCAGAGGCTTCAGAGCCAACTACCAATGAAGTAAATCTGGGGATGGGCATCTCTGTAATGAGGAGGGGTGTTGACTAATGACATCAACACCCTATATAAGGTGGGCTTAATTATTAGGCAACTTCATTTCCTTTGGCAAAATGGGTCAGAAGAGAGATTTGACGGCTCTGAAAAGTCCAAAATTGTGAGATGTCTTGCAGAGGGATGCAGCAGTCTTGAAATTTCCAAACTTTTGAAGCGTGATCACCGAACAATTAAGCGTTTCATGGCAAATAGCCAACAGGGTCGCAAGAAGCGTGTTGGCCAAAAAAGGCGCAAAATAACTGCCCATGAATTGAGGAAAATCAAGCGTGAAGCTGCCAAGATGCCATTCGCCACCAGTTTTGCCATATTTCAGAGCTGCAACGTTACTGGAGTATCAAAAAGCACAAGGTGTGCGATACTCAGGGACATGGCCAAGGTAAGGAAGGCTGAAAAACCACCACCTATGAACAAGAAACATAAGCTAAAACGTCAAGAATGGGCCAAGAAATATCTTAAGACTGATTTTTCAAAGGTTTTATGGACTGATGAAATGAGAGTGACTCTTGATGGGCCAGATGGATGGGTCAGAGGCTGGATCAGTAAAGGGCAGAGAGCTCCACTCCGACTCAGACGCCAGCAAGGTGGAGATGGGGTACTGGTATGGGCTGGTGTCATCAAAGATGAACTTGTGGGACCTTTTCGGGTTGAGGATGGAGTGAAGCTCAACTCCCAGACCTACTGCCAGTTTCTGGAAGACAACATCTTCAAGCAATGGTACAGGAAGAAGTTGGTATCGTTCAAGAAAAACATGATTTTCATGCCGGACAATGCTCCATCACATGCATCCAACTACTCCACAACATGGCTGGCCAGTAAAGGTCTAAAAGAAGAAAAAATAATGACATGGCCCCCTTATTCACCTGATCTAAACCCCATAGAGAACCTGTGGTCCATCATAAAATGTGAGATGTACAGGGAGGGAAAACAGTACACCTCTGGGAGCAGTGTCTGGGAGGCTGTGGTGAGATGTACAGGGAGGGAAAACAGTACACCTCTGGGAGCAGTGTCTGGGAGGCTGTGGTGGCTGCTGCACGCAATGTTGATCGAAAACAGATCAAGCAACTGACAGAATCTATGGATGGAAGCTGCTGAGTGTCATCATAAAGAAAGGTGGCTATATTCATCACTATTTTTTTTGGTTTTGGTTTTTGCATGTCAGAAATGTTTATTTCTAAATTTTGTGCACTGATATTGGTTTACCTGGTGAAAATAGACAAGTGAGATGGGATTATATTTGGTTTTTATTAAGTTGCCTAATAATTCTGCACAGTAATAGTTACCTGCACAGATATCCTCCTAAGATAGCCAAATCTAAAAAAAACCCACTCCAACTTCCAAAAATATTAAGCTTGGATATTTATGAGTCTTTTGGGTTGATTGAGAACATAGTTGTTGATCAACAATAAAAATAATCCTCTAAAATACAACTTGCCTAATAATTCTGCACACAGTGTAGGTCCTGCGGTGGGAGAGATTATAACCCTAGAAACAAAACTGATAAAAGTGTCCATGAGGATCAAGGTAAACTGCTCAAGTTTTCTAATGGGATATATGATACATCACTCAGTTATTTCAGATTCAGATCAATGCTCCGAGATTTCATGACCACATTGAAGTCTAGTACAAAACCTCTTTCGAAATATCTGCCCTCCAAGCCATCAATGTATATCAGACTGGTCCCTTACACTGTTCAGGTAGACTCTGAATAGCTGGTACATGGTGTCATGTCTGACTACAGTGGGTGCTTGTCAGCAGTAATAGATGAGGAGCTGAAGCTGTAGTATAAAGGGTGGGGTCTCATGTCTGATGATGTCACTATATCAGTGATGTCACCAGGGGGCGCGGTTCTGCACGAAGATGCCCTTTAAATGCCAAATAATAGTGTCAAGAAAATCACTCTCTGCATATGTGACTCATCCTATTATAAAAGCTTAACCCTCACCTGCTGATACTTGTTGTATTGCTGGCCATTTTCTCTGAGGCCCATCCTCGAAATTCTTTCTTTTTCTTCCTCCACTTCTATTACATATTGCTGTAAGGTTCCTCTTCTCATGATTCATCTTGTCAGATTCCAGCAACATCTTGAGGTTCTCATTGTGCTTCAACTCACAAAGTATCTGAAAATTCTGAACAGAAATCTCAGACATCTGACAGCGATCAGCACCGAGACTCAGAAGATTGTGAGAACGTACACAGAAGGTACGATTACATTCTCCGCGCGCGAAGTATTCACAAATGTGAAGAAAAGGGCAATCCGTAACACGAACACACAGGAAATTCATGTAACCCCAACAAACCTAAAGAAAAACAGTAAAAAATATCTTACTATAATACTGCCTCTAAAAAAGTAACTATAGTCTTGTATATAGGAGCAGTATTATAGTAGTTGTATTCTTGTACATAGGAGCAGTATTATAGTAGTTATACTCTTGTGTATAGGGAGCAGTATTACAGTAGTTATATTCCTGTACATAGGGGCAGTATTATAGTAGTTATATTCTTGTACATAAGGGGCAGTATTATAGTAGTTATATTCTTGTACATAGGGAGCAGTATTATAGTAGTTATATTCTTGTACATAGGGGGCAGTATTATAGTAGTTATATTCTTGTACATAGGGGCAGTATTATAGTAGTTATATTCTTGTACATAGGGGCAGTATTATAGTAGTTATATTCTTGTACATAGGGAGCAGTATTATAGTAGTTATATTCTTGTACATAGGGGGCAGTATTATAGTAGTTATATTCTTGTACATAGGGGCAGTATTATAGTAGTTATATTCTTGTACATAGGGGCAGTATTATAGTAGTTATATTCTTGTACATAGTGGACAGTATTATAGTAGTTATATTCTTGTACATAGGAGCAGTATTATAGTAGTTATACTCTTGTACATAGGGGGCAGTATTATAGTAGTTATATTCTTGTACATAGAAGCAGTATTATAGTAGTTATATTCTTGTATATAGGAGCAGTATTATAGTAGTTTTATTCTTGTACATAGGAGCAGTATTATAGTAGTTATATTCTTGTACATAGGAGCAGTATTATAGCAGTTATATTCTTGTACATAGGAGCAGTATTATAGTAGTTATATTCTTGTATATAGGAGCAGTATTATAGTAGTTATAATCTTGTACATAGGGAGCAGTGTTATAGTAGTTAAATTCTTGTACATAGGAGCAGTATTATAGCAGTTATATTCTTGTACATAGGAGCAGTATTATCTATATATATAATTGTCTTATCCCGTCTGTCTGTCTGTCTGTCTGTCAGTCTGTCTGTCTGTCTGTCCAGGAAATCCCGCGTCGCTCATTGGTCCGGCAGCGGCCAATCAGCGCCGGGGGATTTCTAAAAAAAGATGGCGGCCGTTAGCGGCTCATCTGCGGGACGGAGCTGAGCGGCGATGCAGCCAGGAGATGACCGGCGCAAGGCGCTCATCTCCTGGCCGGTACCAGCAGAAGGACCTCGACCGCCGGACCCATCTGCGGGACGGAGATGCAGCCGGGAGATGAGTGGCGCGAGGCGCTCATCTCCCGGCCGGTAGCAGCGGAAGGACCGCCGGCGCCGCTGACCTCCATGCGGAAGGGAGGACCGGGGAGCGGCGCTGCGGGTCGGGATACTTCTGCTGCGAGCAGTCGCTCATGTCCCGGGTTCTCGCTGCGTAAGTAGCCGCACAGGCAGCGCCGCTCCCCGGTCCTCACCAAGACGATTCGATGATTGGTCGCGGTCTTCGGACCCGACCAATCACTGATCTTAGCGCAAAACTTAAACACCACTGTGCTGATTGGTCGCGGACGCTGCCCGCGACCAATCACCGATTTGGGCGCCAAATTTAAATATCGGCCGCGACCAATCACCACAGCAGTGTTTAAATGTGGAGCCAAGATCGGTGATTGGTCGCGGCCGATATTTAAATTTGGCGCCCAAATCGGTGATTGGTCGCGGTCAGCGTCCGCGACCAATCAGCACAATAGTGTTTAACTTTGGCGCCAAGATCAGTCATTGGTCGCGGGCCAAGACAGCGACCAATCACCGATTTGTGCGGCAATTTTAAATAGCGGCCGCGACCAATTGGATGTCAGCGCCGCTGCCTGTGCGGATGCAAGAACCCGGGACATGAGCGGGCGCTCGCAGCAGAAGTATCCGGACTCGCAGCGCCGCTCCCCGGTCCTCCCTTCACACCCTAGCCGCTGATGTCCCCACAGTATCTGCATGGTGTTACAAAGATCCGGACATTTGTGTTAAAAATCGCTGATTGGTCGCTGGCGCTGCCCACGACCAATCACCGATTTGGGCGCCAAATTTAAATATCGGCCGCGACCAATCAGCACAGCGGTGTTTAAATGTGGAGCCAAGATCGGTGATTGGTCGCGGCCGATATTTAAATTTGGCGCCCAAATCGGTGATTGGTCGCTTGGCAGCGCCAGCGACCAATCAGCGATTTTTAACACAAATGTCCGGATCTTTGTAACACCATGCAGATACTGTGGGGACATCAGCGGCTAGGGTGTGAAGGGAGGACCGGGGAGCTGATTGGTCGCGGACGCTAATTAAATGTGGCGCCCAAATCGGTGATTGGTCGCGGGCAGCGTCGGCGACCAATCAGCACAGCAGTGTTTAAATGTCTCTGCAAGATCGGTGATTGGTCGCGGCCGCTATTTAAATGTGGCACACAAATCGGTGATTGGTCGCGGTCTTCGGCCGCGACCAATCACTGATCTTGCCGAAAAAGTTAAACACCGCTGTGCTGATTGGTCGCAGACGCTGCCCGCGACCAATCACCGATTTGGGCGCCACATTTAAATAGCGGCCGCGACCAATCACCGATCTTGCAGACACATTTAAACCTCGCTGTGCTGATTGGTCGTGGACGCTATTTAAATGTGGCACCCAAATCGGTGATTGGTCGCGGGCAGCGTCCGCGACCAATCAGCACAGCGGTGTTTAAATGTGGAGCCAAGATCGGTGATTGGTCGCGGCCGATATATAAATGTGGCGCCCAAATCGGTGATTGGTCGCGGGCGCCACATTTAAATAGCGGCCGCGACCAATCAGCGATTTTGGCACCACATTTAAACACTGCTGTGCTGATTGGTCGCGGACTCCAGCCGCGACCAATCAGCGAGATTGGCGCCAAATTTAAGCAACGCTCTGCTGATTAGTCACGGACGCCAGCCACGACCAATCAGCGAGATTGGCGCCAAATTTAAACAACGCTCTGCTGATTGGTCGCGCACTCCAGCCGCGACCAATCAGTGAGATTGGCACCAAATTTAAACAAAGGTCTGCTGATTGGTCGCAGCCGACGGCCGACCGTTACCAATCAGCGATTTTGGCGCGAAATTTAAACACCGCTCTGCTGATTGGTCGCGTCTGCCAGCCGCGACCAATCAGCGACATTAGCGCCAATTTTAAACACCGCTCTGCTGTTGCCGGCCGCGACCAATCAGCGATTTTGGCGCCAAATTTAAATACCCCTCTGCTGATTGGTCGCGTTTGCAGGCCGTGACCAATCAGCATTATTGGCGCCAAATTTAAACACCGCTTTGCTGATTGCGCCTGGTCGGCCGCATACATATTCTAGAATACCCGATGCGTTAGAATCGGGCCACCATCTAGTAGTAGTTATATTCTTGTACATAGGGGGCAGTATTATAGTAGTTATATTCTTGTACATAGGGGGCAGTATTATAGTAGTTATATTCTTGTATATAGGGGGCAGTATTATAGTAGTTCTATTCTTGTACATAGGGGGCAGTATTATAGTAGTTCTATTCTTGTACATAGGAGCAGTATTATAGTAGTTATATTCTTGTACATTAGGGGCAGTATTATAGTAGTTATATTCTTGTACATAGGGGCAGTATTATAGTAGTTATATTCTTGTACATAGGGGGCAGTTTTATAGCAGTTATATTCTTGTACATAAGGGGCAGTATTATAGTAGTTGTATTCTTGTACATAGGGGGCAGTATTATAGTAGTTATAGAAAAAGGTTGTTCTGTTGTACTGACCTCCGGCAGCATCATGTTGTCATTCTGAAGCAGAAGAACCTTTATCTCCTCTATATTAAGTCCACTGATTTCATTCACTTTTAAAACTAACTGGTTATAATCTGATGAAATATCATGAGAGAAAATGCAATGTAGGCTGGAATAAAAAAAAGGGCATGTGGCACTGTATTTATAATCCTTTATATTACTCTCCCTGTCACCCACCTCCCATCCTGTACATTACTCCCCGGTCACCCACCTCCCGTCCTGTACATTACTCCCCGGTCACCCACCTCCCGTCCTGTACATTACTCCCCGGTCACCCACCTCCTGCCCTGTACATTACTTCCCGGTCACCCACCTCCCGCCCTGTACATTACTCCCCGGTCACCAACCTCCTGCCCTGTACATTACTTCCCGGTCACCCACCTCCCGTCCTGTACATTACTCCCCGGTCACCCACCTCCCGTCCTGTACATTACTTCCCGGTCACCCACCTCTCGTCCTGTACATTACTCCGCGGTCACCCACCTCCCGTCCTGTACATTACTCCCCGGTCACCCACCTCCCGCCCTGTACATCACTACCCGGTCACCCACCTCCAGCCCTGTACATTACTCCCCGGTCACCCACCTCCCGCCCTGTACATCACTACCCGGTCACCCACCTCCCGTCCTGTACATTACTTCCCGGTCACCCACCTCCTGCCCTGTACATTACTTCCCGGTCACCCACCTCCCGCCCTGTACATTACTCCCCGGTCACCCACCTCCCGTCCTGTACATTACTCCCCGGTCACCCACCTCCTGCCCTGTACATTACTTCCCGGTCACCCACCTCCCGCCCTGTACATTACTCCCCGGTCACCCACCTCCCGTCCTGTACATTACTCCCCGGTCACCCACCTCCAGCCCTGTACATTACTCCCCGGTCACCCACCTCCCGTCCTGTACATTACTCCCCGGTCACCCACCTCCCGTCCTGTACATTACTCCCCGGTCACCCACCTCCCGCCCTGTACATTACTCTCCGGTCACCCACCTCCTGCCCTGTACAATACTCTCCGGTCACCCACCTCCCGTCCTGTACATTACTCTCCGGTCACCCACCTCCCGTCCTGTACATTTCTCCCCGGTCACCCACCTCCCGTCCTGTACATTACTCCCTGGTCACCCATCTCCCGTCCTGTACATTACTCTCCGGTCACCCACCTCCCGTCCTGTACATTACTCCCCGGTCACCCACCTCCCGCCCTGTACATTACTCCCCGGTCACCCACCTCCCGCCCTGTACATTACTCCCCGGTCACTTACCTCTTGCACTTTCCCAGCATATATTCTTTACATAGATGCAGTTTGTCGCACTTCTCCTCTCTTTCATTCTTCAGATATTTTGGGCAAATTCTTACTGAGCTTCGTGCCAAAACAAGATCCCCAACCACCGGGAACTTCTTAGGTTCATCCTTTAGGATTTGCTCAATCTGCTCAGTGGAACGTTTCCAGAATATTGGCAGCAGAATCCTTTTGAGCCGACCTCCATGTAAGCAAAGCTCCTTGGTCAGGGAGGCAATGACTGATGAGTCCGACATGGCCTCATGGGTCATTTTGTGGCCTCTGTCAGTGAATGGAGGATCTGAACGGTCAGTGCCGGTAATGACTTCTCGTATTTCCTGAAAAGGAGGATCTTTTATCGCTCAGATGAGAAAATGAAACTGAAATTGAAGCACCCATCTCTTAGAATACAGAATTGGGCAGGACAAGTTCTCTTGGTGTCTAAAGCAATGTATTTAAAATGCAAGAACTTCAGCACAGTATTGGTGGAACATGCATTCATTGTGCAACTTTTCTTACGAAGCGAGGAGACAGGGTCCATCAGGGTCCTCTACCACCAGCGTCAAAGATCTACGTTGGGCTGTTTGGAGCAAGGGAGACCTTGGTGTGAAGGCAGCTGCAGTATTCAACATGGCGGCTTGAAACCAAAAGGTCAACTCTGACCTAGTTCTGAAGTTGTGCTTGTTGCACAGGAAGAAAAATAAGAAAGGAACTTTTCCACATTCCTGAGGGCAGGTGGCCCTAAATGTGTTGGCCATGATGGCCTAAGTTTTGTGTTTTCCCTCTCTCAGATGTTTTACGCACGTTGCATATTGTCAGGAAATCACAAGGACAACATGGGGGAGATCACACAATATCTCACCGCTGCCGTCAATCTGTCAGGATTTGCACGCACACGATCCCGATTAGTCACTATGTAGCTATCGGCAAGCGACCAGTGAGCGTATGGCGTACACACCTCCGGATTCCAACTCATGGAATATGTGTATACGCCACCGTACGGTCACTGCTAGCTTCACGATATAACAATTAATATTATTCACTGCCACCATCGACCAAATTTGAGCTATAATACAGGCCTGGTTGGATGCCTGCTTTCTGGTAGCGTATATGGCTTCGGGGGAGGGAACGATTACAGAGCACAAGAAACAGAACAATTAAGTTTTATATTTCATCAAAAAGAAGGCAGTGTTTATGAAAAATATACAAAGATTTTACAAAGGGGGACAAAACAATACATATGCAGTTACACAAAATAAAAAGGCTTAATAGAAGAACTTACTAAAGAGATCACAGACACGAATCAGTTTAGCTGGAGGGGAGGCGCTCCACTTGATTTGACCATTATCGAACGGGATACTTTGCTTATAGAATCTATACCTCATCCAAGGCTGAGCCTTTTATGTAGAAAGGGTAAACCTGTCCACACACCCCCTGTGATGACATCACGTGGGCTGGGCTCCAGCCTTCATATTTTTATTAAAATACCTGGCTTCTGCGTTAACTTCTCAATGGTTGATCGCAGAAGACCGAAAGTGATACCATATTTTCCATTATGAATTTACCTTTCCTTAGAGACCACACATGACATTGCTGCGGTCTGTTATTTTGTACTTTTGCTTTACCGCTCACTGGAGGGGCATACAGCTATGGAAAATTATGCATATTGTTCCTTTGCTGACCCTGCCACTAAAAATATGGGTCCCATTATTAACGTCAGATATTCCATATTTCATGTCGATGCTGGACAGACTGCAGATTTCTGTTGGATTCTTTTGAAGTCCGGGACTACAACCTTCTCACCTAGTTGTAAATTTATCACAGGCCTGTGCCACAGGAAAACACTCACATGTTAATTGAGTTAGTAGCTCCATTTGTGCTAGCATCTGCCTATTAGCCACTTCTCCTTTCAGTGCTAATTTGCATACAGACAGCTCCATAGATTGTCAGCTCTGCTCTTCTGACAAACAGTATAGAGGATGGGGAATGAGGGGTTTCAGAAGGGAGAGAGAAATCCTTATTATTTTCTTAATATTTTTATGACACATATCCCCCTGCTGGATTGAGGGACTGTGAACCACTTAAGGATCTCAAACCCTTTTGACCCATAAACTCTGTCCCATCTCCCCATGAACTCTACCTCTTGTTTTCCATGAACTTTGCCCCCAGGGACTGCAAGCCTGATGCTAGGGCAGCAGTGTGTAATTTGAAGGGACTGTTGTTCACAAAAGGTGAAGGGAGGAAACGGACAACCCAATGTTCAAGCCGGGTCAGGACTGTGTGAACTGTACCCTTGTCTTAAAGAACCGATGAGGGACTGTATGAACTATGCTCCTGGACTGCTGGAGCTATTGATGTGCTTGCCAATGGGCCTTTAGTTGCAAAAGAACTCGGACACTCAGTGTCAAGGTCTCCAAATTTGCGAGATCAGGGTCATGCTGGACCCATGTAGAGAAAGGAAAACCAGATGTCCCTAACAGGTTGAAGAAATTGGACTCTGCCCATAGATTGTTGGGCAACTGTTGTTGTGAGGGCCATAGGGCCATTGTTTTACAGGAAACAAGGTCTCGGATGGACATTGGTTCTGCAGTTCTAACTGAGAGGACTGCCTAATTAAAGTGTTGTGCAGGACGAGAACTTGGTAAGCTTTCAAGGACTCCTGAGCAGTTGTTATGTTGGCTTATGGGCCCAAGAACTTGAGCTCTTTTATTCCGAGAACAGTGCGCTCACTGGCAATGACACGCTATACCTTGGGAAGAGGAAACTACTGGTTTTATGTGAATTGTATAGGCTACATGTTGTCTTCCAGGTTCCAGAATGGTCAAGGACGACCATGTTCAAAGAGGGTAGGAATGTAGGGATGTGGATTGTCTTACCCTGTTCCTGCCCGTGAAGACAATAATCTCGCTATGTGTATAATGTCATGCGGTTTTACATGTAATGTGAACAGTGATGTGTGTCTTATATGTTATGGTAATGTAAAGTGTTATGTATAATTTGAGTAGTGCATAGTACAGGATTAGATTAAGGATAATATAAGTACTGTTTATATAGTAAGTGGTTTAGCAATGGTATAGGACATAGAATAAGGACAACAGGTTTAGTCTATAGGATAGGACATTGTTAATGGTAGAACTAGCCTAGTGGGTGGGGACTAGTGTTAGTAAAAGGTGGGCACTTGCTGCTAGTGGGTCAGATTGGGAAGTGCAATGACAAGGTCAGGTTCGGGTGCTGTGGGTTGCTATTGCAGCATGTGACAATCGTTTGAGGCAGTACTGATATTCCTTGTAGACATTCCTTTAAGGTCTGGAGCCTAAGGCTCTATGCAGGTACCAAGGAGAGGGCCTTGTCTTCTGACATCTCAGTCTGTGGACTTGGAATCACGTGAAGGGCAGGTGGCTTGTCCCGGGTGCACTGCTGAAGTGAACAGGAAATCCCAGAGGATGATGGAGTCATTAGGCTTAGCTATAGTCCCGGACGAATGAGTGGTAGGGCTGAAGAGGTAGTGTACTAAGGAAGGAAGAAACATGAAATGCTGTGTCCTATCCCACATGTCATCATCTGACACAGCGAGACACAGAGGAGCGCAAGCATGCCTGCGCTTCTCAGTTTCTGCGGGATGACAGGCTGGATGGCAGCTTTCGGCTGCGATCCAGCCTGTCATGTCAATGTAGCAGAGCTGAAGCTGTCGTGGGAACCATGAGAAGGTAAGGATGAGGTTGGTTTATTATTTTACTTTTATTGCAGGAGATCGTTGGCTTCAGCTGGAATGGGCGTGATGGTAAGTATGGTTTAATTTAGAACAATAAAGAATTGTGTCTTTATTTCAATTAAAGGACTTTTTTCTGGGTGTTTGTGTTTTTTTTTTAACTTTGACTATGGGGTTAGTAATGGGGGTAAGCTGACATCAACCCCAGCCCTATTACCCCACTGCCACCACTACAGGGCAGTGGGAAGAGCGAGACTAAGTGCCAGAATTGGCGCATCCTATGGATGCGCCATTTCTGGGGCAGCTGACGGGTGGTGTTTCTAGCCTGGGAGGGGGGCCAATATTCATAGCACCCTTCCTGGGCTATTAATATCAGCCCCCAGCTGTCTGCCTAGCCTTTGCTAGCTATTAAAATAGGGGGGGACCCCACGTCATTTTTTTGAGGGTCCCCCATTTTAATAGCTAGTGAAGGCTAGGTATTTAGCTGGGGGCTGATATTAGTAGCCTGGGAAGCTCCGTGGGTATTACCCCCTTCCCAGGCTTCAAACATCTCCCCAGCCATCTGCTTAACCTCCGCTAGAGACTAAAATTACGGGGAACCCCACGCCAATTTTTTTTTTAATAAATCCTTTATTTTAACACTAAATGACAAGTACAGTAATCAACACTGTCACTGTACTTATTATATACTAGATGGTGGCCCGATTCTAACGCGTCGGGTATTCTAGAATATGTATGCAGCAGACCGGGCGCAATCAGCAGAGCGGTGTTTAAATTTGGCGCTAAAATCGCTGATTGGTCGCGGCCGGCAACCGCGACCAATCAGCAAAGCGGTGTTGAAATTTGGCGACTATATCGCTGATTGGTCACGGCCGGCGGTCGTGACTAATCAGCAGAGCGGGGTTTAAATTTTGCGCCAATAATGCTGATTGGTCGCGGCCGGCGGTCGCGATCAATCAGCAAAGCGGTGTTTAAATTTGGCGCCAATAATGGTGATTAGTCACGGCCGCGACCATTCAGCAAAGCGGTGTTTAAATTTGGCGGCAATAATGTTGATTAGCCGCGGCCGGCAATTTGGCGCCAACAATGCTGATTGGTTGCGGCCAGCGAACGTGACCAATCAGCAGAGCGAGGTTTAAATTTTGCGCCAATAATGCTGATTGGTTGCGGCCGTCGGTCGCGACCAATCAGCAAAGCGGTGTTTAAATTTGGCGCCAATAATGCTGATTGGTTGCAGCCGGCGGTCGCGACCATTCAGCAGAGCGGTGTTTAAATTTGGCGGCAATAATGTTGATTAGTCGTGGCCGGCAATTTGGCGCCAACAATGCTGATTAGTCGCGGCCGGCAACCGCGACCAATCAGCAGAGCGGGGTTTAAATTTGGCGCCAAAATCGCTGATTGGTGGCGGCCGGCGGTCGCGACCAATCAGCAGAGCGGGGTTTAAATTTGGCGCCAATAATGCTGATTGGTCGCAATCGCCGGCCGCGACCAATCAGCAGAGCGGTGTTTAAATTTGGCGCCAAAATCGCTGATTGGTCGCGGCCGGCAACCGTGACCAATCAGCAGAGCGGGGTTTAAATTTGGCGCCAATACTGCTGATTGGTCGCGGCCGGCACCCGCGACCAATCAGCAGAGCAGGGTTTAAATTTGGCGCCAATACTGCTGATTGGTCACGGCCGGCACCTGCGACCAATCAGCAGAGCGGTGTTTAAATTTTGTGCCAATATTGCTGATTGATCTCGGCCAGCGACCGCGATCAATCAGCAGAGCGGTGTTTAAATTTGGGGCCAAAATCGCTGATTGGTCGCGGCAGGAGTCCGCGACCAATCAGCAGAGCGTTGTTTAAATTTGGCGCCAATCTCGCTGATTGGTCGCGGCTGGAGTCCGCGACCAATCAGCAGAGCGCTGTTTAAATTTGGCGCCAATCTCGCTGATTGGACGCGTCTGGCGTCCGCGACTAATCAGCAGAGCGTTGTTTAAATTTGGCGCCAATCTCGCTGATTGGACGCGTCTGGCGTCCGCGACTAATCAGCAGAGCGTTGTTTAAATTTGGCGCCAACTCGCTGATTGGTCGCGTCTGGAGTCCGTGACCAATCAGCACAGCAGTGTTTAAATGTGGCCGCAAGATCGGTGATTGGTCGCGGCCGCTATTTAAATGTGGCGCCCAAATCGGTGATTGTTCGCGGGCAGCGGCCGCGACCAATCAGCAGAGCGGTGTTTAACTTTAGCGCCAAGATCGCTGATTGGTCGCGTGCGGAGAGCGCGACCAATCAGCGAATCGTATTGGTGAGGACCGGGGAGCGGAATCGTATTAGTGAGGACCGGGGAGCGCCGCTGCCTGTGCGGGTACTTCCGCTGCGAGAACCCGGGACATGAGCGACTGCTCGCAGCAGAAGTATCCCGACCCGCAGCGCCGCTCCCCGGTCCTCCCTTCACACCCTAGCCGCTGATGTCCCCACAGTATCCGCATGGTGTTACAAAGGTCTGGACATTTGTCTTCAAAATCGCTGATTGTTCGCTGGCGCTGCCCGCGACCAATCATCGATTTGGGCGCCAAATTTAAATATCGGCCACGACCAATCACCGATCTTGGCTCCACATTTAAACACCGCTGTGCTGATTGGTCGCGCCCAGCGTCGGCGACCAATCACCCATTTTGGCGCCACATTTAAATAGCGTCCGCGACCAATCAGTACAGCGGTGTTTAAATGTGGAGCCAAGATCGGTGATTGGTTGCGGCCGATATTTAAATTTGGCGCCCAAATCGGTGATTGGTCGCGGGCAGCGTCAGCGACCAATCAACGATTTTTAACACAAATGTCCGGACCTTTGTAACACCATGCGGATACTGTGGGGACATCAGCTGCTAGGGTGTGAAGGGAGGACCGGGGAGCGGCGCTGCGGGTCGGGATACTTCTGCTGCGAGCGCCCGCTCCTGTCCCTGGTTCTCACAGCAGAAGTATCTGCACAGGCAGCGCCGCTGACATCCATGCGGCTAGGGTGTGAAGGGAGGACCGGGGAGCGGCGCTGACATCCAATTGGTCGCGGCCGCTATTTAAATGTGCCGCATCGGTGATTGGTTGCAATCTTGGCCCGCGACCAATCACTGATCTTGCCGCCAAAGTTAAACACTACTGTGCTGATTGGTTGCGGACGCTGCCCGCGACCAATCACCGATTTGGGCGCCAAATTTAAATATCGGCCGCGACCAATCAGCACAGCGGTGTTTAAATGTGGAGCCAAGATCGGTGATTGGTCGCGGCCGATATTTAAATTTGGCGCCCAAATCGGTGATTGGTCGCGGGCAGCGTCCACGACCAATCAGCACAGCGGTGTTTAAATGTGGAGCCAAGATCGGTGATTGGTCGCGGCCGATATTTAAATTTGGCGCCCAAATCGGTGATTGGTCGTGGGCAGCGTCCACGACCAATCAGCACAGCGGTGTTTAACTTTTGCGGTAAGATCAGTGATTGGTCGGGTCCGAAGACCGCGACCAATCATCGAATTGTCTTGGTGAGGACCGGGGAGCGGCGCTGCCTGTGCGGGTACTTCTGCTGCGAGAACCCGGGACATGAGCGGGCGCTCGCAGCAGAAGTATCCCGACCCGCAGCGCCGCTCCCCGGTCCTCCCTTCCGCATGGAGGCCAGCGACGCTGGCGGTGCTTCCGCTGCTACCGGCCGGGACATGAGCGCCTCGCGCCGCTCATTTCCCGGCTGCATCTCCGTCCCGCAGATGGGTCCGGCGGTCGAGGTCCTTCTGCTGGTACCGGCCGGGAGATGAGCGCCTCGCGCCGGTCATCTCCCGGCTGCATCGCCGCTGAGCTCCGTCCCGCAGATGAGCCGCTAACGGCCGCCATCTTTTTCAGAAATCCCGCGGCGCTGATTGGCCGCTGCCGGACCAATGAGCGACGCGGGATTTCCTGGACAGACAGACAGACAGACAGAAAGACAGATAGACAGACGGGATAAGACAATTATATATATATATGTGACTGACATGTTTCTATCTATCTAATCTATGTGTGATGCTCTATTCTTTCTGTTATAAATTGTCGGGTACCGCAGCTGAATTGCCGGCCGGCTTTTTTAAAGAGACAGTGCATGAAAACACTATTATTTTTTTTAATAAATCCCTTACACTAAATGACAAGTACAGTAAGCAACACTGTCACTGTACTTCATATATATGTGACTGACATGTTTCTATCTATCTAATCTATGTGTGAAGGTCTATTCTTTCTGTTGTAAATTGTCGGGTACCGGTGTATGCCGCTGATGAATTGCCGGCTTTTCGCGTAATACATTCTACATTATTCTTAGTTGTTTTCCTTCATGTAGAATTAACCTACAAGGAAAGAAAGGGTTTATTTTTATTCCGATATTTCTGTCCCATTGACTTGCATTGGTTTCCGGTATCGGAATCGGCGATATCCGATACTTTTTGGGTATCGGTCCGATCCAATCCGATACGATATTTCCCGATATCGGAAGGTATCGCTCAACACTTGGAAAACCTTGGAAACCATAGAAGGGGAAATTGATGTTTTGAAAATTAAAATACAAACTCGATGAACACCTGAAGAGTTTAGTAAATTTAATAAAGATCTGGATGCTGATCTAAGTCAGGAAAAGAAATACAGGATCTAAAGATCCATAAATACCAATGTGATCTGCAAGATTATCTTAACTAAAAAGTCTATAAGTGGCAATATAAGAAAACCAGTACAGGTTCCGTATCACGCCCATCATCTAGAACAGGGTTCCCCAACTCCAGTCCTCAAGGCCCACCAACAGGTCATGTTTTCAGGATTTCCTTAGTATTGCACAGGTGATGGAATTATTGCCTGTGCAGGTGATGCAATTATCACCTGTGTAATACTAAGGAAATCCTGAAAACATGACCTGTTGGTGGGCCTTGAGGACTGGAGTTGGGGAACCCTGATCTAGAACGTCTATCCATTGTGGAGAGCATTCTTCAGAAGCGGAGGGGGTTGGGAAAGGGAAACAATTTAGAACATCAACCCCACAAATCCGCAAAACAATTCTGTCCTATACGCACCTGTCATAGTCATACGGCTAAGGACAGCATGCCAGAAACGCGTCGGAATCGCCTTTATTTCCAATCTTGGTTGTCCTCATTTTAAACCGATGAAATAAAAAATATATATATTTTTATCCGTCTTCGTAGTGATCCTTTTCCTTGGGATAACATTGTTAGACAATATTCAGGGGGTGTTGGTGAAGGGGATATTGTATGAGGGCTGGTTGAGGTTTTGTGCCAGGTCTGCTCAAACGAGAAGGACCAAAATTCAGATGTTTGAGAGCAGAGAGGATATAGTCCAGAAAACTTTACATCTAGTGGAAGGACAAGTGCTGTGCATGGTAAAAAAGGGCACCCGGTGCCCACTGGCCTGAAGCTGCAGGGGCGCATTGGCTTTATAGTCTACTATTCTGATGTGGTTGGTTGTGGAGATGTAATGTCATTGCCAGTTCTACCTTTAGCCTTTTAGGGTATTTTCTGCTCTTCCTCATATTCTATGAGATGTTCCGGGTAGATCTGATGCTTCTCGAACACCACAAAGATGGAGGGTTTGATGATGTTGTTCACACAGGAGTCAAAGTACCGCGAGCTGCTCCCAGGTCTCAGTGGTGGACGCTTCATGTGGGGGTGTCCTGTTATGTAGTCTCCCACCAGCACGCGAGCTATGAACATCACGCGTGTCCCGCTAGGAGTTGGAATGGAGAATTTATGGGAGTATAAGGCGTGTCGGGCAAAGTAGCTTCCTATGGGGAGAATGATGACTTTATACATTTAACTTCTTTGAGATGTCGTCATTAAGTCCAGAGAGATTTCACTGACGGCGTGAACGTCTTACTCTTTATGATGCTGAAGCAGCAACACACTGGAGAAAGAAGAACATGACAGCATAGACAGTCTGCTCTCCTCACTGCAGCATGGTGACAGGTGCTGGAGCACAGCAGACCTGAGTGTGATTAACTAAAAGCTTAAGCTTTCGTCTCCAGCAGTCAGTGTGGGGGGAAGGGGCAGTACTTCAGAAGATCAGTTCAGTTTCAATACAAACACTTTTAGTAGCTCTCCTCTTAAATTTAAATGAACAGGATGAAATACACATTAGCATTGCCAAAGAAAGTATAGTGCTGCCATCTCTGCAGTGCTGTCCCTCCTCCATACTGACTGCTGGAGGTAAAAGCTGAAAGCTGTTAATTAAACCCAGCTCTGCTGTTCTCCAGCACATCATCACTCGGCAGTGAGGAAAGCAGACTGATTGTCATTGCTATTGTGGGGGTGGTGTTCCTGCATGCTCATGATTGGTCGGTGTCAGAAGGAGGAAAAAGTATACACCCCCAAGGAAATCTCTCTGGTAATACCCAAATTTTTTTGGATGCTGCTTTCTACCTTGTCCATACTGGGTACCATGGGTGCCACAGATGCGCCAATCAAAATTCTGATCACAGATGGCATCGACGTGCGTGCTGTCTGTGCCATGAAACAAATGCCGTTCCTTCACATCCCATCCCTGATTGACTTTTTTCATCTGTTCCTTTTGCCTTAAAAATAAGAAAGAAAATGACAAAAAAGAAGTAAACGTGAAGCATTAGGATCACTGATACTTGGAGCGTCCTCAGTAATGAAGAAATGGAGATACCATGGGTTGGGGCATCCTGGTACAGCACTGTCTCTAATAATCTACCCCTCGCTTTATGGGGCACATATTAACCTTCCACCAGATGTGAGGGTGAAGAGCGGACGTACCACTGAAACTCCTGCCAAAGAGTTGGGTTCTGGAGACGCCATATCTTCTTTACCTCGTGCCCCCTGACCATCTCGGAGAAGATGCTGACAATTGTCAAGAACTCGCTGGATGTGTCCGAGACAAGAACTTTCTACAGAAGATAGAAGAAGATACGTGACCCCTCCTGTCCCATGTCCTCCAGCCACACGTCATAGGGGCTCCGCACATTACCTTACAGCCGAGCTCCGGCATGGCCTCAGGGTCCCAGGTCTTGGGGTAGATGTCAGTCCTCAGGGAGGACGTTCCTAATTTCAGGGGGGACTTAGCTGCTGCCGATCTTGTGCTGAAAGTATATATATATATATATATATTTATATATAAATTTGAATGACAAAATGAGACCTTCCAGCCAGTAATACATCCAGACTATCTAATATCTGTCTATCAATATCAAATCACGTCTCCTACTTTCTGCACTGGCATTTGATGACTTGCCCACTCCTGTATACGGAGGGATCATTTTATAACCTGTGAATCGTGGATGGTATTTAAGTTGTTATAATAATAGAAATTTATTACGTATAACATCAATTATTTCATGAATGAATTTTTGCACTTGCACATTATGATTTGTGTAGGATATTAGTAGAATTACTCGAATTTACACCGGTCTATCTGTGTTTTTCTTGTGTGTGGTGTGGTAATGCGACTCACTCAGTGTAGCGTCGGCGTCTCTGCCTCCTGGCCGACAGAGACGCCGATCTACTCACCACCGCGGCCCCAGTCCGGCGTTCCCCGCTCTTCCTCCCGGCCTCATCACAGTGTCTGTCCGGGGTGTTCGCACTGCGCGCAGATCCCCGGTCTCTGTACTTAGGGCGCACGCACACAAGCTCCCTTCCTCTTAAAGGGGACGCGCGCGCCGTCCTAAAAAGCCCCAACCAATGGCCAGATGACTGCCCCTACTTAAGGCACCTCCTCCATAATGGAGGTGCCTGTGCAAAGTTGTTGTTTGTGTGCTAACACTCTCTCAAGCCCTCAGGTTCCAGTGCCCGCCAGCCTGTCTATCAGCCGTGCCCGCCAGCCTGTCCATCAGCCGTGCCCGCCAGCCTGTCTATCAGCCGTGCCCACCAGCCTGTCTATCAGCCGTCCCCGCCAGCCTGTCTATCAGCCGTGCCCGCCATCCTGTCTATCTGCCGTGCCCACCAGCCTGTCTATCAGCCGTGCCCACCAGCCTGTCTATATGCCGTGCCCACCAGCCTGTCTATCAGCCGTGCCGGCCATCCTATCAGCTGTCCCCGCCAGCCTGTCTATCAGCCGTGCCCGCCATCCTGTCTATCTGCCGTGCCCACCAGCCTGTCTATCAGCTGTGCCCGCCATCCTATCAGCTGTCCCCGCCAGCCTGTCTATCAGCCGTGCCCGCCATCCTATCAGCCGCGCACGCCAGCCTGTCTATCAGCCGTGCCTGCCAGCCTGTCTATCAACCGTGCCCGCCTGCCTGTCTATCAGCAGTCTCCACCAGCATGTCTATCAGCCGTGCCCGCCTGCCTGTCTATCAGCCGTGCCCGCCTGCCTGTCTATCAGCCGTGCCCGCCTGCCTATCAGCCGTGCCCACCAGCCTGTCTATCAGCCGTCCCCGCCAGCCTGTCTATCAGCCGTGCCCGCCAGCCTGTCTATCAGCCGTGCCAACCAGCCTGTCTATCAGCCGTCCCCGCCAGCCTGTCTATCAGCTGTGTCCGCCATCCTATCAGCCGTGCCCACCAGCCTGTCTATCAGCCGTGCCCGCCAGCCTATCAGCCGTGCTCGCCAGCCTGTCTATCAACCGTGCCCACCAGCCTGTCTATCAGCCGTCTCCGCCAGCCTGTCTATCAGCCATGCCCGCCTGCCTGTCTATCAGCCGTGCCCGCCTGCCTGTCTATCTGCCGTGCCTGCCTGCTTGACTACCCGCATCACCTGCCTGTCTTCCAGCCGTGCTCATCTCCTGTGCCTGTCGGATATGGCCATCAGTCCCGTGGGAGTCACCTGCTCTCACACAAGGTCGGTCCCAGAGTGGCACCTGGTTCACCTTCCCGGTCCCTCCTGGGTTCACGGAGTCGACTAAGCCGCCGTGTTGCCAGGGTCGGTCCGGATAGGCACTTAGTGTAAATAGATTGGGTACTCACTGTTTTATTGGATGGTGCTCAGGAGTAATAGGGTATCACAAAAGTCAATAATAACTCCGGCACTCAATAATTTTTTGTTTGCAAAGTTTTCAAGTTTTATTCATAGTTAATCAGACCCATGAATGCAGATACATAGATTCAACGTTTCGGCCTATAATGGCCTTTTTCAAGGTATCTGTATATATAAAACAAAAACAAAAATCAGTATACTACAAGAAAATATAATGACGTATACAGAGCTCTTTTCCCTGTCTTTTTCCCCCCTTTTTTCTCCCCTTTAATATCTTTTCTCTCCCCTTTATTGTCCCCTTGTATCACTCTTATCTTTGTCCACGGCGATAGCGCTATTTCCTATATGCGTCACTGCGCATGCGCCTCTTTATATCGGCTTTCCTCGTTCTTTTCCGTCGCGAGTCGGCTCGCGCCTGCGCACTAACCTCTATTATGTTTATTCACGCACCGGAAATGAGCTCACAACAAGCCCCTTTCTGGCGCGCACTTAAAGCGGTGAGGACATGGCTTTACACAGCGGCTATCATTCGGACCGCACGCTTGGATAACGGGACCCCATAACCACCAGGTAATATCTTTTTATTTTAATATCTTCATTTCTAATATCCCTATTTCTGGACATTATTTCCTTCTATTCCCTATCCTCATGGAAATGCCATTTATTACTGGGATAGTTTTTTACTTACTTACATACAGTGGTGGCCAAAAGTATTGGCACCCCTGCAATTCTGTCAGATAATACTCAGTTTCTTGCAATCACAAATTCTTTGATCTTATTATCTTCATTTAATTTGCTTGCAAGGAAAAAACACAAAAGAGAATGAAGCAAAAATCAAATCATTGATCATTTCACACAAAACTCCAAAAATGGGCCAGACAAAAGTATTGGCACCCTCAGCCTAATACTTGGTTGCACAACCTTTAGCCAAAATAACTGCGAACAAGCGTTTCCGGTAACCATCAATGAGTTTCTTACAATGCTCTGCTGGAATTGTAGACCATTCTTCTTTGGCAAACTGCTCCAGGTCCCTGATATTTGAAGGGTGCCTTCTCCAAACTGCCATTTTGAGATCTCTCCACAGGTGTTCTATGGGATTCAGGTCTGGACTCATTGCTGGTCACCTTAGAAGTCTCCAGTGCTTTCTCTCAAACCATTTTATAGTGCTTTTGGAAGTGTGTTTTGGGTCATTGTCCTGCTGGAAGACCCATGACCTCTGAGGGAGACCCAGCTTTCTCACACTGGGCCCTACATTATGCTGCAAAATTTGTTGGTAGTCTTCAGACTTCATAATGCCATGCACACGGTCAAGCAGTCCAGAGCCAGAGGCAGCAAAGCAACCCCAAAACATCAGGGAACCTCCGCCATGTTTGACTGTAGGGACCGTGTTCTTTTCTTTGAATGCCTCTTTTTTTTCCTGTACACTGTATGTTGATGCTTTTTCCCAAAAAGCTCTACTTTTGTCTCATCTGACCAGAGAACATTCTTCCAAAACGTTTTCGGCTTTCTCAGGTAAGTTTTGGCAAACTCCAGCCTGGCTTTTTTATGTCTCGGGGTAAGTAGTGGGGTCTTCCTGGGTATCCTACCATACAGTCCCTTTTCATTCAGACGCCGACGGATAGTACGGGTTGACACTGTTGTACCCTCGGACTGCAGGGCAGCTTGAACTTGTTTGGATGTTAGTCGAGGTTCTTTATCCACCATCCGCACAATCTTGCGTTGAAATCTCTCGTCAATTTTTCTTTTCCGTCCACATCTAGGGAGGTTAGCCACAGTGCCATGGGCTTTACACTTCTTGATGACACTGCGCACGGAAGACACAGGAACATTCAGGTCTTTGGAGATGGACTTGTAGCCTTGAGATTGCTCATGCTTCCTCACAAATTGGTTTCTCAAGTCCTCAGACAGTTCTTTGGTCTTCTTTCTTTTCTCCATGCTCAATGTGGTACACACAAGGACACAGGACAGAGGTTGAGGCAACTTTAATCCATGTTAACTGGCTGCAAGTGTGATTTAGTCATTGCCAACACCTGTTAGGTGCCACAGGTAAGTTACAGGTGCTGGAAATTACACGAATTAGAGAAGCATCACATGATTTTTCAAACGGTGCCAATACTTTTGTCCACCCCCTTTTTTAGGTTTGGTGTGGAATTATATCCAATTTGGCTTTAGGACAATTCTTTTTGTGTTTTTTTACTGAAGACAAATTAAATGAAGAGAATAAGACCAAAGAATTTGTGATTGCAATCATTTTCAGGAAGAAACTGAGTATTATCTGACAGAATTGCAGGGGTGCCAATACTTTTGGCCACCACTGTACATAAGGCTTTTAGCATGGAGACATTTGAATTATCCAGTGGAATTGCTTTTCTTGATTTCCTTTTGGAATTTCTGTTCTATGATTCTCTTCTGGATGTTTTGAGAATTCCTTCTGAAGTCTTTAAAGGAATTTTCTTTTGATGAACTATTGATGAATTTGGATGATCTTTTGATGAATTTTTTTGATGAATTTTTGATTGTTATTCTTGATGGAATTTTGACCTCAACCCCTATTGTTGCTATATAATGCAATACTATTTAATAATATGATATATATGAATTACATGTAATACTATATTTTGATAAATGTAGATAATTGCCTAGACATTCTTTTTGTTACATTTACATATTGTAAGCTGATGTTATGACATATGTAAAATGATTGGATATAATTTAAAAAAAAAAAAAAAATGTCTCTGTATACGTCATTATATTTTCTTGTAGTATACTGATTTTTGTTTTTTGTTTTATATATACAGATACCTTGAAAAAGGCCATTATAGGCCGAAACGTTGAATCTATGTATCTGCATTCGTGGGTCTGATTAACTATGAATAAAATTTGAAAACTTTGCAAACAAACTTTTTTCGGTAGGCACTTAGTTACGCCCCTCTGGTCTCTCCTTGTATCACAGCTCAGAGGTTCCACCACCCGGATCCGTAACACTCAGCTGGTCACAGAGGTAGACACAGGAATGTTTCTTCTGCTGGTTTATTTAAATCATGGCATAAACCAATGCAGGGTTCAAAAAAATAAACATGGCCTTCCTGGCAAAACCAGGAAACAAAAATATAACATATTGCACAGCCCACATGGATGCGGGAGTCCGCCCAATCAGGGTACAAGCAACAGAGAGTCCAGCACAGTTGCTCATAAACACTTCTCTGGAGCTCTCTGGCCTTCAGACACATACACAGAGAAAAAACTCAGTGGCAGGGCATTTAACTTGCCGAACCACACCCTTGGGGTGGAGATATGGTGAGCATCTCTTACAGCCAGTCACAAAAAAACCAACCCTGTCATAACCAATTAACCCATCTCAGTACACTCTGGAGAGGGCATCGGTTACCGTGCAACTTCCTGAATCTCTGTTCTACATGGAAACTAAAGTCCTGGAGGCCTAAGAACCACCTAGTCACCCTGGCATTCTTACCCTTCTATCTTAACCATCTCAGAGGTGCATGGTCTGACACTAGTGTAAATCTATAGCCCAATAGGCAATACTTCAGCGTGAGCAGTCTTTCTTGACAATGGCATATTTTTTCTCCCAGGAAGAGAGCTTACGACTCAGATACAAGATGGGATGTTCTTCACCATTTATCTCTTGAGACAGCACGGCTCCCAACCACCTGACTTCTGAAACATCCATATGGACCACGAATTCTTTACTAAAGTCCGGTGCGACCAGAACTGGCTGTTTACATAGGGCCAGTTTCAGCTCTTGGAATGCCATTTCTGTTTCAGAAGTCCATTTGGCTATCATCGATTTGGTGCCTTTAAGGAGCTCCGTCAGTGGTGCAGCATTCATGCCAAAATTTGGGATATCCCACAATACCAAGAAATGCTCTTGCCTACTTCGTGGAAAGTGGTTGCGGCCATTTCTGGATTGCCTCGACCTTGTTTACTTGTGACTTGATTTTGCCTCTCCCGACAATGTAGCCTAAGTATTTGGCCTCTTCCTTCCCCATGGCACTTTTTTGGATTTATGGTAAACCCTGCCTTCCTCAGAGCATCCAGAATAGCCTGCACTTTTGGTAGATGACAACCCCAGTCTGGGCTGAAGATCACTATGTCATCGAGGTAGGCTGCGGCATACTTCCTATAGGGAGCTAGAATCACGCTGGGTATGGGGAGAACCCAGCGTTTAATGACAAACCCTGACTCCCCTATGGACCCTATATAGGTTCTGCTCCTAACGCCGAGTAGGAGCCTATATAGGTTGGGGGGGGGGTGAGCAGTAGTCAGCCCCACTGCAAACTAAAGTACACACAAGGGAAACAAACAGGGGAATACACTTAGCTTAAAGATGACACTGGGGAAAACAAGGCAACAATCCACGAAGGAACTCCAAGAAAATTCTAGCTGGCTACTAGAATTCCAGGCCTGAATAGATAAGAAACTCTCTATCACCAGCAACTCTCTAGAGAAACTGAGTGTATTTAAGGATACAGCAAGGGTGTGGTAATTAGCAGCAGAAGGTGAGGATCACCGCTGAGTCCTAAAGGTAAATCCCCAAGCAAGGTGAGGATCACTGCTGGGTCCTAGAGAGAGCGGGATAATGAAAGGATCAGGAATATGTTTGCAAGGCCAAACAGCGACTTTCTACAGCTGGACCCCGTATGACTGTCTGTCAAACCTGACACTCCCGTGACAGCTAGGATCTGATCCATGGCTTTCTGGAAGGTGGCTGGGGCACCCTGTAGTCCAAAAGGCATTCTGGTGTATTGAAAGCACCCATCAGGTTTTGAGAAGGCCGCTTTCTCATTGGCACTCTGGGAGACGGGGATTTGCCAGTAGCCCATCCTCAGGTTGATTGTGGTAATGTACCTCAGAGGTTCAAGCCTCTCAATGAGTTCATTGACCCGGGGCATCAGGTATGTGTCACATTTGGATACTTATTTTAGCCTGCGGTAGTCATTGCAAAACCGCCACTCACCGTCGGGCTTCGGGACAAGGACGATGGGACTTGACCTTCCGCTTTTGGACTCCTCTATAACGCCGACTTATAGCATTCTCTTCACCTCATTTGAGATTACCTCACGGGGTGTTTCAGGAATCCTACATGGCTTAAGATTCACCCTTATATGCGGCTTTGTCAGAACATAATGCTCCACCACATGTGCGTGGTGCCCCTGCAACTCCAAGAATAGGTCACGGTTCCGCTGCAGCAGTTCTTGACACTGTTGCTTCTGGGCCGGCGATAGAGTCTCCATAATCGTGACATCCTCCACTTTGGCTTTGGGACGAGCTCCCAGGCAAGGGGCTTCCAGTGATTCTCGATCTCACCACAGCTTGAGCAAGTTTACATGGTATACTTGGTGAGGCTTCCTTCGTCATGGCTGGTGGACCTTATAAGTAACCTCGCCGAGTTAATTCCTTGACTACCCCAACCTCATGGGACCTAGTACCGCAGTCTGTTCCCATGGTTACTCTGGCCACAGAGTAGTCCTTGACATCTCCATGTATACAGCGATTGCCCACAAATTTGTCAGGAATCAACTAGTGGGGAAGTGTAGCACTAATCAGGGTAATCAAACTTCCCAAGTCCAATAGAACAAGTACCATTATTCCATTAACCGACACAGTACACGCCTGTGGCCTCTCACCGTGTTGACAATGCACACTACAGTCCGTATAGGCGTAATAGGAACAACGCCACCTTATGTTGCAGTCCATCGATTCAGGGGACATGTGACACCGGGCGGCTACGTGTCCAGGATTGTGACATCGCCAACAGATCACATCTTTAACAGCTGCTTTTGGTGGACCCACAGTGAAACTTGAGCACCCCCCATTTATGGCTTTAGTCTCCCCTCTTTGGGTATTCCAGTACAGGGAAAGTGATGGTGTCCTCTTTCCCTAGTTATTTCTCGACAACCTGGTGCCTCTCTACTAGACCAACCAGGTCATCTGCGTTCCGGATTCTGAGGGTCGCCCTGAGCAACCCATGTCAGTACGGGTCAGGGAAGGAAGTAAATGAATCTGTCCATCACCACACGCTCGACCATATGGGCAGGAGTGGAAGACTCTGGCTGCAACCACTTCTTGACTAGATGCAGCAAGTCAAACATCTGCGAGCGAGGGGGTTTGTTGCAGGCATATACCCAGTGGTGGACTCATTGGGCTCTAACCGACATAGCTACTCCCAGGCGTGCCAAGAGTTTGGTCTTTAATTTGGCATATTCCATGGCATTCACCAGTGCCAAGTCATAATACACCTTTTGGAGTTCACATGCCAAATACGGCGCCAGCACCTCTGCCCTGGCGGAAGTCTCTCCCGGTCAAGAGTTTAGTTGTTTCCTGCTGGGCTTGCTGCTGGAGCTACTACTGGTGCTGCTGCTGTTGGCTTTGGACCAGGTGCTTGATCAGCTCCTCCATCTCTTGCTGGCTGACTGCCTTTACCCAGGACAAATAGCGTTCTCTGTAGCAGCTAAACATGTTCCTGGAATGTTGCCCGCATTCGAAGCACCACCTGTGTTAATGCGACTCACTTGGCTGCTCACAGAGGTAGACACAGGAACATTTCTTCTGCTGGTTTATTTAAATCACTGCATAGACCAGTGCATGGTTCAACAAAATAAACACGGCCTTTCTGGCCAAACCGGGAAACAAAAGGATAACGTATAGCCCAGTCCATATGCCTGCGGGGATACGACTTCTCAGGGTACAATCAACAGAGTCCATCACAGTTGCACATAAACACCTCTCCGGAGCTCTCTGGTCTCCAGATTCACAGACAGAGAAAAAAATCTCAGTGGCTCGACTTAACTGCGAAACCACACCATTGTGGTGGAGATATGGTGATTATCCGTCCCGCCCATCTCTTACAGACACTCACAAAAAAACAACAACCCTGTCATGGCCAATTAACCCCTCAGCACATAACATGCTGGAGAAAACTTTAAATTAGATTTAAATTAATAGTTACTTTTGTATTTAGTATTTTTCTTTAGCAAATAAGTCTAGAACAAAGATAAGGAGCTGAAACACAGTGTAACCGCTTCCTAAGAGCCCGATGGGATACATTTGGGGAATCCAGTCACAGTCAACATGTTAGGCTATAGATTGAACTCGATGGACTTAAGTCTATCTTAAACCTTAAAACTATGAATTTCGTCTTTCCGTTGCGCAGATATTAACGAATATTTGACGCAGACATTATCAAAGCATTTGGCACCTTAAGTCCATGTGTGTGTCATCAGTTAGCAACTTATACAGTGATTATATGAAAAATACTGGATAAAATAATATTCAAATTGACCATGGATTGCCACGTGTTTCTTATCATTTGCACGATAAGCAATTATTTCCTTGTTTTTATGATATTTATATGATTATTTAAGTCATAGAGTAATGATTTGTCTTTTATATTGGAGGTAATATCTGTCTATCTATCCTTCAATACATGAGTCTATGTATTTATCGTGTTTCTAATACTGTAGATGAGTGAATTTCCCCAAATTAGCTATAGGTTCTATCTGACTGATTTCTGGCAAAAAAATAAATAAATTAATTAATTTGGCATGAATCGATTGATCCCGAATTGAAAAAGTTTTCCTATTGCCCTGAAAAGATGTGTGTAACACTCTGAGATCTCCTAGGACTGTATCCAACCCATTTCAAGCTCTTTAACACAAAGAGAGCCTTAGTAATGTCCAAATGACCTCCACATACTGAATAGTCTGTAATAGTGGAAGAACAATCACTTCTTTTAGCGGTTTTACATCCTTCTTTTGGGAGAATTTTCAGGTTGGTTGTTTTATTTGTTTATGTCTTTATGGTCAACCTGAGTATGATCAATGCTCATGAAGCGCCAGGATCAAAGCCGCAAGGACATCTTGGTGCTTGGTCGAAAGAGAAGACCACAAGCTGCAGAGAACTTGGAAAGTACGAAAAATGAACCAAGGCAAACTCAGCATGGTTAAAGCTGAAATAGATAGAACAGGACTCGACATACTCGGAATTAGCTAATTAAGATGGACGTTTCCAGTTAAACGAACATTGGGTCTACTATTCTGGCAGCGACAGCCGAGGATGAATTGGTGTTGCTTTTATTCTCAACTGAAGATTGGTCAGCACTGTTCTGAAGTACATTGCAGTCACTGATAGAGTCACCTCGATACGCCTACAAGGAGCGCCAATCCATGTCACAGTCATACAAGTCTACTCACCAACAACAGATGCCGTGGAGGAGGACATTGTACTATACTCCGATCAAGTTAAAGAGGAAATCGACAAGACGCCAAAACAAGACTTATTCATTATTATGGGAGACTTGAATGCCAAAGTAGGCCACAGCAAACATGGAAACCTTGTTGGAAACTTTGGACTTGATGAATGAAATGAGGTGGGGGAGGGGGATTCATTGACTTTTGTACAACAGATCAACTGTCCATCATGAACACCTTCTTCCAAAATCACAAACGGAGACTTTACGCATGGACACCACTGAATGGGGCCTTCAAGAATCAGATTGACTACATATGTGTTCGCTAAATATGGAGGTCGTCAATCATTACCATGAAAACAAGGCCAGGAGCTGACTGTGGAACTGATCACAAATTTTTGAAAGTAAATATTAAAGTCAAGCTGCGCAAATGGACTAGACAACTTTGATTTCACCAACATACCTGAAGTTTTTTGGAACGGTCTGCACAACCAATTTACTGGACACTGATGAAAGAAAGCCTGAACACACTAGATGGTGGCCCGATTCTAACGCATCGGGTATTCTAGAATATGTATGCGGCCGACCGGGCGCAATCAGCAGAGCGGTGTTTAAATTTGACGCCAAAATCGCTGATTGGTCACGGCCGGCGGCCGCGACCAATCAGCAGAGCGGTGTTTAAATTTAACGCCAAAATCGCTGATTGGTCACGGCCGGCGGCCGCGACCAATCAGCAGAGCGGTGTTTAAATTTGGCGCCAATATCGCTGATTGTTCGTGGCCGCCGGCCGCGACCAATCAGCAAATCGTATTAGTGAGGAGTGGGCAGTGGCTTGCAGCCGAAGTATCCCGACTGGCGGTGCCGCTCCCCGGTCCTCCCTTCACACTTGCTGTCGGGAGATCAGCGGCCCTAGCTGACGGTAGCAGCATGGAGGTCAGCGGCGCCGCCGGTCGGGGTACTTTTGCTGCGAGCAGCCGGTAGATGAGCGGCTAGCTGCCTGTGCGGGTACATCCGCTGCGAGGAGCCGGGAGATGGCCGGCTGCTCGCAGCCGAAGTATCCCGACCGGCGGCGCCGCTCCCCGGTCCTCCCTTCACACTTGCCGTCAGGAGATCAGCGGCCCTAGCCGCTGATCTCCCGATGGTAGCCGCATGGAGGTCAGCGCCGCCGCCGGTCGCGGTACTTCTGCTGCGAGCAGCCGGGAGATGAGAGGCTAGCGCCGGTCATCTCCCGGCTGCATCGCCGCTGACCTCCGTGCGGCAGATGAGCGGCCGGAACAATCAGCGACGCGGGATTTCCTGGACAGACAGACAGACGGGATAAGACGATTATATATATTAGATACAAAGACTATTATTACTGAAGTCAGTAAGACAATAAACAAGAGGCAGGACAGACCCCCTCAGCCATGGTTAACAAAAGAGACCCTAAAGATCAGCAAAGAAAGACAAATAGCAAAAGAAAAAGGTAACAAGCAGGATGCAGACAAGAATCATAGAATCATAGAATGGTAGAGTTGGAAGGGACCTCCTGGGTCATCTGGTCCAACCCCCTGCTCAAAGCAGGATTCACTAGATCATCTCAGACAGATGTCTGTCCAGCCTCTGTTTGAAGACGTCCATTGAAGGAGAACTCACCACCTCTCGTGGCAGCCTGTTCCACTCATTAATCACCCTAACTGTCAAAAAGTTTTTTCTAATATCTAATCTGTGTCTCCTTCCATTTAGTTTCATCCCATTGCTTCTAGTCTTTCCTTGTGCAAATGAGAATAAAGATGATCCTTCTACAATGTGACAGCCCTTGACATATTTGTAGACAGCTATTAAGTCTCCTCTCAGTCTTCTTTTTTGCAGCTAAACATTCCCAGATCCTGTAACCGTTCCTCATAGGACATGGTTTGCAGACCAGTCACCATTCTGGTCGCTCTTCTCTGAACTTGCTCCAGTTTGTCAATGTCTTTTTTAAAATGTGGTGCCCAAAACTGTACACAGTATTCCAGATGAGGTCTGACCAAAGAGGAGTAAAGACCGATAATGACTTCACGTGATCTAGACTGTATGCTTCTGTTAATACATCCCAGAATTGTATTTGCCTTTTTTGCTGCTGCATCACACTGTTGACTCATGTTCAGTCTATGATCTATTAGTATACCTAAGTCTTTTTCACATGTACTGTTGCTTAGCTCTATTCCTCCCATTCTGTATATGCTTTTTTCATTTTTATTGCCCAGATGTAGTACTTTGCATTTTTCCCTGTTAAAAACCATTCTGTTGGTTGCTGCCCACTGCTCCAGTTTATTTAGGTCTTTTTGAATCCTCTCTCTCTCTTCTCTAGTATTAGCTATCCCTCCTAGCTTTGTGTCATCAGCAAATTTAATCAGTTTACCCTCAATTCCTTCATCTAAATCATTGATAAAGATGTTGAACAATACAGGTCCCAGGACGGAGCCCTGTGGTACCCCACTTGAGACATTCATCCAGCTGGATGTGAAGCTATTTACAACCACCCTTTAAGTCCGATCACTAAGCCAGTTATGAATCCACCTAACAGTTGCCTGGTCCATTGCATACTTGGTCATTTCTTCAATAAGGATGGTGTGAGATACTTTGTCAAATGCTTTGCTGAAGTCAAGATATACTATATCTACAGCATTTCCCTGATCCACCCAGTCAGTGATTCTGTCATAGAAGGAAATTAAGTTAGTCTGACATGACTTGTTAGTTATAAACCCATGCTGACTCTGGTTAATCACTTCATTCTTATCCAGGTACTTACATACATGTTGTTTAATAATTTGTTTAAAGATCTTTCCTGGTATAGAAGTCAGACTCACCGGCCTATAGTTCCCTGGGTCCACCTTCTTCCCCTTTTTGAAGATAGGAACAACATTTGCTCTTCTCCAGTCTTCTGGGACTTCTCCTGTTCTCCAAGAATTTTCAAAGATTATGGAGAGTGGTTCTAAAATTTCTTCTACGATCTCCTTCAGTACTCTGGGGTGTAATTCATCTGGACCTGGAGACTTGAACTCATTTATGTTAGCTAAATATTCCCTCACAATCTTTCTGTTTACAGATAACTTGGATTCTTCTATTCCTTTAAAAGGACAGTGAAGATCAGTTGATGTTACATTTTCTTTCTGAGAGAAAACAGATGCAAAATAGGAATTAAAAAGTTTGGCCTTCTCAACATCCTCTCTTACCATTTCTCCATTTTTATCCTGTAAAAATCCTATAGCATCTTTGACTTTTCTTTTACTTTTGACATACCCCCAAAATCCTTTTTTATTGCTTTTGACATCTCTTGCAAGCATTAATTCATTGTCAGCTTTAGCTAACCTGATACATGCCCTGCAGGATCTGCAGACTGCATTATAATCTTCTTTAGATATGCCTCCCTCTTTCCATTTAATAAACATTTCTTTCTTTCTTTTTAGCATGTGTTTAAGTTCTGTGTTCATCCATCCTGGTTTCCTTAAATGCTTCCCATTCTTCCTACTTTTCGGGATTGTTAACGATTGTGCTTTGAGAATCTCATTTTTAAAAATTTCCCATCCTTCCTGGACATTTTTGTCCTTAAGGACATCCAGCCATTGGATCCCTCCTATTCTCTTTCTGAGTCTCTTAAAATCTGCCTTTCTAAAATCTAACCTTGAAGTTTGAGTCTTCACATGTCTTCCTCCTCTAGTTATCCAAAATTCTATAATAGCATGATCGCTGCCTCCTAGGGTCCCAGCCACCTTTACCTCCTCAACCATTTTCTCCTTGTTTATAAGGATTAGATCCAAAGTAGCAGATCCCCTTGTTTTCTCCCCTACCTTTTGGAAGATAAAGTTGTCAGCAAGAGAGGATAAGAATTTGCTTGACCTGTTAGTTTTACTTGAGAGAGATTCCCAACAAATGTCTGGATAGTTGAAATCTCCCATGACCACTACGTCATATTTTTTTGATAACTTGGTCATTTGATACATAAAGAGTTCATCCATATCTTCAGCTTGCCCAGGTGGCCTGTAGTAAATGCCTACAATGGTGTCCTTTCCGTTGTTCTCTCCTTGTATTCTTACCCAGACAGTTCCCACAGAACTCCCAGTCTCTGAAGCTTCAATCTCTGTGCAGATATACGCTTTTCTAACATACAATGCGACACCTCCTCCTCGTTTATCAAGTCTGTTTCTTGCAAATAAGTTGTATCCTTTTAGCCTTTTATTCCAATCATGTGTATCGTCCCACCAAGTTTCAGTGATTCCAATGACATCATATTTCTTTTCCTGCGTTAGTAGTTCTAATTCTCCTTGTTTGTTGCCCATGCTTTGTGCATTTGTATAAAAACATTTTAGTTTGTGATTGGTTTCTCTTCCTCCCATATTTTTATTATTTAAATTGTTTTGTCTTTGTTCTTCCTTTCCACTTCCAGTAGCAGAGATCTGTAGCAACATCAGTAAAAGACTAAAGTAAGCCATTCAAGCAGACAAAGAACTTTATTACCAAAAGATTTTGTAGGGATTTATGCTCAGCAGTAGCCAGCGTTCACAGACACACTGGATTCTTGTGTCAAAACATTGTGGTGATTATTTCTACTGGTTGCTCAGCCTACCCCATACACCTGTTCCTGACTTGGACCGTAAATATATGGCGGATGTCGTGAAGGAATTAAACTGTAATCACCTCTGCTCTTTGAGACTGTGCCTGCATTCTCCACTAATTGTAGCTATTCACGCTATGCAGTAGGCAGCGTTCACACAGGCACTGGATTCTTGTGTCAAAACAATGTGACATTTATTTCCACAGGTTTACCTGCACCGAAAAACAAAACCATAAACACAAAATCCCTAGCCTTGCCCAGTCACTAACTAAACAGAACAGACCCTGCCTACTCATACATGGCTGAGCTAGTCCCAGTTTATTTAAATAAAACAGCTATTGTCCATAGCAGCGACTGACACACAGGTAGCGTATGGCTTCAGGGATGCGGTTTACAGAGCAAGAGGAAACAGAGCTATTACATTTTAGATATTTAATCAGGAAAGGTAGTCAGTATTTATAAAATATATATAAAATGATGCAAAATGGGAACAAAACAATACGGTATATATCACATAAAATAAAAGGGACAACAAAAGAAAAAGTACTAAACCCGATGTCACGGAAATGGCTCAGAGCTTAGCGGAAGGAAGTATTTCTTCGGAAAATGGACCCAACTACAGCAAGCTGTACCTTCCAGGACTTACAAATGACCAAAATCCAAACTCTGCTTTATATTAGATCAAGGTTACATACAAATATCTCCACTTGGTGAGCTCATATGGGGTCTGGTTATGGGATGTGCTAGGTCTTTTAGAAGTTTATGAGATTCCCAACTTTCAAAATATCTTCACCTCTGGGAGGTCCCAGGTGAGAGATATTTTTGACATGTTTCCTATCATGATTTTACCTTTTTTATAGAGATGAAACATGGCATTAATAGAATCATCCCTCTAACCGATATTAAGTTGGTGGACTTCTGCCAGTCCTACGGTGATGTGAGTGAATGAGTTATGTTTGTCCCTTTGCTATGATGCCGAAAATATATCTTCCATATATGTCAGATCAATGCAAACCCCAATATTCATTACTGACTACTGGCTCCAGAAAGTCTGAGATAATTCCTTTACACATAGGAAGCTCCTGTGCTTCTCCGTCTCGGAGGATAAGAATCCTAAGCTTATTGGCTTGTTCTCATCAGCTTCCTTCTTGTAATTACCTGTTCATAGCAGGTGACTTGAGGTTGAAGTGTCAGCTGCACTGTTTTCTTGTATCAAAACAATGCAATGTTTATTTTCCACTGGTTGCACAGTACCATACAAAGACCATAAACATAAATCCCTAGCTTTGTCCAGATGCTTATTAAGCAACCAATACCCTGGCTAATCATACATGGCTGAGCTAGTCCCAATCCGGTCAAACACAATAGCTATCACCCATAGCAACCACTGATACTTGCAGTTTGGTTCACACGGCCTGTGCAGTCTTTTCTCAGAGAGAGATTTTGGCTTGTCTCTCTTCCGCTCCAATACAATCCACTCTGACCAGCTTCCCTAGTCTGACTAACTGGGCTGGGCACCATCTCCCAACACCACAGAGCCTACAGGGCTTTAAATTAATCTGAATGTGAAGCTCATGCTTGATGGCACAAGGGTGATCTAATAACTCTAAGAACCTGCCCCTATTTTTGGGTACTGGTTTTCAGCATTTGGAAGGCGGCAAAGTTCCTGCCACTTTGACACCCACAAGGTTTGCTTCTTACCGAGCCAACTAGCAAGGGGTTTCCAACCTGACAGGCTGAAAGGCCCCTTTCCCTAGCACCAGTGAAACAGAGCCTTGTCAGCCCGGTAGAACTGCCACAAGTTCCTCGTTAGATATAAGCTCGATCTATTTACGGGATTATATCAAAACCAGCCCTGGTGCATGTGAAGCTAAGCCGAGAACACGGACATGTGGATTTGTGGATTGAGATAAAAGAGCAGCCCATGGTTAAATTATATATTTAATCACCTTAAGGGTAACATAGACAATACACTATATACACAATGGTTATACATATACAATGGTCACATATGTAAATACAGGTGATAGTATAAAAGGTATAAGCAGATGAAACGTAAGTCAGTTACCAGCTTGATGTTCGGCCTTCGAGCTGGGCCACATGGAACGTGTGGGGCGTTAGCTGTTTCTGGTTTCTTCCAACACAATGCACGCTGTGAACCCCTCAGAAGTGAACAAAGGCCACATGGCCTCAAAGGAGCACTTAACCCCTTGGTTGGTCACACCCTTTTCCGCCCCTCCTCCCCCTGGATTGTCCTTGTCCCCCTCCCCTGGGCTTTTGTAGCTAAAAATCCAAAACCTATGATGGATCTTAACTTCTCAACAGAAGGTCATAGTACAGCGATTTTGGCGCCATTGGATACGGCCAGGCCCCACGTAGAGATCTCCTGCAACCAACTGCAGGGCGACTGTCTGTTAACTCTGACACTTCCGTGACAGTTGCTGCATTTGGCCTTACAAACATCTCCCTGATCCTTTTAGGATTCCTCTTTCTTTAGGACCCAGCGGTGGTCCTCGCCTTACTTGGGGATTATACATTTCCCTTTAGGACTCTGTGTTATCCTCACCTTTCTGCTGTTAATCAGCTCTTCCTTTCCGTGTCCTTAAATACACTCAGTTCCTCAGAGAGTTGCTGGTGATACCGTGTTACACCTATTCAGGCCTGGGATTCTGGTAGTCGGCTAGAATTACCTTGGAGTTCCTTTGTGGATTGTTGCCATGCTTTCTCCAGTGTCATCTTGGAGCCAATTGTATTCTCCTCTCTGTTTCCCCTGTGAGTACTTCAGTTTGTAATGGGGCTGACATATAGTGCTCACCACTCCCGCTCCTTACCTAGAGCCTAGCCTTAGGGTCAGCTAGGGCCAGGTTTCCTGCTTGGCGATAGGTGTGGAACCTACATAGGGTCTATAGGGGAGTCAGGGTTTGTCGTTAGCTCTGTTTAGGGGTCTCAACTCTCCCTTTCCCTAGTTGTAGGGCTCCCTCCCCTTTTCCCGTCATTATAAGCTGGTTCTCCCCATACCTAGCGTGACAGCAATCATTTACCCTAAAGAAAGAGATATTTTTTGGATCATAGTTGCCTGTCTGACACTACTAACCCTCTGCTTGTGCTAGAGAGCTTGAAAGAGTTTGGATACCGTCTTTGAGACCTCAGAGTGTTGCACGTGTCTTTTCAGGGCAATTGGAGGTTTTAAAGTTTTTCAATTTGCGATTTTAAGCAATTCATTTAAAATCAAATTTCCCAGGCAAATTTGGATATACCGGTGAATTCGAATTTCAAAAGAGTCACTCGTCTCTATTAATTCTCCATCTATATATAATCGTCTTATCAAGGCTGTCTGTCCTTCTGTCCAGGAAATCCCACGTCGCTGATTGGTCCGGCCGCGGCCAATCAGCGACGCGGGATTTCAGAACAAGATGGCGGCCGTTAGCGGCTCATCTGCCGCACGGAGGTCAGCGGCGATGCATCGCGACCAATCTGCGATATTGGCACCAAATTTACACTCTCGCCCTCACACGCTCACCCACACATGCTCACCCTCACCCTCACACGCACACCATCACACGCACACCCTCACACACTCACACGCACACCCTCACACGCTCACACCCGCACCCGCTTACCCTCACACATACACCCTCACACGCACACCCTCACGCGGCCACCCTCACACGCTCACCCTCACACGCTCAACCCCACACGCTCAACCCCACACACTCACCCTCACCCGCTCACCCTCAGACGCTCACCCTCAGACGCTCACCCTCAGACGCTCACTCGCTCACCCTCACCCGCTCCCTCGCTCACCCTCACACGCGCCGACGCTCACCCTCACACACTCACCCTCACACGCTCACCCTCACACGCTCACCCTCACACGCTCACCCTCACATGCACACCCGCACACGCTTACCCTCACACGCTCACCCTCACACACCTGCACATGCTCACCCTCACACGCTCACACCCTCACCACCACACGCAGACCCTCACACGCTCACCCTCACGCGCTCACCCTCAGACGCTCACCCTCAGACGCTCACCCTCAGACGCTCACCCTCAGACGCTCCCACGCTCACCCTCAGACGCTCCCACGCTCACCCTCACACGCTCACCCTCACACACACACCTGCACATGCTCACCCTCACACGCTCACACCCTCACACGCACACCATCACACGCACACCCTCACACGCTCACCCTCACACGCTCACCCTCACACGCTCAACCCCACACACTCACCCTCACCCGCTCACTCTCAGACGCTCACCCTCACCCGCTCACCCTCACACGCTCCCACGCTCACTCTCACACACTCACCCACAGACGCTCACCCTCAAACGATGACCCTCACATGCTCACCCTCCCACGCTCCCACTCACACGCTCCCACGCTCACCCTCACATACACACCCTCACACGCTCACCCTCACACGCACAAACGCACCAGCTTACCCTCACAACCACACCCTCACATGCACACCCTCAACCTCAGACGCTCACCCTCAGACGCACACCCTCAACCGCACATACTCACCCTCAGACGCTCACCCTCAAACGCTCTCCCTCACACGCTCCCACGCTCCTCCTGACACACTCCCACGCACAAGCTCACACTCACACCCTCACACGCTCACCCTCACACGCACACCCTCACACGCACACCCTTACACGCTCACCCTCACAAGCTCACACGCTCACACTGTGCTAGCCGGTCATCTCCTGGCTGCTCGCAGCAGAAGTACCCCGACCGGCGGCCTCACTCCCCGCTCTTCCAAAATTCATTAGGGGCCTCGGGGGGATACATTGGGGGGTTAATTTAAAGTAGTGCACAACCCATTTAAACACCGCTCTGCTGATTGCGCCCGGTCGGCCGCATACATATTCTAGAATACCCGATGCATTAGAATCGGGCCACCATCTAGTCTATTATAATATGGGATGACTTTACCTTCCTTTCAATAATTTCACATCATCAAAGCTCAGATATTTCGGCCTCCTGCGCACGTCTTTCTCCGTCTTGTACACAATGTTCTTCTGCTTCATATCTATAAAACTAGACAATGGTTAAAGAGGAACCTCATATCCCAAAGGGATATTCCACATTAACTTCACTATTGGGGGCTGATGCAAAGATGTTTGGGCTGTTCACTGAGCATTGTGGCCCTTCTCGAGCCGGACATTGGTGAAAATGCCATTTATCACAAATTATCCATGTCCGTACCTTGGTAGTTGATCACATAGATCTGTTTACCAGCAACGAATGGAATGGTTGCATTGGTACCGGCAAGATACCTGAGTTCCAGATCTGAGGATGAGATGGTGACGATCACTTGATTCCCATTCTAAAATAAACAGAAGATCAAGAAAAAATATTTAATTCTCCGGTTGGTTCTGATTTTTACCAATAGCCACCCCAAAGCCTATAGAAAGTAACTTAACTATCACATGTTATTTGTAGGATTGGTCTTCACATATGGATCAGAGAGACCTCTTGGGCCATTTGGCATCTAGAGCCAGGTGTAACCATAAATTCTGCAACCCCTACAGTTACACTATTGGGGATCACGCATTGTTACGTGCCCAGTAGTGATGAGCGAGCACAAAAATGCTCGGTACTCGTTACTTGGGTCGAGCAAATCGTAATGCTCAGGTGCTCGACCCGAGTAACGAGTATAATGGAAGTCAATGGGAAACTCGAGCATTTTTCTGGCGCCCACCACCTTCCCTTCCTCCCCCCAAGGGCTGGAGGGGGGCTAAAAATTGGTCAAATCCTTGGAAACAGGGCTAAAATGGCATGGGAACAGCATGGGGAAGACCCCTGGAAGCATATCTGAATCCCAGGTAGCTGCTGTGAACAAGGTTGTCAGAGTATTACGCCACCTTTACGGACTGACAAGAAACATACAAAAACAAAGATAAAATGGGTTTTCCTGGAAAAATGTTAAGAAACATTCTTTCCAGGGTAATGACTTGTATATAAGGCAAAATAAATAACAGAATAAAAATGCTCCTCCACACCTTGGACTATGTTCACACGTAGTGTTTTTGCTGCGTTTTTACATGTTCGCATTGCTTTCAAACAGTGAAAAATACATTCACCAGTAAAAGTAATTTTACTACCTTATCTGGCCATGTGGTCTGTGAGACATGATCAGACACATCCTGTTTCATTTATGAAGGAGGGACTCAAAGTCACAAAGCCTATTTTTACAGGGCCACCAGGCAGCCCTGACTATTTGTAGAGGGCCACAGGCGACCCTTACTATTGCTAGAGGGCCATCAGTCGGCCCTCACTATTGTTAGAGGGCCAGCAGCTGGCTATGCTTTGTATAACCGTATATTGCTACTTCAATATTTTATCCATCTGAGGTGGGCAAATTTTAATTTTTGTATTAATACGGTAAAGTTTGAAACTTGGAGGGCCAGCAGCATTGTCATACACTGTATTCTGAATTATTAGGCAGTTGTATTTTAGAGGATTATTTTTATTATTGATCAACAACTATGTTCTCAATCAACTCAAAAGACTCATAAATATTCAAGCTTAATATTTTTGGAAGTTGGAGTGTTTTTTTTTTTAGATTTGGCTATCTTAGGAGGATATCTGTTTGTGCAGGTAACTATTACTGTGCCGAATTATTAGGCAACTTAATAAAAACCAAATATAATCCCATCTCACTTGTTTATTTTCACTAGGTAAACCAATATCAGTGCACAAAATTTAGAAATAAACATTTCTGACATGTAAAAACAAAAACCAAAAAAATTAGAGATCAATATAGCCACCTTTCTTTATGATGACACTTAGCAGCCTCCATCCATAGATTCTGTCAGCTGCTTGATCTGTTTTTGATCAACATTGCATGCAGCAGCCACCACAGCCTCCCAGACACTGCTCCCAGAGGTGTACTGTTTTCCCTCCCTGTAGATCTCACATTTTATGATGGACCACAGGTTCTCTATGGGGTTCAGATCAGGTGAACAAGGGGGCCATGTCATTATTTTTTCTTCTTTTAGACCTTTACTGGCCAGCCACGCTGTGGAGTAGTTGGATGCATGTGATGGAGCATTGTGCTGCATGAAAATCATGTTTTTCTTGAACGATACCGACTTCTTCCTGTACCACTGCTTGAAGAAGTTGTCTTCCAGAAACTGGCAGTAGGTCTGGGAGTTGAGCTTCACTCCATCCTCAAACCGAAAAGGTCCCACAAGTTCATCTTTGATGATACCAGCCCATACCAGTACCCCACCTCCACCTTGCTGGCGTCTGAGTCGGAGTGGAGCTCTCTGCCCTTTACTGATCCAGCCTCTGGCCCATCCATCTGGCCCATCAAGAGTCACTCTCATTTCATCAGTCCATAAAACCTTTGAAAAATCAGTCTTAAGATATTTCTTGGCCCATTCTTGACGTTTTATCTTATGTTTCTTGTTCATAGGTGGTGGTTTTTCAGCCTTCCTTACCTTGGCCATGTCCCTGAGTATCGCACACCTTGTGGTTTTTGATACTCCAGTAATGTTGCAGCTCTGAAATATGGCAAAACTGGTGGCAAATGTCATCTTGGCAGCTTCACGCTTGATTTTCCTCAATTCATGGGCAGTTATTTTGCGCCTTTTTTGGCCAACACGCTTCTTGCGACCCTGTTGGCTATTTGCCATGAAACGCTTGATTGTTCGGTGATCACGCTTCAAAAGTTTGGAAATTTCAAGACTGCTGCATCCCTCTGCAAGACATCTCACAATATTGGACTTTTCAGAGCCCGTCAAATCTCTCTTCTGACCCATTTTGCCAAAGGAAAGGAAGTTGCCTAATAATTAAGCACACCTTATATATGGCGTTGATGTCATTAGTCAACACCCCTCCTCATTACAGAGATGCACATCACCAGATTTACTTCATTGGTAGTTGGCTCTCAAGAATATGCAGCTTGGAGTAGGACAACATGTATAAAAAGTATCATGGGATCAAAATACGCATTTGCCTAATAATTCGGCACACAGTGTAAAGCTGGATTTGTATCCTAGGTCATGGGTCTTCAAGCAGGACAATGACTCCAAACATACTTCAATAAGCTCCCATAAATAGATGGAAACAAAGCCTGGAGAGTTCTGAAGTGGTAATTTCAGCTTCAGTAGTGTCAAGTCTCCCACCACTACCTCTTACATACAGAAGCTGCAGAGAAACTGTGAATGACACATTAAATTTTGTTAATCTCTGTCAAATTTGAAACATTTCTGCCAACTTCGATTAATTTCTGTCAACTATGATAAATTTCTATCAACTTTGATGAATTTCTGAGTACAGATCACTGTAAAAATTATGAATTGGTCAACGAAGTGCATGGAGAAGATCAATCAAGTTATGCACTGTGTAAGATATATGTATGCGACCAGAATGAACACTCATTTCCTAGCAGATGATACCATCTAGCACCTGTCCCTATTCTAAATGCAGCTAACGGCGGTATAAATAGGGAATAGAATAGATTTATTCTTTTTTTTTGTTTGCTTGCTGGAGCATGAAGTATAAGGCAATAATCCCTGGCTGGATCCATGTAATACGCTACCCCTAGTGCGATAGCTCACCCATACATAAATTGCAGATAAGATAGGTAATATTGCAGAATATAGAAACATTTTCAATTGTCCTTCCCATTATTAACAAGTGGGTCTCCCATACTGTTAATGCATATGTAGTAAGTGCAAAGGCTGCCAAAAATTAGGACGCACTCCAATACCACTTTGAAGAGACGGATTGAAGGGCCTCAGAAAAGTTGTATAAAAAATTATTAAGGAGTGGGTCTCCTATACTGTTAATGCGTATGCAGTAAGTGCAAGGGCTGCCAAAAATTAGGAGGCACTCCAATATCAATTTGAAGTGACGTAGTGGAGGGCCTCAATAACCCATTTATTTTCCGTTTTAAGGAGTGTGTCTCCTATACTGTTATTGCATATGCTGTAAGTGCAATGGCTGAAAAATATTTAACCTTTTGGGTATACATATATATTTTATAGAATGCTAGAGGTAGGCCTCTAAAAATTGTTTCTACGGGCATCATAAACACCATTAAAAAATGAATGTGGGTGTTGCATGATGGTCACCCTGGTGATATGGTGGTGGAGGATGAGGAGAAGGAGGAGGGCGACATAAAATAGACAAAATCCTGAAGCGTATACCCATGCCTGGGTGTGAAGGGGAGCATGGGAATAGACCAGAAAAAAAAAACACTGGATTTGAGTTTATGTTACGCTGCTATCATTCGGTGGTGTTGAGAAGTCTGGCCCAATCCAGCCCTTGTTCATTTTTATAAGAGTCAGCCTGTCAGCATTTTCAGTTGACAGGCGGATGCGCTTATCAGTTTATAATACCCCGGCGGCACTAAAAACCCTCTCTGATAAAACGCTAGTGGCAGGGCAGGCCAGGACCTCCAAGGCGTAGAGAGCCAGTTCATTCCACGTATCCAGCTTGGATACCCAATAATTATAAGGCACAGAGGAATCACGGAGGATGCTGGTACGGTCGCCAAGGTACTCCTTCAGCATCTTCCAAAACTTTTCCCTCCTTGTCAGAGTACCCGGCACATCAGTGCCTGGGCACTGGGAGGGTCTGAGAAAACTCTCCCAGACCTTTTACAGTGAACCCTTGCCTTTGCTGCATCTGGTTTGTGTCTCCCTCATCTGTACTCCTTGTCCAAGAAACTGACCTCTGCCGCCAGCATTGTCAGATGGGAAGTTTTTTTAAAAATTCTTAAACAAGGTCCTTCTGGTACTGCAACATTTTATTAGACCTCTCCGTCATGGGAAAGAAAGATAGAAAGTTTTCCTTGTAGTGTGGGTATAGAAGGGTGACCAACCAGTAATTACTGTTGACCAAGATGCGTACAACGCAAGGGTCACGGTTAAGGCAGCGGAACATAAACTCAGCCATGCGTGCCAGACTGCCAACAACCAATACTTCCCTGTCCCCACAACAACCAATACTTCCCTGTCCCCACCAAGAGGATGATTGTCCATGCTCTCCTCCTCGTCCTACCTCTCCTCCCCCTCTTAAGGCAATCTACACTGAACAGACGGGATGAAGGTGGTGTGGGTAGTACCGTCTGTAGCACAGGAAACCAGCTCCTGTTCCTCCTCCTCCTCTTTATGACCCAATCCGCTTTGAGATGCGATGAATCTGGGCTGTGTAGCATCACCCTGTATAGTTTATTGCTCCATCTCATCATGTTATGCTTGCAGAGCCTCCTTTTTAATTGTGAGCAGCGAGCATTTCAGTAGACAGAAAAAAGGGATGGTGACTCTGATTATGACGTCATCGCCGCTCACCATCTTGCTGGAGTCTTCAAAGTTCTGGTGAACGCCACAGATGTCAGACATCCATGCCCACTCATCAGCTCTTATGTGTAGAGGCTGACCTGAATACCGACGGGTGTGTTAAAGCTGGTACTCAACAACTGCCCTCTGCTGCTCACAAATCCTTCCCAATATATGCAATGTTGAGTTCCAACGCGTGGGGATATCGCACATCAGTGCTGAGCTAGAAGCTGCAAACGCTGCTGAAGCACTGCCAGGGAGGCGGAAATCGTAACTGACTTTCGGAAATGGGCACACACACGGCATACTTTCACAAGCAGCTCAGGCAAATCCGGGTACATTTTGAGAAACCACTGAACCACTAAGTTGAGCACATGGGCCAGGCATGGTACGTGTGCAAAGTTGTCAAGCTTCAGAGCCGCCACCAGGTTATGGCCATTTCACACACGACCATGCCTGCTTGTAGTTTCAGGGGTGAGAGCCACAGATCTGTATGCTCTGTTACAGCTTTCAACAACTCTGTGGCAGTATGCTGTTTGTCAACTGGGCAGAATAGCTTCAGCAGAGCCTGTTGCCACTTGGCCGAGGCAGTGCTGCAATGCTTCCAGCTTGTGGCTGATGTTGACATTCCGGAGATGGAGGGTGAGGAGGTGCAGGAGCTGTAGAATGTGGGGGCAACCCTGATTGAACCATGGTCCGCAATCCTCGGCGTCGGTAGCACTTGTTCCGTCCCAGGGTCCGACTGGGTCCCAACTTACACAATATTCACCCAGTGTGCTGTCAGTGAAATGTACCATCCATGGCCACAAGCACTTGTCCACGTGTCCGTGGTTAGGTGGATCTTCCCAGTAACTGTGTTGGTGACGGCTTGTGTAAGGATGGCACAACAGGAGAAATAGTGGCGGCTGGGGACCGAGTACAGAGGGACGGCCACTGCCATAAGGTTGCGGAAAGCTTCTGTCTTCACAAGTCTAAAAGGCAACATTTCCAGTGTAAGCAGTCTGGGAATTATTTTTAATAATTCTTACCAAGGGCCTTCTGGTACTGCAACATTTTATTAGACCTCTCCGCCACGGGAAGGAGAGATAGAAAGTTTTCCTTGTAAGTTTTCCAGTGTAAGCAGTCTGGAAATGTGGCAGTTTAGTATTGTGGCCAGTGGGTGGGTGGCTGTGTATTTGCGCTTGTGGTTCAATGATGGGGTAGGGAGAACTGAACGCTCCGCAGGGACAAGGATGTGGAAGTGATTGCTGAGGGTGGTTGCAAGTTTGCAACGACAGGTGCAGGGTGGGAGGCATCTTTGCCTACTTCATTATCAGAGGATTGGCGTGCACGCACAACAACAGAAGAAGCAGTGGTTCTACACTTTGGCGTTCGGCCCAACTAGTTGGTGCTTTGCGGTCATGTGCCTGAGCATGCCGGTGATGGTCAGGCTGGTAGTTTTGCTGCCCCTGCTGATGCTGACATGGTAAATGTTGAAAATGGCCTTTTTTGGGTTAATTGGACAGTCTTTAAAAAGTGCCTAACTCCGGAAGACCTAAAAGTTGAACTGGCAACTTCCCTGGTGCTGGTGTTCAGGGGAACAGTTGCCCGCCTTGTGTCTGTGTCCACCACACTGCTTGTTCCTGCCTGTTGTGGTGCTACAAATCCCTCCCCCTATGCTCTGCTGTCCTCGCTATGCATGTCACCTTCCCAGGCGATCTCGTCATGTCCCGCTTGAAGCGGGCAAGGCGAGAAGCCAGGATCTATAAATGGAAATGTGAACAGGTCTTCGGATTGTCCAAGTGTGGGATCAGTTGTCTCCGGGCACTCGGCATGGTGGGAGGAAAGAGGATCAGGGTGAGGAATATGCGGTCCAGACTCACGGCTACTGAGACTGGACCGTGTGGAACACAGGGTGGTGGTGGTGGCAAAGTGACTGGAAGCATTATCCGCTATCCAACCAATAACCTTTTCACACTGGTCTGACTTCAAGAGTGGTGTTCTGTGGCCCCTTTGAAAGTGGGACAGGAAGATAGATCAACATGATGTGGGTGTCTGTTGTGCTCCCTCAGCAGGCACAGTTTCACCTTGCCCACGGCCTCTGCCTGCACCATCAGCATCACGTCCACTTCCCTTTCCCTTACCTTAAGCGCTTTGGCCATTTTAAATGGAGGAAAATATTTTGCAGCTTCAACAAAATTTCAGGATTAGTGCAGTAATATTTGACCACCTCAGATGGACATGTTTCTCTGCAATAGCGGTATAGAGATGTTATTAGTTAGCGGCCAAGGCTGGATATAAGTTTAGAACGCACAACTGTCACAGTTTCAATGGAGGATAATAATTCACAGCTTCCAAAAAATGTCATGATTATTACCGCAGTAATATTTGACCGACTCAGATAGTCAAGTTTCTCTGCTTCCACAATACAGCAATGCTATTCAAATCAACCAAATCTGGCTGTATGCTGCTAACAAGCAAACGGAGCAGTAAAAATGGTGTATTATATTGCTTTTCACAAAAATTATCAGGATTCAGAGCAAAAAGAATATTATCAGCCCTGATATCTGGGACTATTGATCTGCGTTCCAGTAGCAGAAAGAACGTGCAATGAACCCTATTCTGTACTATACTAGCTCTCCACAAACTCTGCCTAATTACTGCCAACGGCAGTGTTAATATTCATCAGAATGAGCCCTAACAAGGGCTGTTGGTACAGATGAAATAAATACAACTGTTGAGGAATCCCTGCCTCGCTCAGCAGCAGCTCTCCCTCGCTCAGCAGCAGCTCTCCCTCGCTCAGCAGCAGCTCTCCCTACTCTGCCTGTTAGACTGTAACGAGCATAGCATCACGGTGTACGGTCACCAGATCTTATATAGATCCGATGACACTATTTGGCCAGCCAATCACAGTAATGCCACTACCAACATGGCTACGGTGTTACAGTGAGTGGCAGGCAATTCAAGCATGTTAATTGGCTCTCCAAAAAAAGCGCCAAACATGCAGGGAGGGAAACCGAGCTCCCGCCCGAACATTCAAAAAGTACTCGCCGAGTAACGAGCATCTCGAAAACTGTGATGCTCGGGTGAGTTACGAGCACGCTCGCCCACCACTAGTGCCCAGTGTCAACTTACAGAGTGACCATATTGTGTCCATCTGCCATAGTCATCCCTCCAGTACCACAGCCACTCAGTGGTCAGAACATATTCAGACGGCTTCACGACCGATGATACCGTGGAGAGACGACGTACAAGGTGATCACCAGATCTCATGGTCAGAAAGTCAATCAGAGGAACCCTGCGGGCAAAAAATGGGAAGAGTTACCTGGTGAGTCTACACAACAAAATCTCACCAGTTTACCCTTCATGTCAGTTTGTTGTGGATACACACATTATAGTCTGATGCCCGGATCTGGACGACCTGTACCTGTCAACCTTTGGGTTGCAGTAACACTTCTCAACCTCCTCCATATTGGGAATATCTTCCCAATTGGTTCCTTTGTGAATCTGCCAGCGGTACGGCAGGTAGTAATGCATGTCCGGGCAATCACCTGGGAATAAAGGAGAACCATGCATTACCTGCCCTATCCAAATCTAAATCTAATAATCCCTCCATGGGGGTCACTTACTTCCTAGATTGCAGTATTTCCAAAGATTAGAAAGACATATCTCCGGGACATGATTCTTAAGTTGAGTCTGACAAACTATAAAAAAACAAAACAAAGGTAAAATATTACATTTTTCTTTATGGAGTTGTCTATATGGTGTCACCGAGCCACATCTAGATGCGGTTAGTGGTGCGTAACTGAGAAACTGTAGGTTCTGTTTTAATCCTTAGAGGATCTTTCTGTAAAATGGTTGAGAAGTAACAAACCCCAAAAGACGTAAAAGAATGTGATAGATTCCAAGTACAGCATTATTTATAAAGAGAATAAACCAGCAGGGGGCAGAAGTCTGAGAGTGAACCAGCAGAATTGCCCATGCAGCTTTGGGTGTGACTAGAGTAGCAACACAATTATCAATTTTCTTAACTTTAGGCTAAAACTTTAAAATAATAGTTAAAGATACAACAATTGCAATAGCTAGTCGTACCTGAAACGGCTGTCAGTGACAGGACACTGGACTGGACTGGATTCTCCAGAGGAACAGATGGACTTTTTGTAGGATAATTAATTAGTCTGTTATAAGATGATGATGGAGCAGTGGAAGGACCGGCTGTAGGTGGAGTACTTGGTTTCATGAAGGTAACATCTATTTGAGGGTTGGATGGGCTTGCAATGGAGATGGTTGCTGGTTTCTCCAAAGGAACAGATGGACTCTTTGTAGGATAATTAATTAGTCTGTTATAAGATGATGATGGAGCACTGGAAGGACCGGCTGTAGGTGGAGTACTTGGTTCCATGAAGGTAACATCTATTTGAGGATTGGATGGGCTTGAAATGGAGATGGTTGCTGGTTTCTCCAAAGGAACAGATGGACCTTTTGTAGGATAATTAATTAGTCTGTTATAAGATGATGATGGAGCAGTGGAAGGACCGGCTGTAGGTGGAGTACTTGGTTTCATGAAGGTAACATCTATTTGAGGGTTGGATGGGCTTGCAATGGAGATGGTTGCTGGTTTCTCCAAAGGAACAGATGGACCTTTTGTAGGATAATTAATTAGTCTGTTATAAGATGATGATGGAGCAGTGGAAGGACCGGCTGTAGGTGGAGTACTTGGTTTCATGAAGGTAACATCTATTTGAGGATTGGATGGGCTTGCAATGGAGATGGTTGCTGGTTTCTCCAAAGGAACAGATGGACTTTTTGTAGGATAATTAATTAGTCTGTTATAAGATGATGATGGAGCAGTGGAAGGACCGGCTGTAGGTGGAGTACTTGGTTTCATGAAGGTAACATCTATTTGAGGATTGGATGGGCTTGCAATGGAGATGGTTGCTGGTTTCTCCAAAGAAACAGATGGACCTTCCATATGATAACTAATTAGTCTGTTATAAGATGATGATGGAGCAGTGGAAGGACCGGCTGCAGGTGGAGTACTTGGTTTCATGAAGGTAACATCTATTTGAGGGTTGGATGGGCTTGCAATGGAGATGGTTGCTGGTTTCTCCAAAGAAACAGATGGACCTTCCATATGATAACTAATTAGTCTGTTATAAGATGATGATGGAGCAGTGGAAGGACCGGCTGTAGGTGGAGTACTTGGTTCCATGAAGGTAACATCTATTTGAGGGTTGGATGGGCTTGCAATGGAGATGGTTGCTGGTTTCTCCAAAGGAACAGATGGATTTTTTGTAGGATAATTAATTAGTCTGTTATAAGATGATGATGGAGCAGTAGAAGGACCGGCTGCAGGTGGAGTACTTGGTTTCATGAAGGTAACATCTGTTTGAGGGTTGGAAGGGCTTGCAATGGAGATGGTTGCTGGTTTCTCCAAAGGAACAGATGGACTTTTTGTAGGATAATTAATTAGTCTGTTATAAGATGATGATGGAGCAGTGGAAGGACCGGCTGCAGGTGGAGTACTTGGTTTCATGAAGGTAACATCTATTTGAGGATTGGATGGGCTTGCAATGGAGATGGTTGCTGGTTTCTCCAAAGAAACAGATGGACCTTCCATATGATAATTAATTAGTCTGTTATAAGATGATGATGGAGCATTGGAAGGACCGGCTGCAGGAGGAGTACTTGGTTTCATGAAGGTAACATCTATTTGAGGATTGGATGGGCTTGCAATGGAGATGGTTGCTGGTTTCACCAAAGGAACAGCTGGACTTTTTGTAGGATGATTAATTAATCTATTATAAGATGATGATGGAGAAGTAGAAGGACCTGCTACAGGGGGGTTATTTGGATTTGTGATGGTGAAAGCTGGTTGAGGGATTGGGGGACTGACAGTGGAGGTGGTTACTGGTTTCTCAAAATGAACAGATGAATCTTTTGAAAGAGAATCAAGGTTCACCACTGGAACTGGGGTGGACTCTTGCTTAGCTTGGTAAAAAGAATGACCATTAATTGGAGCATTAACTGGTGTAGTAATAACTGGTCCTGTGATGATTACCGGTGTAATAGTTGGCTCGTAAATAGATAAACTTGGAGTCGAAGATGAAAGGCCAATTTGTTGAGGATTTGATTGGATTGCAGTGAAGGTGGTCTCTGGTTTCTCCAAAGGATAAGGTAGACATTTTGTAGGAGAATTAACCAATAGGGTATATGATGATAATGGAACCGTGGAAGTCTTTGCTTTGGGATGGGTACTTGGTTTTATGGATGTATCAGTTGATTGAGGGTTGAATGGGCTGGCAGTGCAGGTGGTCTCTGGTTTCTCAGGATGAACAGATGGACTTTTAGAAAGAGAATCAACCAATCTGCATGGTCTAGTAGATGCCATTGTTGGAAACTCTACTACTGGAGCTGGTAAGGACACTGGTTTTGCTTGGGAAACTGATGTACCATTCATTGGAGCATTAACTTGTTCTGTGATGGTCGCTGGTGTAGTAGATGACTTTGACTGGGAAACACATAATTTTGGGATAGAAGACAAAAGCCCAACTGACTGAGGATTGGATGGGCCTGCAATGGAGGAGTTTGCTAGTTTATCCAGAGAAACAGATGGACTTTTCATAGGAGAATTAAGCAATCTGGTATATGATGATGATGATAGAGCAGTTGAAGGTCCGGCTGCAGGTGAGGTACTTGGTTTCATATAGGGAATAATTGGTTGATGGAGAGATGAGCTTGTAATGGAGGTAGTCACTAGTGTATTTAGAGGAACTGCTGCACCTTTTGTAGGAGAATTAGGCAATATGATATGAGATGATGATGGAGCAGTGAAAGGACCGGCTGCTGGTGGGGTATTTGGTTTCATTATGGTAGCAAATGATTGAGGTACCAATGGACTTGTAATGGACATGTTCACTGGTTTCTCCAGCGGAACAGATGAAGAAGGAAAATCAACCAATCTGCTTGCTCTAGTAAGTGCCATTGGTTGAACATCGGGTAAGTCGACCAACTGTAATGGGAAGGACACTGGTTTTGCTTGGGAAACTGATGAACCATTCAAGGGGACATTAACTGGTGAAGCACTTGCTGATTCTGCGGTCATCACTGGTATACTAATTGGCTTTTGCTGTAAAGCAGATATGGTAGAATACGAAGGTCCAGCTGGCATGCCTGTTGGTGACATTATGGACGTATTATTGATCATAAACATACATTGGATAAGTTGATAGTAATTCAGATAGAAAACAGATCTGAAGAGCACACAGATAGTGGAGGGAACAATCAGAGGAACCTGTATTACTTTTCTAACCTCTCTTCTCCCGTAAGACCCCATACTCAGCTGCTCTCTTAGTGAGAACCAGTAATTCACCCACATTGCTGTGAACAAGGACTTCTTTTCAGTTCAGCCCTCGGTGACCCCGCTTTGTGACATGACGGGGTCTCCACTTCCTGAACTGACTTGTTACACCGGTGGCTGGTATCAGTAAGCTCTGCACCACCAGCAGTTCTGTCACATATTAATAATGGCAGACATCATGGGGGGCGCAGAGTTGGTGCGCCACTGGGGGGTGGCGATGGTCCGGAAGTTATACACCGGAGACAATGAACAGTGGACACTGTAGAAAGTATATGGGAACTTTCATCTCTGTTTTTAATTATTTTGTAGGAAAGAATAATTTCATCACTCTTATTTGATCTCTAATATACAGGTATATAGAAATACACTGGTAAATAGAGATGTATCTCTATATACCAGAACAATATGCCTGTAAAGAAGAAAAATACCATTTAACTATTTAGATATTTAGGAAAAAAACTGTTACATTATATTTAGTTCACAGCTAAAGCTCCTGCCTGCAGTGCAAGAGGTTGTGAGTTAGTATCCTGGGGCAGAGGCAGATCACATATACAAGAAAAAAAAAGCAAATCAATAATGAATTAAATATACATGAAAGGGGCCCTGTATCAATGATGTCATCACCAGGGGGTCGGGGCTGACAACCTCTCAAACACAGTTTACAGGCAGGCTGTCAACACTAATAGAGGATGAGTTGGTGCTGTAATATAAGGTGTATGTTCACTAAATTATATCAATGATCTTATCACCAGGGAACGAGTTTGTGGATGACCCTTTTACGGGCTCACAATAAAACATACAAAAACTAAGCCAAAATGTTTTTTTCCTAGAAAAAACGTTAAAGGACATTCTTTCCAGGGTATTGACTTGTATATAAGACAAAAACAAAAATGCTCCTCCACACCTTAGGATATGTTCATCAGACACATCCTGTTTCATTAATTAACCCCTTAAGCCCCGAGGGTGGTTTGCACGTTAATGACCAGGCCAATTTTTACAATTCTGACCACTGTCACTTTATGAGGCAATTACTCTGGAACGCTTCAACGGATCCCCCTGATTCTGAGATGTTTTTTCGTGACATATTGTACTTCATGATTGTGGTAAAATTTCTTCGATATCACTTGCGTTTATTTGTGAAAAAAAACGGAAATTTGGCGAAAATTTTGAAAATTTTGCAATTTTCAAAATTTTAATTTTTATGCCCTTAAATCAGAGAGATATGTCACACAAAAGAGTTAATAAATAACATTTCCCACATGTCTACTTTACATCAGCACAATTTTGGAATCAAAATTTTTTTTTGTTAGGGAGCTATAAGGGTTAAAAGTTGACCAGCGATTTCTCATTTTTCCAACAAAATTTACAAAACCATTTTTTTAGGGACCACATCACATTTGAAGTGACTTTGAGAGGTCTTTATGACAGAAAATACCCAAAAGTGACACCATTCTAAAAACTGCACCCCTCAAGGTGCTCAAAACCACATTCAAGAACTTTATTAACCCTTCAGGTGCTTCACAGGAATTTTTTGAATGTGGAAGAAAAAAATGAACATTTAACTTTTTTCACAAAAATGTTACTTTAGACCCAATTTTTTTTATTTTCACAGGGGTAACAGGAAAAAATGGACCCCAAAATTTGTTGTGCAATTTTCCCTGGGCACGCAGATACCCAATATGTGGGGAAAAAACACTGTTTGGGCGCACGGCAGGGCTCGGAAGGGAAGGAGCGCCATTTGACTTTTTGATTGTAAAATTTTCTTGAATAATTAGCGGACGCCATGTTGTGTTTGGAGAGCCCCTGTGTGCCCAAACATTGGAGCTCCCCCACAAGTGACCCCATTTTGGAAACTAGACCCCCCAAGGCACCTATCTAGATGCATAGTAAGCACTTGGAACCCCCAGGTGCTTCACAAATTGATTTGTAAAAATGAAAAAGTGGAAAAAAAAAACACTTTTTCATTTTTATGAATCAATTTGTGAAGCACCTGGGGGTTCCAAGTGCTCACTATGCATCTAGATAGGTGCCTTGGGGGGTCTAGTTTCCAAAATGGGGTCACTTGTGGGAGAGCTCCAATGTTTGGGCACACAGGGACTCTCCAAATGCAACATGGTATCCGCTAACAAATTGAATGGAAAATCGGCTCAAATTGTTAGCTGACACCAAGTTGCATTTGGAGAGCCCCTGTGTGCCCAAACTTTGGAGCTCCCCCACAAGTGACCCCATTTTGGAAACTAGACCCCCAAAGGCACCTATCTAGATGCATAGTGAGCACTTGGAACCCCCAGGTGCTTCACAAATTGATTCGTAAAAATGAAAAAGTGAAAAAAAAACCACTTTTTCATATTTATGAATCAATTTGTGAAACACCTGGGGGTTCCAAGTGCTCACTATGCATCTAGATAGGTGCCTTGGGGGGTCTAGTTTCCAAAATGGGGTCACTTGTGGGGGAGCTCCAATGTTTGGGCACACAGGGGTTCTCCAAACGCAACATGATGTCCGCTAACAATTTGAGCCGACAATTTGTTAGCGGATACCATGTTGCATTTGGAGAGTCCCTGTGTGCCCAAACATTGGAGCTCCCCCACAAGTGACCCCATTTTGGAAACTAGACCCCCCAAGGCACCTATCTAGATGCATAGTGAGCACTTGGAACCCCCAGGTGTTTCACAAATTGATTCATAAATATGAAAAAGTGTTTTTTTTTCACTTTTTCATTTTTACGAATCAATTTGTGAAGCACCTGGGGGTTCCAAGTGCTCACTATGCATCTAGATAGGTGCCTTGGGGGGTCTAGTTTCCAAAATGGGGTCACTTGTGGGGGAGCTCCAATGTTTGTGCACGCAGTAGCTCTCCAAACGCAACATGGCGTCCGCTAACAATTTGAGCCGATTTTCCATTCAATTTGTTAGCAGACACCATGTCGCGTTTGGAGAGCCCGTGATGTGCCTAAACAGTGGAGATCCCCCACAAGTGACCCCATTTTGGAAACTATACCCCTCAAGGATTTTATTAAGGTGTATAGTGAACATTTTGAACCCAGAGGTACGACACAGAATTTGTTTACATTAGGTCATCATATTGAATAAGTTGTCATTAGTCTTGAGCGCAAGTGCTCGCTACTTGAGTTTGCATCGGGTACTCAGGTATGCACCATGTACAGCGTGTGCTCGAGTGACATGCTCGAGTCCCTGCTCCGCATGTTTCACGGTTATTAGACACCCAAAAAAAAACATGCGGGGATCGCGTGTTCCAGGCAGGCAATCCCCGTAAAGTTTTTTTGGCCGCGAAGCATATGGGGCAGAGACTCGAGCATGTCACTCAAATACCCACGATACTCAATGCATACCAGAGCACCCGATGCAAACTCAAGTAGCGAGCACTTGCGCTCAACACTAGTCGCCATATCGTCATCTTTTTTCTTACTTTTGAAAAAAATCCCAACCCCATCGCAACCCTAACCCCAACCCTAACCCCAACCCCAGCCCTAACCGTAGCACAACCCTAACCGTAGCACAACCCTAACCGTAGCACAACCCTAACCCTAGCACAACCCTAACCCTAGCACAACCCTAACCCTAGCACAACCCTAACCCCAAACCCAGCCCTAACCCTAGCCCAATCCTAACCCAAGAGTTTATTTTTGACGCCGTTCCTCGTGCGGTATAAGTGATTAGACGACTTTATTCTTCGGGTCGGTGTGATTACAGCAATGCCAGAATCATATGGGGTTTTTATGACTGACAGCTGTCACACACAAAAAGACGCATTTTTGTAAAATCTAGTTTTTGCATCGCCATATTTTGAGAGCTATCATTTTTCCAGATTTTGGCAGACAGTCATGTGACGGCTCGTATTTTGCGGGATGACTTGACGTTGTTATTGGTGCCATTTTCAGGCACGTGACATTTTTCGATCGCTTTCTATTCCGATTTTTGGGAGGCAGAATAAACAAAAACCAACAATTCAGGAATTGTTTTTTTTTTTTTTTTATTCTGTTCCGCGTGTGGTAAAATTGATAAGGCAGCTTTATTCTTCGGGTCAGTACGTTTACAGCGGTACCACATTTATATAGTTTTTCTATGTTTTGCACTTTTACATAATAAAAGCAATTTTATAGAAAAAAATATTTTTTAGCATAGCTTTATTCTGAGAGCTATAACTTTTTTATTTTTCGGCTGATCGAGCTGTATGTCAGCTTGTTTTTTGCGGGACGAGATGACGTTTTCAGCGGTACCATTTTTATTTATATTCGTCTTTTTGATCGCGTGTTATTCCATTTTTTATTTGGCGGTATGGTGATAAAGCATTGTTTTTTGCTTCGTTTTTTTTTTTTTTTTTTTACCGTGTTCACTGAAGGGGTTAACTAGTGGGACAGTTTTATAGGTCAGGTTGTTCCGGACGCGGCGATACCAAATATGTGTACTTTTATTGTTTTTTTTGTTTTTTTTTATAATAATATTTATTGATGGGTACATTATATTTTTATTTTTGGTGGATTATTTTATTTATTTTTTTTTATATATTTTTGCAATTTTTTATTTTTTTTTCACTTACTGACAGTTTTTATACTTTATTACTTTGTCCCACTATGGGACTTTCACTTTTTTTTCTCTGATCGCCTGCATGGCACAGGAATGCAGCACCATCCCTGTGTCATACAGGCTATCAGCGCTGCACAGCAGGAAGATTGTTTGGACATGCTTCCTGCTGTCTGGTGACCCGGATGTTGTCATGACGACATCGGGTCGTCATGGCAACACCCGGGAAGCCTTTGCAGACAGCGCTGGAAGCCGGAAGAGGAGGTGAGTATCTGCGATCACCTCCCCTTGCCCCCGCAATGCTGCGATCGGCTGCGATCGACTTCGATCGCAGCATCGCAGGGGTTAATGTGCTGGGAGCGGTGCAGGACCGCTCCCTGCACATAGTACCGGGTGTCAGCTGTGACAATCAGCTGACACCCGGCGGCGATCGCGCCCGCACAGCCTGTGTGCGCGCGCGATCGCGATGACGTACTAATACGGGTCTGGCTCTTAAGTCCCAGGGCACAAACGAGTATTAGTACGTCAGATGTTATTAAGGGGTTAAGGAGGGACTCAAAGTCACAAAAACTATTTTCACAGGGCCATCAGGCGGCCCTCACTATTGTTAGAGAGCCATCAGCCAGCTATGCTTTGTTGTTCCCATTATTAAGGAGCGGGTCTTCTATACTGTTATTGCGTATGCAGTGACTGCAAGGGCTGCCTAAAACTAGGAAAAACCACAATACCCCTTTGAAGAGACATAGAGGAGGTCCTCAGTTAAAAAAATGTTCCCATTTTTAAGGAGCGGGTCTCCGATACAGTTATTGCGTATGCAGTGAGTGGCAGGGCTGCCAAAAATTTGTATGCACTCCAATACCCCTTTGAAGAGACATAGAGGAGGGCTTCAGTAAAAAAAAGTTCCCATTATAAAGGAGTGGGTCTCCTATACTGTTATTGCATATGCAGTGAGTGGCAGGGCTGCCAAAAATTTGGACGCACCCCAATACCCCTTTGAAGAGACATAGAGGGGGGCCTCAGTAAAAAAAAAATGTTCCCATTATAAAGGAGCGGGTCTCCTATATTGTTATTGCGTATGCAGTGACTGCAAGGGATGCCAAAAAATTGAACGCACTCTAATACCCCTTTGAAGAGATGTAGAGGAGGTCCTCATTCAAAAATTGTTACCATTGTTAAGGAGTGGGTTTCCTATACTGGTATTGCCCATGCACTAAGTGCACGGACTGAAAAACAATTACTCCTGGGGGATATACAAGAGCGTACAGTATAACCGGAATGTTAGAGGTAGGCCTCAAAAAAAATTGCTAAGGGCATCATAAACACCCTTAAAAAAATGTATGTGGGTGTTGCATCATGGTCACCCTGCTGATATGGTAGTGGAAGATGAGGAGAAGGAGAAGGAGGAGGACAACAGAACATAGACAAAATCAGGAGGCGTATACCCATGTCTGGGTGTGAAGAGGTGCATGGGAAGATCCCCCCAAAAGAATCCACTGGATTTGAGTTTATGTTACGCTGCTATCATCTGGTGGTGTTGAGAAGTCTGGCCCAACCCAGCCCTTGTTCATTTTTATAAGGGTCAGCCGGTCAGCGTTTTCAGTTGCTAGCGTCAGGGCAGGCCAGGACCTCCAAGGTGTAGAGATCCAGTTCATGCCACATGTCCAGCTTGGATACCCAATAGTTGTAAGGCACAGAGGAATCACAGAGGACGTTGGTATGGTCGGTATGGTATTCCTTCAGCATCTTCCAAAACGTTTCACTCCTCATCAGAGTACCCCGCGCCTCAGGGCCTGGGCGCTGGTTGGGTGTGAGAAAACTGTCCCACACCTTTAACACTGTTCACCTGCCTCTGCTGCATTGTATTTGTTTCTCCTTCGCTTGTACTCCTTGGTTGTTCAAGGAACTATGACCTCTGCCGCCAGTGTTTTCAGATGGGAATTTTTTTTAATAATTCCGCAACAAGGGCCTTCTGGTACTGCAACGTTTTACTAGACCTCTACGCCACGGGAAGGAGAGATAGAAAGTTCTCATTGTAGTGTTGATCTTGAAGTGTGATCAACCAGTAATTACTGTCTGCCAAATTGCGTACAACGTGAGGGTCACGGGAAAGAGAGAGGAACATAAAGTCAGCCATGTGAGCCAGACTGGTTAACAGCCAAGTCTTCCTTGTCCTGACCAAGAGGACGACTGTTCATGCTCTCCTCCTCCTCATCCTACTCCTCCTTGTTCTCCCTTTCCTCAGGCCGTCCATGCTGAACAGAGGGTATAACAGTTGTGTGGGTAGTTCCGTCTGTAGAGCAGGAAAACAGCTCCTCTGCCTCCTCCTCCTCAATATGCGTTGGGATGAGAAGAGGATGGGCTGTGTGTAATCACCCTGTATGGTTCCTTGCTTCATCTCATCGTGCTGCGCATGCAATGCCTCCTCTTTAATTGTGAGCAGCGAGCGTTTCAAAAGACAGAGAAGTGGGATGGTGACGCCAATTATGACGTCATCACCGCTCACCATCCTGGTGAAGTCCTCAAAGTTTTGGAGGATGTCATAGATGTCTGACATCCATGCCCACTCATCAGCTCTTATCTGTGGAGACTGAGCTACCTGAATAACAACGGGTGTGTTGAAGCTGGTACTCAACAACTGCCCACTGCTACTCACAAATCCTTCCCAACATACGCAACGTTGAGCTCCAACGTTTGGTGACATTGCACACCAATCGGGGAGTAGGAAGCTGCAAACGCTGCTGAAGCACGGCGTGGGCGCCGAAATCTGTAGGTAACTTTCAAAAATGGGCACACACGCAGCGTACTTTGACAAGCAGCTCAGGCAGATCCGGGAAGATTTTGAGAAACCGCTGAACCACTTGGTTGAGCACATGGGCCAGGCATGGTACGTGTGTGAGGTTCACTATCTTCACAGCGCTACCAGGTTCCAGCCATTGTCACGCATGACCATGCCTTGCTGTAGGTTCAGCGGTGACTGCCACAGATCTGCCTGCTCTGTTACAGCTGTTAACAACTCTTCAAAGGTGTGCGGTTTGTCCCCTAAGCATATTAGCTTCAGCAGTGCCTGTGGCCGCTTGACCGAGGCAGTGCTGCAGTGCTTCCAACTTGTGACTGTTGTGGTCATTTCGGAAATGGAGGCTGAGAAGGTGCAGGAGCTGTAGACTGTGGGGGCGACCCTGATTGAACCTCGGCCCGCAATCCTCGGCATCGGGAGGAAGTGTTCCGTCCCAGGGTCCGACTGCGTCCCAGTTTCCACTATATTAACCCAGTGTGCCGTCAGAAAGATATACCATCCCTGGCCACAAGCACTTGTCCATGTGTCCATGGTTAGGTGGACCTTCCCAATAACTGCGTTGTTGAGGGCACGGCTAATGTTCTGGGACACATGCTTGAGTAATGCGGGGACGGCACACCGGGAGAAATAGTGGTGGCTGGGGACCGAGTACTGAGGGACGGCCGCAGCCATCAGGTTGCAAAAAGATTCCATCTCCACGAGCCTAAAAGGCAAAATTTCAAGTGCAAGCATTCGAGAAATGTGTGAGTTTAGTAGTGTGGCCTATTGGGTGTTGACTGCATACTTGCGCTTGCGTTCAAAGGATTGGGGTAGGGACAATTGAACGCTGCGCTGGGACGCTGATGGTGATGGTTGCAAGTGTGCAACGACAGGTACAGGGCGGGAGGCTTCTTCGCCTGTGCCATGGACAGAGGATTGGCATGCACGCACAACAGCGGAACAGGCAGTGGTTTAACCCGCAGACAATGTTTCTGGATCCTGGCATTCGGCCCAACTAGTCGGGTGCTTTGGTGTCATGTGCCTGAGCATGCTGGTGGTGGTCAGATTGGTAGTTTTGCTGTCCCTGCTGAGGCTGGCATGGCAGAGTGTGCAAATGGCCTTTTTGGGGTTATCTGGACAGTCTTTAAAAAAGAGCCAGACTCTGGAAGACCTAACAGTTGGACTGGGAACTTTCATTGTGTTGGTGTTCCAGGGACCGGTAGCCTGTCTTGTTTCTGTGGCCATCCCACTGCTTGTTCCTGCCTGTTGTAGTGCTATGCCTCCCTCCCCGTGTGCTTCTGTCTGCGCTTTGCATGTCACCTTGCCATGTTGGGTCAGTGACTTCATTGTCCACCACCTCGTCTTCCACGTACGCACCCTGGGCCTCCTCCTGACTTGGTGGCAATTGTGTCTCATCATCATCCACCTTTTGAGACAGTTTCAAACCATCGTCTTCGTATAACTGTGGCTGCTCAAATATTTGGGCAGCGCTACATACGATCTCCTCTTGCCCCGCTTGAAGTAGACAGGGCGAGAGGCCCGAATCTATAAATGAAAAAATGAACAGCTCTTCAGAGTGTCCAAGTGTGGGATCAGTTGTCTCCGGGCACTCGGCATGGAGGGAGGAAGGAGGTTCAGGGTGAGGAATATGTGGTCCAGACTCACGGCTACTGAGACTTGACCGTGTGGAAGACAGGGTGGTGGTGGCTAAGTGACCGGAAGCATTATCTGCTATCCAACTAATAACCTTTTCTCACTGCTCTGGCTTCAAGAGTGGTGTTCTGCGGCTGCCTACAAAGTGGGACAGGAATGTAGGGTGACATGATGTGGGTGTTTGCTGTGCTTCCTCTTGCCCACGGCCTTGGCCTCTGCGTGCACTTCATACTGCAGTAATATGGGATTACGTGTGATGACCACGGTTTTAGCCAATAGCTTGTAGTATAGTATTGGTCAGTGACCAAGTGTGAATAGGTTCAACAACACACAGCCGGCTGACTTTAAATAGAGTGTAATATTTGGCAAGCCGCAAAAATTATTACTGCAGTAATATAGGATCACGTCTGATGATGGAAAAGTTTCTCTGCTTCCACAATACAGCAACGTGAGTAAAATAAAAAAAATCCTGTATTCTGCTAACAAGCAAATAGAGCAATAAAATGGTGTACTGTCTTGCTTTTTAAGCAAATAATCAGGATTAGAAGCAAAAACAAATTAGCCCTGATATGTAGGGCTATGGATATTTGTAACAGCAGCAGCAGACAGAACATACAGTGGACATTATTCTGCTGTATACACTGTCCACAAACCCAGCCTGCCTAACTCCTGCTATCACCACTGAATATATGCAGCTGGATTAGTCCTCAGAAGGACTGTTAGTTCAGATGAATATTTATATAAATAGCTGTAGTATATCTCTATCTAACTATGACACTGCCAATTCTGTCCCTCACTCAGCAGCACCGCTCCCTACACTGTCTGATCCGGAGTGACTGTGACGAGCATGGCGGCGCCCGGTCTGATATACACCTGATGACGCTGTGCGGCCAGCCAATCACTGTAATGCCACAACCAACATGGCTACGTCATTACAGTGAGTGGCAGACAATCCCTGCATGTTCATTGGCTCTCTAAAGAGCGCCAAACATGCAGGGAGGAGACCTGAGCATCCGCCGAGCAACCCGGAAATACTCGGCGAGCGGGCGAGTACCAAGCAGTGAGTTGCTTGGGTGAGTACTGAGCAGTGAGTTGCTCGGGTGAGTACTAAGCAGTGACGAGCATGCTCGCTCATCACTATGACTGAGATCGTTTTACTACATAAGTAAACTGCACCTGCTGATTCTTCTTGAATTCTTGGTAACTTTCTCTGCGACGCATCCTCGGAATTCTTTCTTTTACTGTGTCTTCTGTTAATTATTGCTGCAGGGTTCCTCATCTCAAGATCGATCTTTCTTGCTTTCTGCATGATCTCGAGTCGCTCATTGCACTTCACCTCACAAAGCATCTGAAAATTCCTAATGGAAACCTCAGACATCTGCAGGCGAGCAGCACCGAGATCCATGAGGTTGTGAGAGTGTTTACAAGGGCAACTGTTACATTCTCCACGAGTGAAGTCATCACAAATGTGAGGATGGGGACAATCCGAACCGCGAACACATAGGCCAAGCATATAACACTGGCAAACCTAGAAGAAGAAAGCAAAGAAATGTTATTTTTGTACATAGGAGCAGTATTATAGTAGTTATATTCTTGTGCATAGGGGCAGTATTATAGTAGTTATTTTCTTGTACATAGTGAGCATTATTATAGTAGTTATATTCTTGTACATAGGAGCAGTATTATAGTAGTTATATTCTTGAACATAGGGGGCAGTATTATAGTAGTTATATTCTTGTACATAGGAGGCAGTATTATAGTAGTTATATTGTTGTACATAGGAGGCAGTATTATAGTAGTTATATTCTTGTACATAGGAGCAGTATTATTGTAGTTATATTCTTGTACATAGGAGCAGTATTATTGTAGTTATATTCTTGTGCATAGGGGCAGTATTATAGTAGTTATTTTCTTGTACATAGTGAGCATTATTATAGTAGTTATATTCTTGTACATAGGAGCAGTATTATAGTAGTTATATTCTTGTACATAGGGGCAGTATTATAGTAGTTATATTCTTGTACATAGGGGCAGTATTATAGTAGTTATATTCTTGTACATAGGGGGCAGTATTATAGTAGTTATATTCTTGTACATAGGGGCAGTATTATAGTAGTTATATTCTTGTACATAGGGGGCAGTATTATAGTAGTTATATTCTTTTACATAGGGGGCAGTATTATAGTAGTTATATTCTTGTACATAGGAGCAGTATTATAGTAGCTATATTCTTGTACATAGGGGGCAGTATTATACTAGTTATAATCTTGTACATAGGGAGCAGTGTAATAGTAGTTATATTCTTGTATATAGGAGCAGTATTATAGTAGCTATATTCTTGTATATAGGAGCAGTATTATAGTAGTTAAATTCTTGTACATAGGAGCAGTAATATAGTAGTTATATTCTTGTACATAGGGGGCAGTACTATACTAGTTATAATCTTGTACATAGGGAGCAGTGTTATAGTAGTTATATTCTTGTACATAGGGGCAGTATTATAGTAGTTATATTCTTGTACATACGAGCAGTATTATAGTAGTTATATTCTTGTACATAGGGGCAGTATTATAGTAGTTATATTCTTGTACATAGGGGGCAGTATTATAGTAGTTATATTCTTGTACATAGGAGCAGTATTATAGTAGTTATATTCTTGTACATAGGGGGCAGTATTATAGTAGTTATATTCTTGTACATAGGGGGCAGTATGATAGTAGTTATATTCTTGTACATAGGAGCAGTATTATAGTAGTTATATTCTTGTACATAGGGGGCAGTATTATACTAGTTATAATCTTGTACATAGGGAGCAGTGTTATAGTAGTTATATTCTTGTACATAGGAGCAGTATTATAGTAGTTATATTCTTGTACATAGGGGGCAGTATGATAGTAGTTATATTCTTGTACATAGGAGCAGTATTATAGTAGTTATATTCTTGTACATAGGGGCAGTATTATAGTAGTTATATTCTTGTACATAGGAGCAGTATTATAGTAGTTATATTCTTGTACATAGGGGCAGTATTATAGTAGTTATATTCTTGTACATAGGGAGCAGTATTATAGTAGTTATATTCTTGTACATAGGGGCAGTATTATAGTAGTTATATTCTTGTATATAGGGAGCAGTATTATAGTAGTTATACTCTTGTACATAGGGAGCAGTATTATAGTAGTTATATTCTTGTACATAGGGAGCAGTATTATAGTAGTTATATTCTTGTACATAGGGAGCAGTATTATAGTAGTTATATTCTTGTACATAGGGGCAGTATTATAGTAGTTATAATCTAGTACATAGGGAGCAGTGTTATAGTAGTTATATTCTTGTACATAGGGGCAGTATTATAGTAGTTATATTCTTGTACATAGGGGCAGTATTATAGTAGTTATAATCTTGTACATAGGGAGCAGTGTTATAGTAGTTATATTCTTGTACATAGGGGCAGTATTATAGTAGTTATATTCTTGTACATAGGAGGCAGTATTATAGTAGTTATATTCTTGTACATAGGAGCAGTATTATAGTAGTTATATTCTTGTACATAGGAGCAGTATTATTGTAGTTATATTCTTGTGCATAGGGGCAGTATTATAGTAGTTATATTCTTGTACATAGGAGCAGTATTATTGTAGTTATATTCTTGTGCATAGGGGCAGTATTATAGTAGTTATTTTCTTGTACATAGTGAGCATTATTATAGTAGTTATATTCTTGTACATAGGAGCAGTATTATAGTAGTTATATTCTTGAACATAGGGGGCAGTATTATAGTAGTTATATTCTTGTACATAGGAGGCAGTATTATAGTAGTTATATTCTTGTACATAGGAGGCAGTATTATAATAGTTATATTCTTGTACATAGGAGCAGTATTATAGTAGTTATATTCTTGTACATAGGAGCAGTATTATTGTAGTTATATTCTTGTGCATAGGGGCAGTATTATAGTAGTTATTTTCTTGTACATAGTGAGCATTATTATAGTAGTTATATTCTTGTACATAGGAGCAGTATTATAGTAGTTATATTCTTGTACATAGGGGACAGTATTATAGTAGTTATATTCTTGTACATAGGGGCAGTATTATAGTAGTTATATTCTTGTACATAGGGGGCAGTATTATAATAGTTATATTCCTATACATAGGGGGCAGTATTATAGTAGTTATATTCTGTACATAGGGAGCAGTATTATAGTAGTTATATTCTTGTACATAGGGGGCAGTATGATAGTAGTTATATTCTTGTACATAGGAGCAGTATTATAGTAGCTATATTCTTGTACATAGGGGGCAGTATTACACTAGTTATAATCTTGTACATAGGGAGCAGTGTTATAGTAGTTATATTCTTGTACATAGGAGCAGTATGATAGTAGTTATATTCTTGTACATAGGAGCAGTATTATAGTAGTTATATTCTTGTACATAGGGGCAGTATTATAGTAGTTATAATCTTGTACATAGGGAGCAGTGTTATAGTAGTTATATTCTTGTACATAGGGGCAGTATTATAGTAGTTATATTCTTGTACATAGGGAGCAGTATTATAGTAGTTATATTCTTGTACATAGGAGCAGTATTATTGTAGTTATATTCTTGTGCATAGGGGCAGTATTATAGTAGTTATTTTCTTGTACATAGTGAGCATTATTATAGTAGTTATATTCTTGTACATAGGAGCAGTATTATAGTAGTTATATTCTTGAACATAGGGGGCAGTATTATAGTAGTTATATTCTTGTACATAGGAGGCAGTATTATAGTAGTTATATTGTTGTACATAGGAGGCAGTATTATAGTAGTTATATTCTTGTACATAGGAGCAGTATTATTGTAGTTATATTCTTGTACATAGGAGCAGTATTATTGTAGTTATATTCTTGTGCATAGGGGCAGTATTATAGTAGTTATTTTCTTGTACATAGTGAGCATTATTATAGTAGTTATATTCTTGTACATAGGAGCAGTATTATAGTAGTTATATTCTTGTACATAGGGGCAGTATTATAGTAGTTATATTCTTGTACATAGGGGCAGTATTATAGTAGTTATATTCTTGTACATAGGGGGCAGTATTATAATAGTTATATTCCTATACATAGGGGGCAGCATTATAGTAGTTATATTCTGTACATAGGGAGCAGTATTATAGTAGTTATATTCTTGTACATAGGGGGCAGTATGATAGTAGTTATATTCTTGTACATAGGAGCAGTATTATAGTAGCTATATTCTTGTACATAGGGGGCAGTATTATACTAGTTATAATCTTGTACATAGGGAGCAGTGTAATAGTAGTTATATTCTTGTATATAGGAGCAGTATTATAGTAGCTATATTCTTGTATATAGGAGCAGTATTATAGTAGTTAAATTCTTGTACATAGGAGCAGTAATATAGTAGTTATATTCTTGTACATAGGGGGCAGTATTATAGTAGTTATATTCTTGTACATACGAGCAGTATTATAGTAGTTATATTCTTGTACATAGGGGCAGTATTATAGTAGTTATATTCTTGTACATAGGGGGCAGTATTATAGTAGTTATATTCTTGTACATAGGAGCAGTATTATAGTAGTTATATTCTTGTACATAGGGGGCAGTATTATAGTAGTTATATTCTTGTACATAGGGAGCAGTATTATAGTAGTTATATTCTTGTACATAGGGAGCAGTATTATAGTAGTTATATTCTTGTACATAGGGGCAGTATTATAGTAGTTATAATCTAGTACATAGGGAGCAGTGTTATAGTAGTTATATTCTTGTACATAGGGGCAGTATTATAGTAGTTATATTCTTGTACATAGGGGCAGTATTATAGTAGTTATAATCTTGTACATAGGGAGCAGTGTTATAGTAGTTATATTCTTGTACATAGGGGCAGTATTATAGTAGTTATATTCTTGTACATAGGAGGCAGTATTATAGTAGTTATATTCTTGTACATAGGAGCAGTATTATAGTAGTTATATTCTTGTACATAGGAGCAGTATTATTGTAGTTATATTCTTGTGCATAGGGGCAGTATTATAGTAGTTATATTCTTGTACATAGGAGCAGTATTATTGTAGTTATATTCTTGTGCATAGGGGCAGTATTATAGTAGTTATTTTCTTGTACATAGTGAGCATTATTATAGTAGTTATATTCTTGTACATAGGAGCAGTATTATAGTAGTTATATTCTTGAACATAGGGGGCAGTATTATAGTAGTTATATTCTTGTACATAGGAGGCAGTATTATAGTAGTTATATTCTTGTACATAGGAGGCAGTATTATAATAGTTATATTCTTGTACATAGGAGCAGTATTATAGTAGTTATATTCTTGTACATAGGAGCAGTATTATTGTAGTTATATTCTTGTGCATAGGGGCAGTATTATAGTAGTTATATTCTTGTACATAGGAGCAGTATTATTGTAGTTATATTCTTGTGCATAGGGGCAGTATTATAGTAGTTATTTTCTTGTACATAGTGAGCATTATTATAGTAGTTATATTCTTGTACATAGGAGCAGTATTATAGTAGTTATATTCTTGTACATAGGGGACAGTATTATAGTAGTTATATTCTTGTACATAGGGGCAGTATTATAGTAGTTATATTCTTGTACATAGGGGGCAGTATTATAATAGTTATATTCCTATACATAGGGGGCAGTATTATAGTAGTTATATTCTGTACATAGGGAGCAGTATTATAGTAGTTATATTCTTGTACATAGGGGGCAGTATGATAGTAGTTATATTCTTGTACATAGGAGCAGTATTATAGTAGCTATATTCTTGTACATAGGGGGCAGTATTACACTAGTTATAATCTTGTACATAGGGAGCAGTGTTATAGTAGTTATATTCTTGTACATAGGAGCAGTATGATAGTAGTTATATTCTTGTACATAGGAGCAGTATTATAGTAGTTATATTCTTGTACATAGGGGCAGTATTATAGTAGTTATAATCTTGTACATAGGGAGCAGTGTTATAGTAGTTATATTCTTGTACATAGGGGCAGTATTATAGTAGTTATATTCTTGTACATAGGGAGCAGTATTATAGTAGTTATATTCTTGTACATAGGAGCAGTATTATTGTAGTTATATTCTTGTGCATAGGGGCAGTATTATAGTAGTTATTTTCTTGTACATAGTGAGCATTATTATAGTAGTTATATTCTTGTACATAGGAGCAGTATTATAGTAGTTATATTCTTGAACATAGGGGGCAGTATTATAGTAGTTATATTCTTGTACATAGGAGGCAGTATTATAGTAGTTATATTGTTGTACATAGGAGGCAGTATTATAGTAGTTATATTCTTGTACATAGGAGCAGTATTATTGTAGTTATATTCTTGTACATAGGAGCAGTATTATTGTAGTTATATTCTTGTGCATAGGGGCAGTATTATAGTAGTTATTTTCTTGTACATAGTGAGCATTATTATAGTAGTTATATTCTTGTACATAGGAGCAGTATTATAGTAGTTATATTCTTGTACATAGGGGCAGTATTATAGTAGTTATATTCTTGTACATAGGGGCAGTATTATAGTAGTTATATTCTTGTACATAGGGGGCAGTATTATAATAGTTATATTCCTATACATAGGGGGCAGCATTATAGTAGTTATATTCTGTACATAGGGAGCAGTATTATAGTAGTTATATTCTTGTACATAGGGGGCAGTATGATAGTAGTTATATTCTTGTACATAGGAGCAGTATTATAGTAGCTATATTCTTGTACATAGGGGGCAGTATTATACTAGTTATAATCTTGTACATAGGGAGCAGTGTAATAGTAGTTATATTCTTGTATATAGGAGCAGTATTATAGTAGTTATATTCTTGTATATAGGAGCAGTATTATAGTAGTTAAATTCTTGTACATAGGAGCAGTAATATAGTAGTTATATTCTTGTACATAGGGGGCAGTACTATACTAGTTATAATCTTGTACATAGGGAGCAGTGTTATAGTAGTTATATTCTTGTACATAGGGGCAGTATTATAGTAGTTATATTCTTGTACATACGAGCAGTATTATAGTAGTTATATTCTTGTACATAGGGGCAGTATTATAGTAGTTATATTCATGTACATAGGGGGCAGTATTATAGTAGTTATATTCTTGTACATAGGAGCAGTATTATAGTAGTTATATTCTTGTACATAGGGGGCAGTATTATAGTAGTTATATTCTTGTACATAGGGGGCAGTATGATAGTAGTTATATTCTTGTACATAGGAGCAGTATTATAGTAGTTATATTCTTGTACATAGGGGGCAGTATTATACTAGTTATAATCTTGTACATAGGGAGCAGTGTTATAGTAGTTATATTCTTGTACATAGGAGCAGTATTATAGTAGTTATATTCTTGTACATAGGGGGCAGTATGATAGTAGTTATATTCTTGTACATAGGAGCAGTATTATAGTAGTTATATTCTTGTACATAGGGGCAGTATTATAGTAGTTATATTCTTGTACATAGGAGCAGTATTATAGTAGTTATATTCTTGTACATAGGGGCAGTATTATAGTAGTTATATTCTTGTACATAGGGAGCAGTATTATAGTAGTTATATTCTTGTACATAGGGGCAGTATTATAGTAGTTATATTCTTGTATATAGGGAGCAGTATTATAGTAGTTATATTCTTGTACATAGGGAGCAGTATTATAGTAGTTATATTCTTGTACATAGGGAGCAGTATTATAGTAGTTATATTCTTGTACATAGGGAGCAGTATTATAGTAGTTATAATCTAGTACATAGGGAGCAGTGTTATAGTAGTTATATTCTTGTACATAGGGGCAGTATTATAGTAGTTATATTCTTGTACATAGGGGCAGTATTATAGTAGTTATAATCTTGTACATAGGGAGCAGTGTTATAGTAGTTATATTCTTGTACATAGGGGCAGTAATATAGTAGTTATATTCTTGTACATAGGAGGCAGTATTATAGTAGTTATATTCTTGTACATAGGAGCAGTATTATAGTAGTTATATTCTTGTACATAGGAGCAGTATTATTGTAGTTATATTCTTGTGCATAGGGGCAGTATTATAGTAGTTATATTCTTGTACATAGGAGCAGTATTATTGTAGTTATATTCTTGTGCATAGGGGCAGTATTATAGTAGTTATTTTCTTGTACATAGTGAGCATTATTATAGTAGTTATATTCTTGTACATAGGAGGCAGTATTATAGTAGTTATATTCTTGTACATAGGAGCAGTATTATTGTAGTTATATTCTTGTACATAGGAGCAGTATTATAGTAGTTATATTCTTGAACATAGGGGGCAGTATTATAGTAGTTATATTCTTGTACATAGGAGGCAGTATTATAGTAGTTATATTCTTGTACATAGGAGGCAGTATTATAATAGTTATATTCTTGTACATAGGAGCAGTATTATAGTAGTTATATTCTTGTACATAGGAGCAGTATTATTGTAGTTATATTCTTGTGCATAGGGGCAGTATTATAGTAGTTATATTCTTGTACATAGGGGGCAGTATTATAATAGTTATATTCCTATACATAGGGGGCAGTATTATAGTAGTTATATTCTGTACATAGGGAGCAGTATTATAGTAGTTATATTCTTGTACATAGGGGGCAGTATGATAGTAGTTATATTCTTGTACATAGGAGCAGTATTATAGTAGCTATATTCTTGTACATAGGGGGCAGTATTATACTAGTTATAATCTTGTACATAGGGAGCAGTGTTATAGTAGTTATATTCTTGTATATAGGGAGCAGTATTATAGTAGTTAAATTCTTGTACATAGGAGCAGTAATATAGTAGTTATATTCTTGTACATAGGGGGCAGTATTATACTAGTTATAATCTTGTACATAGGGAGCAGTGTTATAGTAGTTATATTCTTGTACATAGGGGCAGTATTATAGTAGTTATATTCTTGTACATACGAGCAGTATTATAGTAGTTATATTCTTGTACATAGGGGCAGTATTATAGTAGTTATATTCTTGTACATAGGGGGCAGTATTGTAGTAGTTATATTCTTGTACATAGGGGCAGTATTATAGTAGTTATATTCTTGTACATAGGAGCAGTATTATAGTAGTTATATTCTTGTATATAGGGGCAGTATTATAGTAGTTATATTCTTGTACATAGGAGCAGTATTATAGTAGTTATATTCTTGTACATAGGAGCAGTATTATAGTAGTTATATTCTTGTACATAGGGGGCAGTATTATAGTAGTTATATTCTTGTACATAGGGGGCAGTATTATAGTAGTTATATTCTTGTACATAGGGGGCAGTATTATAGTAGTTATATTTTTGTACATAGGAGCAGTATTATAGTAGTTATATTCTTGTACATAGGAGCAGTATTATACTAGTTATATTCTTGTACATAGGAGCAGTATTATAGTAGTTATATTCTTGTACATAGGGGCAGTATTATAGTAGTTATATTCTTGTACATAGGGGCAGTATTATATTAGTTATATTCTTGTACATAGGGGGCAGTATTATAGTAGTTATATTTTTGTACATAGGAGCAGTATTATAGTAGTTATATTCTTGTACATAGGGGCAGTATTATAGTAGTTATATTCTTGTACATAGGAGCAGTATTATAGTAGTTATATTCTTGTACATAGGGGCAGTATTATAGTAGTTATATTCTTGTACATAGGGAGCAGTATTATAGTAGTTATATTCTTGTACATAGGGGCAGTATTATAGTAGTTATATTCTTGTATATAGGGAGCAGTATTATAGTAGTTATATTCTTGTACATAGGGAGCAGTATTATAGTAGTTATATTCTTGTACATAGGGAGCAGTATTATAGTAGTTATATTCTTGTACATAGGGAGCAGTATTATAGTAGTTATATTCTTGTACATAGGGAGCAGTATTATAGTAGTTATATTCTTGTACATAGGGAGCAGTGTTATAGTAGTTATATTCTTGTACATAGGGGCAGTATTATAGTAGTTATATTCTTGTACATACGAGCAGTATTATAGTAGTTATATTCTTGTACATAGGGAGCAGTATTATAGTAGTTATATTCTTGTACATAGGGAGCAGTATTATAGTAGTTATATTCTTGTACATAGGGAGCAGTATTATAGTAGTTATATTCTTGTATATAGGGAGCAGTATTATAGTAGTTATATTCTTGTACATAGAGAGCAGTATTATAGTAGTTATATTCTTGTACATAGGGGCAGTATTATAGTAGTTATATTCTTGTATATAGGAGCAGTATTATAGTAGTTATATTCTTGTACATAGGGAGCAGTATTATAGTAGTTATATTCTTGTACATAGGGAGCAGTATTATAGTAGTTATATTCTTGTACATAGGGAGCAGTATTATAGTAGTTATATTCTTGTACATAGGGAGCAGTATTATAGTAGTTATATTCTTGTACATAGGAGCAGTATTATAGTAGTTATATTCTTGTACATAGGGGGCAGTATTATAGTAGTTATATTCTTGTACATAGGGGGCAGTATTATAGTAGTTATATTTTTGTACATAGGAGCAGTATTATAGTAGTTATATTCTTGTACATAGGAGCAGTATTATACTAGTTATATTCTTGTACATAGGAGCAGTATTATAGTAGTTATATTCTTGTACATAGGGGCAGTATTATAGTAGTTATATTCTTGTACATAGGGGCAGTATTATATTAGTTATATTCTTGTACATAGGGGGCAGTATTATAGTAGTTATATTTTTGTACATAGAAGCAGTATTATAGTAGTTATATTCTTGTACATAGGGGCAGTATTATAGTAGTTATATTCTTGTACATAGGAGCAGTATTATAGTAGTTATATTCTTGTACATAGGGGCAGTATTATAGTAGTTATATTCTTGTACATAGGGAGCAGTATTATAGTAGTTATATTCTTGTACATAGGGGCAGTATTATAGTAGTTATATTCTTGTATATAGGGAGCAGTATTATAGTAGTTATATTCTTGTACATAGGGAGCAGTATTATAGTAGTTATATTCTTGTACATAGGGAGCAGTATTATAGTAGTTATATTCTTGTACATAGGGAGCAGTATTATAGTAGTTATATTCTTGTACATAGGGAGCAGTATTATAGTAGTTATATTCTTGTACATAGGGAGCAGTATTATAGTAGTTATATTCTTGTACATAGGGGCAGTATTATAGTAGTTATATTCTTGTATATAGGGAGCAGTATTATAGTAGTTATATTCTTGTACATAGAGAGCAGTATTATAGTAGTTATATTCTTGTACATAGGGGCAGTATTATAGTAGTTATATTCTTGTATATAGGAGCAGTATTATAGTAGTTATATTCTTGTACATAGGGAGCAGTATTATAGTAGTTATATTCTTGTACATAGGGAGCAGTATTATAGTAGTTATATTCTTGTACATAGGGAGCAGTATTATAGTAGTTATATTCTTGTACATAGGAGCAGTATTATAGTAGTTATATTCTTGTACATAGGGAGCAGTATTATAGTAGTTATATTCTTGTACATAGGGGGCAGTATTATAGTAGTTATATTCTTGTACATAGGGTCAGTATTATAGTAGTTATATTCTTGTACATAGGGGGCAGTATTATAGTAGTTATATTCTTGTATATAGGGGCAGTATTATAGTAGTTATATTCTTGTACATAGGAGCAGTATTATAGTAGTTATATTCTTGTACATAGGGGCAGTATTATAGTAGTTATATTCTTGTACATAGGAGCAGTATTATAGTAGTTATATTCTTGTACATAGGGGGCAGTATTATAGTAGTTATATTCTTGTACATAGGAGCAGTATTATAGTAGTTATATTCTTGTACATAGGGGGCAGTATTATAGTAGTTATATTCTTGTATAAAGGGGCAGTATTATAGTAGTTATATTCTTGTACATAGGAGCAGTATTATAGTAGTTATATTCTTGTACATAGGGGCAGTATTATAGTAGTTATATTCTTGTACATAGGAGCAGTATTATAGTAGTTATATTCTTGTACATAGGAGCAGTATTATAGTAGTTATATTCTTGTACATAGGGGGCAGTATTATAGTAGTTATATTCCTGTACATAGGAGCAGTATTATAGTAGTTATATTCTTGTACATAGGAGCAGTATTATAGTAGTTATATTCTTGTACATAGGGAGCAGTATTATAGTAGTTATATTCTTGTACATAGGAGCAGTATTATAGTAGTTATTTACTGGTTTATAATAAAGAGTATACAGTAATAGTGGTTTTGTTGTACTGACCTTAGGCAGCATCGTGTTGTCATTCTGAAGCAAGAGAACATTTATCTCCTCTATATTCAGTTTACTGATCCTATTCACTTTTAAGACTGACTGATTGTGGTGAGATGAAATATCATGAAAGAAACTGCAATGTTGCCTGAAATAAACAAAAAGAAAACATTACTCCCCAGTCACCCACCTCCCGTCCTGTACATTACTCCCCAGTCACCCACCTCCCGTCCTGTACATTACTCCCCAGTCACCCACCTCCCGTCCTGTACATTACTCCCCGGTCATCCACCTCCCGTCCTGTACATTACTCCCCGGTCATCCACCTCCCGTCCTGTACATTACTCCCCGGTCACCCACCTCCCTTCCTGTACATTACTCCCCGGTCACCCACCTCCTGTCCTGTACATTACTCCCCGGTCACCCACCTTCCATCCTGTACATTACTCCCCGGTCACCCACCTCCCGTCCTGTACATTACTCCCCGGTCACCCACCTCCCGTCCTGTACATTACTCCCCGGTCATCCACCTCCCGTCCTGTACATTACTCCCCAGTCACCCACCTCCCGTCCTGTACATTACTCCCCGGTCATCCACCTCCCGTCCTGTACATTACTCCCCGGTCACCCACCTCCCGTCCTGTACATTACTCCCCGGTCACCCACCTTCCATCCTGTACATTACTCCCCGGTCACCCACCTCCCGTCCTGTACATTACTCCCCGGTCACCCACCTTCCATCCTGTACATTACTCCCCGGTCACCCACCTCCCGTCCTGTACATTACTCCCCGGTCATCCACCTCCCGTCCTGTACATTACTCCCCGGTCACCCACCTTCCATCCTGTACATTACTCCCCGGTCACCCACCTCCCGTCCTGTACATTACTCCCCGGTCACCCACCTCCTGTCCTGTACATTACTCCCCGGTCACCCACCTTCCATCCTGTACATTACTCCCCGGTCACCCACCTCCCGTCCTGTACATTACTCCCCGGTCATCCACCTCCCGTCCTGTACATTACTCCCCGGTCACCCACCTCCCTTCCTGTACATTACTCCCCGGTCACCCACCTCCTGTCCTGTACATTACTCCCCGGTCACCCACCTTCCATCCTGTACATTACTCCCCGGTCACCCACCTCCCGTCCTGTACATTACTCCCCGGTCACCCACCTCCCGTCCTGTACATTACTCCCCGGTCACCCACCTACCGTCCTGTACATTACTCCCCGGTCACCCACCTCCCGTCCTGTACATTACTCCCCGGTCACCCACCTCCTGCCCTGTACATTACTCCCCGGTCACCCACCTCCCGTCCTGTACATTACTCCCCGGTCACCCACCTCCCGTCCTGTACATTACTCCCCGGTCACCCACCTCCAGCCCTGTACATTACTCCCGGGTCACCCACCTCCTGCCCTGTACATTACTCCCCGGTCACCCACCTCCTGTCCTGTACATTACTCTCCGGTCACCCACTTCCCGCCCTGTACATTACTCTCCGGTCACCCACTTCCCGTTCTGTACATTACTCCCCGCTCACCCACCTCCCATCCTGTACATTACTCCCCGGTCACCCACCTCCCATCCTGTACATTACTCCCCGGTCACCCACCTCCCGTCCTGTACGTTACTCCCCGGTCACCCACCTCCCACCCTGTACGTTACTCCCCGGTCACCCACCTCCTGTCCTGTACATTACTCTCCGGTCACCCACCTCCCGCCCTGTACATTACTCTCCGGTCACCCACCTCCCGCCCTGTACATTACTCTCCGGTCACCCACCTCCAGTCCTGTACATTACTCCCCGCTCACCCACCTCCCGTACTGTACATTACTCCCCGGTCACCCACCTCCCGTCCTGTACATTACTCCCCGGTCACCCACCTCCTGTCCTGTACATTACTCCCCGGTCACCCAACTCCCGCCCTGTACGTTACTCCCTGGTCACCCACCACCTGCCCTGTACATTACTCCCCGGTCACCCACCTCTCATCCTGTACACTTCTCCCCGGTCACCCACCTCCCGTCCTGTACATTTCTCCCCGGTCACCTACCTCCCGTTCTGTACATTACTCCCCGGTCACCCACCTCCCGTCCTGTACATTACTCCCCGGTCACGCAACTCCCGCCCTGTACGTTACTCCCTGGTCACCCACCTCCTGCCCTGTACATTACTCCCCGGTCACCCACCTCTCGTCCTGTACACTTCTCCCCGGTCACCCACCTCCCGTCCTGTACATTTCTCCCAGGTCACCCACCTCCCGCCCTGTACAATACTCCCCGGTCACCCACCTCCCGTCCTGTACATTACTCCCCGGTCACCCACCTCCTGCCCTGTACATTACTCCCCGGTCACCCACCTCCCGCCCTGTAAATTACTCCCCGGTCACCCACCTCCTGCCCTGTACATTACTCCCCGGTCACCCACCTCCCGTCCTGTACATTACTCCCCGGTCACCCTCCTCCCGTCCTGTACATTACTCCCCGGTCACCCACCTCCCGTCCTGTACATTACTCCCCGGTCACCCTCCTCCCGTCCTGTACATTACTCCCCGGTCACTCTCCTCCCGTCCTGTACATTACTCCCCGGTCACCCTCCTCCCGTCCTGTACATTACTCCCCGGTCACCCACCTCCTGCCCTGTACATTACTCCCCGGTCACCCACCTCCCGTCCTGTACATTACTCCCTGGTCACCCATCTCCCGTCCTGTACATTACTCCCTGGTCACCCACCTCCCGCCCTGTACATTACTCCCCGGTCACCCACCTCCTGCCCTGTACATTACTCCCCGATCACCCACTTCCCGTTCTGTACATTACTCCCCGCTCACCCACCTCCCATCCTGTACATTACTCCCCGGTCACCCACCTCCCATCCTGTACATTACTCCCCGGTCACCCACCTCCCGTCCTGTACGTTACTCCCCGGTCACCCACCTCCCACCCTGTACATTACTCCCCGGTCACCCACCTCTTGTCCTGTACATTACTCTCCGGTCACCCACCTCCCGCCCTGTACATTACTCTCCGGTCACCCACCTCCCGCCCTGTACATTACTCTCCGGTCACCCACCTCCAGTCCTGTACATTACTCCCCGCTCACCCACCTCCCGTACTGTACATTACTCCCCGGTCACCCACCTCCCGTCCTGTACATTACTCCCCGGTCACCCACCTCCTGTCCTATACATTACTCCCCGGTCACCCAACTCCCGCCCTGTACGTTACTCCCTGGTCACCCACCACCTGCCCTGTACATTACTCCCCGGTCACCCACCTCTCGTCCTGTACACTTCTCCCCGGTCACCCACCTCCCGTCCTGTACATTTCTCCCCGGTCACCTACCTCCCGTTCTGTACATTACTCCCCGGTCACCCACCTCCCGTCCTGTACATTACTCCCCGGTCACCCAACTCCCGCCCTGTACGTTACTCCCTGGTCACCCACCTCCTGCCCTGTACATTACTCCCCGGTCACCCACCTCTCGTCCTGTACACTTCTCCCCGGTCACCCACCTCCCGTCCTGTACATTTCTCCCAGGTCACCCACCTCCCGCCCTGTACAATACTCCCCGGTCACCCACCTCCCGTCCTGTACATTACTCCCCGGTCACCCACCTCCTGCCCTGTACATTACTCCCCGGTCACCCACCTCCCGCCCTGTAAATTACTCCCCGGTCACCCACCTCCTGCCCTGTACATTACTCCCCGGTCACCCACCTCCCGTCCTGTACATTACTCCCCGGTCACCCTCCTCCCGTCCTGTACATTACTCCCCGGTCACCCACCTCCCGTCCTGTACATTACTCCCCGGTCACCCTCCTCCCGTCCTGTACATTACTCCCCGGTCACTCTCCTCCCGTCCTGTACATTACTCCCCGGTCACCCTCCTCCCGTCCTGTACATTACTCCCCGGTCACCCACCTCCCGTCCTGTACATTACTCCCTGGTCACCCACCTCCCGTCCTGTACATTACTCCCCGGTCACCCACCTCCCGTCCTGTACATTACTCCCCGGTCACCCACCTCCTGCCCTGTACATTACTCCCCGATCACCCACCTCCCATCCTGTACATTACTCTCCGGTCACCCACCTTTTGCACTTTCCCAGTAGATATTCTTTACATAGATGCAGTTTGTCGCACTTCTCCTCCTCTTCTTTCTTCAGATATTTGGGGCAGATCCTCACTGGGTTTCGGGCCAGAACAATATCCCCAACCACCGGGAACTTCTGGGGTTCATCATTTAGAATTTGCTCAATCTGCTTTGTGGGAAGTTTCATAAATACATTGAGCCAATCCTTGTTGAGCCAACCCCCATGTTTACATAGTAGCTTAGTCAGAGATTCGGTGATGGTGGGATCTGACATGGTCCTGTAGATCCCGGCGTGGCCTATATGGACTGTCCGGGGACTTCTGATATTCTTGATAGAGGCGGATCCTTTACAGCTCAGCTGAGGAAAATGAAACTGAAACAATAGAATCAATCTTTAAGATTGCAGATTCAGGAAAGAAACTTTGTTGGTGCCTCAGGCAGGAAATTCAGAATGCAAGAAAGTTATAGGTGGGACGGGCGTTATTTTGTATTGATTGCATTTCTTCTGGGACCAATCCGCTGTGTACTTATCTGTAGAGAGACACGGACTGGTGAAATATATAAAGAATTAGTACTGTGCAGTGTACATATACAGGACAGGAGGAGTGGTGCTGTGCAGTGTATATATACAGGACAGGAGGAGTGGTGCTGTGCAGTGTATATATACAGGAGGAGTGGTACTGTGCAGTGTATATATACAGGACAGGAGGAGCGGTACTGTGCAGTGTATATATACAGGACAGGAGGAGTGGTACTGTGCAGTGTATATATACAGGACAGGAGGAGTGGTGCTGTGCAGTGTATATATACAGGACAGGAGGAGTGGTGCTGTGCAGTGTATATATACAGGACAGGAGGAGTGGTGCTGTGCAGTGTATATATACAGGAGGAGTGGTACTGTGCAGTGTATATATACAGGAGGAGTGGTACTGTGCAGTGTATATATACAGGAGGAGTGGTACTGTGCAGTGTATATATACAGGACAGGAGGAGTGGTACTGTGCAGTGTATATATACGGGACAGGAGGAGTGGTACTGTGCAGTGTATATATACAGGACAGGAGGAGTGGTACTGTGCAGTGTATATATACAGGACAGGAGGAGTGGTACTGTGCAGTGTATATATACAGGACAGGAGGAGTGGTACTGTGCAGTGTATATATACAGGACAGGGGGAGTGGTACTGTGCAGTGTACATATACAGGACAGGAGGAGTGGTACTGTGCAGTGTACATATACAGGACAGGAGGAGTGGTACTGTGCAGTGTATATATACAGGACAGGAGAAGTGGTGCTGTGCAGTGTATATATACAGGACAGGAGGAGTTATGCTGTGCAGTGTATATATACAGGACAGGAGAAGTGGTACTGTGCAGTGTATATATACAGGACAGGGGGAGTGGTACTGTGCAGTGTATATATACAGGACAGGAGGAGTGGTGCTTTGCAGTGTATATATACAGGACAGGAGGAGTGGTACTGTGCAGTGTATATATACAGGACAGGAGGAGTGGTACTGTGCAGTGTATATATACAGGACAGGGGGAGTGGTACTGTGCAGTGTATATATACAGGACAGGAGGAGTGGTACTGTGCAGTGTATATATACAGGACAGGAGGAGTGGTACTGTGCAGTGTATATATACAGGACAGGGGGAGTGGTACTGTGCAGTGTATATATACAGGACAGGAGGAGTGGTACTGTGCAGTGTATATATGCAGGACAGGAGGAGTGGTACTGTGCAGTGTATATATGCAGGACAGGGGGAGTGGTACTGTGCAGTGTATATATACAGGACAGGAGGAGTGGTACTGTGCAGTGTATATATACAGGACAGGGGGAGTGGTACTGTGCAGTGTATATATACAGGACAGGAGGAGTGGTACTGTGCAGTGTATATATGCAGGACAGGAGGAGTGGTACTGTGCAGTGTATATATACAGGACAGGAGAAGTGGTGCTGTGCAGTGTATATATACAGGACAGGAGGAGTGGTACTGTGCAGTGTATATATACAGGACAGGAGGAGTGGTACTGTGCAGTGTACATATACAGGACAGGAGGAGTGGTACTGTGCAGTGTACATATACAGGACAGGAGGAGTGGTACTGTGCAGTGTATATATACAGGACAGGGGGAGTGGTACTGTGCAGTGTACATATACAGGACAGGAGGAGTGGTACTGTGCAGTGTACATATACAGGACAGGAGGAGTGGTACTGTGCAGTGTACATATACAGGATCGGAGGAGCGGTACTGTGCAGTGTATATATACAGGACAGGAGGAGTGGTACTGTGCAGTGTACATATACAGGACAGGAGGAGTGGTACTGTGCAGTGTATATATACAGGACAGGAGGAGTGGTACTGTGCAGTGTATATATACAGGAGAGGAGGAGTGGTACTGTGCAGTGTATATATACAGGACAGGAGGAGTGGTACTGTGCAGTGTATATATACAGGACAGGAGGAGTGGCACTGTGCAGTGTATATATACAGGACAGGAGGAGTGGTACTGTGCAGTGTATATATACAGGACAGGAGGAGTGGTACTGTGCAGTGTACATATACAGGACAGGAGGAGTGGTACTGTGCAGTGTATATATACAGGACAGGAGGAGTGGTACTGTGCAGTGTATATATACAGGAGAGGAGGAGTGGTACTGTGCAGTGTATATATACAGGACAGGAGGAGTGGTACTGTGCAGTGTATATATACAGGACAGGAGGAGTGGCACTGTGCAGTGTATATATACAGGACAGGAGGAGTGGCACTGTGCAGTGTATATACACAGGACAGGAGGAGTGGTACTGTGCAGTGTACATATACAGGATCGGAGGAGCGGTACTGTGCAGTGTATATATACAGGACAGGAGGAGTGGTACTGTGCAGTGTATATATACAGGACAGGAGGAGTGGTACTGTGCAGAGTATATATACAGGACAGGAGGAGTGGTACTGTGCAGTGTATATATACAGGACAGGAGGAGTGGTGCTGTGCAGTGTATATATACAGGACAGGAGGAGTGGTACTGTGCAGTGTATATATACAGGACAGGAGGAGTGGTACTGTGCAGTGTATATATACAGGACAGGAGGAGTGGTACTGTGCAGTGTATATATACAGGACAGGAGGAGTGGTACTGTGCAGTGTATATATACAGGACAGGAGGAGTGGTACTGTGCAGTGTATATATACAGGACAGGAGGAGTGGTACTGTGCAGTGTATATATACAGGACAGGAGGAGTGGTACTGTGCAGTGTATATATACAGGACAGGAGGAGTGGTACTGTGCAGTGTATATATACAGGACAGGAGGAGTGGTACTGTGCAGTGTATATATACAGGATCGGAGGAGCGGTACTGTGCAGTGTATATATACAGGACAGGAGGAGTGGTACTGTGCAGTGTATATATACAGGATCGGAGGAGCGGTACTGTGCAGTGTATATATACAGGACAGGAGGAGTGGTACTGTGCAGTGTATATATACAGGACAGGAGAAGTGGTACTGTGCAGTGTATATATACAGGACAGGAGGAGTGGTACTGTGCAGTGTATATATACAGGACAGGAGGAGTGGTACTGTGCAGTGTATATATACAGGACAGGAGGAGTGATACTGTGCAGTGTATATATACAGGACAGGAGGAGTGGTACTGTGCAGTGTATATATACAGGACAGGAGGAGTGGTACTGTGCAGTGTATATATACAGGACAGGAGGAGTGGTACTGTGCAGTGTATATATACAGGACAGGAGAAGTGGTACTGTGCAGTGTATATATACAGGACAGGAGGAGTGGTACTGTGCAGTGTATATATACAGGACAGGAGGAGTGGTGCTGTGCAGTGTATATATACAGGACAGGAGGAGTGGTACTGTGCAGTGTATATATACAGGACAGGAGGAGTGGTACTGTGCAGTGTATATATACAGGACAGGAGAAGTGGTACTGTGCAGTGTATATATACAGGACAGGAGGAGTGGTACTGTGCAGTGTATATATACAGGACAGGAGGAGTGGTACTGTGCAGTGTATATATACAGGACAGGAGAAGTGGTACTGTGCAGTGTATATATACAGGACAGGAGGAGTGGTACTGTGCAGTGTATATATACAGGACAGGAGGAGCGGTACTGTGCAGTGTATATATACAGGACAGGAGGAGTGGTACTGTGCAGTGTATATATACAGGAGGAGTGGTACTGTGCAGTGTATATATACAGGAGGAGTGGTACTGTGCAGTGTATATATACAGGAGGAGTGGTACTGTGCAGTGTATATATACAGGAGGAGTGGTACTGTGCAGTGTATATATACAGGAGGAGTGGTACTGTGCGGTGTATATATACAGGACAGGAGGAGTGGTGCTGTGCAGTGTATATATACAGGACAGGAGGAGTGGTGCTGTGCAGTGTATATATACAGGACAGGAGGAGCGGTACTGTGCAGTGTATATATACAGGAGGAGTGGTACTGTGCAGTGTATATATACAGGACAGGAGGAGTGGTACTGTGCAGTGTATATATACAGGACAGGAGGAGTGGTACTGTGCAGTGTATATATACAGGACAGGAGGAGTGGTACTGTGCAGTGTATATATACAGGACAGGAGGAGTGGTGCTGTGCAGTGTGTATATACAGGAGAGGAGGAGTGGTACTGTGCAGTGTATATATACAGGACAGGAGGAGTGGTACTGTGCAGTGTATATATACAGGACAGGAGGAGTGGTACTGTGCAGTGTATATATACAGGACAGGAGGAGTGGTGCTGTGCAGTGTATATATACAGGACAGGAGGAGTGGTGCTGTGCAGTGTATATATACAGGACAGGAGGAGCGGTACTGTGCAGTGTATATATACAGGACAGGAGGAGTGGTACTGTGCAGTGTATATATACAGGACAGGAGGAGTGGTACTGTGCAGTGTATATATACAGGACAGGAGGAGTGGTACTGTGCAGTGTATATATACAGGACAGGAGGAGTGGTACTGTGCAGTGTATATATACAGGACAGGAGGAGTGGTACTGTGCAGTGTATATATACAGGACAGGAGGAGTGGTACTGTGCAGTGTATATATACAGGACAGGAGGAGTGGTACTGTGCAGTGTATATATACAGGACAGGAGGAGTGGTACTGTGCAGTGTGTATATACAGGAGAGGAGGAGTGGTACTGTGCAGTGTATATATACAGGACAGGAGGAGTGGTACTGTGCAGTGTATATATACAGGACAGGAGGAGTGGTACTGTGCAGTGTATATATACAGGAGGAGTGGTACTGTGCAGTGTATATATACAGGAGGAGTGGTACTGTGCAGTGTATATATACAGGACAGGAGGAGCGGTACTGTGCAGTGTAAATATACAGGACAGGAGGAGTGGTACTGTGCAGTGTATATATACAGGACAGGAGGAGTGGTACTGTGCAGTGTATATATACAGGAGGAGTGGTACTGTGCAGTGTATATATACAGGAGGAGTGGTACTGTGTAGTGTATATATACAGGAGGAGTGGTACTGTGCAGTGTATATATACAGGACAGGAGGAGTGGTACTGTGCAGTGTATATATATATATATATACAGGAGGAGTGGTACTGTGCAGTGTATATATACAGGACAGGAGGAGTGGTACTGTGCAGTGTATATATACAGGATCGGAGGAGCGGTACTGTGCAGTGTATACATACAGGACAGGAGGAGTGGTACTGTGCAGTGTATATATACAGGACAGGAGGAGTGGTACTGTGCAGTGTATATATACAGGACAGGAGGAGTGGTACTGTGCAGTGTATATACACAGAACAGGAGGAGTGGTGCTGAGAGTAGCACCTGCCTCCTGAGCTCAAGCACTTCCAGGAGGAGGGTTGTCGTCTGCCTCTCTTCTCCCCAGGGAGAGGCAGGCTTACTGGGAGGCCGGCATGGCTTCCCAGCCTCCTATCCCCCGGTCTATGCCGGCGGGGGAGAAGGAGCCTCAACAACCGGCCCAGGAGGGAGTGAGGAGATCGGGAAGGGTGAGGAAGAGTACATCCACCTGCTCCAACCCCGAGACTGTTCACCGCCAGCCCAGAGAGGGAGACCGGGGCACCCCAGGCCCCAGGAACGAGAGCCCAGCAAGATCCTGGGGGGAGATGAGCTCCAGCGAGTCCACAAGTTCCTTCTCCTCCCGAGTGGTCGCCACGTTGCGAGAGTACGAGGACGCCGGCAAAGCACTAACCCAGCTGAAAGAGGAGCTGAGGGAGGCCCGGGTCCTGAACACCCGGGCGTCCAACAAGGAGAGACCCGCGACCTCCCAGAGGGTTAAAGCCCTCAGAGACAAGGTGGTCAGGTTAGTGCTCCTCCGGGAGGGGATTGAGAAAAGCGCAGGTCCCTTCCTGGAGAGGTTTAAGAACCAGCGGCGGTTCTCAGAAATGAAGGGGTTAAACACCTCAGGAGAACCGCCAGCCGGCGTCCTTAGTGAAGAGGAGGAGGAGGATGAAGAGGTGACTGGAGTCTCAGTTGCTGGAGCCAGTGAGGGGCAGAGCCGGAGCTCAAGTGGTCTCCCTGCAGGGCAGAGGACTCCCACAGCAGAGGCTGGAGTGTCGGGGGAGGAGGAGGAAGGAGGACTGCTGAGGGAGATCCGACTGCTGGAGTCTCCAGTGGACCTGACGCGGTTTTCCTTCGGTGAGGACAAACCAGTGGAGGAGACAGGGAAGAGGAAGAAGAAGAAGACCGGAGGAGCTGCACAGGAGGTGGTGAGTTATAAGTATGTACCAATGTCTGATGTTGCACCTGCCACCTTCTGTTTAAACCCCACCAAACCTAAAGGCACGGGCTCTGCAGTGGGCTCGAGGCAGAGGCAAGGTGGGGAGAGGAGGCGGACGTCCGGCGATGCTGCCATCTGTGCGGGGAACAGTGCAGGGGGCGAGGCTGTGGAGGTACTCACAGCGCCGGACATAGGGAGTTCTGTGGAGTTTCCCACCCTGCCCTCTGCGGCTAAGCCGGTTATCACCGGGGCTGGGGGGGCAGGGAAGGATGTGAAAAACACATCAGCAAAGAACACTGGGCACACTGCTGCGACAGGGGGGCAGTGTGCCCCAGCGCCCAAAAAGGACACTAAGACCCCAAAGTCTGTGGGTGCAGGGCGGGCAGAGGTGCCGAGAAAACAGTCTGGCCAGAACAAGGACCAAAATGCTGCAGTAGGGGGGCGGGGCGCTCCAGCAGACGACCTGCAGAAAGCCAGCAGCAACCAAAGGGAAACGGGTGTGGTGCTGCAGGGAAAGGAGTCTCTGGAAGTGCTCCCCTCCCCCGGCCCAGCAGGTGTGAGTGCAGAGACACCAGACACAAGGGAGGAAGGAATGGAGGTGACTGTGGAAGGTGCAGAGAACAGCAGAGGTAATGGGGTGACAAGTAAAGAGAATAGAAATAGTGGTGTAGTGAATGATGGGAGTAATGGTGGAGCAGATGGTGAGAGTAATGGTGGAGCAGATGATGAGAGTAGTAGGAATGGTGGAATTAGTGGTACAGTGAATGATGATGCAGCAAATGGTGGGGGTAGTGGTGCAGTGAATGATGATGTAGCAAATGGTGGGGGTAATGGTGGAATGAATGCTGGGAGTTGTGGGAATGGTGGGAGTTGTGGTGTAGCAAATGTTGGGGGTAGTGGTGTAATGAATGGTGGGAGTAATGGTCCTGCGAATGGTGTGAGTAGTAGTGGAGTGAACGATGGGAGTAATGGTCCTGCGAATGGTGTGAATAGTACTGGAGTGAATGGTGGGAGCAGCACTGGTGTTGGTGGGGGGGAAGTAGGTGCTGGTCCCGCTGCCCCCCCAGCATTGGCGGGGGCTTCAGCCCAAAGCTATTCAGAAGCTGTCAGTGCTGGGGGTAGTAGTGCGCCCTCGTCTGGTGGCCCTGGGGATGGTGACTTGCAACAGCAGCTCCTGGACGCCCTGAGGAGAGGGGAGAGCTCCATCACTGTAGAGGGGAGGGAGGTTGATCTGTCTTTCTGGATAGAGAGACATGGTCTTTCAGCCTTCCGAGATAGAGGGGCAGAGACTGTCTGGTCTCTGCCGACAACGGGGCAGAGGAGTAACCGTAGGAACGTGGTCCGTCTCCAGTGGGTAAGCAAGGATGCCTGTCCTGATAGGTCGAAGGTGGTTGAGCTCCTGCTGGGGATGGGCTTTGCGGCATATGACATCTTTGCCTTGATCCATCCCTATGGGACCTCCTACTTCGATGTCAGCTTCGTGAGACCGGAGGGCCTTGAGCTTTTCTGGTCTCGCCATGAGCTGGCTCGGAGTCGCCCCGAATGGCATGGTCTCTTTCCCCTGGCAATAACTCGCCAAGATTCAGTCAGGAAAGTGACCGTTCTGACTAGTAACGAGTCGCTTTCCTGTATGGACATTACCACCTGGGTGAGTAGATACGGAGAGGTCACCAATATTCCCGAAAAGAATCTGGATGACCATGGTATCTGGTCAGGGGCCTGGACCTTCATGGTGAGATTGAAGGTTTCGGGAAACACTGTTACCCATATCCCCTCCTCAACCTTTTTGGGGAGGGATAGGATCTTGATTTTCTACCGGGGGCAGCCTAAGGTCTGTCACAGGTGCGGTAGCCCCACACACTTCAGTGCGCAGTGTACCACCCAGAAATGCGCACTGTGTGGGGACCTCGGTCATCTTGCTGCTGCCTGTCGCAGGATTAGGTGTAACTTGTGTGGTGACCTCGGTCACCCGTTCAGTCGCTGTCCGCGTTCCTTCGCCAATGCGGTCCTGAAAGCGGCGAGTGTGGGACAGGCGCAAGCCGGGACTAATCTTGCCGGTGAAGGGACCAGTAGGGGCGGGGGAGGCAGGGATCCGGTGAGGAGCAAGCTGCCGCCATCCACCATCAGGCGGCAGGAGAAGCGCCGTGGGGACAGGGGGCAGGGAGTAATGTCCCTAAACTCTGACCCAGGTACTTCACTTGCAGCTGAGGATCCTAAAGACAGTGAATTGAGCGAGGAAGTCAAGAGACTTGAAAGGGAAGAGCGAGAGGACGCCACGTCTTCCCAGGAACCCTCTTCTGGTGACAGTCTAGATGAGGGAGAGGGGGTGTGGTCACAGAAAAAGAAAAAGGGTAACAGAAAAACGGCCAGAGGTAGGAGGGGGACCAGGTCTCGAGCTGCCTCTTTGGAGTGCGACCCCTCTGACTCTCTGGCCGTGATCCAAGCGCCATTGGAGGGTTCAGCCGCCCCCCCTCTGGTGGATCTCTCCAACCGGTTCGGGGCTCTCCAGGACCTCCCTCTGGAGGGGGGAAGTGGGGACCTGGGGCCGGAGGTTGCGGACAAGGTGGTTGGGGCTCAGGAGATGGCTGGGTCTTCCTCTCGGGGGGCAAATACAAAGCCCTCTGGGGGGACGACTAACCCAGGACCACCAGACGAGGGCAAGAATGTATGTAAGGAGAGAATGGACGAGTCTGTTTGTCTTAAGCGCACTAAAAACCCGTCATTATCGGAGGAAGAGGTTGGGACTGTCAGTGGTGGGAAGAAAAAGGCTATCTAATTCAATCAATCATGATGGCGGCACCCACCCCGTTGACGCTGGCAACTATTAATGTTTGCAGCATAAAGTCAGATGCGGCAAGGTACACGGCCTTTCATTTTCTCGGCCAACTTGACGCCGACATTTTGTTTTTGCAGGAGACCAGGTTGACCGATATATCAACCTTGCATAAAGCAAGGCGGGAGTGGAGGCATGGGCCCTCCTACTGGTCTCTTGCGGCCGAGCCGTATAGCGGGGTGGCGGTCCTTTTTAAGACCGCAGCGGTTGAATGCAGACGAGTGTTCGAATTAGAAATGGGGAGATGCTTGATCCTAGATGTCTCCATGGGGGGACAAGAGCTTCGGCTCATTAACATCTATGGTTCCCAGTCCAAGTGGGACCGCAAATGTCTCTTCCTGAAGATCAAACCTTTTTTATTTTCGAGTCGGCAGGTGGTCTTCGGAGGGGATTTCAACAATGTCACGAGATCCTGTGATAGAGGAGGTTCCGGAGACCGGCTGGCTTATGACTGCGTCGCGTTAAACAGGATAGTGAGTGAGGCTCGCCTGGTGGATGTCCACATCCGGCACAACCCGGGCGACACGGGATTCACCTTTTTTAGAGGTAGTCAGTGCAGGTCTAGGCTAGACAGGTTTTATTTGAAGGAGGAGGCCGTCTCTTCACCGTTGTCGGTTGTGGAGGTGGAGTTCTCCGATCACTGTTTGATTATGTTTTCTCTGAACATTACAGAGACTCCTCGGATGGGAAGAGGCTATTGGAAGCTGAATTCGTCACTCCTTGAGGAAGAAGCTGTGAGACGGTCTTTTGAGGAATTCTTTCAGAGCCAGGTACCATTGCTGGGCCTAAGTAACACTAAGTCAGAGTGGTGGGAGATGTTCAAACATCGGGTGGCGAGATTCTTCCGGCAGCTCTCGAACCTCAGAAGCCTGAACAAGGATCGCCTGTATCAGAGCCTGAGGAGGAAACTCGAGCATCTTGTCTCGACTGGAGGTAGCCGCGAGGAGATCTCCAGAGTGAAGTCCTTGCTGAAGAGGTGTCAGTACGATAGGCACGCATCTTTGGTTTTCGAGAGGGACTACGGGAAGTACTGCTCGCCCGACCCTTACAGAAACTGTAAGATGTCAGTGAATAGTAAGATAGTGACGGGGCTGGTGGACAGTACGGGGTCCCTGAGAAGGTCCAGATCAGGGATCTTGGAGGTCGTCAGTTCCTACTACTCGCACCTCTTGGGAAGGAGGGAGCTTGATCGTGACGGGATGTCGGCTTTCCTGGCTGAATCCGTTCCTGAGCCAGGGGCTGACCTCTCGCTGGGCGATTTGGCAGAAGTGATCAAAGAAGAGGAAGTGAGACTGGCGATCGATGGGCTTAGGCCCAAAAAGTCGCCAGGTCCGGATGGCTTAACATCCGAGTTCTTTAGGACCTTTAGGGACTCTTTGGTCCCCCTCTTGACTCAGGTGTTTAACGAGTGTCTCTCCTCGGGCACTCTGCCGAGATCATTAAGGAGGTCAGCTTTGATCATTTTGTCAAAGGGTAAGGATCCGTCACGCATTGAGAACTGGCGTCCCATAGCGCTTCTCAATGTGGACAGGAAGATTTTGGCTAAGATACTTTTCAACAGGCTGGTGAAGTTTGCACCCCGGCTCCTTTCGGAGGTTCAGCACTGTTGCGTTCCTGGCCGTAGCACTTTTAGTGCTGTTCTAGGTGTCCGAGAGGCCGTGGAGCAAGGCAGGGCGGGCCTCTGGAAGGGGTTCTTGCTGACCCTGGATCAGGCAAAAGCCTTTGATCGTGTTAACCACGAGTACCTCTGGTCCACTCTTTTGAGGTATGGTCTGCCTGGAGGGTTTGTGGACTGGCTTAAGACCTTGTATGCAGGGGCTGAGACTTTCCCTCTGGTGAATGGGTGGATTGGACGACCTTTCGGGGTAGGATCCGGTGTCCGTCAGGGCTGTCCTCTTAGCCCTTTGCTTTACGTGTTTGCGATCGATCCCTTCCTCAGAAGGATCGATTGTGGACCGTTGGCGGGAGTGCGGATGGGCGGGGCGGCGCCGGAGGCTATCCTGAGGGTGGTGGCCTACGCGGACGATGTCACCGTCTTTGTTTCTTCGCAAGAGGAGGCAGTGGTGGTGATGTCAGAAGTAGAACGCTACTCGGAGGCATCCGGGTCCAAGGTCAACCAGGATAAGTGTGAGAGTCTCTGGCTGGGAGGCGGAGATCCCGGGTTTGATCTTCCGGACACCCTCCCCGAACCCCAAGAACATGCCAAAGTCCTGGGCATCGAATTCGGCCAGGGTGATTACCCCACGAAAAACTGGGAAGGCAGAATCAAAGGTGTCACCCAAAGAGTGGACCAATGGAGGGGTTGGTCTTTGACCCTGAGGGAAAGGGTTGGCCTGTGCAAAGCTTTCCTGCTCCCCTTGCTAATCTACCTGGGCAGCGTCTGTGTCTTGCCAGAGCCTCTCTGGACACGGGTCTACAGTCTTTTCTTCCAGATGTTATGGGGGAACAGACTGAACCTAGTCAAGCGGGAGGTCACTTACCGCACGAGGAGACTAGGAGGTTTGAATATGGTGAACCCCGTGGTGTTCCTAGTGAACACCTTCTTGAAAGTGAACGTTGCAAACCTCTGGAAAGAGAGGGCTCCTCCGTGGGTATTCTCCTGCAAGGGATGGTTTCAGCCTTTCTTCCAGGAATGGGAGACAGGGGGAAGATTGAAGGATCTTCGCACATCACACGGGCATCTCCCGGCTTATGTTACCCCGGTTCTGAAAATGATCCGCCGGTGGGGTCTGGGAATGTGGGAGGTGAGGTCCCTCCCGAGGAAACTCCTCGATATGAGGGTCTTGCTTTCTCATTTTCAGAGTCCATTGGCCCTCAAAGACTGCCCAAGTCGGGATCTGGAGGTTGGGTTGAGTTTGTTAAATTCTAGCAGGATCCCCGAGAGGTACTGGGACTTGACTTGGCGCTGCTTCCATGGTAAGCTGTATGTGAGGGACAATTTGAAGTTCAGGAGCTCCGAGGACAGGAATTGCCCCCGTGAGGCTTGTGCTAACGTGCTGGAAAGCATGGAGCACTTCCTGCTTCGTTGTCCCTTTAATACAGAGGTGTACAACAGGGTGGGGGCTTCCATTGGTTGGCCGCGGCTGGCTACTCTGTCCTACGCCGGGTGGGCCTATGGAGCGTTCGGAGACCTTGGGAGAAGGGACCGAGACACTTTATTCATAGTCAGCGCAGTGGTGAGGTATTTCACGTGGAACGCACGAGTTTTAGTCTCGACGCAGAGTAAAATCCTCCATGTAGATGAAGTCTGTAGGAACATCCTAGGTGACCTGGTGAAGGTACGTTCTCTGGAGTATGAAAGACTGGGTGCCCGGAGGACGGCCCGTCTCTGGAGGGGCTTTTCCTTCAGGGTGCCTTAGTCCGGTAGTACTCCCATATCCTGGTGGTGGGCTGATGTCTTTCCACCCTAGATTTTTGTTTTGTATTTCTGTCTCCTGAATAGAAGGTTTGCCGGCATCGAACTTGAGCCTTGGATGGTGAGTGTGTAGGTTGTGTTCTGTATATATTGTATATAATGTATAATAGGGGGTTTTAGTTAGGTTGGGTGGGGATTTGGGGGGGTTCTTCATCAGCGGTGATAAGAGGACTGATCTGGCCTGGTCCAGGCCCCGCCTGGGGAAAAACTTTGGGGCCTGATCCTAGCTCGGAGTAATCCTGAACTTTGTGGCCAGAGCTGGATCAGGGGTGGTGGGATAGTTAGTGTAGGTCTGTGTTTTATATATATATTAAAAAATTACAAAATATACAAAAAAAAAAAAAAAAAAAGGTTTAAAATTGTTCATGTCACTGTTGTATATATTGTTATTTTTGGTTTTCTGTGGTGTGAATGAGGTGCGGTAAGGGGGTGACTAAGGTCAGGCAGTGGGACCAGTAGGTTAGTGTTAGTTCCCGGTTGTATATACGTTATATTAGGTTTAGTGTTTTATTGTATATAATCTTGTATATAGGACGGTGTTTTATGTGTATATAGGACGGTGTGAGTGTTGTGTGGGATTGTATATAGTATGAATGAAGCTGGGCCGGGGGTTTTATAGGTTTTATAATATTTATTTCCTGTATATATATATATTCCTGCGGTGATTTATTTTGTTTCTATTTTCTGTGATTTGTCGTCTTGTTTTGTTCTTATGTTCGGTGTCCTGTAATGTATTATTGTTCTGTCATGTACTGTATATACAGGAGGAGTGGTGCTGTGCAGTGTATATATACAGGAGAAGTGGTACTGTGCAGTGTATATATACAGGACAGGAGGAGTGGTACTGTGCAGTGTATATATACAGGAGGAGTGGTACTGTGCAGTGTATATATACAGGACAGGAAGAGTGGTACTGTGCAGTGTATATATAAAGGACAGGAGGAGTGGTACTGTGCAGTGTATATATACAGGAGGAGTGGTACTGTGCAGTGTATATATAAAGGACAGGAGGAGTGGTACTGTGCAGTGTATATATACAGGAGGAGTGGTACTGTGCAGTGTATATATACAGGATCGGAGGAGCGGTACTGTGCAGTGTATATATACAGGACAGGAGGAGTGGTCCTGTGCAGAGTATATATACAGGACAGGAGGAGTGGTGCTGTGCAGTGTATATATACAGGACAGGAGGAGTGGTACTGTGCAGTGTATATATACAGGACAGGAGGAGTGGTGCTGTGCAGTGTATATATACAGGACAGGAGGAGTGGTGCTGTGCAGTGTATATATACAGGACAGGAGGAGTGATGCTGTGCAGTGTATATATACAGGACAGGAGGAGTGGTACTGTGCAGTGTATATATACAGGACAGGGGGAGTGGTACTGTGCAGTGTATATATACAGGACAGGAGGAGTGGTACTGTGCAGTGTATATATACAGGACAGGGGGAGTGGTACTGTGCAGTGTATATATACAGGACAGGAGGAGTGGTACTGTGCAGTGTATATATACAGGATCGGAGGAGCGGTACTGTGCAGTGTATATATACAGGACAGGAGGAGCGGTACTGTGCAGTGTATATATACAGGACAGGAGGAGTGGTACTGTGCAGTGTATATATACAGGACAGGAGGAGTGGTACTGTGCAGTGTATATATACAGGACAGGAGGAGTGGTACTGTGCAGTGTATATATACAGGACAGGAGGAGTGGTACTGTGCAGTGTATATATACAGGAGGAGTGGTACTGTGCAGTGTATATATACAGGAAAGGAGGAGTGGTACTGTGCAGTGTATATATACAGGACAGGAGGAGTGGTGCTGTGCGGTGTATATATACAGGACAGGAGGAGTGGTACTGTGCAGTGTATATATACAGGACAGGAGGAGTGGTGCTGTGCAGTGTATATATACAGGACAGGAGGAGTGATGCTGTGCAGTGTATATATACAGGACAGGAGGAGTGGTACTGTGCAGTGTATATATACAGGACAGGAGGAGTGGTACTGTGCAGTGTATATATACAGGATCGGAGGAGCGGTACTGTGCAGTGTATATATACAGGACAGGAGGAGTGGTCCTGTGCAGAGTATATATACAGGACAGGAGGAGTGGTGCTGTGCAGTGTATATATACAGGACAGGAGGAGTGGTACTGTGCAGTGTATATATACAGGACAGGAGGAGTGGTGCTGTGCAGTGTATATATACAGGACAGGAGGAGTGGTGCTGTGCAGTGTATATATACAGGACAGGAGGAGTGATGCTGTGCAGTGTATATATACAGGACAGGAGGAGTGGTACTGTGCAGTGTATATATACAGGATCGGAGGAGCGGTACTGTGCAGTGTATATATACAGGACAGGAGGAGCGGTACTGTGCAGTGTATATATACAGGACAGGAGGAGTGGTACTGTGCAGTGTATATATACAGGACAGGAGGAGTGGTACTGTGCAGTGTATATATACAGGACAGGAGGAGTGGTACTGTGCAGTGTATATATACAGGACAGGAGGAGTGGTACTGTGCAGTGTATATATACAGGAGGAGTGGTACTGTGCAGTGTATATATACAGGAAAGGAGGAGTGGTACTGTGCAGTGTATATATACAGGACAGGAGGAGTGGTGCTGTGCGGTGTATATATACAGGACAGGAGGAGTGGTACTGTGCAGTGTATATATACAGGACAGGAGGAGTGGTGCTGTGCAGTGTATATATACAGGACAGGAGGAGTGATGCTGTGCAGTGTATATATACAGGACAGGAGGAGTGGTACTGTGCAGTGTATATATACAGGACAGGAGGAGTGGTACTGTGCAGTGTATATATACAGGATCGGAGGAGCGGTACTGTGCAGTGTATATATACAGGACAGGAGGAGCGGTACTGTGCAGTGTATATATACAAGACAGGAGGAGTGGTACTGTGCAGTGTATATATACAGGACAGGAGGAGTGGTACTGTGCAGTGTATATATACAGGACAGGAGGAGTGGTACTGTGCAGTGTATATATTCAGGACAGGAGGAGTGGTACTGTGCAGTGTATATATTCAGGAGGAGTGGTACTGTGCAGTGTATATATACAGGACAGGAGGAGTGGTACTGTGCAGTGTATATATACAGGACAGGAGGAGTGGTACTGTGCAGTGTATATATACATGACAGGATGAGTGGTACTGTGCAGTGTATATATACAGGACAGGAGAAGTGGTACTGTGCAGTGTATATATACAGGACAGGAGGAGTGGTACTGTGCAGTGTATATATACAGGACAGGAGGAGTGGTACTGTGCAGTGTATATATACAGGACAGGAGAAGTGGTACTGTGCAGTGTATATATACAGGACAGGAGGAGTGGTACTGTGCAGTGTATATATACAGGACAGGATGAGTGGTACTGTGCAGTGTATGTATACAGGACAGGAGGAGTGGTACCGTGCAGTGTATATATACAGGACAGGATGAGTGGTACTGTGCAGTGTATATATACAGGACAGGAGGAGAGGTACTGTGCAGTGTATATATACAGGACAGGGGGAGTGATACTGTGCAGTGTATATATACAGGACAGGAGGAGTGAGACTGTGCAGTGTATATATACAGGACAGGAGGAGTGGTACTGTGCAGTGTATATATACAGGACAGGAGGAGGGGTACTGTGCATTCTATATATACAGGACAGGAGGAGTGGTACCATGCAGTGTATATATACAGGACAGGAGAAGTGGTACTGTGCAGTGTATATATACAGGACAGGAGGAGTGGTACTGTGCAGTGTATATATACAGGACAGGAGGAGTGGTACTGTGCAGTGTATATATACAGGACAGGAGGAGTGGTACCGTGCAGTGTATATATACAGGACAGGAGGAGTGGTACCGTGCAGTGTATATATACAGGACAGGAGGAGTGGTACCGTGCAGTGTATATATACAGGACAGGAGGAGTGGTACTGTGCAGTGTATATATACAGGACAGGAGGAGTGGTACTGTGCAGAGTATATATACAGGACAGGAGGAGTGGTACTGTGCAGTGTATATATACAGGACAGGAGGAGTGGTACTGTGCAGTGTATATATACAGGACAGGAGGAGTGGTGCTGTGCAGTGTATATATACAGGACAGGACGAGCGGTACTGTGCAGTGTATATATACAGGACAGGAGGAGTGGTACTGTGCAGTGTATATATACAGGACAGGAGGAGTGGTACTGTGCAGTGTATATATACAGGACAGGAGGAGTGGTACTGTGCAGTGTATACACACAGGAGAGGAGGAGTGGCGCTGAGAGTAGCACCTGCCTCCTGAGCTCAAGCACTTCCAGGAGGAGGGTCGTCGTCTGCCTCTCTTCTCCCCAGGGAGAGGCAGGCCTACTGGGAGGCCGGCATGGCTTCCCAGCCTCCTATCCCCCGGTCTATGCCGGCGGGGGAGAAGGAGCCTCAACAACCGGCCCAGGAGGGAGTGAGGAGATCGGGAAGGGTGAGGAAGAGCACATCCACCTGTTCCAACCCCGAGACTGTTCACCGCCCGCCCAGAGAGGGAGACCGGGGCACCCCAGGCCCCAGGAACAAGAGCCCAGTAAGATCCTGGGGGGAGATGAGCTCCAGCGAGTCCACAAGTTCCTTCTCCTCCCGAGTGGTCGCCACGTTGCGAGAGTACGAGGACGCCGGCAAAGCACTAACCCAGCTGAAAGAGGAGCTGAGGGAGGCCCGGGTCCTGAACACCCGGGCGTCCAACAAGGAGAGACCCGCGACCTCCCAGAGGTTTAAAGCCCTCAGAGACGAGGTGGTCAGGTTAGTGCTCCTCCGGGAGGGGATTGAGAAAAGCGCAGGTCCCTTCCTGGAGAGGTTTAAGAACCAGCGGCGGTTCTCAGAAATGAAGGGGTTAAACATCTCAGGAGAACCGCCAGCCGGCGTCCTTAGTGAAGAGGAGGAGGAGGATGAAGAGGTGACTGGAGTCTCAGGTGCTGGAGCCAGTGAGGGGCAGAGCTGGAGCTCAAGTGGTCTCCCTGCAGGGCAGAGGACTCCCACAGCAGAGGCTGGAGTGTCGGGGGAGGAGGAGGAAGGAGGACTGCTGAGGGAGATCCGACTGCTGGAGTCTCCAGTGGACCTGACGCGGTTTTCCTTCGGTGAGGACAAACCAGTGGAGGAGACAGGGAAGAGGAGGAAGAAGAAGACCGGAGGAGCCGCACAGGAGGTGGTGAGTTACAAGTATGTACCAATGACTGATGTTGCGCCTGCCACCTTCTGTTTAAACCCCACCAAACCTAAAGGCACGGGCTCTGCAGTGGGCTCGAGGCAGAGGCAAGGTGGGGAGAGGAGGAGGACGTCCGGCGATGCTGCCATCTGTGCGGGGAACAGTGCAGGGGGCGAGGCTGTGGAGGTACTCACAGCGCCGGACATAGGAAGTTCTGTGGAGTTTCCCACCCTGCCCTCTGCGGCTAAGCCGGTTATCACCGGGGCTGGGGGGGCAGGGAAGGATGTGAAAAACACATCAGCAAAGAACACTGGGCACACTGCTGCGACAGGGGGGCAGTGTGCCCCAGCGCCCAAAAAGGACACTAAGACCCCAAAGTCTGTGGGTGCAGGGCGGGCAGAGGTGCTGAGAAAACAGTCTGGCCAGAACAAGGACCAAAATGCTGCAGTAGGGGGGCGGGGCGCTCCAGGAGACGACCTGCAGAAAGCCAGCAGCAACCAAAGGGAAACGGGTGTGGTGCTGCAGGGAAAGGAGTCTCTGGAGGTGCTCCCCTCCCCCGGCCCAGCAGGTGTGAGTGCAGAGACACCAGACACAAGGGAGGAAGGAATGGAGGTGACTGTGGAAGGTGCAGAGAACAGCAGAGGTAATGGGGTGACAAGTAAAGGGAATAGAAGTAGTGGTGCAGTGAATGATGGGAGTAATGGTGGAGCAGATGGTGAGAGTAATGGTGGAGCAGATGATGAGAGTAGTAGGAATGGTGGAATTAGTGGTACAGTGAATGATGATGCAGCAAATGGTGGGGGTAGTGGTGCAGTGAATGATGATGTAGCAAATGGTGGGGGTAGTGGTGGAATGAATTCTGGGAGTTGTGGGAATGATGGGAGTTGTGGTGTAGCAAATGTTGGGGGTAGTGGTGTAATGAATGATGGGAGTAATGGTCCTGCGAATGGTGTGAGTAGTAGTGGAGTGAACGATGGGAGTAATGGTCCTGCGAATGGTGTGAATAGTACTGGAGTGAATGGTGTTGGTGGGGGGGGAAGTAGGAGCTGGTCCTGCTGCCCCCCCAGCATTGGCGGGGGCTTCAGCCCAAAGCTATTCAGGAGCTGTCAGTGCTGGGGGTAGTAGTGCGCCCTCGTCTGGTGGCCCTGGGGATGGTGACTTGCAACAGCAGCTCCTGGACGCCCTGAGGAGAGGGGAGAGCTCCATCACTGTAGAGGGGAGGAAGGTTGATCTGTCTTTCTGGATAGAGAGACATGGTCTTTCAGCCTTCCGAGGTAGAGGGGCAGAGACTGTCTGGTCTCTGCCGACAACGGGGCAGAGGAGTAACCGTAGGAACGTGGTCCGTCTCCAGTGGGTAAGCAAGGATGCCTGTCCTGATAGGTCGAAGGTGGTTGAGCTCCTGCTGGGGATGGGCTTTGCGGCATATGACATCTTTGCCTTGATCCATCCATACGGGACCTCCTACTTCGATGTCAGCTTTGTGAGACCGGAGGGCCTTGAGCTTTTCTGGTCTCGCCATGAGCTGGCTCGGAGTCGCCCCGAATGGCATGGTCTCTTTCCCCTGACAATAACCCGCCAAGATTCAGTCAGGAAAATGACCGTTTTGACTAGTAACGAGTCCCTTTCCTGTATGGACATTACCACCTGGGTGAGTCGATACGGAGAGGTCACCAATATTCCTGAAAAGAATCTGGATGACCATGGTATCTGGTCAGGGGCCTGGACCTTCATGATGAGATTGAAGGTTTCGGGAAACACTGTTACCCATATCCCCTCCTCAACCTTTTTGGGGAGGGATAGGATCTTGATTTTCTACCGGGGGCAGCCTAAGGTCTGTCACAGGTGCGGTAGTCCCACACACTTCAGTGCGCAGTGTACCACCCAGAAATGCGCACTGTGTGGGGACCTCGGTCATCTTGCTGCTGCCTGTCGCAGGATTAGGTGTAACTTGTGTGGTGACCTCGGTCACCCGTTCAGTCGCTGTCCGCGTTCCTTCGCCAATGCGGTCCTGAAAGCGGCGAGTGCGGGACAGGCGAAAGCTGGAACTAATCTTGCCGGTGAAGGGACCAGTAGGGGCGGGGGAGGCAGGGAACCGGTGAGGAGCAAGCTGCCGCCATCCACCATCAGGCGGCAGGAGAAGCGCCGTGGGGACAGGGGGCAGGGAGTAATGTCCCTAAACTCTGACCCAGGTACTTCACTTGCAGCTGAGGATCCTAAAGACAGTGAATTGAGCGAGGAAGTCAAGAGACTTGTAAGGGAAGAGCGAGAGGACGTCACGTCTTCCCAGGAACCCTCTTCTGGTGACAGTCTAGATGAGGGAGAGGGGGAGTGGTCACAGAAAAAGAAAAAGGGTAACAGAAAAACGGCCAGAGGTAGGAGGGGGACCAGGTCTCGAGCTGCCTCTTTGGAGTGCGACCCCTCTGACTCTCTGACCGTTATCCAAGCGCCATTGGAGGGTTCAGCCGCCCCCCCTCTGGTGGATCTCTCCAACCGGTTCGGGGCTCTCCAGGACCTCCCTCTGGAGGGGGGAAGTGGGGACCCGGGGCCGGAGGTTGCGGACAAGGTGGTTGGGGCTCAGGAGATGGCTGGGTCTTCCTCTCGGGGGGCAAATACAAAGCCCTCTGGGGGGACGACTAGCCCAGGACCACCAGACGAGGGCAAGAATGTATGTAAGGAGAGAATGGACGAGTCTGTTTGTCTTAAGCGCACTAAAAACCCGTCATTATCGGAGGAAGAGGTTGGGACTGTTAGTGGTGGGAAGAAAAAGGCTATCTAATTCAATCAATCATGATGGCGGCACCCACCCCGTTGACGCTGGCAACTATTAATGTTTGCAGCATAAAGTCAGATGCGGCAAGGTACACGGCCTTTCATTTTCTCGGCCAACTTGACGCCGACATTTTGTTTTTGCAGGAGACCAGGTTGACCGATATATCAACCTTGCATAAAGCAAGGCGGGAGTGGAGGCATGGGCCCTCCTACTGGTCTCTTGCGGCCGAGCCGTATAGCGGGGTGGCGGTCCTTTTTAAGACCGCAGCGGTTGAATGCAGACGAGTGATCGAATTAGAAATGGGGAGATGCTTGATCCTAGATGTCTCCATGGGGGGACAAGAGCTTCGGCTCATTAACATCTATGGTTCCCAGTCCAAGTGGGACCGCAAATGTCTCTTCCTGAAGATCAAACCTTTTTTATTTTCGAGTCGGCAGGTGGTCTTCGGAGGGGATTTCAACAATGTCACAAGATCCTGTGATAGAGGAGGTTCCGGAGACCGGCTGGCTTATGACTGCGTCGCGTTAAACAGGATAGTGAGTGAGGCTCGCCTGGTGGATGTCCACATCCGGCACAACCTGGGCGACACGGGATTCACCTTTTTTAGAGGTAGTCAGTGCAGGTCTAGGCTAGACAGGTTTTATTTGAAGGAGGAGGCCGTCTCTTCACCGTTGTCGGTTGTGGAGGTGGAGTTCTCCGATCACTGTTTGATTATGTTTTCTCTGAACGTTACAGAGACTCCTCGGATGGGAAGAGGCTATTGGAAGCTGAATTCGTCACTCCTTGAGGAAGAAGCTGTGAGACGGTCTTTTGAGGAATTCTTTCAGAGCCAGGTACCATTGCTGGGCCTAAGTAACACTAAGTCAGAGTGGTGGGAGATGTTCAAACATCGGGTGGCGAGATTCTTCCGGCAGCTCTCGAACCTCAGAAGCCTGAACAGGGATCGCCTGTATCAGAGCCTGAGGAGGAAACTCGAGCATCTTGTCTCGACTGGAGGTAGCCGCGAGGAGATCTCCAGAGTGAAGTCCTTGCTGAAGAGGTGTCAGTACTATAGGCACGCATCTTTGGTTTTCGTGAGGGACTACGGGAAGTACTGCTCGCCCGACCCTTACAGAAACTGTAAGATGTCAGTGAATAGTTAGATAGTGACGGGGCTGGTGGACAGTACGGGGTCCCTGACAAGGTCCAGATCAGGGATCTTGGAGGTCGTCAGTTCCTACTACTCACACCTCTTGGGAAGGAGGGAGCTTGATCGTGACGGGATGTCGGCTTTCCTGGCTGAATCCGTTCCTGAGCCAGGGGCTGACCTCTCGCTGGGCGATTTGGCAGAAGCGATCAAAGAAGAGGAAGTGAGACTGGCGATCGATGGGCTTAGGCCCAAAAAGTCGCCAGGTCCGGATGGCTTAACATCCGAGTTCTTTAGGACCTTTAGGGACTCTTTGGTCCCCCTCTTGACTCAGGTGTTTAACGAGTGTCTCTCCTCGGGCACTCTGCCGAGATCATTAAGCTTTGATCATTTTGTCAAACGGTAAGGATCCGTCACGCATTGAGAACTGGCGTCCCATAGCACTTCTCAATGTGGACAGGAAGATTTTGGCTAAGATACTTTTCAACAGGCTGGTGAAGTTTGCACCCTGGCTCCTTTCGGAGGTTCAGCACTGTTGCGTTCCTGGCCGTAGCACTTTTAGTGCTGTTCTAGGTGTCCGAGAGGCCGTGGAGCAAGGCAGGGCGGGCCTCTGGAAGGGGTTCTTGCTGACCCTGGATCAGGCAAAAGCCTTGGATCGGGTTAACCATGAGTACCTCTGGTCCACTCTTTTGAGGTATGGTCTGCCTGGAGGGTTTGTGGACTGGCTTAAGACCTTGTATGCAGGGGCTGAGACTTTCCCTCTGGTGAATGGGTGGATTGGACGACCTTTCGGGGTAGGATCCGGTGTCCGTCAGGGCTGTCCTCTTAGCCCTTTGCTTTACGCGTTTGCGATCGATCCCTTCCTCAGAAGGATCGATTGTGGACCGTTGGCGGGGGTGCGGATGGGCGGGGCGGCGCCGGAGGCTATCCTGAGGGTGGTGGCCTACGCGGACGATGTCACCGTCTTTGTTTCTTCGCAAGAGGAGGCAGTGGTGGTGATGTCAGATGTGGAACGCTACTCGGAGGCATGATTACCCCACGAAAAACTGGGAAGGCAGAATCAAAGGTGTCACCCAAAGAGTGGACCAATGGAGGGGTTGGTCTTTGACCCTGAGGGAAAGGGTTGGCCTGTGCAAAGCTTTCCTGCTCCCCTTGCTAATCTACCTGGGCAGCGTCTGTGTCTTGCCAGAGCCTCTCTGGACACGGGTCTACAGTCTGTTCTTCCAGATGTTATGGGGGAACAGACTGAACCTAGTCAAGCGGGACGTCACTTACCGCACGAAGAGACTAGGGGGTTTGAATATGGTGAACCCCGTGGTGTTCCTAGTGAACACCTTCTTGAAAGTGAACGTGGCAAACCTCTGGAAAGAGAGGGCTCCTCCGTGGGTATTCTCCTGCAAGGGATGGTTTCAGCCTTTCTTCCAGGAATGGGAGACAGGGGGAAGATTGAAGGATCTTCGCACACCACATGGGCATCTCCCGGCTTATGTTACCCCGGTTCTGAAAATGATCCGCCGGTGGGGTCTGGGAATGTGGGAGGTGAGGTCCCTCCCGAGGAAACTCCTCGATATGAGGGTCTTGCTTTCTCATTTTCAGAGTCCATTGGCCCTCAAAGACTGCCCAAGTCGGGATCTGGAGGTTCAGTTGAGTTTGTTAAATTCTAGCAGGATCCCCGAGAAGTACTGGGACTTGACTTGGCGCTGCTTCCATGGTAAGCTGTATGTGAGGGACAATTTGAAGTTCAGGAGCTCCGAGGACAGGAATTGCCCCCGTGAGGCTTGTGCTAACGTGCTGGAAAGCATGGAGCACTTCCTGCTTCGTTGTCCCTTTAATACAGAGGTGTACAACAGGGTGGGGGCTTCCATTGGTTGGCCGCGGCTGGCTACTCTGTCCTACGCCGGGTGGGCCTATGGAGCGTTCGGAGACCTTGGGAGAAGGGACCGAGACACTTTATTCATAGTCAGCGCAGTGGTGAGGTATTTCACGTGGAACACACGAGTTTTAGTCTCGACGCAGAGTAAAATCCTCCATGTAGATGAAGTCTGTAGGAACATCCTAGGTGACCTGGTGAAGGTACGTTCTCTGGAGTATGAAAGACTGGGTGCCCGGAGGGCGGCCCGTCTCTGGAGGGGCTTTTCCTTCAGGGTGCCTTAGTCCGGTAGTACTCCTATATCCTTGTGGTGGGCTGATGTCTTTCCACCCTAGATTTTTGTTTTTTATTTCTGTCTCCTGAATAGAAGGTTTGCAGGCATCGAACTTGAGCCTTGGATGGTGAGTGTGTAGGTTGTGTTCTGTATATATTTTATATAATGTATAATTGAGGTTTTAGTTAGGTTGGGTGGGGGATTTGGGGGGGTTCTTCATCAGCGGTGATAAGAGGACTGATCTGGCCTGGTCCAGGCCCCGCCTGGGGAAAAACTCTGGGGCCTGATCCTAGCTCGGAGTAATCCTGAACTTTGTGGCCAGAGCTGGATCAGGGGTGGCGGGATAGTTAGTGTAGGTCTGTGTTTTATATATATACTAGATGGTGACCCGATTCGAACGCATCGGGTATTCTAGAATAGGTATGCGGCCGACGGGGCGCAATTAGCAGAGCGGCGTTTAATTTTGGCGCCAAAATCGCTGATTGGTCACGTTCGGCAACCGCGGCCAATCAGCAAAGCCGTGTTTAAATTTGGCGGCAATATCGGTGATTGGTCGCGGGCGGCGGCCGCGACCAATCTGCGAACCGTGTTAGTGAGAACTGGAGAGCGTGTTTAAATTTGGCACCAAAATCGCTGATTAGTCACAACCAATCAGCAGAGCGGTGTTTAAATTTGGCGCCAATACTGCTGATTAGTCGCGTCTGACGGCCGCGACCAATCAGCAGAGCGGGGTTTAAATTTGGCCCCAAAGTCGCTGATTAGTCGCGTCTGACGGCCGCGACCAATCAGCGATTTTGGCGCAAAATTTAAACAACGCTCTGTTGATTGGTCGCGGCCGTCAGACGCGACTAATCAGTGACTTTGGGGCCAAAATTTAAACCCCGCTCTGCATCGCTCTGCTGATTGGTCGAGGCCGGCGACCGCGACCAATCAGCAGAGCGTTGTTTAAATTTGGCGCCAATCTCGCTGATTGGTCGCGGATGGCGGCCGCGACCAATCAGCAGAGCGGTGTTTAAATTTGCCGCCAAAATCGCTGATTGGTCGTGGGCGGCGGCCGCGACCAATCAGCGAACCGTGTTAGTGAGGAATGGAGAGCGTGTTTAAATTTGGCACCAAAATCGCTGATTAATCGCGACCGCGACCAATCAGCAAAGAGGTATTTAAATTTGGCGACAATACTGCTGATTGGTCGCGGCCGGCGACCGCGACCAGTCAGCAGAGCGTTGTTTAAATTTTGCGCCAAGACTGCTGATTGATCTCGGCCAGCGACCGCAATCAATCAGCAGAGCGTTGTTTAAATTTGGTGCCAAGCTCGCTGATTGGTCGCGGCTGGCGTCCGCGACCAATTAGCACAGCAGTGTTTAAATGTGGCGGCAAGATCGGTGATTGGTCGCGGCCGCTATTTAAATGTGGCGCCCAAATCGGTGATTGGTCGCGGGCAGCGGCCGCGACCAATCAGCAGAGCGGTGTTTAACTGTAGCGCCAAGATCACTGATTGGTCGCGTGCGAAAAGCGCGACCAATCAGCGAATCGTATTGGTGAGGAGCGGGGAGCAGAATCGTATTAGTGAGGACCGGGGAGCGCCGCTGCCTGTGCGGCTACTTCCGCTGCGAGAAGCCGGGAGATGAGCGACTGCTCGCAGCAGAAGTATCCCGACCGCAGCGCCGCTCCCCGGTCCTCCCTTCACACCCTAGCCGCTGATCTCCCCACAGTATCCGCATTTAAACACCGCTGTACTGATTGGTCGCCGACGCTGGGCGTGACCAATCACGATTTTGGCGCCACATTTAAATAGCGTCCGCGACCAATCAGTACAGCGGTGTTTAAATGTGGAGCCAAGATCGGTGATTGGTCGCGGGCCGATATTTAAATTTGGCGCCCAAATCGGTGATTGGTCACGGGCAGCGCCTGCGACCAATCAGCGATTTTTAACACAAATGTCCGGACCTTTGTAACACCATGCGGATACTGTTGGGACATCAGCGGCTAGGGTGTGAAGGGAGGACCGGGGAGCGGCTCTGCAGGTCGGGATACTTCTGCTGCGAGCGCCCGCTCATGTCCTTGGTTCTCGCAGCGGAAGTAGCCGCACAGGCAGCGCCGCTGACATCCATGCGGCTAGGGTGTGAAGGGAGGACCGGGGAGCGGCGCTGCGGGTCGGGATACTTCTGCTGCGAGCGCCCGCTCATGTTCCGGGTTCTCGCAGCGGAAGTATCCGCACAGGCAGCGGCGCTGACATCCATGCGGCTAGGGTGTGAAGGGAGGACCGGGGAGCGGCACTGACATCCAATTGGTCGCGGCCGCTATTTAAATGTGCCGCACAAATCGGTGATTGGTCGCGGTATTGGCCCGCGACCAATCACTGATCTTGCGGCTAAAGTTAACCACTACTGTGCTGATTGGTCGCGGATGCTGCCCGCGACCAATCGCCGATTTGGGCGCCAAATTTAAATATCGGCTGCGACCAATCACCGATCTTGGCTCCAGATTTAAACACCGCTGTGCTGATTGGTCGCGGCCGATATTTAAATGTGAATACCTAGCCTTTACTAGCTATTAAAATAGGGGGGACCCCAGGTCATTTTTTTAGTGGGGTCCCCCATTTTAATAGCTAGTAAAGGCTAGGTATTCAGCTGGGGGCTGATATTAGTAGCCTGGGAAGCTCCTTGGGTATTAGCCCCTTCCCAGGCATCAAACATCTGCCCCAGCCGTCTGCTTAACCTCCGCTAGAGACTAAAATTATGGGGAACCCCACGCCAATTTTTTTTTTAATAAATCCTTTATTTTAACACTAAATGACAAGTACAGTAACCAACACTGTCACTGTACTTATTATATATGTGACTGACATGTTTCTATCTATCTAATATATGTGTGATGCTCTATTCTTTCTGTTCTAAATTGTCTGGTACTGATGTATGCTGCTGATGAATTGCTGGCCGGCTTTTTTAAAGAGACAAAAACACTATAATTTTTTTTTTAATAAATCCTTTATTTTAACACTAAATGACAAGTACAGTAACCAACACTGTCACTGTACTTATTATATATGTGACTGACATGTTTCTATCTATCTAATATATGTGTGATGCTCTATTCTTTCTGTTCTAAATTGTCTGGTACTGATGTATGCCGCTGATGAATTGCCGGCCGGCTTTTTTAAAGAGACGGGTGCATGAAAATCGGAGGGCACTAATGTGTTCCCAGTGCCCTGCTATGTTTTTCATGCACCCTCCTATATACCCTGCCTGCCTGTCTGCCTATATATTTTGCCTGCCTGACGTTTAATTGAGCACCGTTCTTATCGATTTGGGCAATTTTTGACCTTCTGCAGACCGCCGGGGGGGACCACCAGAAAAATGCTCGAGTTTCCCATAGACTTACATTGGGCTCGTTGCGCGGGTCGAACACCCGAGTATTCCAATGTGCTCGACCCGAGCTTCGAGCACCCGAGCATTTTAGTGCTCGCTCATCACTAATCATAATATATCCAACTGCTGCCGTCAATCTGTCAGGTTTATCAGGGATTCGGCACATGCATGATCCCGATTACTCACTACGTAGCTATCGGCAAGCGAGCAGTGAGCGTATGGTGTACACACCTCCGAATTCCAATGCATGGAAGATGTGTATATGCCCCCATACAGTTACTGCCAGCTTCACGATAGCCCAACTAAGATTATTCGCTGCCACCACCAATCAGTTTTAAAATAAAATACAGGCCTGATCGGACACCTGCTTTCTATTAGCGTATGGCTTCGGGGAAGGAACGATTACAGAGCAAAAGAAACAGGACTAATACATTTTATATTTAATCCAAAAAAGAGGCATTGTTAATGAAATATATACAAAGATTTTAGAAAGGAGGACAATACAATACAGAGTATACAGTTACACAAAATAAAAGGGATTAATAGAAGACTTACTTGACAGATCGCAGACTCGATTCAGTTTAGCTGGAGGGGAGGTGCTCCAATTGATTTGGCCGTTATCGAACGTGACCCTTGCTTATAGAATATATACCTCCCGGCATGAATATGGATCCATCTTCAGGTTGATCTTTTATGCCAAAGGGGGACCTGCCCACACACTCCCGTTCAATGACCTCACGTGGGTTGGTCTCCGCCCTTCATGGTTTTATTCAAATCTCTAATTTCTGTGATAACTTCTCGCTGGTTGATCGCAGAAGTTTGCAAGTGACACCATATTTTTTATTGCTAATTTACTTTTCTGTAGAGACCAGACATTACATGGCTTCTGTCCGTTATTTTGGTACTTTTGCGCCACAGCTCACTGGAAGGGCTCACAGATCCGTAAAAATATGCGCATTGTTCCTTAGCTGACCCTGCCGCTAAAAATATGTGTCCCATTATTATCGGAAGTATAAAACTTCCGATATTCCATATTTCATGTCGGTGCCTGCAAGACTGCATATTGAACACATATGCAAATGAGAGTGATCCGACTATTGTGAGAAGTGTGGCAGACCCCTTTGAAGACCCCTTTCCTCTGTCTTTCAATCACTTGCCCAAATACTCCGGTGTCTATTTATCACAGGTCTATGCTATTACGAATTACATTACTATGTTATTTAGAATGGACAATTGAGTTTGCCACCTCTCCTGTACACTGCTAATTTGCATAGAAGTAATTGATTAGAGCGTTAGCTCTTGCTCCTTTGACAAATAGCATAGAGGAGGGGGGATGAGTGGTTTGGAGGAAGAGAGAGATTCTTAATATTTTCTATGACACCCTCTGTAGCAAAAGTGTGATTATGAGGACTAATAAGTGGAATGGATGTCGTTGTGTGACCTGGGTGACAGCTAGAAGCCAACAAGATGGTGTTTCCAGATATATCTGTCCTAAAAAGAGAAGTGTACTTTTTCTTCAACCGGATTACCCCGTAAAAATAAATCCAAAAGGGAGTTGAAATACTGGGAGGACAATGTGTAAAATGGAGAATATAATCATTTGAGTTTAAATAGGAAATGAAATGTAGTACTGATAATATGTCCCCAGACCAGACAAAAAGTAAATCGTCTACATATCGGCCGCACCAAATCAAACTATCAAAAAATGGATTGTAGGAATTAAAAATGATTTTTTTTTTTTCCCACCACATCATATCAAGTGTGCAGGTAGCTTATGTAATGTTTGCTTTTTCACGATTAACAGAAAACTTCCTTTTCTTTGCCAGGTGGAGCAAGCCGCATGATGCTTTTATTAATTGTGACTAGTGTTGAGCATTCCGATACTGTAATATCGGGTATCGACCGATATTCGCGGTATCGGAGTTCCGATACTGAGTTCCGATACTTTTAGAATATCGGATACCGGAATCGGAAGTTCCCATAATGCCTGCGCTCTGCAGTGTCTCTGAAGGATGACAAGCTGGATGGCAGCGCTCCGCTTACTGTACTTGTCATTTAGTGTTAAAGGATTTATTAAAAATAACAATAGTGTTTTCATGCACCGTCTCTTTAAAAAAGCCGGCCGGCAATTCAGCAGCGGTACCCGACAATACATAATGGTGACATTTGACATGGGATTGAGAAATGTAAATGTCCAGAAAGAGGAGGGAGTAGGCAGAAGCATTTAACTAAACGGTAGGCATTTTGGATTCTTATGTAAAATATTAAAGACCCTCATGGGATGAATTCTAAGAATGATTTATTTTATATTTATTGATCACTGCGTGTGTATTATTACTTTTGGTCATTTATACTTTTGCTATAGAATCTCTGTTTATTATCATTTTTTATGAACGGTTTCTTTAGTTTCTATCAGTATATGTGTGATGAATGATTCATCATTGGTTGTTTCTTTCTTGGTTTGTGATTGGTTGACCATGACTTCAATACGACCCATGTTATTTAGTGTTTCATACTATGATTACGGGCGGTTTTTCTAGAAACGTGTCAGATTTTTAACGTTTCCTTGGACGTTTGTTGCTTTAATGGTTTCAAAATAAAAATGAATATTTTTTAAATAATCATCGGATGGACATGCCAAATTCCTTTTTTCTCCTGACATTGCTGTGCTCACCAGCAGAATAATGACTCCTTTTAGCCGATTTAAATATCAGCAAAGATGGTGATTTCCTTCCATGTACCCATATATGTATACATGCGGGTGTGTAGTAATGGTGATAATAGGCTTTAGAAAGGTTTGCTCTTCTACATTTCTTCTTTTTCATTTTTTTCCAGCAATGATGCACTTGCCCCGTGCCCACCCAAGCCTCGGCATAAAGAATCAGATGGGGGGCCTAGGACAAGAGATGTGTTTTTTTTTTTTTTATTTTAACACCTTCCCAGCTCTCAAGAGAATCCAGCATTCTGCCAACTGGCTTACCAAGACTTTTCTGGAGTCTTCCAAACTGAATTTTTGGGAAATTCATAATGAATTTGATTATGTAGGGTTTGATTTTTCTCATTTCTATTACTTGTAATACATACATATCATATCAAAGATACAAAGAGAGCCAAGATCCTCCAGATAAAGAATATCAAAGTTCTACAAAGTCATAACCTGCAAAAGACAAAACTATATCTCATACCCTACCATCATTATATATATAAATGTAAAGCAAAGTTGCATATGAAATATAAGGTACTTAGTGAACTATTTTTGATCAAAAAAAGTATACAAGCCGTCCCACCAGCGGCAAGGTGACCCTAAATTGGGACGGTACCTATACTGTCTATATTAAAAACCTTACTGTATATCAAAGTTGAAGCAATGCATATAAAAGGGTAGACAAATAGGACCGGGTCCCAACTCCAGACCACCCAGGCCCGTGGTAAGCTACATATATACCAATCAGCTCAACAAAGGGGATGCCACACCCTTAAATTGCACAGAATGCAAACAAGACAAAAAACCAAGCAATGTGAACTGAGATCTAAGATGGTAGACATGCAAGAAATAGGAGCATGTTCACACTAGCAAAAAGAAGCAAAACCTACAAAAGACAAAAATATATCTCATACCCTACCATCATTATATATAAATGTAAAGCAAAGTTGTCTACCCTTTTATATGCATTATTTCAACTTTGATATACAGTAAGGTTTTTAATATAGACAGTATAGGTACCGTCCCAATTTAGGGTCACCTTGCCGCTGGTGGGACGGCTTGTATACTTTTTTTGATCAAAAATAGTTCACTAAGTACCCTATATTTATTATGCAACTTTGCTTTACATTTATATATAATGATGGTAGGGTATGAGATATATTTTTGTCTTTTGTAGGTTTTGCTTCTTTTTGCTAGTGTGAACATGCTCCTATTTCTTGCATGTCTACCATCTTAGACCTCAGTTCACATTGCTTGGTTTTTTGTCTTGTTTGCATTCTGTGCAATTTAAGGGTGTGGCATCCCCTTTGTTGAGCTGATTAGTATATATGTAGCTTACCACGGGCCTGGGTGGTCTGGAGTTGGGACCCGGTCCTATTTGTCTACCCTTTTATATGCATTATTTCAACTTTGATATATAGTAAGGTTTTTAATATAGACAGTATAGGTACCGTCCCAATTTAGGGTCACCTTGCCGCTGGTGGGACGGCTTGTATACTTTTTTTGATCAAAAATAGTTCACTAAGTACCCTATATTTATTATGCAACTTTGCTTTACATTTATATATAATGATGGTAGGGTATGAGATATATTTTTGTCTTTTGTAGGTTTTGCTTCTTTTTGCTAGTGTGAACATGCTCCTATTTCTTGCATGTCTACCATCTTAGACCTCAGTTCACATTGCTTGGTTTTTTAAAGTCATAACCTGGTACATATAGATATAGAAATACTAGATGGTGGCCCGATTCTAACGCATCGGGTATTCTAGAATATGTATGCGGCCGACCGGGCGCAATTAGCAGAGCGGTGTTTAAATTTGGCGCCAAAATCAGAAATATTGTGACACATGATTTGGTCATTAAGGCACAGAACAGATGCAGCAGGAAGGGCTTAATAAGTCTTAGGGATCAGTACCATTGAGCAGAGTCCTTGGGTGCAGTGACAGAATATCATAGAATGGTAGAGTTGGACAGAACCTCCAGGGTCCTCATGCCCAACCCCCTGCTCAATGAAGGATTCACTAAACCATCTCAGACAGATGTTTGTCCAGCCTCTGCTTTATGACTTCCATTTTTTGGTGCTCCCGCAACAGTTTTATTGAATAGAGAAGCAATACATTTGGAATACAAGAAATTCCATCATGTTTTACTGATGATGGGTGCTATTTGAGGTAAAACCTGATATTAGGTTTTGCAAGGTAACATTTACACAGTGAAGTTTGGCATTGAGTTTAGTGCCAACCGCTATGCACTGTGTCATGGCAGTAGTGGACTCATTACATTCTGAATAGTCAGCTGTAGAGAAAGGAAATCCTCTGGATCTTATCTGGATGCATCTGCAAGAGGTGAAGTTTGGATAGCAGGAAAGGTCAACATGACTGGAAGCCCAAGGCTGCTCCTGTAGGAATTTAAGAATACTAGAAGTGACTGGTGCCACTGAGGTCATGGTGTGTATTGGTACAAGATTCTCCACTCTTCATCTCTTCACTGCTGCCTTGGTGGTTGCATCTGCATGAACATTTCCTCTGGCTTCATCGGTGTCAGCTCAGGTGTGAGCTTTCATCTTGACTATGAAACAGAAAAAAACTGACCGGCACTTCCAAAACAAGGAAAAGTTGTGAACAGGTGCTTACTAGGAGCAGCTACCTCCATATACAACTAACAAACAAAGTAGCACTCTGTAACGCTAAGTATGAGAACATGAAATATATGAAATATGAATAGCATTACTGCTGTAGAAAATAGAAATAAATGAGAAATCTTAGCGCATAAATTGGCCAATTCATATGTACCTGGTTGCCGCGATAAGGCGTTTCTCAATATATCAGGACCCTATCAATGTGAATTCCTCTCCAAGAGACATCTGTCTGCTTATGTGTGGGATAATAAGATCCTGTTGTAATTAAAATCGCCTGTGGCATAGAGGCGGAGTTCACATCTATTTCTTGTTTTTGAAGTGCCGGTCAGTTTTTTTCTATTTCCATGTATAAGCTTTGACTGAGCACTCCGCCTCTATGCCACAGGCAATTTTAATTAAAGCAGGATCTTATTATCCCACACATAAGCAGACAGATGTCTCTTGGAGAGGAATTCACATAGATAGGGTCCTGGTATTTTGAGAAACGCCTTATCGTGGCTACCAGGTACACATGAATTGGCCAATTTATGCGCTAAGATTTCTCATTTATTTCATCTTGACTATGCCAAGCTTAGTCGTCAACAAGAGAGCGTTTATCAGGGCTTGCACATGCTCTGCATTTTCAAAGGGTTTCTCATTTGATGTTAGGAAAGATTTAACTTCCTATTTTGGACCATAATCATGAGAAGTTCCAAAAGCATCATTATTGTCCATAGACACATTGGCCGTCTTACTCTTTGCCGCCCTACACGCCTGAGTTAGTGCCTTAAAATCTGCCTACTGTGCCAACAGGTGAGGAGGGAGTTATACAACTTTTATTACATCATGCTATGTACCCACAGCATATCCAATGTAAATTTGACCAGCCTCTTGGTATCTGGATCCATCTACAACAAACTCAAAATCTGGTTAGAAATGGGATCATTGAAGACATGATCAAACCCTGCTGTTTCCTATTGCATCAGAGCAACGCAATCATATGTATGCTATGTATCCTTTTTTTTTAGAAAATGTAAAAATAATTCACTTTCCGCATCTTTCCCATCGCTTGAAACCAGTGGCAGCAGCGAAGCTAGATTCTAAACTGTACATCCCGTGATTTCTACATTTGAAGCATGAGAACAGCACATTCAAGTTGAAGTTGATAGGCCATTGAAATGTGAAATGTGTCTAGGTTGTAGCTGACTGAGGACATCATGAATTTTGTGTTGAGTGTAGTGTAACCTTGTAATCAAGAACTATCTCTGTGGCCTTTTAAAGCAGAAGTGGATCTGATACAAGAAGGTCCCCCTCCCCCATTATGGGGATTTCAGTCTGACTGATAAGCCACAGGTCTCTTCTGTTGGCCGTGTTTTTGGGTATGCACTGAAGTGACATGGCTGTTCACCTCAGTGCTGTATTTGTGTACTAATGGTGGTCATGGTGCTGTATTCATGTACTGATAGTGCTTCTGATGATGTATTCATGCACTGATAGTGCTTCTGATGATGTATTCATGTACTGATCTGATGGTGGTTCTGGTGATGTATTACATAGTTACATAGTTACATAGTTTATAAGGCCGAAAAAAGACAGGCGTCCATCCAGTTCAGCCTATTTCTTGTGCACTGCAGCTATTCCTATACCATGCGGTATAGGCCAATTTACATCATTGAGGAAAAATTCACTTCTCGACACCAATCTGGCAGTCAGATTAAATCCCTGGATTAATTAACTAAGCATAAGATGTAATTTTATTGTTCTCAAGAAAGGCGTCCAGGCCTCTCTTGAACTCATTAAGTGAGTTGGACATCACCACTTCCTCTCTCAGAGAGTTCCAGAGTCTCACGGCTCTGACCGTAAAGAATCCCCTTCTATGCTGGTGCAGGAACCTCCTTTCCTCCAGACGCATAGTGTGCCCCCTCGTCTTTGTCACCATCCTTGGTATAAACAGGTCATGGGAGAGATCTCTGTACTGCCCCCTGATGTATTTATACATGTTTATGAGGTCTCCCCTAAGCCTTCTCTTTTCCAACGTAAATAGGCCTAATTTTGACAACCTCTCTGGGTATTCTAGTCCCTCCATTCCCTTTATTACCTTAGTCGCCCTCCTTTGTACCCTCTCTAGCTCCAATATGTCTTTCCTGAGCACCGGAGCCCAGAACTGTGCACAATATTCTAAGTGCGGCCTTACCAGCGCTTTATACAGAGGAAGAACAATGCTCTCATCATATGCCCCTATTCCTCTTCTGATGCATGCCATGACTCTATTTGCCTTCGCAGCTGCTGCCTGACACTGGGCACTCCAATTTAATTTGCTATTAACCAAGACGCCCAGGTCCTTCTCCATGTCAGATTTCCCCAACGGTTTCCCATTTAATATGTATGGGTGACTGCTGTTTTTCTTTCCCATGTGCATGACCTTACATTAATCGGCATTGAACTCCATTTGCCATTTTTTGGCCCAACTCCCCAATTTATCTAAATCCTCCTGTAGCTGTGCCCTATCCTCATCTGTATTAACTACTTTACAAAGTTTAGTATCATCTGCAAATATTGCTATTTTACTATGCAACCCTTCCACTAGATCATTAATAAATATATTAAATAATATAGGGCCCAAGACAGACCCTTGAGGCCCCCCGCTAGTAACCCTGACACCCCCTGAGCTTACTCCATTGATAACCACCCTCTGCTTTCTATCACTCAGCCAGCTATTTACCCACTCGCACACATTATCCCCCAGACCAAGCATTCTCATTTTATATACCAACCTTTTGTGTGGCACGGTATCAAACGCTTTGGAGAAGTCAAGGTCTACAACATCCACTGACTCTCCCCGGTCCAGCTGTAAGCTCACCTCCTCGTAGAAGGCCATCAGGAGCGATCCCTCATGAATCCATGTTGATATGGAGTTAGACAGTTATTATCATTAAGATATTCTACAATAGCATCTCTAAGAAATCCTTCAAACAATTTACCCACAACAGACGTTAAGCTGACTGCTCTATAGTTCCCAGGGTCACTTTTAGACCCCTTTTTGAATATTGGTACCACATTTGCTTGGCGCCAGTCTAGTGGGACAGTCCCTGTCCATAAAGACTGCTTGAATATAAGATACAGCGGCCTGTCTATCACATTACTTAATTCTTTTAGTACCCGGGGGTGTATGCCATCTGGGCCTGGTGACTTGTCTATTTTGATATTATTTAGGCGTTTCTGAACTTCCTCCTGGGTTAGGTGGGTGATATTTAGCGGAGGGTTTACTTTATCACTCTGCATTTCCTCCGATAAATTGTTTTCTTTTGTGAAAACAGTGGAGAAGAAGCTATTGAGTAGGTTCGCTTTACCCTCATCGCCCTCTATGATTTTACCCAGGTTATTTTTCAATGGGCCAACGCCATCAGTTTTAATCCTTTTACTGTTTATATAGTTAAAGAACAGTTTGGGATTGGTTTTACTTTCCTTGGCAATTAGTCTCTCTGTCTCCTCTTTTGCTATTCTTATTTGTTTCTTACAGATTTTGTTTTTTTCCCTATAAGATATTAGCGCTTCCTCGCTGCCTTCTTGTTTAAGTTTACCGAAAGCCCTTTTTTTGTTTTTCATTGCCCTCTTGACTTCCTTATTTAGCCACATTGGCTTCCTCCTATTCCTAGCCCTTTTATTCCCATAAGGTATGTACCTTCTACAGTGACTATGTAGGACTGCTTTGAAAATTTCCCATTTTCTATCCGTGCTCCTATTACTGAAGATACTATCCCAGTCTATAAGGTGAAGGGCATCTCTTAGCTGAAGTTCAGTGTTTTTGTGACTCCCTTGCTGGGCTCCCTACTGAAGCACATGTGGAATTGTATAATGTTGTGGTCACTATTTCCCAGGTGCCCCCCGACCTGCACCTCAGTTATTCTGTCTGGCCTGTTAGTTAATATTAAGTCTAAAAGGGCCGTCCCTCTAGTTGGTTCCTGCACAGTATTCATGTACTGATGGTTATTACGGTGCTATATTCATGTACATATGGTGGTTCTGGTAATGCATTCATGTGCTGATGGGATTCTGAAGCTGTTTTCATTTACTGATGGTGGTTCTGGTGCTGTATTTCTGCACTGATGGTTTTTCTGGTGATGTATTCATGTAGTGATGGTGGTTCTGGTTGAAGATTCTTGCACTAATAGTTGATCTATTGCTTTATTCATATATTGATGGTGATTACGGTGATGCATTCTTGTGCTGATGGTTGTTCTGGTGCTGTTTTCATGTATTTATGATGGTTTTGGTGATTCATTCATGTACTTATGGAGGTTCTTGTGCTGTATCCATGTACTGATAGTGGTTCTGTTGCTGTATTCCTTCATAGGAGGCAGTGATTTGTACTTTATTCTGCTGTACTGGGGTATAAGTGATCAGCTGATCTCAGGTTCAAGTCACCTAAGCAGACTGAATAATAATGAATTAATATCATAATGGTAAAACCCAAAAAAACAAATATGGAATTGCATTTCTTCACTGCAGGTTTAAGTTGCAATGCAGGGAGGGACTACATTTGAATTTTTGCCTCTGGCAGCAGAAAAGGTAGATTTGGCCTTGGTGGACATCTGTCTTTGCGTGTTCTTAAGTGTTTCTATATTCCATTTTGAAATTGTGATTTATATATTAAGGAAAGTTGAGAATCATTACCAAGTAACAGTGTGTATTGCATGATAATTTCCTTTCTGTATTTTTTTTTTCAGCGGATGGCTATGGTGGAGTTTAAAAGTTAAATACTAGCTTTAACAATACATACAGTCTTTTCTTTATCAATATCAAGAAGAGGAAACAAAAAATAATTTGCATTTGGGACAACAGTGTATAAAGACAGAAAACCATCAAATAATTCTGGGTTATAATCCAACTCGTGTTGTTGTTGTTCTTTTATTGGAAAAGAAGCTTTTAACCCTTTCACCCTGACATCGGTCGTACATGTACGGCTGAAGTCGGAAGCAGGTGTATGGAGCGGGCTCACGCAGCGAGCCCGCTCCACACCCGGCAGTTGATGGCTGTGTATTGCAGTCAGGAACTGCTGCTAACAATCACGAGTGGAACGGTGCTCTGTCCGGGATTGTTAACCTGTTAAGTGCTCCTGACAATCTCTAACTGCGGCATTTAACATGCGCCGGCTTGGGGCCGCGTCATTCTCTCAGCCAATCGGCACGCCCATGACGTGATCAGGGTTGCCGATGGGTTGTCATGACAGCTGTATATAGCACAAGCGATCAGACGATTGCATCTTCAAGTCCCCTTCGGGAGCTAACAATAACAGTAAAAAGTAAAAAAAAAAAAAAAGACAAAAAAAGTTTTTAAAAATATGAAGAAAAAAAAAAAACCCTCTAAGTTCCAATCACCACCCTCCCTTTTACCCCATTGAAAATAAAGATATTAAAAATATAAAAAAATACACATTTTTTCAGAAAAGTCCGATCCATCAAAATATAAAAACAATTAACCAGATCAGTAAACACCATAAATGGGAAAAAAAAATCAAGAACAACAAAATTACACTTTGTTGGCGGCCGCAATTCCACAAAAAAGGAGGAGAATCCTATTACTATGTCATTTTTACCACAAAATGTGCACCACAAAGACAATTCCCAAAAAAACAATTTCAGAATTGCACTTCTTTCACAATTTCACCGCAGTTGGAATTTTTTTCCCGTTTTTTCAGTGCACTGGTGCATGTGGTAAAATGAACGGTGTTATTCAAGAGTACAACTCGTCCCGTAAAAAACAGGCCCTCATAAAAGAGTTATGGCTCTGGGAAGAAGGGGACGAAAAAACGGAAACTCAAAAACGGAAATTGACCCTGTCGTGAAGGGGTTAAGAAAATTGCTGACATGGTTACACAATATTCAGGGGTGGTGGTGGTGAAGGGGATATTGTATAAGGGCTGGAAGAGTTTTTTTGCCAGTTCTGCTCAAACAAGATGGACCTAAGTTCAGATATTCGAGAGCAGGGCTGGATATAGTCCAGAAAGCTTTCCATCTAGTGGAAGGACAAGTGCTGTGCATGGTAAAAAGGGGCCCCAGTGCCCACTATCCTCAAGCTGAAGGGCCCCATTGGCTCTATCTACCACCCCTCTTCCTGGTGTGCATTGTGATAGATGTAATGTCATTGCCGGTTCTACATTTAGCATTTTAACATTTCTTCTCCTCATCATACTCCAGGAGATATTCCGGGTAGATCTGATGCTTCTCAAACACCACAAAGATGGAAGGGTCGGTGGTGTCGTCCACACAGGAGTCATAGTACCGGGTGCTGCTGCCGGGTCTCAGCGGTGGACGTTTCATTTGGGGGTTCCCCATTATGTAGTCTCCCACCAGAACACGAGCTACGAACATCGCCCGTGATCCGCTAGACGTCGGCATGGAGTAGTTATGGGAGTACGAGGCGTCTCGAGCAAAGTAGCTTCCTATGGGGAGAACAAGGACAGGTTACCAGAAACTCCTGAGTGATGACTTCAGTAAAATATCACACTTGATAAACACCTGAGGTGGCTGGTCATGGTGGGAGAAATAACTGTATTACACGCAATATTAAAAGCTTATAGATCACTGATATAACTGCAAACAAAGAAACTAACCTGAAAAGTGTCCTATCTATTAAAATTACAATGCTTTCTATTCACATTCTTAAAGGGGTTCTGTCTCCATTTAGATGTAAGTACCTATTTGAGGTGTCTTTTAAAAGTTAGGGAATTTGAGTGCATCCACTTAAGAACCCTTGAAGTTCCATACCAGGGGTCTTCCTATTTTTATGGAGTCACAAGTGCAGACAAGTGCAGAAGGGCTCTGTCATAAAAAAATGAAGTTCCATAAAATCTCAAAGAAAAGAGCTTACAATCTAAGAGCCTCCCTGAAGTAGAATTACACAGTTGAAATTACACAGGAAATTACTTATAGCTAAGAAGTGACAAAACTAATTAAGACTCCTTTTGGAAGCCCAGATTCAGTGATGTGGACAGGTAATTAAGACTGGTATATTTGCTGGAAATGGACATGAAGTCTGGTGTTTGTTTGATTAGAGGAGGAGCAGTAGGTTCTTCTCCAGGATGAGCTAACTATGATGAAAGAACTTCCCCAGGCTTTGTGTTTCCAATGTGCAGTTATGAATATTGGAGTTTGTATAGATCCGATATTGATTGAACATACATCTTCATCTTCAGGACTAATTAGAGAAGAATATGCATATTTTTTCAGAACTGTGACACCTGCATATAAGCCCCAAATCAATAGTAAACAGATCGCTGACAACAGCCATGCGATGTTTCCTATCTATGAAAAGGTAAAATCCCGATAAAAAATATGATGGCGATATCGAACTCCTGTGATCGCTAGGAGTGAAGATATTTTGAATGTTGGGAATATCATAATTTTCTGAAACTGAAGCCACATCCCATGACCAGCCCTGTTGTGAGTCATCAAGGCTAGGGGGGGGGTGTAGGTGGGCACTTAGGTGCTGATAAAAGGACAAAACGAATTATGATCTGTGTTCAATGTCAAAAGATACATATCACTGTAGGCATGATCCACATTTACAATTGGATTGCTTCCATTCACTAAGCTGAATCATCTCGTGATCAGCGTTTAGTAAATTCATTTTATTAATCCTGTTTATTTCCTCTAATTGTATATTCTGTATTGTTTTGTCCCCTTTGTAAAATCTTTTGTATATTTTTTACAAATACTGTCTATCGTTCTGGATTAAATATAAAATGTAATAACTCTGTTCCTTTTGTTCTGTAAACCGCACTCCTGAAAGCCATACGCAACCTGTCAGACGTCCAATCGGCCTATAAACAATTGGTGATGGCAACTAATAATCTTATTTGGGTTATCGTGGAGTTAGCAGTGACCGTACTGGGGTATAAATATATTCCATGCGTTGGAATTAGAGGTGCATATACTATGCGCTCACTGTTAGTTCTCCAATAACCGGCCTACTAGTGGAAGCACCCACAGCCTCCTCCATTAATCGTTGGTCACTTACATAATTGTCTGGACGATAGGGGGCAGCAGAGGGCTGTTTGTGACAAAAAAGGCAACAGCGCGCGTGTTCAGCGCGACCTCCAGTCTGTGATCTTTGATAGTTCCAAAAATGGTTGAAGGCATTTACATACAATGGATGTCAGTGCATCCTCTAGCTTTAGAATAGCATAGCACAAATTTAAAGGGTCCGGTATACTTACTATAGAGTCTAAAAGGGTTGCATCTGATTGGCTACTTGGATTCCCAGTATAGTGCAACCCCAAATGCCCCCCAGAATGGGGTTCTGGAAGCCAGGACCCAGTCTCTGCAGTGTCATAAATGGGAAAAAAACAGTCCAACAATCAGGGCATTTATTGTTGGATGCTGCTTCCTACCTTGTCCATACACGATGCCATGGGTGCCACAGATGCGCCAATCAAAATTCTGATCGCAGATGTCATCGATGTGTTTACTATCTGTGCCATGAAACAACTGGATTTCCTTCACGTCTTGTCCCTGATTGACTTTCTTCATGTGTTCCTTTTGCCTTAAAATCAAAATTGCAAAAAAAAGCCATAAAAGTAAAGAAATAGGATCCCTGTTGACATCCTCTATCTGTAAGGTCCTGCTACCCATAGTGAAGGGATGGAGCCACCGAGAGCAGGGACATCCTCTATCTGTAAGGTCCTGCTACCCATAGTGAAGGGATGGAGCCACCGAGAGCAGGGACATCCTCTATCTATAAGGTCCTGCTACCCATAGTGAAGGGATGGAGCCACCGAGAGCAGGGACATCCTCTATCTGTAAGGTCCTGCTACCCATAGTGAAGGGATGGAGCCACCGAGAGCAGGGACATCCTCTATCTGTAAGGTCCTGCTACCCATAGTGAAGGGATGGAGCCACCGAGAGCAGGGACATCCTCTATCTGTAAGGTCCTGCTACCCATAGTGAAGGGATGGAGCCACCGAGAGCTGGGACATCCTCTATATGTAAGGTCCTGCCACCCATAATGAAGAGATGGGGCCACCGAGAGCAGGGACATCCTCTATATGTAAGGTCCTGCCACCCATAATGAAGGGTTAGGGCCACCGAGAGCAGGGACATCCTCTATATGTAAGATCCTGCCACCCATAATGAAGAGATGGGGCCACCGAGAGCAGGGACATCCTCTATCTGTAAGGTCCTGCCACCCATAGTGAAGGGCATCCCAGTACATTGCTGCCTCTTATAATCTACACCTCTCTTCACGGGGCACATATTAACCCCCTGCCAGATGTGATGGTGAAGAGCGGACGTACCAATGGAACATCTGCCAAAGAGATTTGTTCTGGATACGCCACATCCTCTTCACCTCGTGACCGCTGACCGTCTTGGAGAAGCTGCTGACAATTTCCGAGAACTCGCTGGATGTGTCCGAGACAAGAACTTTCTACAGAGGATAGAAGAAGATACGTGACCCCTCCTGTCCCATGTCCTCCAGCCACACGTCATAGGGGCTCCGCACATTACCTTACAGCCGAGCTCCGGCATGGCCTCAGGGTCCCAGGTCTTGGGGTAGATATCAATGTTCAGAGATGACATTTCTAATTTTACAGGGGACATTTCTAATCTCAGGCGGGTCTTTTTTAATTTTTTGTGGGGCTTTCTTAATTTCAAGAGTGATTTAGCCGCTTCCGATCTTGTGCTGAAAGGATAAAAAAAAAGTTCAATGATAAAATAATGACAGAGCGCCGTCCAGTAAGTGCCACCTCCAGACTATGTAATAATTGTCACGTCTCATACTTTAAGACTTGCACATTGCTGTATACTGGGGATCGTTCTTATAAACTGGGAATCATGGATGGTATTTAGATCTATAGAACAGGTATTTATGTAGAACATCAATTATTTTAAATCATATATGAATTTTTGCACTTTATGAAAAAAAAAATGTGAAGAAACGGGGTCTTCCGTGGGCGTAATACTAGACAGACACTCAGACAACACAGGGTGATGGTAACACAGCGTGGCAATACTTTATTGAACTACAAAACGGACAATAAACACAGAACAGTCCCAGCAAATACCAAAGATGGTGCAAAATTACACAGTCTCACCCTTCCTTCTCCGCCCGCCTGGGATAGAACAACTGCGACTTTGGGACTTCCAGGGCCGACTACCTCAACCAGTAGCCCCACACTTCTGGTGGGTCCCCACAGAGAGAAGGTAGCGGCAAGCTTGCGAAACTAGCAGTCCATCGAGGTGCAAGGCCAGGGGACCCGAGGGTCCCACCCTGGCCTCTCCGAGAGTTTCCATGGGTCCAGATGACCAGCGGGTCCAAATCTGGCTTCTCCGAATGTTTCCGTGGGTTCCAGGTGACCGGAGGGTCCCACCTGGCAACTCCAAACAACATATCCATGGGGCCAGGTGATGTCATCGTACCAACCTGGTCTCCCCAAATGTATCCATGAGTTCTCTGATGGTCAATGGAGCAGATCTGTATCTTTCCAGTCAGGGCCATATATCCTTAGTCCGGAATCATGTAGAATCCAAATCTGTGTCTCTTTGGTTAAAGCCATACTACCAAGCTGGTCTCAGAGATTCTGAACCTTGACTCTCCCTGTAAAGTCTCTTTCCAATTTCTGTGTCAAGTCTCCCTGCCTGCTACAGAGGCATATCTTCCTTTTTAAGTACACATCCACAGTGTCAAGAGGTTAGGGAGGGCATTACTCACAGGTCTCATTGTTTGAGCTAATCAATTTACATGGTTGGTATCGCAGGGGCTCTTGTAAATAAATATCATTGTTTCAGAATCAAAGAGAAGACAACAATCAGGGTCATACAAATACTGGTCTGTTCTTCTTGACAAGCCATAGAAATACACGTACATTTACATGTCACACAAACACAATAGTGCATTTCTCTTGGCCTAACAGATCTAATCGTCTGGCTGATTAAGAGTATAAGCTGTATCATTCATCACACAAAACTTTATTTTTTAGTTATGTATGGAGTTGTCTACTCTTAGTATGCACCTGTAGTGTTCTGTTTGCAAGTGACGGTTAGTCTTTTGTTAGTTATAATAGGAAGGGGCATAGGATGAGAAACATTATTACAGGATGGGGTCCAGGATGGGGGACATTATTACTGGGTAAAACTGTCACTGAAAAATATTTGGGTGTATGGCTCGACGGCAAACTCAGCTTTAGTGACCAGTGTCAGGCAGCTGCAGCCAAGGCCAATAAAATAATGGGATGCATCAAGAGGCATATGCAAATTTTCTCTTCAGAAAATATGAAAATGGTATTCATGTAATGGTAAACTGAGACCAATAGCTAAACCGTCTCTTGAGAGTGGACGTGTCACCCTCATATAGAACATTTAAACATGGCTTAATTATAACCTGGGAAGGGAAAAAGGGCTCACACTTCATTCCAATCCATATTCAACTATTACCTCCCTGCTGTGAACAGGTAATTGAAGTGGGTTATCTGATGCAGAGCAGACAAGAAGTCTGTACAGGAGTTTGGGAAGCGACAAATGTGTCACCTCCATAGATAACTCTTACTGTCTTCAAAAGAATTACAAAGAGACTTTTTGGAGCCGAAGTCCAGTTATGAATATTATTTTTTTGTGACTGGTGTAGGTCCTATAGTTATGGGATACATATTATCGGTGTCGTGACGAAGTGGTGAATGTAATGAATTTATTTACATTAATGGGCAGTTGGTGCATCAGTCACAAATTAATATCGGCCAGAAGGATGATGATATATATTCCATGTTTCCTAAAATCTAAAAGCTAAAATCATGATAGGAAATATGGCATTAATATCTCATGCCTGGGACATCCAGGTGCTCCCCCTCTGAGATCACCAATGGCAGGTAAGTGGGCGGGACTTTAATCTAATAAAAGAAGATTTTGAATTATTGTCATTGTTCAGTCCTGGAAGATACAGTTCACTATTGTTCTAATCCATAATCAAAGGAGAGTTTCCCTCCATAAAGATCAGAGCCATTCCTGCCACCACAGGTTTAATACTATTCTTTTGTTATCCCTTTTTATTTTATGTAATTGTATATGCTGTATTATTTTGTCCCCCTTTGTAATATATTTTGTATATTTTTTTATAAACACTGCCTACTTTTCGGATTAAATATATAAAATTTAATAGCTTTGTTCCTCTTGTTTTGTAAACTGCACCCCTGAAGCCATACGCTACCTGTAACGGGTGCATAATTGGCCTGTATAAGCGACTGATGGAGGCAGCTAGTTTCCTTGGGTTATTGCGGATCTTGGCGGTGACCGTACCGGAGAATACATTCCATGCATTGGAATCGGATGTGTATATGCTATACGTTCACTGTGAATTCCCCAATATCCGTGCCTCGTAGAGAAAGCAGCTGTGGCCTTGTCCATCAATTGTCATTCAGTTGTGTAATTGTCCTGAAGATTGTAGGTAGTGGATTGCTGGTTCATGACAACTTGGTAACAGCGAATCGATATCTGCGTGATCCCCTGACAATGGACCAAATGTGTTATCAGCTGCTTAACCAACCTAATGTACATTAGCAAACAGCGATGCACCGCCTGAACAGCCAGAGTCAATCGTACCTGGACTCTGTCCTTTCTCTAGTAGATTCCTTGAGACTTGACCTTTCTAAGTCTGCAGATAGAACCAAAGGCAAAAATTGGTCAAGTTTCCATGGGTGTACAATAATAAAGTGTCGTCAGCGCAGCAGGTGACTTTGTCACACCAAAGCAGGCTAGATTTTATTCCAGAAGTGTAAAAAAAAACTTTAATTTGTGATGCATCAGACATATATCAGTAAAGATTTTCATACACCTTCAACTGATGCCAGTGATTACATGGGCTACAGAATCTGCCTGCATATCCATCATGTTCTGCTGCCGTACACATTCAGTCATCTCTTGCTTGTCCATCATGTTCTGTTCTGTACTGCTGCTGATGCTGCCAGCACTGGCCACACACAGACAGATATCGCCTGCCTGTCAATCATGTTCTTTTCTGTACGGCTGCCGATGCTGCCAGCACTGGCCACACACAGACAGATATCACCTGCCGGTACATCATGTTCTGTACTGCTGCCGATGCTGCCAGCACTGGCAACACACAGACAGATATCGCCTGCCTGTCCATCATGTTCTGTTCTGTACTGCTGCCGATGCTGCCAGCACTGGCCACACACAGACAGACATCGCCTGCCTGTCCATCATGTTCTGTTCTGTACTGCTGCCGATGCTGCCAGCACTGGCCACACACAGACAGACATCACCTGCCTGTCCATCATGTTCTGTTCTGTACTGCTGCCGATGCTGCCAGCACTGGCCACACACAGACAGACATCACCTGCCTGTCCATCATGTTCTGTTCTGTACTGCTGCCGATGCTGACAGCACTGGCCACACACAGACAGACATCAGCTGCCTGTCCATCATGTTCTGTTCTGTACTGCTGCCGATGCTACCAGCACTGGCCACACACAGACAGACATCACCTGCCTGTCCATCATGTTCTGTTCTGTACTGCTGCCGATGCTGCCAGCACTGGTCACACACAGACAGACATTGCCTGCCTGTCCATCATGTTCTGTTCTGTACTGCTGCCGATGCTGCCAGCACTGGCCACACACAGACAGACATCGCCTGCCTGTCCATCATGTTCTGTTCTGTACTGCTGCCGATGCTGCCAGCACTGGCCACACACAGACAGACATCGCCTGCCTGTCCATCATGTTCTGTTCTGTACTGCTGCCGATGCTGCCAGCACTGGTCACACACAGACAGACATAGCCTGCCTGTCCATCATGTTCTGTTCTGTAATGCTGCCGATGCTGCCAGCACTGGCCACACACAGACAGACATCACCTGCCTGTCCATCATGTTCTGTTCTGTACTGCTGCCGATGCTACCAGCACTGGCCACACACAGACAGACATCACCTGCCTGTCCATCATGTTCTGTTCTGTACTGCTGCCGATGCTGCCAGCACTGGCCACACACAGACAGACATTGCCTGCCTGTCCATCATGTTCTGTTCTGTACTGCTGCCGATGCTGCCAGCACTGGCCACACACAGACAGACATCACCTGCCTGTCCATCATGTTCTGTTCTGTACTGCTGCCGATGCTGCCAGCACTGGTCACACACAGACAGACATTGCCTGCCTGTCCATCATGTTCTGTTCTGTACTGCTGCCGATGCTGCCAGCACTGGCCACACACAGACAGACATCACCTGCCTGTCCATCATGTTCTGTTCTGTACTGCTGCCGATGCTGCCAGCACTGGCCACACACAGACAGATATCGCCTGCCTGTCCATCATGTTCTGTTCTGTACTGCTGCCGATGCTGCCAGCACTGGCCACACACAGACAGACATCACCTGCCTGTCCATCATGTTCTGTTCTGTACTGCTGCCGATGCTGCCAGCACTGGTCACACACAGACAGACATCACCTGCCTGTCCATCATGTTCTGTTCTGTACTGCTGCCGATGCTGCCGGCACTGGCCACACACAGACAGACATCACCTGCCTGTCCATCATGTTCTGTTCTGTACTGCTGCCGATGCTGCCAGCACTGGTCACACACAGACAGACATCACCTGCCTGTCCATCATGTTCTGTTCTGTACTGCTGCTGATGCTGCCAGCACTGGCCACACACAGACAGATATCACCTGCCTGTCCATCATGTTCTGTTCTGCACTGCTGCCAATGCTGCCAGCACTGGCCACACACAGACAGACATCGCCTGCCTGTCCATCATGTTCTGTTCTGTACTGCTGCCGATGCTGCCAGCACTGGCCACACACAGACAGACATCGCCTGCCTGTCCATCATGTTCTGTTCTGCACTGCTGCCAATGCTGCCAGCACTGGCCACACACAGACAGACATCGCCTGCCTGTCCATCATGTTCTGTTCTGTACTGCTGCCAATGCTGCCAGCACTGGCCACACACAGACAGACATCGCCTGCCTGTCCATCATGTTCTGTTCTGCACTGCTGCCGATGCTGCCAGCACTGGCCACACACAGACAGACATAGCCTGCCTGTCCATCATGTTCTGTTCTGTACTGCTGCCGATGTTGCCAGCACTGGTCACACACAGACAGACATCGCCTGCCTGTCCATCATGTTCTGTTCTGTACTGCTGCCGATGCTGCCAGCACTGGCCACACACAGACAGACATCACCTGCCTGTCCATCATGTTCTGTTCTGTACTGCTGCCGATGCTACCAGCACTGGCCACACACAGACAGACATCACCTGCCTGTCCATCATGTTCTGTTCTGTACTGCTGACGATGCTGCCAGCACTGGCCACACACAGACAGACATCACCTGCCTGTCCATCATGTTCTGTTCTGTACTGCTGCCGATGCTACCAGCACTGGCCACACACAGACAGACATCACCTGCCTGTCCATCATGTTCTGTTCTGTACTGCTGACGATGCTGCCAGCACTGGCCACACACAGACAGACATCACCTGCCTGTCCATCATGTTCTGTTCTGTACTGCTGCCGATGCTGCCAGCACTGGTCACACACAGACAGACATTGCCTGCCTGTCCATCATGTTCTGTTCTGTACTGCTGCCGATGCTGCCAGCACTGGCCACACACAGACAGACATTGCCTGCCTGTCCATCATGTTCTGTTCTGTACTGCTGCCGATGCTGCCAGCACTGGCCACACACAGACAGATATCGCCTGCCTGTCCATCATGTTCTGTTCTGTACTGCTGCCGATGCTGCCAGCACTGGCCACACACAGACAGACATCACCTGCCTGTCCATCATGTTCTGTTCTGTACTGCTGCCGATGCTGCCAGCACTGGCCACACACAGACAGACATCACCTGCCTGTCCATCATGTTCTGTTCTGTACTGCTGCCGATGCTGCCAGCACTGGCCACACACAGACAGACATCACCTGCCTGTCCATCATGTTCTGTTCTGTACTGCTGCCGATGCTGCCAGCACTGGTCACACACAGACAGACATCACCTGCCTGTCCATCATGTTCTGTTCTGTACTGCTGCCGATGCTGCCAGCACTGGCCACACACAGACAGAAATCGCCTGCCTGTCCATCATGTTGTGTTCTGTACTGCCGCTGAAGCTGCCAGCACTGGCCACACACAGACAGATATCGCCTGCCTGTCCATCATGTTCTGTTCTGCACTGCTGCCAATGCTGCCAGCACTGGCCACACACAGACAGACATCACCTGCCGGTACTTCATGTTCTGTTCTGTACTGCTGCTGATGCTGCCAGCACTGGCCACACACAGACAGACATCAACTGCCTGTCCATCATGTTCTGTTCTGTACTGCTGCCGATGCTACCAGCACTGGCCACACACATACAGACATCGCCTGCCTGTCGATCATGTTCTGTTCTGTACTGCTGCCGATGCTGCCAGCACTGGCCACACACAGACAGACATCGCCTGCCTGTCCATCATGTTCTGTTCTGTACTGCTGCCGATGCTGCCAGCACTGGCCACACACAGACAGACATCGCCTGCCTGTCCATCATGTTCTGTTCTGTACTGCTGCCGATGCTACCAGCACTGGCCACACACAGACAGACATCGCCTGCCTGTCCATCATGTTCTGTTCTGTACTGCTGCCGATGCTGCCAGCACTGGCCACACACAGACAGACATCGCCTGCCTGTCCATCATGTTCTGTTCTGTACTGCTGCCGATGCTGCCAGCACTGGCCACACACAGACAGACATCGCCTGCCTGTCCATCATGTTCTGTTCTGCACTGCTGCCGATGCTGCCAGCACTGGCCACACACAGACAGACATCGCCTGCCTGTCCATCATGTTCTGTTCTGTACTGCTGCCGATGCTGCCAGCACGGGCCACACACAGACAGACATCGCCTGCCTGTCCATCATTTTCTGTTCTGTACTGTTGCCGATGCTACCAGCACTGGCCACACACAGACAGACATCGCCTGCCTGTCGATCATGTTCTGTTCTGTACTGCTGCCGATGCTGCCAGCACTGGCCACACACAGACAGACATCGCCTGCCTGTCCATCATGTTCTGTTCTGTACTGCTGCTGATGCTGCCAGCACTGGCCACACACAGACAGACATCGCCTGCCTGTCAATCATGTTCTGTTCTGTACTGCTGCTGATGCTGCCAGCACTGGCCACACACAGACAGATATCACCTGCCGGTACATCATGTTCTGTTCTGTACTGCTGCCGATGCTGCCAGCACGGGCCACACACAGACAGACATCGCCTGCCTGTCCATCATGTTCTGTTGTGTACTGCTGCCGATGCTGCCAGCACTGGCCACACACAGACAGACATCGCCTGCCTGTCCATCATATTCTGTTCTGTACTGCTGCCGATGCTACCAGCACTGGCCACACACAGACAGACATCACCTGCCTGTCCATCATGTTCTGTTCTGTACTGCTGCCGATGCTGCCAGCACTGGCCACACACAGACAGACATCACCTGCCTGTCCATCATGTTCTGTTCTGTACTGCTGCTGATGCTGCCAGCACTGGCCACACACAGACAGAAATCGCCTGTCTGTCCATCATGTTCTGTTCTGTACTGCTGCCGATGCTACCAGCACTGGCCACACACAGACAGACATCACCTGCCTGTCCATCATGTTCTGTTCAGTACTGCTGCCGATGCTGACAGCACTGGCCACACACAGACAGACATTGCCTGTCTGTCCATCATGTTCTGTTCTGTACTGCTGCCGATGCTGCCAGCACTGGCCACACACAGACAGACATCACCTGCCTGTCCATCATGTTCTGTTCTGTACTGCTGCCGATGCTGCCAGCACTGGCCACACACAGACAGACATCGCCTGCCTGTCCATCATGTTCTGTTCTGTACTGCTGCCGATGCTACCAGCACTGGCCACACACAGACAGATATCGCCTGTCTGTCCATCATGTTCTGTTCTGTACTTCAGCTGATGCTGCCAGCACTGGCCACACACAGACAGACATCGCCTGCCGGTACTTCATGTTCTGTTCTGTACTGCTGCCGATGCTGCCAGCACTGGCCACACACAGACAGATATCGCCTGCCTGTCCATCATGTTCTGTTCTGTACTGCTGCCGATGCTGCCAGCACTGGCCACACACAGACAGACATCACCTGCCTGTCCATCATGTTCTGTTCTGTACTGCTGCCGATGCTGCCAGCACTGGCCACACACAGACAGATATCGCCTGCCTGTCCATCATGTTCTGGTCTGTACTGCTGCCGATGCTGCCAGCACTGGCCACACAAAGACAGACATCGCCTGCCTGTCCATCATGTTCTGTTCTGTACTGCTGCCGATGCTACCAGCACTGGCCACACACAGACAGACATCACCTGCCTGTCCATCATGTTCTGTACTGCTGCCGATGCTGCCAGCACTGGCCACACACAGACAGATATCGCCTGCCTGTCCATCATGTTCTGTTCTGTACTGCTGCCAATGCTGCCAGCACTGGCCACACACAGACAGACATTGCCTGTCTTTCCATCATGTTCTGTTCTGTACTGCTGACAATGCTGCCAGCACTGGCCACACACAGACAGACATTGCCTGTCTGTCCATCATGCTCTGTTCTGTACTGCTGCTGATGCTGCCAGCACTGGTCACACACAGACAGACATCACCTGCCTGTCCATCATGTTCTGTTCTGTACTGCTGCCGATGCTGCCAGCACTGGTCACACACAGACAGACATCACCTGCCTGTCCATCATGTTCTGTTCTGTACTGCTGCTGATGCTGCCAGCACTGGCCACACACAGACAGAAATCGCCTGCCTGTCCATCATGTTCTGTTCTGTACTGCCGCTGAAGCTGCCAGCACTGGCCACACACAGACAGATATCGCCTGCCTGTCCATCATGTTCTGTTCTGCACTGCTGCCAATGCTGCCAGCACTGGCCACACACAGACAGACATCGCCTGCCTGTCCATCATGTTCTGTTCTGCACTGCTGCCAATGCTGCCAGCACTGGCCACACACAGACAGACATCGCCTGCCTGTCCATCATGTTCTGTTCTGCACTGCTGCCAATGCTGCCAGCACTGGCCACACACAGACAGACATAGCCTGCCTGTCCATCATGTTCTGTTCTGTACTGCTGCCGATGCTACCAGCACTGGCCACACACAGACAGACATCACCTGCCTGTCCCTCATGCTCTGTTCTGTACTGCTGCCGATGCTGCCAGCACTGGCCACACACAGACAGATATCACCTGCCGGTACTTCATGTTCTGTTCTGTACTGCTGCCGATGCTGCCAGCACTGGCCACACACAGACAGACATCACCTGCCTGTCCATCATGTTCTGTTCTGTACTGCTGCCGATGCTACCAGCACTGGCCACACACAGACAGACATCACCTGCCTGTCCATCATGTTCTGTTCTGTACTGCTGCCGATGCTGCCAGCACTGGCCACACACAGACAGACATCGCCTGCCTGTCCATCATGTTCTGTTCTGTACTGCTGCCGATGCTGCCAGCACTGGCCACACACAGACAGACATCGCCTGCCTGTCCATCATGTTCTGTTCTGTACTGCTGCCGATGCTGCCAGCACGGGCCACACACAGACAGACATCGCCTGCCTGTCCATCATGTTCTGTTCTGTACTGCTGCCGATGCTACCAGCACTGGCCACACACAGACAGATATCGCCTCTCTGTCCATCATGTTCTGTTCTGTACTGCTGCCGATGCTGCCAGCACTGGCCACACACAGACAGACATCGCCTGCCGGTACTTCATGTTCTGTTCTGTACTGCTGCCGATGCTGCCAGCACTGGCCACACACAGACAGATATCGCCTGCCTGTCCATCATGTTCTGTTCTGTACTGCTGCCGATGCTGCCAGCACTGGCCACACACAGACAGACATCACCTGCCTGTCCATCATGTTCTGTTCTGTACTGCTGCTGATGCTACCAGCACTGGCCACACACAGACAGACATCGCCTGCCGGTACTTCATGTTCCGTTCTGTACTGCTACCGATGCTGCCAGCACTGGCCACAAACAGACAGACATCGCCTGTCTGTCCATCATGCTCTGTTCTGTACTGCTGCTGATGCTGCCAGCACTGGCCACACACAGACAGACATCACCTGCCTGTCCATCATGTTCTGTTCTGTACTGCTGCTGATGCTGCCAGCACTGGCCACACACAGACAGAAATCGCCTGTCTGTCCATCATGTTCTGTTCTGTACTGCTGCCGATGCTGCCAGCACTGGCCACACACAGACAGACATCGCCTGCCTGTCCATTATGTTCTGTTCTGTACTGCTGCCGATGCTACCAGCACTGGCCACACACAGACAGACATCACCTGCCTGTCCATCATGTTCTGTTCAGTACTGCTGCCGATGCTGACAGCACTGGCCACACACAGACAGACATTGCCTGTCTGTCCATCATGTTCTGTTCTGTACTGCTGCTGATGCTACCAGCACTGGTCACACACAGACAGACATCGCCTGCCGGTACTTCATGTTCTGTTCTGTACTGCTGCCGATGCTGCCAGCACTGGCCACACACAGACAGATATCGCCTGCCTGTCCATCATGTTCTGTTCTGTACTGCTGCCGATGCTGCCAGCACTGGCCACACACAGACAGACATCACCTGCCTGTCCATCATGTTCTGTTCTGTACTGCTGCTGATGCTACCAGCACTGGCCACACACAGACAGACATCTCCTGCCGGTACTTCATGTTCCGTTCTGTACTGCTACCGATGCTGCCAGCACTGGCCACAAACAGACAGACATCGCCTGTCTGTCCATCATGCTCTGTTCTGTACTGCTGCTGATGCTGCCAGCACTGGCCACACACAGACAGACATAACCTGCCTGTCCATCATGTTCTGTTCTGTACTGCTGCCGATGCTGCCAGCACTGGTCACACACAGACAGACATCACCTGCCTGTCCATCATGTTCTGTTCTGTACTGCTGCCGATGCTGCCAGCACTGGCCACACACAGACAGAAATCGCCTGTCTGTCCATCATGTTCTGTTCTGTACTGCTGCCGATGCTGCCAGCACTGGCCACACACAGACAGACATCGCCTGCCTGTCCATTATGTTCTGTTCTGTACTGCTGCCGATGCTGACAGCACTGGCCACACACAGACAGACATTGTCTGCCTGTCCATCATGTTCTGTTCTGTACTGCTGCCGATGCTGCCAGCACTGGTCACACACAGACAGACATCACCTGCCTGTCCCTCATGTTCTGTTCTGTACTGCTGCCGATGCTGCCAGCACTGGCCACACACAGACAGACATTGCCTGTCTGTCAATCATGTTCTGTTCTGTACTGCTGCTGATGCTGCCAGCACTGGCCACACACAGACAGATATCACCTGCCGGTACATCATGTTCTGTTCTGTACTGCTGCCGATGCTGCCAGCACGGGCCACACACAGACATCGCCTGCCTGTCCATCATGTTCTGTTCTGTACTGCTGCCGATGCTGCCAGCACTGGCCACACACAGACAGACATCGCCTGCCTGTCCATCATATTCTGTTCTGTACTGCTGCCGATGCTACCAGCACTGGCCACACACAGACAGACATCGCCTGCCGGTACTTCATGTTCCGTTCTGTACTGCTACCGATGCTGCCAGCACTGGCCACAAACAGACAGACATCGGTCCATCATGCTCTGTTCTGTACTGCTGCTGATGCTACCAGCACTGGCCACACACAGACAGACATCGCCTGCCGGTACTTCATGTTCCGTTCTGTACTGCTACCGATGCTGCCAGCACTGGCCACACACAGACAGACATCGCCTGCCTGTCCATCATATTCTGTTCTGTACTGCTGCCGATGCTACCAGCACTGGCCACACACAGACAGACATCGCCTGCCGGTACTTCATGTTCCGTTCTGTACTGCTACCGATGCTGCCAGCACTGGCCACAAACAGACAGACATCGGTCCATCATGCTCTGTTCTGTACTGCTGCTGATGCTACCAGCACTGGCCACACACAGACAGACATCGCCTGCCGGTACTTCATGTTCCGTTCTGTACTGCTACCGATGCTGCCAGCACTGGCCACACACAGACAGACATCGCCTGCCTGTCCATCATATTCTGTTCTGTACTGCTGCCGATGCTGCCAGCACTGGTCACACACAGACAGACATCACCTGCCTGTCCCTCATGTTCTGTTCTGTACTGCTGCCGATGCTGCCAGCACTGGCCACACACAGACAGACATTGCCTGTCTGTCAATCATGTTCTGTTCTGTACTGCTGCTGATGCTGCCAGCACTGGCCACACACAGACAGATATCACCTGCCGGTACATCATGTTCTGTTCTGTACTGCTGCCGATGCTGCCAGCACGGGCCACACACAGACAGACATCGCCTGCCTGTCCATCATGTTCTGTTCTGTACTGCTGCCGATGCTGCCAGCACTGGCCACACACAGACAGACATCGCCTGCCGGTACTTCATGTTCCGTTCTGTACTGCTACCGATGCTGCCAGCACTGGCCACAAACAGACAGACATCGCCTTTCTGTCCATCATGCTCTGTTCTGTACTGCTGCTGATGCTGCCAGCACTGGCCACACACAGACAGATATCACCTGCCTGTCCATCATGTTCTGTTCTGTACTGCTGCCGATGCTGCCAGCACTGGCCACACACAGACAGACATCACCTGCCTGTCCATCATGTTCTGTTCTGTACTGCTGCCGATGCTGACAGCACTGGCCACACACAGACAGAAATCGCCTGTCTGTCCCTCATGTTCTGTTCTGTACTGCTGCCGATGCTGCCAGCACTGGCCACACACAGACAGACATCGCCTGCCTGTCCATTATGTTCTGTTCTGTACTGCTGCTGATGCTGCCAGCACTGGCCACACACAGACAGAAATCGCCTGTCTGTCCCTCATGTTCTGTTCTGTACTGCTGCCGATGCTGCCAGCACTGGCCACACACAGACAGACATCGCCTGCCTGTCCATTATGTTCTGTTCTGTACTGCTGCCGATGCTACCAGCACTGGCCACACACAGACAGACATCACCTGCCTGTCCATCATGTTCTGTTCTGTACTGCTGCTGATGCTACCAGCACTGGCCACACACAGACAGACATCGCCTGCCGGTACTTCATGTTCCGTTCTGTACTGCTACCGATGCTGCCAGCACTGGCCACAAACAGACAGATATCGCCTGTCTGTCCATCATGTTCTGTTCTGTACTGCTGCCGATGCTGCCAGCACTGGCCACACACAGACAGACATCACCTGCCTGTCCATCATGTTCTGTTCTGTACTGCTGCCGATGCTGACAGCACTGGCCACACACAGACAGAAATCGCCTGTCTGTCCCTCATGTTCTGTTCTGTACTGCTGCCGATGCTGCCAGCACTGGCCACACACAGACAGACATCGCCTGCCTGTCCATTATGTTCTGTTCTGTACTGCTGCTGATGCTGCCAGCACTGGCCACACACAGACAGACATCACCTGCCTGTCCATCATGTTCTGTTCAGTACTGCTGCCGATGCTGACAGCACTGGCCACACACAGACAGACATTGTCTGCCTGTCCATTATGTTCTGTTCTGTACTGCTGCCGATGCTACCAGCACTGGCCACACACAGACAGACATCACCTGCCTGTCCATCATGTTCTGTTCTGTACTGCTGCTGATGCTACCAGCACTGGCCACACACAGACAGACATCGCCTGCCGGTACTTCATGTTCCGTTCTGTACTGCTACCGATGCTGCCAGCACTGGCCACAAACAGACAGATATCGCCTGTCTGTCCATCATGCTCTGTTCTGTACTGCTGCTGATGCTGTCAGCACTGGCCACACACAGACAGACATCACCTGCCTGTCCATCATGTTCTGTTCTGTACTGCTGCTGATGCTGCCAGCACTGGCCACACACAGACAGAAATCGCCTGTCTGTCCATCATGTTCTGTTCTGTACTGCTGCCGATGCTGCCAGCACTGGCCACACACAGACAGACATCGCCTGCCTGTCCATTATGTTCTGTTCTGTACTGCTGCCGATGCTGCCAGCACTGGCCACACACAGACAGACATCACCTGCCTGTCCATCATGTTCTGTTCAGTACTGCTGCCGATGCTGACAGCACTGGCCACACACAGACAGACATTGTCTGCCTGTCCATCATGTTCTGTTCTGTACTGCTGCCGATGCTGCCAGCACTGGTCACACACAGACAGACATCACCTGCCTGTCCCTCATGTTCTGTTCTGTACTGCTGCTGATGCTACCAGCACTGGTCACACACAGACAGACATCGCCTGCCGGTACTTCATGTTCTGTTCTGTACTGCTGCCGATGCTGCCAGCACTGGCCACACACAGACAGATATCGCCTGCCTGTCCATCATGTTCTGTTCTGTACTGCTGTCGATGCTGCCAGCACTGGCCACACACAGACAGACATCACCTGCCTGTCCATCATGTTCTGTTCTGTACTGCTGCTGATGCTACCAGCACTGGCCACACACAGACAGACATCTCCTGCTGGTACTTCATGTTCCGTTCTGTACTGCTACCGATGCTGCCAGCACTGGCCACAAACAGACAGACATCGCCTGTCTGTCCATCATGCTCTGTTCTGTACTGCTGCTGATGCTGCCAGCACTGGCCACACACAGACAGACATCACCTGCCTGTCCATCATGTTCTGTTCTGTACTGCTGCCGATGCTGCCAGCACTGGTCACACACAGACAGACATCACCTGCCTGTCCATCATGTTCTGTTCTGTACTGCTGCTGATGCTGCCAGCACTGGCCACACACAGACAGAAATCGCCTGTCTGTCCATCATGTTCTGTTCTGTACTGCTGCCGATGCTACCAGCACTGGCCACACACAGACAGACATCGCCTGCCTGTCCATTATGTTCTGTTCTGTACTGCTGCCGATGCTACCAGCACTGGCCACACACAGACAGACATCGCCTGCCTGTCCATCATGTTCTGTTCTGTACTGCTGCCGATGCTACCAGCACTGGCCACACACAGACAGACATCACCTGCCTGTCCATCATGTTCTGTTCAGTACTGCTGCCGATGCTGACAGCACTGGCCACACACAGACAGACATTGTCTGCCTGTCCATCATGTTCTGTTCTGTACTGCTGCCGATGCTGCCAGCACTGGTCACACACAGACAGACATCACCTGCCTGTCCCTCATGTTCTGTTCTGTACTGCTGCCGATGCTGCCAGCACTGGCCACACACAGACAGACATTGCCTGTCTGTCCATCATGTTCTGTTCTGTACTGCTGCTGATGCTACCAGCACTGGTCACACACAGACAGACATCGCCTGCCGGTACATCATGTTCTGTTCTGTACTGCTGCCGATGCTGCCAGCACTGGCCACACACAGACAGACATTGCCTGTCTGTCCATCATGTTCTGTTCTGTACTGCTGCTGATGCTGCCAGCACTGGCCACACACAGACAGATATCACCTGCCGGTACATCATGTTCTGTTCTGTACTGCTGCCGATGCTGCCAGCACTGGCCACACACAGACAGACATCGCCTGCCTGTCCATCATGTTCTGTTCTGTACTGCTGCCGATGCTGCCAGCACTGGCCACACACAGACAGACATCACCTGCCTGTCCCTCATGTTCTGTTCTGTACTGCTGCTGATGCTGCCAGCACTGGTCACACACAGACAGACATCACCTGCCTGTCCCTCATGTTCTGTTCTGTACTGCTGCCGATGCTGCCAGCACTGGCCACACACAGACAGACATCGCCTGCCTGTCCATCATGTTCTGTTCTGTACTGCTGCCGATGCTGCCAGCACTGGCCACACACAGACAGACATCGCCTGCCTGTCCATCATGTTCTGTTCTGTACTGCTGCCGATGCTGCCAGCACTGGTCACACACAGACAGACATCGCCTGCCTGTCCATCATGTTTTAGACTATGCTGCTGTGCTGTTGACACGGACACTAGACAGCCACACATTTTCTGCATGTCTATTATGTTGTACACTGTGCTTCAGCTGCCATTCCTGGCCATTCACAACCGGACATCTCCTGCCTGTCCATCATGTTCTATACTTTGCTTCCACTGCCAATAGAAAGCTGCACATCTCCTGACTGTCAATTGTGTTATTTTCCATATGGGAACCCTACCATGTCTAAAGTAAATATAAGAAAACTGAAACTCGCACTCAGATAATGGTGTCTGCTCTGTTTGGAAGTCAGCAGGGGTGTTGACGCTTTTGATTGGCTGCAGCAGTCAGGTGATTATAAGATCACATCAACAAAGAAAAATCTGATGTGTTTTTCTAGACACAACTTAACGACCCTGTTGTCCTCTGCATAACAGTTGTAATCAATCACCCCTAACCAGTTTATAGTAACATCCTACAGTACACTCCTCTCAGCTCCTCCATATACAGTCCCACCCTGCAGTTCATCACTCCTCTATATACAGCCCCATCCTACAGTTCATCACTCCTCGATATACAGCCCCATCCTACAGTTCATCACTCCTCTATATACAGCCCCATCCTACTGTTCATCACTCCTCTATATACAGCCCCACCCTGCAGTTCATCACTCCTCTCAGCTCCTCTATATACAGCTCTATCATGCAGTACATAATTCAACCTCCCATCCTACTATCTGGGAGTGTGTACCTGTGGTATATAATTCCTCTAAGCCTCTGTATATAACGCCTCATCCTGCAGTATATCACTCCTTTTAGCCAATTTATACAGTCACATCATGTACATCACCTGTCATCATTCCCTCGATATACAACCCTCTCCTACAGTACATCACCCCTCTCGGTTCCACCATATATTTCCCTCTCCTACAGTACATCACTCCTCTCTGTTCCACCATATATTTCACTCCCAACAGTACATCACTCCTCTCTGTTCCACCATATATTTTCCTCTCCTACAGTACATCACCCCTCTTGGTTCCACCATATATTTCCCTCTCCTACAGTACATCACTCCTCTATGGTCCATCATATATTTTCCTCTCCTACAGTACATCACCCCTCTCGGTTCCACCATATATTTCCCTCTCCTACAGTACATCACTCCTCTCTGTTCCACCATATATTTCACTCCCAACAGTACATCACTCCTCTCTGTTCCACCATATATTTTCCTCTCCTACAGTACATCACCCCTCTTGGTTCCACCATATATTTCCCTCTCCTACAGTACATCACTCCTCTATGGTCCATCATATATTTTCCTCTCCTACAGTACATCACCCCTCTCGGTTCCACCATATATTTCCCTCTCCTACAGTACATCATTCCTTTCGGTTCCTCCATATATTTCCCTTCCCTACAGTACATCACTCCTCTCAGTTCTTCCATATTTTTTCCTCTCCTACAGTACATCACCCCCCTCGGTTCCACCATATATTTCCCTCTCCTACAGTACATCATTCCTTTCGGTTCCTCCATATATTTCCCTCCCCTACAGTACATCACTCCTCTCAGTTCTTCCATATTTTTTCCTCTCCTACAGTACATCACCCCTCTCGGTTCCACCATATATTTCCCTCTCCTACAGTACATCACCCCTCTCGGTTCCACCATATATTTTCCTCTCCTACAGTACATCACTCCCCTCGGTTCCACCATATAATTCCCTCTCCTACAGTACATCACTCCTCTCTGTTCCACCATATATTTCACTCCCAACAGTACATCACTCCTCTCTGTTCCACCATATATTTTCCTCTCCTACAGTACATCACCCCTCTCGGTTCCACCATACATTTCCCTCTCCTACAGTACATCATTCCTCTCGGTTCCTCCATATATTTCCCTCTCCTACAGTTCATCACTCCTCTCTGTTCCACCATATATTTTCCTCTCTTACAGTACATCACCCCTCTCGGTTCCACCATATATTTCCCTCTCCTACAGTATATCATTCCTTTCGGTTCCTTCATATATTTCCCTCCACTACAGTACATCACTCCTCTCAGTTCTTCCATATTTTTTCCTCTCCTACAGAACATCACTCCTCTCAGTTCTTCCATATTTTTTCCTCTCCTACAGTACATCACCCCTCTCGGTTCCTCCATATATTTCCCTCTCCTACAGTACATCACCCCTCTCGGTTCCTCCATATATTTCCCTCTCCTACAGTATATCACTCCTCTCTGTTCCACCATATATATATATTTTGCTCTCCTTCAGTACATCATTCCTTTTGGTTCCTCCATATATTTATCTCCCCTACAGTACATCACTCCTCTCAGTTCTTCCATATTTTTTCCTCTCCTACAGTATTTCACTCTTCTCAGACCCTCTAAACAGTTACCAGGTGACCGGCTCAGGGGTCATCTGCCCCCTGGCCACGTCCAGCCTTGGAGGATATCATAGCTTGCCCAGTATTTCCTCTGCAGCAGAAAATAAATGTAGTATTACATATCAGCCATTTAAATAAATTATTGTTAAACATATGTACAAACAGACAAGTAGATACTTGTGCTTCTGGGGTACTTTTTTTTATGAAATGAGGGTGACCATACTGTCCTGTTGCTTATGGGCATAAAAATTGTACCATACACAGGGAAAGGATTTTTTGAAGAGTCTTTTTGATGGTGCCAAAAAGGAAGAAAATAATTTAGTTACTGCTAAAATAATAATAATCCATTGCTTTTTTTTTATACCCTGGTGCTTGTCCATTATTCACTTTACGAACAAACACCAAACCTGTTGCTACTCCCAAAAACAAGGCATAATTAATAATTTGTCAAGGCTAAAAGAAGCCAAGCATTTGCTGCCATAGTTTATAGATGCCAAACCATTTGCTAGTCCACAAGAAGGGATAATTTTTGGACCACGATGGTTTCTTTTGTGTATTAACACCACCAGCAAGACAGTCCTCTGCTCTTAAAAAAAAAAGATCATTTTTTGGATCATGGCCGCCAATGCTAAGGTCTCTTTGACATTAATACCCGGTTTTGAACTAAAGAGCTTGCAAAGTAGTTGGGTAAATTCCTTGGACACTTCAGAGAGTTACTCAAGTCTTTTAGGGCAATTAGAGGCTTTGGTCTTTGATTCGCATCTAATCGATTCACTGAAAATCACATTTCCCAGATAAATTTGGCAACACTGGTGAATATGAATTTCCTAATAGTCACTCGTCTCTACTATTTCTCCATCTATTATAGTACATGATGACTTTACCTTCCTTTCAATAATTTCACATCATCGAAGCTGAGAAATTTCGGCCTCCTGCGCACGTCTTTCTCCGTCTTGTACACAACGTTTTTCTGCTTCATATCTATAAAACTAGACAATGGTTAAAGAGAAACCTCATATCCCAAAGGTTAACGTTAATTTCATGTCAGTAAAGGACATTATTGGGGCTGATGTTTGGGCCGTTCCCTGAGCATTGTGGATTTTCTGGAGTCAACATTGGTAAGAATGACATTTAAACACCACATTATCCATGTCCGCACCTCGGAAGCTGATCTCATAGTTGTTTTCTCCAGTAGAAAAAGGAATGACGTCATTGGCATTGGCAAGATATAGGTTCTCCAGATCTGAGGATGAGATGGTGACGCTCATGTGATTCACATTCTAGATAAACAAAAAAAATCAAGAAAAAATATTTAATTCTCCGGGCAGTTATGATTTTTTACCAATGCCCACCCCAATATCTATAAAAAGGTACCCCAACTATAACATTTGTAGACTGTAGAGCAGAAAGACCTCTTGGTCCACATAGGCTCCAGAAGAGCCAGGTGTAACCATAAACTCTGCATCCTCTAAAGATCCACTGTTGAGGATCGCCCATTATTATGTGCCCAGTGCCAACTTACAGAGTGGCCATAGGGTGTCCAGGTGCCATATTCATCCCTCCAGTACCACAGCCACTCCGTGGTCAGAACATATTCAGACGGCTTCACTACCGATGATACGGTGGAGAGACGACGAACTCTGTGCCCGCCAGATTTCATGGTCAGAAAGTCAATCAGAGGAACACTGCGGACAAAAAATTGGAAGAAGTTACCTGGTGATGCCGTAGCCTCTAAAGTAATCTAGCCTACATAGAAGGTGGGAACAAGAGCAAAATCCCACACATTATCTTCTGACACTTGGTTCTGGATGATCTGTACCTGTCAATCTTTGGGTCGCAGTAACTTTTCTCAATTTCCTCCATGTTGGGAACATCTTCCCAGGTGGTTCCTTGGAAAATCTGCCAGCAGTACGGCAGGTAGTAATGCATATCCCGGCAACGCCCTGTAAATAAAAAAGAACCTTGCTTTACCTGCCCTATCCAAACCTAAATCTAATAATCCCTCCATGGGGGTCACTTACTTCCTAGATTGCAGTATTTCCAAAGACTAGAAAGACATATCTCCTGAACTCTCTTAGGCTTAGTGGGAGACCAAACTACAAAAAAAAAGAAAAAGTAAAAAAATAAAATTTTTTAATGGGTCATCTATAAGGTTATCGATTTGCTGATCTCTAAAAACACTTTATTATGACTTTTTGAAATAATTTCAAGATCTGCAACAAATCAGACCTAAGCTTTATGCACAGACGTATCATCCATCACCCAATACTGATAAATGAGGAGACCGTGGGAATAAGAAAGCCCAAAGAAGGACACGGTAAGTCTTTACGACTGGCCACCATGCAAATCAAAATCCTCTACCGATCTTGCCTTACAAAACATTCCTCCAATTACATCCAGAGCTACAAAGAAAAATAAAAGAATATCTACAAATAGAAGGTGATAGAGTCTAAGTATAGAATTATCTATACAAAGAATAAATCAGTAGGGGCTAGAAGTCTGGACAATATTTAAAAGGTACAGCCATCAAAATTACTAGTCTTACCTGGAACCAAATCCACAGGTGAAACCGGCATCTGTGACTGGACATTGGCCTGGACTGGATTCTCCAGAGGAACAGATGGACCTTTCGTAGGAGAATTTTTGAATCTGATCCAGGATGATGGAGCAGTGGAAGGACGGGTTGCTGGAGGGGTACTGGATTTCATGAAGGTAAACACTGATTGACGGATGGATGGGCTTGTACTAGAGATTGGCACTGGTTTCTTCAGAGGAACGGATGGACCTGTATAAAGAGAATCAACCAATCTTCTTCGTCTGGTATATAACATTGGTGAAACATTTGATAGGTTCACCACTGGGACTGGGAAGGGCACTGGTTTAGCTTGGGAAACTGATTGACCATTCAGTGGAGCATTAGCTGGTCCTGTGACGGTCACGGGTGGAGTAGTTGGTTTAGGCGGAAAAAGAGATAAACTTGTGATAGAAGATGAAAGGCCAGCTGGTTGAGGGTTGGATGGACTTGCAATGGAGGTGATCGTTGGTTTATCCAAAGGACAAGATAGACTTTTTGTAAGAGAATTAACCAATGTGGTATATGATGAGGACGATGGAACCCTGGAAATCCTTGCTTTAGGGCAGATACTTGATTTCATGAAGTTAACAGTTGATTGAGAATTGGATGGACTGGTAGTGGAGGTGCTTATTGGTTTCTCAATTTGGACAGATGGACCTTTAGGAAGAGAACCTATCAATCTGCATGGTCTGGTAGATGCCATTTCTGGAACCTTCAGCACTGGGACTGGGAAGGGTACTGATTTTGCTTGGGAAACTGATGGATCATTCACTGTAGCTTTATCTGGTTGAGTAATAACTGTTCCTGAGATGGTCATTGGTGCAATAGTTGGCTTTGAAATAAATATATGTGGGATAGAAGACGAAAGGCCAACTGGTTGTGGGCTGGATGGTCTTGTAATGGGAGTAGTCACTGCTGTCTTTAGAGGAACAGCGGAACCTTTTGTGGGAGAATTGGGCAATCTGATATAAGATGATGATGGGGCAATGAAAGGACCGGTTGGTGGAGGGGTATTTGATTTTATGATGGTAGCAAATGGTTGCGAAACCAATGGGCTTGAAATGGTCATTTGTGTCTCCAGAAGAACAGATGAAGAAAGAGAATCAACCAATTTGCTTGGACTGGTAAGTGCTATTGGTTGAACATTGGGTAAGTCCACCAACTGCAGTGGCACTGGTTTTGATTGGGAAACTGATGGACCAATCATAGGAACATTAACTGGTGAAGCATTTACTGGTCTTGCAGTGGTCAATGGTGTAGTAATTGGTTCTTCCTGGATAGCAGATATGGTAGAAGACATAAGTCCGGCTGGCATTCCTGTTGGTGAAATTACGGACATCTTATTGGTCATCAATATACATTGGATAGGTTGACAGCAATTCGATCCTAAAGTATAATAAATGGAGGGACAGGATTACATTTGGGTTAAAAAATAATAAATGCTTATACCCAACCTGTCCTAAGAACGCCCCCCCCATCATGTCCGGCTCACACAACTCCCTGCTGAGTCCTTTGCTTATTCTGGCACTAGGCTTCCAGCGATCACATGGAAGATCTGAAGAGAGCAGAGTTACTGGAGGGAACAAGCAGAGGAACCGGCAAGGAACAGCAGAGGAACCGGCAAGGAACAGCAGATGAACCGGCAAGGAACAGCAGAGGAACCGGCAAGGAACAGCAGAGGAACCGGCAAGGAACAGCAGAGGAACCGGCAAGGAACAGCAAAGGAACCGCCAAGGAACAGCAGAGGAACCGGCAAGAACAGCAGAGGAACCGGCAAGGAACAGCAGAGGAACCGGCAAGGAACAGCAGAGGAACCGGCAAGGAACAGCAAAGGAACCGCCAAGGAACAGCAGAGGAACCGGCAAGGAACAGCAGAGGAACTGGCAAGGAACAGCAGAGGAACCGGCAAGGAACAGCAGAGGAACCGGCAAGGAACAGCAGAGGAACCGGCAAGGAACAGCAGAGGAACCGGCAAGGAACAGCAAAGGAACCGCCAAGGAACAGCAGAGGAACCGGCAAGAACAGCAGAGGAACCGGCAAGGAACAGCAGAGGAACCGGCAAGGAACAGAGGTATAGGCTTCCATTACTGTTCTCACCTCTTTTCTATGTGGTGCATGGCCTGTAAGATCCCCTAACAACGTATTTGTATTCTCTTTGTCTCCATTGTTCCTTGTCCTCATTGCAATGTGATGGATATCACAGTCAATATATGCCAGGATAAGGGATACAACTTATTGATTGGTGGGAGTTTAACTGATGGGACCTGCAACGGTCGACCCTGAAGCTGAGGGTGAATCTGCCCTTTAAATGCCAGTCTCAAGAAAATCCACTCACTGGATCTGTGCCTCAGATCCTATTATTCCATATATATCTAAACCGCACCTGCGGATTCTTCTTGCACTCTTGGTAACTTTCTCCGCGGAGCGTCCTCAGAATTCCTTCTTTTTCTATCTTCTCTTCCATCACTCATTGCTGTAGAGCTCTCCATCTTCACTGCTTCATGAAACAACTTGAGATTTTCATTGTGTTTCAAGTCACAAAGCATCTGAAAATTCCTAATAGAAACCTGAGGCATCTGACACCGAGCAAAAAAAAGATCCAGAAGATTGTGAGAAGGTTTACAGGAGGGATACTGACATTCTACTCCAGGGAAGAAATCAGACGCGAAGAAGCCGACAAGCACAAAGATCATATAATACCAAAACAATGGAAAAAGGCAAGGAAACATTCATAGTTCTGAAGACAGTATTATAGTAGTTATATTCTTCTACATAGGGGGCAGTATTATAGTAGTTATATTCTTGTACATAGGGGGCAGTATTATAGTAGTTATATTCTTGTACATAGGGGGCAGTATTATAGTAGTTATATTCTTGTACATAGGAGCAGTATTATAGTAGTTATATTCTTGTACATAGGGGGCAGTATTATAGTAGTTATATTCTTGTACATAGGAGCAGTATTATAGTAGTTATATTCTTGTACATAGGGAGCAGTATTATAGTAGTTATATTCTTGTACATGGGAGCAGTATTATAGTAGTTATATTCTTGTACATAGGAGCAGTATTATAGTAGTTATATTCTTGTACATAGGAGCAGTATTATAGTAGTTATATTCTTGTACATAGGAGCAGTATTATAGTAGTTATATTCTTGTACATAGGGGGCAGTATTGTAGTAGTTATATTCTTGTACATAGGGGGCAGTAATATAGCAGTTATATTCTTGTACATAGGGGGCAGAATTATAGTAGTTATATTCTTGTACATAGGAGCAGTATTATAGTAGTTATATTCTTGTACATAGGGGCAGTATTATAGTAGTTATATTCTTGTACATAGGAGCAGTATTATAGTAGTTATATTCTTGTACATAGGGGGCAGTATTATAGTAGTTATATTCTTGTACATAGGAGCAGTATTATAGAAGTTATATTCTTGTACATAGGGGCAGTATTATAGTAGTTATATTCTTGTACATAGGAGCAGTATTATAGTAGTTATATTCTTGTACATAGGGGCAGTATTATAGTAGTTATATTCTTGTACATAGGAGCAGTATTATAGTAGTTATATTCTTGTACATAGGAGCAGTATTATAGTAGTTATATTCTTGTACATAGGGGCAGTATTATAGTAGTTATATTCTTGTACATAGGGGGCAGTATTGTAGCAGTTATATTCTTGTACATAGGAGCAGTATTATAGTAGTTATATTCTTGTACATAGGGGGCAGTGTTATAGTAGTTATATTCTTGTACATAGGGGCAGTATTATAGTAGTTATATTCTTGTACATAGGGGGCAGTATTATAGTAGTTATATTCTTGTACATAGGAGCAGTATTATAGTAGTTATATTCTTGTACATAGGAGCAGTATTATAGTAGTTATATTCTTGTACATAGGAGCAGTATTATAGTAGTTATATTCTTGTACATAGGAGCAGTATTATAGTAGTTATATTCTTGTACATAGGGGGCAGTATTGTAGTAGTTATATTCTTGTACATAGGGGGCAGTAATATAGCAGTTATATTCTTGTACATAGGGGGCAGAATTATAGTAGTTATATTCTTGTACATAGGAGCAGTATTATAGTAGTTATATTCTTGTACATAGGGGCAGTATTATAGTAGTTATATTCTTGTACATAGGAGCAGTATTATAGTAGTTATATTCTTGTACATAGGGGGCAGTATTATAGTAGTTATATTCTTGTACATAGGAGCAGTATTATAGAAGTTATATTCTTGTACATAGGGGCAGTATTATAGTAGTTATATTCTTGTACATAGGAGCAGTATTATAGTAGTTATATTCTTGTACATAGGGGCAGTATTATAGTAGTTATATTCTTGTACATAGGAGAAGTATTATAGTAGTTATATTCTTGTACATAGGAGCAGTATTATAGTAGTTATATTCTTGTACATAGGGGCAGTATTATAGTAGTTATATTCTTGTACATAGGGGGCAGTATTGTAGCAGTTATATTCTTGTACATAGGAGCAGTATTATAGTAGTTATATTCCTGTACATAGGAGCAGTATTATAGTAGTTATATTCTTGTACATAGGGGGCAGTATTATAGTAGTTATATTCTTGTACATAGGGGCAGTATTATAGTAGTTATATTCTTGTACATAGGGGGCAGTATTATAGTAGTTATATTCTTGTACATAGGGGGCAGTATTATAGTAGTTATATTCTTGTACATAGGAGCGGTATTATAGTAGTTATATTCTAGTACATAGCGGCAGTATTATAGTAGTTATATTCTTGTACATAGGGGGCAGTATTGTAGTAGTTATATTCTTGTACATAGGGGGCAGTATTATAGTAGTTATATTCTTGTACATAGGGGGCAGTATTGTAGTAGTTATATTCTTGTACATAGGGGGCACTATTATAGCAGTTATATTCTTGTACATAGGGGGCAGTATTATAGTAGTTATATTCTTGTACATAGGGGGCAGTATTATAGTAGTTATATTCTTGTACATAGGGGGCAGTATTATAGTAGTTATATTCTTGTACATAGGGGCAGTATTATAGTAGTTATATTCTTGTACATAGGAGCAGTATTATAGTAGTTATATTCTTGTACATAGGGGCAGTATTATAGTAGTTATATTCTTGTACATAGGAGCAGTATTATAGTAGTTATATTCTTGTACATAGGAGCAGTATTATAGTAGTTATATTCTTGTACATAGGGGGCAGTATTGTAGTAGTTATATTCTTGTACATAGGAGCAGTATTATAGTAGTTATATTCTTGTACATAGGGGCAGTATTATAGTAGTTATATTCTTGTACATAGGAGCAGTATTATAGTAGTTATATTCTTGTACATAGGAGCAGTATTATAGTAGTTATATTCTTGTACATAGGGGGCAGTATTGTAGTAGTTATATTATTGTACATTGGGGGCAGTAATATAGCAGTTATATTCTTGTACATAGGGGGCAGTATTATAGTAGTTATATTCTTGTACATAGGAGCAGTATTATAGTAGTTATAATCTTGTACATAGGGGGCAGTATTATAGTAGTTATATTCTTGTACATAGGGAGCAGTATTATAGTAGTTATATTCTTGTACATAGGAGCAGTATTATAGTAGTTATATTCTTGTACATAGGAGCAGTATTATAGTAGTTATATTCTTGTACATAGGGGGCAGTATTGTAGTAGTTATATTCTTGTACATAGGGGGCAGTAATATAGCAGTTATATTCTTGTACATAGGGGGCAGTATTATAGTAGTTATATTCTTGTACATAGGAGCAGTATTATAGTAGTTATAATCTTGTACATAGGGGGCAGTATTATAGTAGTTATATTCTTGTACATAGGAGCAGTATTATAGTAGTTATATTCTTGTACATAGGTTCAGTATTATAGTAGTTATATTCTTGTACATAGGGGCAGTATTATAGTAGTTATATTCTTGTACATAGGAGCAGTATTATAGTAGTTATATTCTTGTACATAGGGGCAGTATTATAGTAGTTATATTCTTGTACATAGGAGAAGTATTATAGTAGTTATATTCTTGTACATAGGAGCAGTATTATAGTAGTTATATTCTTGTACATAGGGGCAGTATTATAGTAGTTATATTCTTGTACATAGGGGGCAGTATTGTAGCAGTTATATTCTTGTACATAGGAGCAGTATTATAGTAGTTATATTCCTGTACATAGGAGCAGTATTATAGTAGTTATATTCTTGTACATAGGGGGCAGTATTATAGTAGTTATATTCTTGTACATAGGGGCAGTATTATAGTAGTTATATTCTTGTACATAGGGGGCAGTATTATAGTAGTTATATTCTTGTACATAGGGGGCAGTATTATAGTAGTTATATTCTTGTACATAGGAGCGGTATTATAGTAGTTATATTCTAGTACATAGCGGCAGTATTATAGTAGTTATATTCTTGTACATAGGGGGCAGTATTGTAGTAGTTATATTCTTGTACATAGGGGGCAGTATTATAGTAGTTATATTCTTGTACATAGGGGGCAGTATTGTAGTAGTTATATTCTTGTACATAGGGGGCACTATTATAGCAGTTATATTCTTGTACATAGGGGGCAGTATTATAGTAGTTATATTCTTGTACATAGGGGGCAGTATTATAGTAGTTATATTCTTGTACATAGGGGGCAGTATTATAGTAGTTATATTCTTGTACATAGGGGCAGTATTATAGTAGTTATATTCTTGTACATAGGAGCAGTATTATAGTAGTTATATTCTTGTACATAGGGGCAGTATTATAGTAGTTATATTCTTGTACATAGGAGCAGTATTATAGTAGTTATATTCTTGTACATAGGAGCAGTATTATAGTAGTTATATTCTTGTACATAGGGGGCAGTATTGTAGTAGTTATATTCTTGTACATAGGAGCAGTATTATAGTAGTTATATTCTTGTACATAGGGGCAGTATTATAGTAGTTATATTCTTGTACATAGGAGCAGTATTATAGTAGTTATATTCTTGTACATAGGAGCAGTATTATAGTAGTTATATTCTTGTACATAGGGGGCAGTATTGTAGTAGTTATATTATTGTACATTGGGGGCAGTAATATAGCAGTTATATTCTTGTACATAGGGGGCAGTATTATAGTAGTTATATTCTTGTACATAGGAGCAGTATTATAGTAGTTATAATCTTGTACATAGGGGGCAGTATTATAGTAGTTATATTCTTGTACATAGGGAGCAGTATTATAGTAGTTATATTCTTGTACATAGGAGCAGTATTATAGTAGTTATATTCTTGTACATAGGAGCAGTATTATAGTAGTTATATTCTTGTACATAGGGGGCAGTATTGTAGTAGTTATATTCTTGTACATAGGGGGCAGTAATATAGCAGTTATATTCTTGTACATAGGGGGCAGTATTATAGTAGTTATATTCTTGTACATAGGAGCAGTATTATAGTAGTTATAATCTTGTACATAGGGGGCAGTATTATAGTAGTTATATTCTTGTACATAGGAGCAGTATTATAGTAGTTATATTCTTGTACATAGGTTCAGTATTATAGTAGTTATATTCTTGTACATAGGGGCAGTATTATAGTAGTTATATTCTTGTACATAGGAGCAGTATTATAGTAGTTATATTCTTGTACATAGGAGCAGTATTATAGTAGTTATATTCTTGTACATAGGGGGCAGTATTATAGTAGTTGTATTCTTGTACATAGGGGGCAGTATTATAGTAGTTATATTCTTGTATATAGAGGGCAGTATTATAGTAGTTATATTCTTGTACATAGGAGCAGTATTATAGTAGTTATATTCTTGTATATAGGGGGCAGTATTATAGTAGTTATATTCTTGTACATAGTGGGCAGTATTATAGTAGTTATATTCTTGTATATAGGAGCAGTATTATAGTAGTTATATTCTTGTATATAGGGGCAGTATTATAGTAGTTATATTATTGTACATAGGGAGCAGTATTATAGTAGTTGTATTCTTGTACATAGGGGGCAGTATTATAGTAGTTATATTCTTGTACATAGGGGGCAGTATTATAGTAGTTGTATTCTTGTACATAGGTGCAGTATTATAGTAGTTATATTCTTGTACATAGGAGCAGTATTATAGTAGTTATATTCTTGTACATAGGTGCAGTATTATAGTAGTTATATTCTTGTACATAGGGGGCAGTATTATAGTAGTTATATTCTTGTACATAGGGGCAGTATTATAGTAGTTGTATTCTTGTACATAGTGGGCAGTATTATAGTAGTTATATTCTTGTACATAGGAGCAGTATTATAGTAGTTATATTCTTGTATATAGGGGGCAGTATTATAGTAGTTATATTCTTGTACATAGTGGGCAGTATTATAGTAGTTATATTCTTCTATATAGGAGCAGTATTATAGTAGTTATATTCTTGTATATAGGGGCAGTATTATAGTAGTTATATTATTGTACATAGGGAGCAGTATTATAGTAGTTATATTCTTGTACATAGGAGCAGTATTATAGTAGTTATATTCTTGTACATAGGGGCAGTATTATAGTAGTTATATTCTTGTACATAGGAGCAGTATTATAGTAGTTATATTCTTGTACATAGGAGCAGTATTATAGTAGTTATATTCTTGTACATAGGGGCAGTATTATAGTAGTTATATTCTTGTACATAGGGGGCAGTATTGTAGCAGTTATATTCTTGTACATAGGAGCAGTATTATAGTAGTTATATTCCTGTACATAGGAGCAGTATTATAGTAGTTATATTCTTGTACATAGGGGGCAGTATTATAGTAGTTATATTCTTGTACATAGGGGCAGCATTATAGTAGTTATATTCTTGTACATAGGGGGCAGTATTATAGTAGTTATATTCTTGTACATAGGGGGCAGTATTATAGTAGTTATATTCTTGTACATAGGAGCGGTATTATAGTAGTTATATTCTAGTACATAGCGGCAGTATTATAGTAGTTATATTCTTGTACATAGGGGGCAGTATTGTAGTAGTTATATTCTTGTACATAGGGGGCAGTATTATAGTAGTTATATTCTTGTACATAGGGGGCAGTATTGTAGTAGTTATATTCTTGTACATAGGGGGCACTATTATAGCAGTTATATTCTTGTACATAGGGGGCAGTATTATAGTAGTTATATTCTTGTACATAGGGGGCAGTATTATAGTAGTTATATTCTTGTACATAGGGGGCAGTATTATAGTAGTTATATTCTTGTACATAGGGGCAGTATTATAGTAGTTATATTCTTGTACATAGGAGCAGTATTATAGTAGTTATATTCTTGTACATAGGGGCAGTATTATAGTAGTTATATTCTTGTACATAGGAGCAGTATTATAGTAGTTATATTCTTGTACATAGGAGCAGTATTATAGTAGTTATATTCTTGTACATAGGGGGCAGTATTGTAGTAGTTATATTCTTGTACATAGGAGCAGTATTATAGTAGTTATATTCTTGTACATAGGGGCAGTATTATAGTAGTTATATTCTTGTACATAGGAGCAGTATTATAGTAGTTATATTCTTGTACATAGGAGCAGTATTATAGTAGTTATATTCTTGTACATAGGGGGCAGTATTGTAGTAGTTATATTCTTGTACATTGGGGGCAGTAATATAGCAGTTATATTCTTGTACATAGGGGGCAGTATTATAGTAGTTATATTCTTGTACATAGGAGCAGTATTATAGTAGTTATAATCTTGTACATAGGGGCAGTATTATAGTAGTTATATTCTTGTACATAGGAGCAGTATTATAGTAGTTATATTCTTGTACATAGGAGCAGTATTATAGTAGTTATATACTTGTACATAGGAGCAGTATTATAGTAGTTATATTCTTGTACATAGGGACAGTATTATAGTAGTTATATTCTTGTACATAGGAGCAGTATTATAGTAGTTATATTCTTGTACATAGGGACAGTATTATAGTAGTTATATTCTTGTACATAGGGGGCAGTATTATAGTAGTTATATACTTGTACATAGGAGCAGTATTATAGTAGTTATATTCTTGTACATAGGGACAGTATTATAGTAGTTATATTCTTGTACATAGGAGCAGTATTATAGTAGTTATATACTTGTACATAGGAGCAGTATTATAGTAGTTATATTCTTGTACATAGGGACAGTATTATAGTAGTTATATTCTTGTACATAGGAGCAGTATTATAGTAGTTATATTCTTGTACATAGGAGCAGTATTATATTAGTTATATTCTTGTACATAGGGGGCAGTATTATAGTAGTTATATTCTTGTATATAGGGGGCAGTATTATAGTAGTTATATTCTTGTACATAGGAGCAGTATTATATTAGTTATATTCTTGTATATAGGAGCAGTATTATAGTAGTTATATTCTTGTACATAGGGAGCAGTATTGTAGTAGTTATATTCTTGTACATAGGGGGCAGTAATATAGCAGTTATATTCTTGTACATAGGGGGCAGTATTATAGTAGTTATATTCTTGTACATAGGAGCAGTATTATAGTAGTTATAATCTTGTACATAGGGGGCAGTATTATAGTAGTTATATTCTTGTACATAGGAGCAGTATTATAGTAGTTATATTCTTGTACATAGGAGCAGTATTATAGTAGTTATATTCTTGTACATAGGGGCAGTATTATAGTAGTTATATTCTTGTACATAGGAGCAGTATTATAGTAGTTATATTCTTGTACATAGGAGCAGTATTATAGTAGTTATATTCTTGTACATAGGGGGCAGTATTATAGTAGTTGTATTCTTGTACATAGGGGGCAGTATTATAGTAGTTATATTCTTGTATATAGAGGGCAGTATTATAGTAGTTATATTCTTGTACATAGGAGCAGTATTATAGTAGTTATATTCTTGTACATAGTGGGCAGTATTATAGTAGTTATATTCTTGTATATAGGAGCAGTATTATAGTAGTTATATTCTTGTATATAGGGGCAGTATTATAGTAGTTATATTATTGTACATAGGGAGCAGTATTATAGTAGTTGTATTCTTGTACATAGGGGGCAGTATTATAGTAGTTATATTCTTGTACATAAGGGGCAGTATTATAGTAGTTGTATTCTTGTACATAGGTGCAGTATTATAGTAGTTATATTCTTGTACATAGGAGCAGTATTATAGTAGTTATATTCTTGTACATAGGTGCAGTATTATAGTAGTTATATTCTTGTACATAGGGGGCAGTATTATAGTAGTTATATTCTTGTACATAGGGGGCAGTATTATAGTAGTTGTATTCTTGTACATAGTGGGCAGTATTATAGTAGTTATATTCTTGTACATAGGAGCAGTATTATAGTAGTTATATTCTTGTATATAGGGGGCAGTATTATAGTAGTTATATTCTTGTACATAGTGGGCAGTATTATAGTAGTTATATTCTTGTATATAGGAGCAGTATTATAGTAGTTATATTCTTGTATATAGGGGCAGTATTATAGTAGTTATATTATTGTACATAGGGAGCAGTATTATAGTAGTTATATTCTTGTACATAGGAGCAGTATTATAGTAGTTACATTCTTGTATATAGGGGGCAGTATTATAGTCGTTATATTCTTGTACATAGGAGCAGTATTATAGTAGTTATATTGTTGTATATAGGGGGCAGTATTATAGTAGTTATATTCTTGTACATAGGGGGCAGTATTATAGTAGTTATATTCTTGTACATAGGTGCAGTATTATAGTAGTTATATTCTTGTACATAGCAGCAGTATTATAGTAGTTATATTCTTGTACATAGGGGCAGTATTATAGTAGTTATATTCTTGTACATAGGGAGCAGCATTATAGTAGTTATATTCTTGTACATAGGGAGCAGTATTATAGTAGCTATATTCTTGCACATAGTGGGCAGTATTATAGTAGTTATATTCTTGTACATAGGGGGCAGTGTTATAGTAGTTATATTCTTGTACATAGGTGCAGTATTATAGTAGTTATATTCTTGTACATAGGAGCAGTATTATAGTAGTTATATTCTTGTACATAGGGGGCAGTATTATAGTAGTTGTATTCTTGTACATAGGGGCAGTATTATAGTAGTTATATTCTTGTACATAGGGAGCAGCATTATAGTAGATATATTCTTGTACATAGGGAGCAGTATTATAGTAGCTATATTCTTGTACATAGGGGGCAGTATTATAGTAGTTATATTCTTGTACATAGGGGGCAGTATTATAGTAGTTGTATTCTTGTACATAGGGGCAGTATTATAGTAGTTATATTCTTGTACATAGGGGGCAGTATTATAGTAGTTATATTCTTGTACATAGGAGCAGTATTATAGTAGTTATATTCTTGTACATAGGGGGCAGTATTATAGTAGTTGTATTCTTGTACATAGGGGCAGTATTATAGTAGTTATATTCTTGTACATAGGGAGCAGCATTATAGTAGTTATATTCTTGTACATAGGGGGCAGTATTATAGTAGTTATTTTCTTGTACATAGGGAGCAGCATTATAGTAGTTATATTCTTGTACATAGGGAGCAGTATTATAGTAGCTATATTCTTGCACATAGGGGGCAGTATTATAGTAGTTATATTCTTGTACATAGGGGGCAGTGTTATAGTAGTTATATTCTTGTACATAGGTGCAGTATTATAGTAGTTATATTCTTGTACATAGGAGCAGTATTATAGTAGTTATATTCTTGTACATAGGGGGCAGTATTATAGTAGTTGTATTCTTGTACATAGGGGCAGTATTAAAGTAGTTATATTCTTGTACATAGGGGGCAGTATTATAGTAGTTATATTCTTGTACATAGGGGCAGTATTATAGTAGTTATATTCTTGTACATAGAGGGCAGTATTATAGTAGTTATATTCTTGTACATAGGAGCAGTATTATAGTAGTTATATTCCTGTACATAGGGGGCAGTATTATAGTAGTTATATTCTTGTACATAGGAGCAGTATTATAGTAGTTATATTCCTGTACATAGGGGGCAGTATTATAGTAGTTATATTCTTGTACATAGGAGCAGTATTATAGTAGTTATATTCTTGTATATAGGGGGCAGTATTATAGTAGTTATATTCTTGTACATAGTGGGCAGTATTATAGTAGTTATATTCTTGTATATAGGAGCAGTATTATAGTAGTTATATTCTTGTATATAGGGGCAGTATTATAGTAGTTATATTATTGTACATAGGGAGCAGTATTATAGTAGTTATATTCTTGTACATAGGAGCAGTATTATAGTAGTTACATTCTTGTATATAGGGGGCAGTATTATAGTCGTTATATTCTTGTACATAGGAGCAGTATTATAGTAGTTATATTGTTGTATATAGGGGGCAGTATTATAGTAGTTATATTCTTGTACATAGGGGGCAGTATTATAGTAGTTATATTCTTGTACATAGGTGCAGTATTATAGTAGTTATATTCTTGTACATAGCAGCAGTATTATAGTAGTTATATTCTTGTACATAGGGGCAGTATTATAGTAGTTATATTCTTGTACATAGGGAGCAGCATTATAGTAGTTATATTCTTGTACATAGGGAGCAGTATTATAGTAGCTATATTCTTGCACATAGTGGGCAGTATTATAGTAGTTATATTCTTGTACATAGGGGGCAGTGTTATAGTAGTTATATTCTTGTACATAGGTGCAGTATTATAGTAGTTATATTCTTGTACATAGGAGCAGTATTATAGTAGTTATATTCTTGTACATAGGGGGCAGTATTATAGTAGTTGTATTCTTGTACATAGGGGCAGTATTATAGTAGTTATATTCTTGTACATAGGGAGCAGCATTATAGTAGATATATTCTTGTACATAGGGAGCAGTATTATAGTAGCTATATTCTTGTACATAGGGGGCAGTATTATAGTAGTTATATTCTTGTACATAGGGGGCAGTATTATAGTAGTTGTATTCTTGTACATAGGGGCAGTATTATAGTAGTTATATTCTTGTACATAGGGGGCAGTATTATAGTAGTTATATTCTTGTACATAGGAGCAGTATTATAGTAGTTATATTCTTGTACATAGGGGGCAGTATTATAGTAGTTGTATTCTTGTACATAGGGGCAGTATTATAGTAGTTATATTCTTGTACATAGGGAGCAGCATTATAGTAGTTATATTCTTGTACATAGGGGGCAGTATTATAGTAGTTATTTTCTTGTACATAGGGAGCAGCATTATAGTAGTTATATTCTTGTACATAGGGAGCAGTATTATAGTAGCTATATTCTTGCACATAGGGGGCAGTATTATAGTAGTTATATTCTTGTACATAGGGGGCAGTGTTATAGTAGTTATATTCTTGTACATAGGTGCAGTATTATAGTAGTTATATTCTTGTACATAGGAGCAGTATTATAGTAGTTATATTCTTGTACATAGGGGGCAGTATTATAGTAGTTGTATTCTTGTACATAGGGGCAGTATTAAAGTAGTTATATTCTTGTACATAGGGGGCAGTATTATAGTAGTTATATTCTTGTACATAGGGGCAGTATTATAGTAGTTATATTCTTGTACATAGAGGGCAGTATTATAGTAGTTATATTCTTGTACATAGGAGCAGTATTATAGTAGTTATATTCCTGTACATAGGGGGCAGTATTATAGTAGTTATATTCTTGTACATAGGAGCAGTATTATAGTAGTTATATTCCTGTACATAGGGGGCAGTATTATAGTAGTTATATTCTTGTACATAGGAGCAGTATTATAGTAGTTATATTCTTGTACATAGAGAGCAGTATTATAGTAGTTATATTCTTGTACATAGGAGCAGTATTATAGTAGTTATTTTCTTGTACATAGGGGCAGTATTATAGTAGTTATATTCTTGTACATAGGGGGCAGTATTATAGTAGTTATATTCTTTTACATAGGGGCAGTATTATAGTAGTTATATTCTTGTACATAGAGGGCAGTATTATAGTAGTTATATTCTTGTACATAGGGGCAGTATTATAGTAGTTATATTCTTGTACATAGAGGGCAGTATTATAGTAGTTATATTCTTGTACATAGGAGCAGTATTATAGTAGTTATATTCTTGTACATAGGGAGCAGTATTATAATAGTTATAATCTTGTACATAGGGGCAGTATTATAGTAGTTATATTCTTGTACATAGGAGCAGTATTATAGTAGTTATATTCTTGTACATAGGGAGCAGTATTATAATAGTTATATTCTTGTACATAGGGGCAGTATTATAGTAGTTATATTCTTGTACATAGGGGGCAGTATTATAGTAGTTGTATTCTTGTACATAGGGGGCAGTATTATAGTAGTTATATTCTTGTACATAGGAGCAGTATTATAGTAGTTATATTCTTGTACATAGGGGGCAGTATTATAGTAGTTATATTCTTGTACATAGGTGCAGTATTATAGTAGTTATATTCTTGTACATAGCAGCAGTATTATAGTAGTTATATTCTTGTACATAGGGGCAGTATTATAGTAGTTATATTCTTGTACATAGGGAGCAGCATTATAGTAGTTATATTCTTGTACATAGGGAGCAGTATTATAGTAGCTATATTCTTGCACATAGTGGGCAGTATTATAGTAGTTATATTCTTGTACATAGGGGGCAGTGTTATAGTAGTTATATTCTTGTACATAGGTGCAGTATTATAGTAGTTATATTCTTGTACATAGGAGCAGTATTATAGTAGTTATATTCTTGTACATAGGGGGCAGTATTATAGTAGTTGTATTCTTGTACATAGGGGCAGTATTATAGTAGTTATATTCTTGTACATAGGGAGCAGCATTATAGTAGATATATTCTTGTACATAGGGAGCAGTATTATAGTAGCTATATTCTTGTACATAGGGGGCAGTATTATAGTAGTTATATTCTTGTACATAGGGGGCAGTATTATAGTAGTTGTATTCTTGTACATAGGGGCAGTATTATAGTAGTTATATTCTTGTACATAGGGGGCAGTATTATAGTAGTTATATTCTTGTACATAGGAGCAGTATTATAGTAGTTATATTCTTGTACATAGGGGGCAGTATTATAGTAGTTGTATTCTTGTACATAGGGGCAGTATTATAGTAGTTATATTCTTGTACATAGGGAGCAGCATTATAGTAGTTATATTCTTGTACATAGGGGGCAGTATTATAGTAGTTATTTTCTTGTACATAGGGAGCAGCATTATAGTAGTTATATTCTTGTACATAGGGAGCAGTATTATAGTAGCTATATTCTTGCACATAGGGGGCAGTATTATAGTAGTTATATTCTTGTACATAGGGGGCAGTGTTATAGTAGTTATATTCTTGTACATAGGTGCAGTATTATAGTAGTTATATTCTTGTACATAGAGGGCAGTATTATAGTAGTTATATTCTTGTACATAGGAGCAGTATTATAGTAGTTATATTCCTGTACATAGGGGGCAGTATTATAGTAGTTATATTCTTGTACATAGGAGCAGTATTATAGTAGTTATATTCCTGTACATAGGGGGCAGTATTATAGTAGTTATATTCTTGTACATAGGAGCAGTATTATAGTAGTTATATTCTTGTACATAGAGAGCAGTATTATAGTAGTTATATTCTTGTACATAGGAGCAGTATTATAGTAGTTATTTTCTTGTACATAGGGGCAGTATTATAGTAGTTATATTCTTGTACATAGGGGGCAGTATTATAGTAGTTATATTCTTTTACATAGGGGCAGTATTATAGTAGTTATATTCTTGTACATAGAGGGCAGTATTATAGTAGTTATATTCTTGTACATAGGGGCAGTATTATAGTAGTTATATTCTTGTACATAGAGGGCAGTATTATAGTAGTTATATTCTTGTACATAGGAGCAGTATTATAGTAGTTATATTCTTGTACATAGGGAGCAGTATTATAATAGTTATATTCTTGTACATAGGGGCAGTATTATAGTAGTTATATTCTTGTACATAGGAGCAGTATTATAGTAGTTATATTCTTGTACATAGGGAGCAGTATTATAATAGTTATATTCTTGTACATAGGGGCAGTATTATAGTAGTTATATTCTTGTACATAGGGGGCAGTATTATAGTAGTTGTATTCTTGTACATAGGGGGCAGTATTATAGTAGTTATATTCTTGTACATAGGAGCAGTATTATAGTAGTTATATTCTTGTACATAGGTGCAGTATTATAGTAGTTATATTCTTGTACATAGGGGGCAGTATTATAGTAGTTATATTCTTGTACATAGGGGGCAGTATTATAGTAGTTGTATTCTTGTACATAGGGGGCAGTATTATAGTAGTTATATTCTTGTATATAGAGGGCAGTATTATAGTAGTTATATTCTTGTACATAGGAGCAGTATTATAGTAGTTATATTCTTGTATATAGGGGGCAGTATTATAGTAGTTATATTCTTGTACATAGTGGGCAGTATTATAGTAGTTATATTCTTGTATATAGGAGCAGTATTATAGTAGTTATATTCTTGTATATAGGGGCAGTATTATAGTAGTTATATTATTGTACATAGGGAGCAGTATTATAGTAGTTGTATTCTTGTACATAGGGGGCAGTATTATAGTAGTTATATTCTTGTACATAGGGGGCAGTATTATAGTAGTTGTATTCTTGTACATAGGGGCAGTATTATAGTAGTTATATTCTTGTACATAGGGAGCAGCATTATAGTAGTTATATTCTTGTACATAGGGGGCAGTATTATAGTAGTTATTTTCTTGTACATAGGGAGCAGCATTATAGTAGTTATATTCTTGTACATAGGGAGCAGTATTATAGTAGCTATATTCTTGCACATAGGGGGCAGTATTATAGTAGTTATATTCTTGTACATAGGGGGCAGTGTTATAGTAGTTATATTCTTGTACATAGGTGCAGTATTATAGTAGTTATATTCTTGTACATAGGAGCAGTATTATAGTAGTTATATTCTTGTACATAGGGGGCAGTATTATAGTAGTTGTATTCTTGTACATAGGGGCAGTATTAAAGTAGTTATATTCTTGTACATAGGGGGCAGTATTATAGTAGTTATATTCTTGTACATAGGGGCAGTATTATAGTAGTTATATTCTTGTACATAGAGGGCAGTATTATAGTAGTTATATTCTTGTACATAGGAGCAGTATTATAGTAGTTATATTCCTGTACATAGGGGGCAGTATTATAGTAGTTATATTCTTGTACATAGGAGCAGTATTATAGTAGTTATATTCCTGTACATAGGGGGCAGTATTATAGTAGTTATATTCTTGTACATAGGAGCAGTATTATAGTAGTTATATTCTTGTACATAGAGAGCAGTATTATAGTAGTTATATTCTTGTACATAGGAGCAGTATTATAGTAGTTATTTTCTTGTACATAGGGGCAGTATTATAGTAGTTATATTCTTGTACATAGGGGGCAGTATTATAGTAGTTATATTCTTGTACATAGGGAGCAGTATTATAATAGTTATATTCTTGTACATAGGGGCAGTATTATAGTAGTTATATTCTTGTACATAGGGGGCAGTATTATAGTAGTTGTATTCTTGTACATAGGGGGCAGTATTATAGTAGTTATATTCTTGTACATAGGAGCAGTATTATAGTAGTTATATTCTTGTACATAGGTGCAGTATTATAGTAGTTATATTCTTGTACATAGGGGGCAGTATTATAGTAGTTATATTCTTGTACATAGGGGGCAGTATTATAGTAGTTGTATTCTTGTACATAGGGGGCAGTATTATAGTAGTTATATTCTTGTATATAGAGGGCAGTATTATAGTAGTTATATTCTTGTACATAGGAGCAGTATTATAGTAGTTATATTCTTGTATATAGGGGGCAGTATTATAGTAGTTATATTCTTGTACATAGTGGGCAGTATTATAGTAGTTATATTCTTGTATATAGGAGCAGTATTATAGCAGTTATATTCTTGTATATAGGGGCAGTATTATAGTAGTTATATTATTGTACATAGGGAGCAGTATTATAGTAGTTGTATTCTTGTACATAGGGGGCAGTATTATAGTAGTTATATTCTTGTACATAGGGGGCAGTATTATAGTAGTTGTATTCTTGTACATAGGTGCAGTATTATAGTAGTTATATTCTTGTACATAGGAGCAGTATTATAGTAGTTATATTCTTGTACATAGGTGCAGTATTATAGTAGTTATATTCTTGTACATAGGGGGCAGTATTATAGTAGTTATATTCTTGTACATAGGGGGCAGTATTATAGTAGTTGTATTCTTGTACATAGTGGGCAGTATTATAGTAGTTATATTCTTGTACATAGGGAGCAGTATTATAATAGTTATATTCTTGTACATAGGGGCAGTATTATAGTAGTTATATTCTTGTACATAGGAGCAGTATTATAGTAGTTATATTCTTGTACATAGGGAGCAGTATTATAATAGTTATATTCTTGTACATAGGGGCAGTATTATAGTAGTTATATTCTTGTACATAGGGGGCAGTATTATAGTAGTTGTATTCTTGTACATAGGGGGCAGTATTATAGTAGTTATATTCTTGTACATAGGAGCAGTATTATAGTAGTTATATTCTTGTACATAGGTGCAGTATTATAGTAGTTATATTCTTGTACATAGGGGGCAGTATTATAGTAGTTATATTCTTGTACATAGGGGGCAGTATTATAGTAGTTGTATTCTTGTACATAGGGGGCAGTATTATAGTAGTTATATTCTTGTATATAGAGGGCAGTATTATAGTAGTTATATTCTTGTACATAGGAGCAGTATTATAGTAGTTATATTCTTGTATATAGGGGGCAGTATTATAGTAGTTATATTCTTGTACATAGTGGGCAGTATTATAGTAGTTATATTCTTGTATATAGGAGCAGTATTATAGTAGTTATATTCTTGTATATAGGGGCAGTATTATAGTAGTTGTATTCTTGTACATAGGGGGCAGTATTATAGTAGTTATATTCTTGTACATAGGGGGCAGTATTATAGTAGTTGTATTCTTGTACATAGGTGCAGTATTATAGTAGTTATATTCTTGTACATAGGAGCAGTATTATAGTAGTTATATTCTTGTACATAGGTGCAGTATTATAGTAGTTATATTCTTGTACATAGGGGGCAGTATTATAGTAGTTATATTCTTGTACATAGGGGGCAGTATTATAGTAGTTGTATTCTTGTACATAGTGGGCAGTATTATAGTAGTTATATTCTTGTACATAGGAGCAGTATTATAGTAGTTATATTCTTGTATATAGGGGGCAGTATTATAGTAGTTATATTCTTGTACATAGTGGGCAGTATTATAGTAGTTATATTCTTGTATATAGGAGCAGTATTATAGTAGTTATATTCTTGTATATAGGGGCAGTATTATAGTAGTTATATTATTGTACATAGGGAGCAGTATTATAGTAGTTATATTCTTGTACATAGGAGCAGTATTATAGTAGTTATATTCTTGTAAATAGGGGGCAGTATTATAGTAGTTATATTCTTGTACATAGGAGCAGTATTATAGTAGTTATATTCTTGTATATAGGGGGCAGTATTATAGTAGTTATATTCTTGTACATAGGGGGCAGTATTATAGTAGTTATATTCTTATACATAGGTGCAGTATTATAGTAGTTATATTCTTGTACATAGGAGCAGTATTATAGTAGTTATATTCTTGTACATAGGGGCAGTATTATAGTAGTTATATTCTTGTACATAGGGAGCAGCATTATAGTAGTTATATTCTTGTACAAAGGGAGCAGTATTATAGTAGCTATATTCTTGCACATAGGGGGCAGTATTATAGTAGTTATATTCTTGTACATAGGGGGCAGTGTTATAGTAGTTATATTCTTGTACATAGGTGCAGTATTATAGTAGTTATATTCTTGTACATAGGAGCAGTATTATAGTAGTTATATTCTTGTACATAGGGGGCAGTATTATAGTAGTTGTATTCTTGTACATAGGGGCAGTATTATAGTAGTTATATTCTTGTACATAGGGAGCAGCATTATAGTAGTTATATTCTTGTACATAGGGAGCAGTATTATAGTAGCTATATTCTTGTACATAGGGGGCAGTATTATAGTAGTTGTATTCTTGTACATAGGGGCAGTATTATAGTAGTTATATTCTTGTACATAGGGGGCAGTATTATAGTAGTTGTATTCTTGTACATAGGGGCAGTATTATAGTAGTTATATTCTTGTACATAGGGGGCAGTATTATAGTAGTTATATTCTTGTACATAGGAGCAGTATTATAGTAGTTATATTCTTGTACATAGGGGGCAGTATTATAGTAGTTGTATTCTTGTACATAGGGGCAGTATTATAGTAGTTATATTCTTGTACATAGGGAGCAGCATTATAGTAGTTATATTCTTGTACATAGGGGGCAGTATTATAGTAGTTATATTCTTGTACATAGGGAGCAGCATTATAGTAGTTATATTCTTGTACATAGGGGGCAGTATTATAGTAGTTATATTCTTGTACATAGGGGGCAGTATTATAGTAGCTATATTCTTGCACATAGGGGGCAGTATTATAGTAGTTATATTCTTGTACATAGGGGGCAGTGTTATAGTAGTTATATTCTTGTACATAGGTGCAGTATTATAGTAGTTATATTCTTGTACATAGGAGCAGTATTATAGTAGTTATATTCTTGTACATAGGGGGCAGTATTATAGTAGTTGTATTCTTGTACATAGGGGCAGTATTATAGTAGTTATATTCTTGTACATAGGGGGCAGTATTATAGTAGTTATATTCTTGTACATAGGGGCAGTATTATAGTAGTTATATTCTTGTACATAGAGGGCAGTATTATAGTAGTTATATTCTTGTACATAGGAGCAGTATTATAGTAGTTATATTCCTGTACATAGGGGGCAGTATTATAGTAGTTATATTCTTGTACATAGGAGCAGTATTATAGTAGTTATATTCTTGTACATAGAGAGCAGTATTATAGTAGTTATATTCTTGTACATAGGAGCAGTATTATAGTAGTTATTTTCTTGTACATAGGAGCAGTATTATAGTAGTTATATTCTTGTACATAGGGGGCAGTATTATAGTAGTTATATTCTTGTACATAGGGGCAGTATTATAGTAGTTATATTCTTGTACATAGAGGGCAGTATTATAGTAGTTATATTCTTGTACATAGGGGCAGTATTATAGTAGTTATATTCTTGTACATAGAGGGCAGTATTATAGTAGTTATATTCTTGTACATAGGAGCAGTATTATAGTAGTTATATTCTTGTACATAGGGAGCAGTATTATAATAGTTATATTCTTGTACATAGGGGCAGTATTATAGTAGTTATATTCTTGTACATAGGGGCAGTATTATAGTAGTTATATTCTTGTACATAGGGGCAGTATTATAGTAGTTATATTCTTGTACATAGAGGGCAGTATTATAGTAGTTATATTCTTGTACATAGGGGCAGTATTATAGTAGTTATATTCTTGTACATTGAGGGCAGTATTATAGTAGTTATATTCTTGTACATAGGAGCAGTATTATAGTAGTTATATTCTTGTACATAGGGAGCAGTATTATAATAGTTATATTCTTGTACATAGGGGCAGTATTATAGTAGTTATATTCTTGTACATAGGGGGCAGTATTATAGTAGTTGTATTCTTGTACATAGGGGGCAGTATTATAGTAGTTATATTCTTGTACATAGGAGCAGTATTATAGTAGTTATATTCTTGTACATAGGTGCAGTATTATAGTAGTTATATTCTTGTACATAGGGGGCAGTATTATAGTAGTTATATTCTTGTACATAGGGGGCAGTATTATAGTAGTTGTATTCTTGTACATAGTGGGCAGTATTATAGTAGTTATATTCTTGTATATAGAGGGCAGTATTATAGTAGTTATATTCTTGTACATAGGAGCAGTATTATAGTAGTTATATTCTTGTATATAGGGGGCAGTATTATAGTAGTTATATTCTTGTACATAGTGGGCAGTATTATAGTAGTTATATTCTTGTATATAGGAGCAGTATTATAGTAGTTATATTCTTGTATATAGGGGCAGTATTATAGTAGTTATATTATTGTACATAGGGAGCAGTATTATAGTAGTTGTATTCTTGTACATAGGGGGCAGTATTATAGTAGTTATATTCTTGTACATAGGGGGCAGTATTATAGTAGTTGTATTCTTGTACATAGGTGCAGTATTATAGTAGTTATATTCTTGTACATAGGAGCAGTATTATAGTAGTTATATTCTTGTACATAGGTGCAGTATTATAGTAGTTATATTCTTGTACATAGGGGGCAGTATTATAGTAGTTATATTCTTGTACATAGGGGGCAGTATTATAGTAGTTGTATTCTTGTACATAGTGCGCAGTATTATAGTAGTTATATTCTTGTACATAGGAGCAGTATTATAGTAGTTATATTCTTGTATATAGGGGGCAGTATTATAGTAGTTATATTCTTGTACATAGGAGCAGTATTATAGTAGTTATATTCTTGTATATAGGAGCAGTATTATAGTAGTTATATTCTTGTATATAGGGGCAGTATTATAGTAGTTATATTATTGTACATAGGGTGCAGTATTATAGTAGTTATATTCTTGTACATAGGAGCAGTATTATAGTAGTTATATTCTTGTATATAGGGGGCAGTATTATAGTAGTTATATTCTTGTACATAGGAGCAGTATTATAGTAGTTATATTCTTGTATATAGGGGCCAGTATTATAGTAGTTATATTCTTGTACATAGGGGGCAGTATTATAGTAGTTATATTCTTGTACATAGGTGCAGTATTATAGTAGTTATATTCTTGTACATAGGAGCAGTATTATAGTAGTTATATTCTTGTACATAGGGGCAGTATTATAGTAGTTATATTCTTGTACATAGGGAGCAGCATTATAGTAGTTATATTCTTGTACATAGGGGCAGTATTATAGTAGCTATATTCCTGTACATAGGGGCAGTATTATAGTAGTTATATTCTTGTACATAGGAGCAGTATTATAGTAGCTATATTCTTGCACATATGGGGCAGTATTATAGTAGTTATATTCTTGTACATAGGGGGCAGTGTTATAGTAGTTATATTCTTGTACATAGGTGCAGTATTATAGTAGTTATATTCTTGTACATAGGGGCAGTATTATAGTAGTTATATTCTTGTACATAGGGAGCAGTATTATAGTAGTTATATTCTTGTACATAGGGGCAGTATTATAGTAGTTATATTCTTGTACATAGGGAGCAGTATTATAGTAGTTATATTCTTGTACATAGGGGCAGTATTATAGTAGTTATATTCCTGTACATAGGGGCAGTATTATAGTAGTTATATTCTTGTACATAGGGGCAGTATTATAGTAGCTATATTCTTGCACATATGGGGCAGTATTATAGTAGTTATATTCTTGTACATAGGGGGCAGTGTTATAGTAGTTATATTCTTGTACATAGGTGCAGTATTATAGTAGTTATATTCTTGTACATAGGAGCAGTATTATAGTAGTTATATTCTTGTACATAGGGGGCAGTATTATAGTAGTTGTATTCTTGTACATAGGGGCAGTATTATAGTAGTTATATTCTTGTACATAGGGAGCAGCATTATAGTAGTTATATTCTTGTACATAGGGAGCAGTATTATAGTAGCTATATTCTTGTACATAGGGGGCAGTATTATAGTAGTTGTATTCTTGTACATAGGGGCAGTATTATAGTAGTTATATTCTTGTACATAGGGGGCAGTATTATAGTAGTTGTATTCTTGTACATAGGGGCAGTATTACAGTAGTTATATTCTTGTAAATAGGGGGCAGTATTATAGTAGTTATATTCTTGTACATAGGAGCAGTATTATAGTAGTTATATTCTTCTACATAGGGGGCAGTATTATAGTAGTTGTATTCTTGTACATAGGGGCAGTATTATAGTAGTTATATTCTTGTACATAGGGAGCAGCATTATAGTAGTTATATTCTTGTACATAGGGGGCAGTATTATAGTAGTTATATTCTTGTACATAGGGAGCAGCATTATAGTAGTTATATTCTTGTACATAGGAGCAGTATTATAGTAGCTATATTCTTGCACATAGGGGGCAGTATTATAGTAGTTATATTCTTGTACATAGGGGGCAGTGTTATAGTAGTTATATTCTTGTACATAGGTGCAGTATTATAGTAGTTATATTCTTGTACATAGGAGCAGTATTATAGTAGTTATATTCTTGTACATAGGGGGCAGTATTATAGTAGTTGTATTCTTGTACATAGGGGCAGTATTATAGTAGTTATATTCTTGTACATAGGGGGCAGTATTATAGTAGTTATATTCTTGTACATAGGGGCAGTATTATAGTAGTTATATTCTTGTACATAGAGGGCAGTATTATAGTAGTTATATTCTTGTACATAGGAGCAGTATTATGGTAGTTATATTCCTGTACATAGGGGGCAGTATTATAGTAGTTATATTCTTGTACATAGGAGCAGTATTATAGTAGTTATATTCCTGTACATAGGGGGCAGTATTATAGTACTTATATTCTTGTACATAGGAGCAGTATTATAGTAGTTATATTCTTGTACATAGAGAGCAGTATTATAGTAGTTATATTCTTGTACATAGGAGCAGTATTATAGTAGTTATTTTCTTGTACATAGGGGCAGTATTATAGTAGTTATATTCTTGTACATAGGGGGCAGTATTATAGTAGTTATATTCTTGTACATAGGGGCAGTATTATAGTAGTTATATTCTTATACATAGAGGGCAGTATTATAGTAGTTATATTCTTGTACATAGGGGCAGTATTATAGTAGTTATATTCTTGTACATAGAGGGCAGTATTATAGTAGTTATATTCTTGTACATAGGAGCAGTATTATAGTAGTTATATTCTTGTACATTGGGAGCAGTATTATAATAGTTATATTCTTGTACATAGGGGCAGTATTATAGTAGTTATATTCTTGTACATAGGGGCAGTATTATAGTAGTTATATTCTTGTACATAGGGGCAGTATTATAGTAGTTATATTCTTGTACATAGAGGGCAGTATTATAGTAGTTATATTCTTGTACATAGGGGCAGTATTATAGTAGTTATATTCTTGTACATAGAGGGCAGTATTATAGTAGTTATATTCTTGTACATAGGGGCAGTATTATAGTAGTTATATTCTTGTACATAGAGGGCAGTATTATAGTAGTTATATTCTTGTACATAGGAGCAGTATTATAGTAGTTATATTCTTGTACATAGGGAGCAGTATTATAATAGTTATATTCTTGTACATAGGGGCAGTATTATAGTAGTTATATTCTTGTACATAGGGGGCAGTATTATAGTAGTTGTATTCTTGTACATAGGGGGCAGTATTATAGTAGTTATATTCTTGTACAAAGGAGCAGTATTATAGTAGTTATATTCTTGTACATAGGTGCAGTATTATAGTAGTTATATTCTTGTACATAGGGGGCAGTATTATAGTAGTTATATTCTTGTACATAGGGGGCAGTATTATAGTAGTTGTATTCTTGTACATAGGGGGCAGTATTATAGTAGTTATATTCTTGTATATAGAGGGCAGTATTATAGTAGTTATATTCTTGTACATAGGAGCAGTATTATAGTAGTTATATTCTTGTATATAGGGGGCAGTATTATAGTAGTTATATTCTTGTACATAGTGGGCAGTATTATAGTAGTTATATTCTTGTATATAGGAGCAGTATTATAGTAGTTATATTCTTGTATATAGGGGCAGTATTATAGTAGTTATATTATTGTACATAGGGAGCAGTATTATAGTACTTGTATTCTTGTACATAGGGGGCAGTATTATAGTAGTTATATTCTTGTACATAGGGGGCAGTATTATAGTAGTTGTATTCTTGTACATAGGTGCAGTATTATAGTAGTTATATTCTTGTACATAGGAGCAGTATTATAGTAGTTATATTCTTGTACATAGGTGCAGTATTATAGTAGTTATATTCTTGTACATAGGGGGCAGTATTATAGTAGTTATATTCTTGTACATAGGGGGCAGTATTATAGTAGTTGTATTCTTGTACATAGTGGGCAGTATTATAGTAGTTATATTCTTGTACATAGGAGCAGTATTATAGTAGTTATATTCTTGTATATAGGGGGCAGTATTATAGTAGTTATATTCTTGTACATAGTGGGCAGTATTATAGTAGTTATATTCTTGTATATAGGAGCAGTATTATAGTAGTTATATTCTTGTATATAGGGGCAGTATTATAGTAGTTATATTATTGTACATAGGGAGCAGTATTATAGTAGTTATATTCTTGTACATAGGAGCAGTATTATAGTAGTTATATTCTTGTATATAGGGGGCAGTATTATAGTAGTTATATTCTTGTACATAGGAGCAGTATTATAGTAGTTATATTCTTGTATATAGGGGGCAGTATTATAGTAGTTATATTCTTGTACATAGGGGGCAGTATTATAGTAGTTATATTCTTGTACATAGGTGCAGTATTATAGTAGTTATATTCTTGTACATAGGAGCAGTATTATAGTAGTTATATTCTTGTACATAGGGGCAGTATTATAGTAGTTATATTCTTGTACATAGGGAGCAGCATTATAGTAGTTATATTCTTGTACAAAGGGAGCAGTATTATAGTAGCTATATTCTTGCACATAGGGGGCAGTATTATAGTAGTTATATTCTTGTACATAGGGGGCAGTGTTATAGTAGTTATATTCTTGTACATAGGTGCAGTATTATAGTAGTTATATTCTTGTACATAGGAGCAGTATTATAGTAGTTATATTCTTGTACATAGGGGGCAGTATTATAGTAGTTGTATTCTTGTACATAGGGGCAGTATTATAGTAGTTATATTCTTGTACATAGGGAGCAGCATTTTAGTAGTTATATTCTTGTACATAGGGAGCAGTATTATAGTAGCTATATTCTTGTACATAGGGGGCAGTATTATAGTAGTTGTATTCTTGTACATAGGGGCAGTATTATAGTAGTTATATTCTTGTACATAGGGGGCAGTATTATAGTAGTTGTATTCTTGTACATAGGGGCAGTATTATAGTAGTTATATTCTTGTACATAGGGGGCAGTATTATAGTAGTTATATTCTTGTTCATAGGAGCAGTATTATAGTAGTTATATTCTTGTACATAGGGGGCAGTATTATAGTAGTTGTATTCTTGTACATAGGGGCAGTATTATAGTAGTTATATTCTTGTACATAGGGAGCAGCATTATAGTAGTTATATTCTTGTACATAGGGGGCAGTATTATAGTAGTTATATTCTTGTACATAGGGAGCAGCATTATAGTAGTTATATTCTTGTACATAGGGAGCAGTATTATAGTAGCTATATTCTTGCACATAGGGGGCAGTATTATAGTAGTTATATTCTTGTACATAGGGGGCAGTGTTATAGTAGTTATATTCTTGTACATAGGTGCAGTATTATAGTAGTTATATTCTTGTACATAGGAGCAGTATTATAGTAGTTATATTCTTGTACATAGGGGGCAGTATTATAGTAGTTGTATTCTTGTACATAGGGGCAGTATTATAGTAGTTATATTCTTGTACATAGGGGGCAGTATTATAGTAGTTATATTCTTGTACATAGGGGCAGTATTATAGTAGTTATATTCTTGTACATAGAGGGCAGTATTATAGTAGTTATATTCTTGTACATAGGAGCAGTATTATAGTAGTTATATTCCTGTACATAGGGGGCAGTATTATAGTAGTTATATTCTTGTACATAGGAGCAGTATTATAGTAGTTATATTCCTGTACATAGGGGGCAGTATTATAGTAGTTATATTCTTGTACATAGGAGCAGTATTATAGTAGTTATATTCTTGTACATAGAGAGCAGTATTATAGTAGTTATATTCTTGTACATAGGAGCAGTATTATAGTAGTTATTTTCTTGTACATAGGGGCAGTATTATAGTAGTTATATTCTTGTACATAGGGGGCAGTATTATAGTAGTTATATTCTTGTACATAGGGGCAGTATTATAGTAGTTATATTCTTGTACATAGAGGGCAGTATTATAGTAGTTATATTCTTGTACATAGGGGCAGTATTATAGTAGTTATATTCTTGTACATAGAGGGCAGTATTATAGTAGTTATATTCTTTTACATAGGAGCAGTATTATAGTAGTTATATTCTTGTACATAGGGAGCAGTATTATAATAGTTATATTCTTGTACATAGGGGCAGTATTATAGTAGTTATATTCTTGTACATAGGGGCAGTATTATAGTAGTTATATTCTTGTACATAGGGGCAGTATTATAGTAGTTATATTCTTGTACATAGAGGGCAGTATTATAGTAGTTATATTCTTGTACATAGGGGCAGTATTATAGTAGTTATATTCTTGTACATAGAGGGCAGTATTATAGTAGTTATATTCTTGTACATAGGAGCAGTATTATAGTAGTTATATTCTTGTACATAGGGAGCAGTATTATAATAGTTATATTCTTGTACATAGGGGCAGTATTATAGTAGTTATATTCTTGTACATAGGGGGCAGTATTATAGTAGTTGTATTCTTGTACATAGGGGGCAGTATTATAGTAGTTATATTCTTGTACATAGGAGCAGTATTATAGTAGTTATATTCTTGTACATAGGTGCAGTATTATAGTAGTTATATTCTTGAACATAGGGGGCAGTATTATAGTAGTTATATTCTTGTACATAGGGGGCAGTATTATAGTAGTTGTATTCTTGTACATAGGGGGCAGTAATATAGTAGTTATATTCTTGTATATAGAGGGCAGTATTATAGTAGTTATATTCTTGTACATAGGAGCAGTATTATAGTAGTTATATTCTTGTATATAGGGGGCAGTATTATAGTAGTTATATTCTTGTACATAGTGGGCAGTATTGTAGTAGTTATATTCTTGTATATAGGAGCAGTATTATAGTAGTTATATTCTTGTATATAGGGGCAGTATTATAGTAGTTATATTATTGTACATAGGGAGCAGTATTATAGTAGTTGTATTCTTGTACATAGGGGGCAGTATTATAGTAGTTATATTCTTGTACATAGGGGGCAGTATTATAGTAGTTGTATTCTTGTACATAGGTGCAGTATTATAGTAGTTATATTCTTGTACATAGGTGCAGTATTATAGTAGTTATATTCTTGTACATAGGGGGCAGTATTATAGTAGTTATATTCTTGTACATAGGGGGCAGTATTATAGTAGTTGTATTCTTGTACATAGTGGGCAGTATTATAGTAGTTATATTCTTGTACATAGGAGCAGTATTATAGTAGTTATATTCTTGTATATAGGGTGCAGTATTATAGTAGTTATATTCTTGTACATAGGAGCAGTATTATAGTAGTTATATTCTTGTATATAGGAGCAGTATTATAGTAGTTATATTCTTGTATATAGGGGCAGTATTATAGTAGTTATATTATTGTACATAGGGAGCAGTATTATAGTAGTTATATTATTGTACATAGGAGCAGTATTATAGTAGTTATATTCTTGTATATAGGGGGCAGTATTATAGTAGTTATATTCTTGTACATAGGAGCAGTATTATAGTAGTTATATTCTTGTATATAGGGGGCAGTATTATAGTAGTTATATTCTTGTACATAGGGGGCAGTATTATAGTAGTTATATTCTTGTACATAGGTGCAGTATTATAGTAGTTATATTCTTGTACATAGGAGCAGTATTATAGTAGTTATATTCTTGTACATAGGGGCAGTATTATAGTAGTTATATTCTTGTACATAGGGAACAGCATTATAGTAGTTATATTCTTGTACATAGGGGCAGTATTATAGTAGCTATATTCCTGTACATAGGGGCAGTATTATAGTAGTTATATTCTTGTACATAGGGGCAGTATTATAGTAGCTATATTCTTGCACATATGGGGCAGTATTATAGTAGTTATATTCTTGTACATAGGGGGCAGTGTTATAGTAGTTATATTCTTGTACATAGGTGCAGTATTATAGTAGTTATATTCTTGTACATAGGGGCAGTATTATAGTAGTTATATTCTTGTACATAGGGAGCAGTATTATAGTAGTTATATACTTGTACATAGGGGCAGTATTATAGTAGTTATATTCTTGTACATAGGGAGCAGTATTATAGTAGTTATATTCTTGTACATAGGGGCAGTATTATAGTAGTTATATTCCTGTACATAGGGGCAGTATTATAGTAGTTATATTCTTGTACATAGGGGCAGTATTATAGTAGCTATATTCTTGCACATATGGGGCAGTATTATAGTAGTTATATTCTTGTACATAGGGGGCAGTGTTATAGTAGTTATATTCTTGTACATAGGTGCAGTATTATAGTAGTTATATTCTTGTACATAGGAGCAGTATTATAGTAGTTATATTCTTGTACATAGGGGGCAGTATTATAGTAGTTGTATTCTTGTACATAGGGGCAGTATTATAGTAGTTATATTCTTGTACATAGGGAGCAGCATTATAGTAGTTATATTCTTGTACATAGGGAGCAGTATTATAGTAGCTATATTCTTGTACATAGGGGGCAGTATTATAGTAGTTGTATTCTTGTACATAGGGGCAGTATTATAGTAGTTATATTCTTGTACATAGGGGGCAGTATTATAGTAGTTGTATTCTTGTACATAGGGGCAGTATTATAGTAGTTATATTCTTGTACATAGGGGGCAGTATTATAGTAGTTATATTCTTGTACATAGGAGCAGTATTATAGTAGTTAAATTCTTGTACATAGGGGGCAGTATTATAGTAGTTGTATTCTTGTACATAGGGGCAGTATTATAGTAGTTATATTCTTGTACATAGGGAGCAGCATTATAGTAGTTATATTCTTGTACATAGGGGGCAGTATTATAGTAGTTATATTCTTGTACATAGGGAGCAGCATTATAGTAGTTATATTCTTGTACATAGGGAGCAGTATTATAGTAGCTATATTCTTGCACATAGGGGGCAGTATTATAGTAGTTATATTCTTGTACATAGGGGGCAGTGTTATAGTAGTTATATTCTTGTACATAGGTGCAGTATTATAGTAGTTATATTCTTGTACATAGGAGCAGTATTATAGTAGTTATATTCTTGTACATAGGGGGCAGTATTATAGTAGTTGTATTCTTGTACATAGGGGCAGTATTATAGTAGTTATATTCTTGTACATAGGGGGCAGTATTATAGTAGTTATATTCTTGTACATAGGGGCAGTATTATAGTAGTTATATTCTTGTACATAGAGGGCAGTATTATAGTAGTTATATTCTTGTACATAGGAGCAGTATTATAGTAGTTATATTCTTGTACATAGGGAGCAGTATTATAATAGTTATATTCTTGTACATAGGGGCAGTATTATAGTAGTTATATTCTTGTACATAGGGGCAGTATTATAGTAGTTATATTCTTGTACATAGGAGGCAGTATTATAGTAGTTATATTCTTGTACATAGGGGCAGTATTATAGTAGTTATATTCTTGTACATAGGAGCAGTATTATAGTAGTTATATTCTTCTACATAGGAGCAGTATTATAGTAGTTATATTCTTGTACATAGGAGCAGTATTATAGTAGTTATATTCTTGTACATAGGGGACAGTATTATAGTAGTTATATTCTTGCACATAGGGGCAGTATTATAGTAGTTATATTCTTGTACATAGGGGCAGTATTATAGTAGTTATATTCTTGTACATAGAGGGCAGTATTATAGTAGTTATATTCTTGTACATAGGGGCAGTATTATAGTAGTTATATTCTTGTACATAGAGGGCAGTATTATAGTAGTTATATTCTTGTACATAGGAGCAGTATTATAGTAGTTATATTCTTGTACATAGGGAGCAGTATTATAATAGTTATATTCTTGTACATAGGGGCAGTATTATAGTAGTTATATTCTTGTACATAGGGGCAGTATTATAGTAGTTATATTCTTGTACATAGGGGGCAGTATTATAGTAGTTATATTCTTGTACATAGGGAGCAGTATTATAGTAGTTATATTCTTGTACATAGGGGGCAGTATTATAGTAGTTGTATTCTTGTACATAGGGGCAGTATTATAGTAGTTATATTCTTGTACATAGGGAGCAGCATTATAGTAGTTATATTCTTGTACATAGGGAGCAGTATTATAGTAGCTATATTCTTGTACATAGGGGGCAGTATTATAGTAGTTGTATTCTTGTACATAGGGGCAGTATTATAGTAGTTATATTCTTGTACATAGGGGGCAGTGTTATAGTAGTTATATTCTTGTACATAGGTGCAGTATTATAGTAGTTATATTCTTGTACATAGGAGCAGTGTTATAGTAGTTATATTCTTGTACATAGGGGGCAGTATTATAGTAGTTGTATTCTTGTACATAGGGGCAGTATTATAGTAGTTATATTCTTGTACATAGGGGGCAGTATTATAGTAGTTATATTCTTGTACATAGGGGCAGTATTATAGTAGTTATATTCTTGTACATAGAGGGCAGTATTATAGTAGTTATATTCTTGTACATAGGAGCAGTATTATAGTAGTTATATTCCTGTACATAGGGGGCAGTATTATAGTAGTTATATTCTTGTACATAGGAGCAGTATTATAGTAGTTATATTCCTGTACATAGGGGGCAGTATTATAGTAGTTATATTCTTGTACATAGGAGCAGTATTATAGTAGTTATATTCTTGTACATAGAGAGCAGTATTATAGTAGTTATATTCTTGTACATAGGAGCAGTATTATAGTAGTTATTTTCTTGTACATAGGGGCAGTATTATAGTAGTTATATTCTTGTACATAGGGGGCAGTATTATAGTAGTTATATTCTTGTACATAGGGGCAGTATTATAGTAGTTATATTCTTGTACATAGAGGGCAGTATTATAGTAGTTATATTCTTGTACATAGGGGCAGTATTATAGTAGTTATATTCTTGTACATAGAGGGCAGTATTATAGTAGTTATATTCTTGTACATAGGAGCAGTATTATAGTAGTTATATTCTTGTACATAGGGAGCAGTATTATAGTAGTTGTATTCTTGTACATAGGGGCAGTATTATAGTAGTTATATTCTTGTACATAGGGAGCAGCATTATAGTAGTTATATTCTTGTACATAGGGTGCAGTATTATAGTAGTTATATTCTTGTACATAGGGAGCAGCATTATAGTAGTTATATTCTTGTACATAGGGGCAGTATTATAGTAGTTATATTCTTGTACATAGAGGGCAGTATTATAGTAGTTATATTCTTGTACATAGGAGCAGTATTATAGTAGTTATATTCTTGTACATAGGGAGCAGTATTATAGTAGTTATATTCTTGTACATAGGAGCAGTATTATAGTAGTTATATTCTTGTACATAGGTGCAGTATTATAGTAGTTATATTCTTGTACATAGGGGGCAGTATTATAGTAGTTATATTCTTGTACATAGGGGGCAGTATTATAGTAGTTGTATTCTTGTACATAGGGGGCAGTATTATAGTAGTTATATTCTTGTATATAGAGGGCAGTATTATAGTAGTTATATTCTTGTACATAGGAGCAGTATTATAGTAGTTATATTCTTGTATATAGGGGGCAGTATTATAGTAGTTATATTCTTGTACATAGTGGGCAGTATTATAGTAGTTATATTCTTGTATATAGGAGCAGTATTATAGTAGTTATATTCTTGTATATAGGGGCAGTATTATAGTAGTTATATTATTGTACATAGGGAGCAGTATTATAGTAGTTGTATTCTTGTACATAGGGGGCAGTATTATAGTAGTTATATTCTTGTACATAGGAGCAGTATTATAGTAGTTATATTCTTGTACATAGGTGCAGTATTATAGTAGTTTGTAACGGGTCCGGGAGGCGGACTGTAACGGGTCCGGGAGGCGGAACCTCTGAGCTACTATACAAGGGGGCGGCCCTTGTAAGGGAGCGGGTGGCAGTCTCTGGGTGAACGGACAGGGAGTTACGGCAAGTGATCAGGGCAGTCTCTGGGTAAGGGGTAGGTACGACCTGTGATGGCAGAGCCTCCGGGTAGGCTAGCAGGCAGATGGTAGATGTGTGCTCCCAGGTGAGCAAGCGAGAGTCTCTGGAATAGCAGGTGGTCACGGCACGTGACGGCGGAACCTCCGGGCTGGCAGGCAGGTAGGTAACGGAGAAGCGCTCCCAGGTGAGCGGGCAAGAGTCTCTGGAATAGCTGGTGGTCACCGCACGTGACAACGGGACCTCCGGGCTGGCAAGCAGGCAGGTAACGGAGATGCGCTCCCAGGTGAGCGGGCAAGAGTCTCTGAGATAGCTGGTGGTCACAGCACGTGACAACGGAGCCTCCGGGCTGGCAAGCAGGCAGATAACGGAGAAGCGCTCCCAGGTGAGCGGGCAAGCTGGTCCATAGACAGACTGACCGGAGTAGTAAGGCAGACCGTCGGACCTCAGGCAAGCAGGCAGGTAGCTGATATGCGCTCCCAGGTGAGCGGGCAGGCTGGTCCTTTAGACAGACTGACAGGAGTAGTAAGGCAGACCGTCGGACCTCAGACTGGCAGACAGGTAACAAGTATTCAGGCAGGAAACAGGCAGGTAACTGGCAGGTAACTAGCAGGAAACTGGCAGGTAACTGGCAACGGGACCTGAGGGCTGAAGCACAGGTGAGACACAGGTGCAAACAACATTGCTCGGGCACCTCCATTTTGGAGGAGGTGCCTTATATATGGTAAAGTCCTCCGGCCATTGGCCGGGGACTCTTTAGGGCGGCGCGCGCGGCCCCTTTAAGAGGAGGGGAGCGCGCGCGCGCGCGCCCTAAGCACAGGGGCCGGGAAGGAGCGCGCGCTGAGAGCAGAGCGGGAGGAGGACGCCGGGAAGGAGCGCGCGCTGACAGCAGAGCGGGGAGAGGACGCCGGGCACGGAGCAGAGCGGTGAGGGGAGCAGCGTCCCTGCCTAGCAGAGGGCAGGGACGCCGGCGCTACAGTACCCCCCCCTTTAGGCCCCCCCTTTTTTAGGCCAGACAGAAATTTAGCTAGGATGAGAGGGGCATGGATGTTCTCCCGGGGCTCCCACGTTCTCTCCTCAGGACCAAACCCCTTCCAATCTACCAGGAAAAAGGTCTTTCCTCTTACCCTTTTGGTGGCAAGAATGTTCTCTACCTCAAACTCGTCCTCAGCAGAAACCGGAGCAGGAGGCGTACCTGTAGACTTGGAAAAAGAGTTAAGCACCACAGGTTTGAGGAGAGACACATGGAAGGAGTTAGGGATCCGTAAGTTGGCCGGGAGTTTCAATTTATAGGCCACCGGGTTGATCTGACTGATGACCTCCAGTGGGCCGATGAACCGAGGCCCTAACTTATAGGAAGGGATCTTGAGCCGGACATATTTGGACGAGAGCCAGACTTTATCCCCAGGGCGGAATTGAGGAGGGTCCAGACGTTTTTTGTCAGCGTGTCTTTTCATACGCTCGGATGACAGAAGGAGTGCGGACCGGGTACTCTCCCATATGGAGGAAAATTTGTTAACAAGAGATTCCGCAGCCGGATTGTCCGCCGAGGTGGAGACGGGAAACGGGATCCGAGGATGCTGACCGTAGACTACAAAAAACGGGGATTTGGAGGAAGACTCGCTCTCGTGATTGTTGTACGAGAATTCGGCCCATGGCAGGAGATCCACCCAGTCAGAATGGTGGGCATTAACGAAGTGCCGAAGGTAACTGGTCAGGTTCTGATTGATCCGCTCCACTTGACCATTAGACTGTGGGTGGTAAGCGGAGGAGAAGTCCAGGGTGACGTCCAGCAATTTACAAGTGGCTCTCCAGAAACGGGAAGTGAACTGTACCCCACGATCCGACACGATGTGACGGGGCAGGCCATGAAGACGGAAGATGTGGCGGATAAAGTCTTTAGCCAGCTCGGGTGCAGACGGAAGACCTGGCAGTGGAATGAAGTGAGCCATCTTGGAGAAGCGGTCAGCGACCACCCAAATGACCGTACAACCGGCAGAGACGGGCAGATCAGTAATGAAGTCCATCGCTATATGCTGCCAGGGGGCAGCAGGTACTGGCAGAGGTAGGAGGCGGCCGGCCGGCAGGTGTCTCGGAACTTTGTTGCGGGCGCAGGACACACAGGCAGAAACAAAGTCTATTACATCCTTGTGCAGGTTAGGCCACCAGTAGTGCCGGGTAATAAGCTGGAGGGTCTTTTTCTGACCGGCGTGGCCAGCTAGTTTAGACGAATGACCCCAGTGTAGGATCTTCTCCCGATCAGGTACTGGTACGAACGTCTTACCAGGAGGAAGACGATTTAGACTCACGGGAGCCACCTGCATTACTCTGGCGGGATCGATGATATGTTTCGGATCCTCCTCGAGATCAGACACCAGAAAGGACCGAGACAAGGCGTCCGCCTTGACGTTTTTGTCAGCCGGGCGAAAATGAAGGACAAAATCAAAACGAGCAAAAAACAAGGACCACCGGGCTTGGCGCGGGTTAAGTCTCTGGGCATGCTGGAGGTAAGCCAAGTTCTTGTGGTCAGTGTAAATTATTACCGGGTGAAGAGCCCCCTCGAGCAGGTAACGCCACTCCTCCAATGCCAGTTTGATGGCCAATAACTCTCGGTCTCCTATGGAATAGTTGCGCTCAGAGGAGGAGAAGAGTTTAGAGAAGAAGCCACAAGTTACCATCCTCCCGGAAGATGATTTTTGAGTAAGTACCGCTCCGGCTCCAGAGGAGGAGGCGTCAACTTCCAGGAAGAACTGCTTGTTGCCATCTGGGCGATGCAGCACCGGGGCGGAAGAGAAGGCCTGTTTAAGGGAAAGAAAGGCCTCCTCTGCTTCGGGTGGCCACTCTTTGGGATTAGTACCTTTACGGGTGAGCGCAGAAATTGGGGCCGTCCGGGAAGAGAAGTGTGGTATGAAGAGGCGGTAGTAGTTGGCGAAGCCCAGGAATCGCTGAATGGCCTTCAACCCCTCCGGTCGGGGCCATTTCTCGATGGCAGACAGTTTCTCAGGATCCATTTGTAGGCCGGTCTGAGAGATAATGTAGCCCAGAAACGGAAGCGAGGTCTGCTCAAAGAGGCACTTCTCAAATTTAGCGTAGAGATGGTTCTGCCTTAGCCTGAGCAGGACCTGACGAACGTCCCTCCGGTGAGTCTGGAGTTCCGGAGAGAAGACCAAGATGTCGTCCAGGTACACCACTACGCAGGAGTAGAGAAGGTCCCGGAAGATGTCATTGACCAACTCTTGAAAGACGGCAGGAGCGTTACAGAGACCAAAGGGCATTACCAGGTATTCATAGTGGCCGTCCCGGGTGTTGAATGCCGTCTTCCATTCATCCCCCTGACGAATACGAACCAGGTTGTACGCCCCACGAAGGTCCAGTTTGGTGAAGATCCTAGCCCCCCTCAGACGATCAAATAATTCTGGAATGAGCGGAAGGGGGTACTTATTCTTCACCGTGATCAGGTTTAGGCCTCTATAGTCTATACAGGGACGGAGAGAGCCGTCCTTCTTTTTGACGAAAAAGAAGCCTGCTCCCGCCGGGGAGGTAGATTTCCGGATGAATCCTCTGGCCAGATTCTCCTCAATATATTCGGACATTGACCGGGTCTCAGCAGCGGATAAAGGATAGATACGCCCACGGGGAGGAGTAGTACCGGGTAGTAGATCGATGGGACAGTCGTATGGTCTATGTGGTGGTAATGTCTCTGCCTCCTTTTTATTAAAGACATCTGCATAAGACCAATAAGGAATCGGAAGTCCAGGTAGATTAGCTGGGGTAGGAGAGGGACGGACGGGATGGACGGGAACCAGGCAGGTTTTATGACAGTCTTGTCCCCAGCGAAGGACCTCTCCGGTTTGCCAGTCTAGCACGGGTGCATGTCTCTGGAGCCAGGGCAGACCTAGCAAGAGGGCGTGAGAGAGTCCAGGCAGAACATGAAAGGAGATACTTTCAGAATGCAGCATTCCCACCTGCAGGGTAATGGATTCGGTGATGAGTTGAATGGGGCGAGGTAAGAGGCCCCCATCCACGGCAGCGACAGACAAGGGTACAGCCAGAGGTTTGGTGGGGATGCGGTATTTCTCAACCAGGGACTGTGAAATAAGGTTCCCGGCTGCTCCAGAGTCAAGTTGGGCTAGTTCGAAATAACGGTTCTCCCCGTAGATGATCGAAACTGACAACAGCAGGGATGGAGAGGATTTATTCTTGTCTAGGTGGACCTCTCTGAGCGAACCTAGACACAGGCGTTTCCCGACCTCTCCGGGCAGGCACGGATCCGGTGCTCCTTACTGCCACAGTAGAAGCAGCTCCCCTCGGCACGGCGTGAGTCCTGACGGGTTTTGACCATCTTGGTCTGGTCGACCTGCATAGGCTCAGGAGAGTGTACCTGGGGAGAGATGGAGGGAATGACGGGTTTCTGGAAAGTAGGAGCTAAACGTGGAATCCTTCTCTCACGGGTGACCTCTTTGGCACGCTCCTGGAACCGTAGGTCAATCCGGGTGGCAAGGGTTATTAGATCATCGAGAGAGGTAGGAATGTCCCGACCAGCAAGTTCATCTTTAATACGACCGGACAGACCCTCCCAGAAGACGGATACCAGAGCGTCGTTATCCCAAGCCAGCTCCGAGGCAAGGGTGCGGAACCGTATGGCATATTGGCCCACGGTGAGACCCTCCTGACGGAGGCGTAGCAGAGAGGATGCGGATGAGGTCTTCCGTCCGGGTTCGTCGAAGACTTTCCGGAAAGCCGAGAGAAAAGCAGGCAAGTTGGACACCAGGGGGTCTCCTCTCTCCCATAGAGGATTTAGCCAGGCCAGGGCCTCCCCGGTGAGATGGGACATGATAAAGGCAATTTTGGCCCGGTCGGAATTAAACTGATGGGACAAAAGTTCAAAGTGCAGGGTGCACTGATTTATGAAGCCCCGAGCCTGGACGGAGTCGCCTCCGAAGCGAGGAGGTGCAGACAGCCGGGGACCGGGATAGGTTACCATGGTATTAGTGGGTAGCGGAGCTGCCGGGTTGCGAGTCATGGTACTGGCAGTGGCTGCAGGTGGTGCAGTCAGAGTGTCCAGGCGAGTATTGACATTCCGCAGGTGACCCAGGATGGACTCCTGTTGGGACCTTTGACGGGACAGTTCATGACACAGGTCCGTGAGCGAGGGAGCTTGGGTGCCACCGGGTTCCATGGCCCGAGCAAACTGTAACGGGTCCGGGAGGCGGACTGTAACGGGTCCGGGAGGCGGAACCTCTGAGCTACTATACAAGGGGGCGGCCCTTGTAAGGGAGCGGGTGGCAGTCTCTGGGTGAACGGACAGGGAGTTACGGCAAGTGATCAGGGCAGTCTCTGGGTAAGGGGTAGGTACGACCTGTGATGGCAGAGCCTCCGGGTAGGCTAGCAGGCAGATGGTAGATGTGTGCTCCCAGGTGAGCAAGCGAGAGTCTCTGGAATAACAGGTGGTCACGGCACGTGACGGCGGAACCTCCGGGCTGGCAGGCAGGTAGGTAACGGAGAAGCGCTCCCAGGTGAGCGGGCAAGAGTCTCTGGAATAGCTGGTGGTCACCGCACGTGACAACGGGACCTCCGGGCTGGCAAGCAGGCAGGTAACGGAGATGCGCTCCCAGGTGAGCGGGCAAGAGTCTCTGAGATAGCTGGTGGTCACAGCACGTGACAACGGAGCCTCCGGGCTGGCAAGCAGGCAGATAACGGAGAAGCGCTCCCAGGTGAGCGGGCAAGCTGGTCCATAGACAGACTGACCGGAGTAGTAAGGCAGACCGTCGGACCTCAGGCAAGCAGGCAGGTAGCTGATATGCGCTCCCAGGTGAGCGGGCAGGCTGGTCCTTTAGACAGACTGACAGGAGTAGTAAGGCAGACCGTCGGACCTCAGACTGGCAGACAGGTAACAAGTATTCAGGCAGGAAACAGGCAGGTAACTGGCAGGTAACTAGCAGGAAACTGGCAGGTAACTGGCAACGGGACCTGAGGGCTGAAGCACAGGTGAGACACAGGTGCAAACAACATTGCTCGGGCACCTCCATTTTGGAGGAGGTGCCTTATATATGGTAAAGTCCTTCGGCCATTGGCCGGGGACTCTTTAGGGCGGCGCGCGCGGCCCCTTTAAGAGGAGGGGAGCGCGCGCGCGCGCGCCCTAAGCACAGGGGCCGGGAAGGAGCGCGCGCTGAGAGCAGAGCGGGAGGAGGACGCCGGGAAGGAGCGCGCGCTGACAGCAGAGCGGGGAGAGGACGCCAGGCACGGAGCAGAGCGGTGAGGGGAGCAGCGTCCCTGCCTAGCAGAGGGCAGGGACGCCGGCGCTACATAGTTATATTCTTGTACATAGGGGGCAGTATTATAGTAGTTATATTCTTGTACATAGGGGGCAGTATTATAGTAGTTGTATTCTTGTACATAGGGGGCAGTATTATAGTAGTTATATTCTTGTATATAGAGGGCAGTATTATAGTAGTTATATTCTTATACATAGGAGCAGTATTATAGTAGTTATATTCTTGTATATAGGGGGCAGTATTATAGTAGTTATATTCTTGTACATAGTGGGCAGTATTATAGTAGTTATATTCTTGTATATAGGAGCAGTATTATAGTAGTTATATTCTTGTATATAGGGGCAGTATTATAGTAGTTATATTATTGTACATAGGGAGCAGTATTATAGTAGTTGTATTCTTGTACATAGGGGGCAGTATTATAGTAGTTATATTCTTGTACATAGGGGGCAGTATTATAGTAGTTGTATTCTTGTACATAGGTGCAGTATTATAGTAGTTATATTCTTGTACATAGGAGCAGTATTATAGTAGTTATATTCTTGTACATAGGAGCAGTATTATAGTAGTTATATTCTTGTATATAGGGGGCAGTATTATAGTAGTTATATTCTTGTACATAGTGGGCAGTATTATAGTAGTTATATTCTTGTACAAAGGAGGCAGTATTATAGTAGTTATATTCTTGTACATAGGTGCAGTATTATAGTAGTTATATTCTTGTATATAGGAGCAGTATTATAGTAGTTATATTCTTGTATATAGGGGCAGTGTTATAGTAGTTATATTCTTGTACATAGGAGCAGTATTATAGTAGTTATATTCTTGTACATAGGGGGCAGTATTATAGTAGTTGTATTCTTGTACATAGGGGCAGTATTATAGTAGTTATATTCTTGTACATAGGGAGCAGCATTATAGTAGTTATATTCTTGTACATAGGGGGCAGTATTATAGTAGTTATATTCTTGTACATAGGGAGCAGCATTATAGTAGTTATATTCTTGTACATAGGGGCAGTATTATAGTAGTTATATTCTTGTACATAGAGGGCAGTATTATAGTAGTTATATTCTTGTACATAGGAGCAGTATTATAGTAGTTATATTCTTGTACATAGGGAGCAGTATTATAATAGTTATATTCTTGTACATAGGGGCAGTATTATAGTAGTTATATTCTTGTACATAGGGGGCAGTATTATAGTAGTTGTATTCTTGTACATAGGGGGCAGTATTATAGTAGTTATATTCTTGTACATAGGAGCAGTATTATAGTAGTTATATTCTTGTACATAGGTGCAGTATTATAGTAGTTATATTCTTGTACATAGGGGGCAGTATTATAGTAGTTATATTCTTGTACATAGGGGGCAGTATTATAGTAGTTGTATTCTTGTACATAGGGGGCAGTATTATAGTAGTTATATTCTTGTATATAGAGGGCAGTATTATAGTAGTTATATTCTTGTACATAGGAGAAGTATTATAGTAGTTATATTCTTGTATATAGGGGGCAGTATTATAGTAGTTATATTCTTGTACATAGTGGGCAGTATTATAGTAGTTATATTCTTGTATATAGGAGCAGTATTATAGTAGTTATATTCTTGTATATAGGGGCAGTGTTATAGTAGTTATATTCTTGTACATAGGAGCAGTATTATAGTAGTTATATTCTTGTACATAGGGGGCAGTATTATAGTAGTTGTATTCTTGTACATAGGGGCAGTATTATAGTAGTTATATTCTTGTACATAGGGAGCAGCATTATAGTAGTTATATTCTTGTACATAGGGGCAGTATTATAGTAGTTATATTCTTGTACATAGAGGGCAGTATTATAGTAGTTATATTCTTGTACATAGGAGCAGTATTATAGTAGTTATATTCTTGTACATAGGGAGCAGTATTATAATAGTTATATTCTTGTACATAGGGGCAGTATTATAGTAGTTATATTCTTGTACATAGGGGGCAGTATTATAGTAGTTGTATTCTTGTACATAGGGGGCAGTATTATAGTAGTTATATTCTTGTACATAGGAGCAGTATTATAGTAGTTATATTCTTGTACATAGGTGCAGTATTATAGTAGTTATATTCTTGTACATAGGGGGCAGTATTATAGTAGTTATATTCTTGTACATAGGGGGCAGTATTATAGTAGTTGTATTCTTGTACATAGGGGGCAGTATTATAGTAGTTATATTCTTGTATATAGAGGGCAGTATTATAGTAGTTATATTCTTGTACATAGGAGAAGTATTATAGTAGTTATATTCTTGTATATAGGGGGCAGTATTATAGTAGTTATATTCTTGTACATAGTGGGCAGTATTATAGTAGTTATATTCTTGTATATAGGAGCAGTATTATAGTAGTTATATTCTTGTATATAGGGGCAGTATTATAGTAGTTATATTATTCTACATAGGGAGCAGTATTATAGTAGTTGTATTCTTGTACATAGGGGGCAGTATTATAGTAGTTATATTCTTGTACATAGGGGGCAGTATTATAGTAGTTGTATTCTTGTACATAGGTGCAGTATTATAGTAGTTATATTCTTGTACATAGGAGCAGTATTATAGTAGTTATATTCTTGTACATAGGTGCAGTATTATAGTAGTTATATTCTTGTACATAGGGGGCAGTATTATAGTAGTTATATTCTTGTACATAGGGGGCAGTATTATAGTAGTTGTATTCTTGTACATAGTGGGCAGTATTATAGTAGTTATATTCTTGTACATAGGAGCAGTATTATAGTAGTTATATTCTTGTATATAGGCTGCAGTATTATAGTAGTTATATTCTTGTACATAGGAGCAGTATTATAGTAGTTATATTCTTGTATATAGGAGCAGTATTATAGTAGTTATATTCTTGTATATAGGGGCAGTATTATAGTAGTTATATTATTGTTCATAGGGAGCAGTATTATAGTAGTTGTATTCTTGTACATAGGAGCAGTATTATAGTAGTTATATTCTTGTATATAGGGGGCAGTATTATAGTAGTTATATTCTTGTACATAGGAGCAGTATTATAGTAGTTATATTCTTGTATATAGGGGGCAGTATTATAGTAGTTATATTCTTGTACATAGGGGGCAGTATTATAGTAGTTATATTCTTGTACATAGGTGCAGTATTATAGTAGTTATATTCTTGTACATAGGAGCAGTATTATAGTAGTTATATTCTTGTACATAGGGGCAGTATTATAGTAGTTATATTCTTGTACATAGGGAGCAGCATTATAGTAGTTATATTCTTGTACATAGGGGCAGTATTATAGTAGCTATATTCCTGTACATAGGGGCAGTATTATAGTAGTTATATTCTTGTACATAGGGGCAGTATTATAGTAGCTATATTCTTGCACATATGGGGCAGTATTATAGTAGTTATATTCTTGTACATAGGGGGAAGTATTATAGTAGTTATATTCTTGTACATAGGGGCAGTATTATAGTAGTTATATTCTTGCACATAGGGGCAGTATTATAGTAGTTATATTCTTGTACATAGGGGCAGTGTTATAGTAGTTATATTCTTGTACATAGGTGCAGTATTATAGTAGTTATATTCTTGTACATAGGGGCAGTATTATAGTAGTTATATTCTTGTACATAGGGAGCAGTATTATAGTAGTTATATTCTTGTACATAGGGGCAGTATTATAGTAGTTATATTCTTGTACATAGGGAGCAGTATTATAGTAGTTATATTCTTGTACATAGGGGCAGTATTATAGTAGTTATATTCTTGTACATAGGGAGCAGTATTATAGTAGTTATATTCTTGTACATAGGGGCAGTATTATAGTAGTTATATTCCTGTACATAGGGGCAGTATTATAGTAGTTATATTCTTGTACATAGGGGCAGTATTATAGTAGCTATATTCTTGCACATATGGGGCAGTATTATAGTAGTTATATTCTTGTACATAGGGGGCAGTGTTATAGTAGTTATATTCTTGTACATAGGTGCAGTATTATAGTAGTTATATTCTTGTACATAGGAGCAGTATTATAGTAGTTATATTCTTGTACATAGGGGGCAGTATTATAGTAGTTGTATTCTTGTACATAGGGGCAGTATTATAGTAGTTATATTCTTGTACATAGGGAGCAGCATTATAGTAGTTATATTCTTGTACATAGGGAGCAGTATTATAGTAGCTATATTCTTGTACATAGGGGGCAGTATTATAGTAGTTGTATTCTTGTACATAGGGGCAGTATTATAGTAGTTATATTCTTGTACATAGGGGGCAGTATTATAGTAGTTGTATTCTTGTACATAGGGGCAGTATTATAGTAGTTATATTCTTGTACATAGGGGGCAGTATTATAGTAGTTATATTCTTGTACATAGGAGCAGTATTATAGTAGTTATATTCTTGTACATAGGGGGCAGTATTATAGTAGTTGTATTCTTGTACATAGGGGCAGTATTATAGTAGTTATATTCTTGTACATAGGGAGCAGTATTATAGTAGTTATATTCTTGTACATAGGGAGCAGCATTATAGTAGTTATATTCTTGTACATAGGGGGCAGTATTATAGTAGTTATATTCTTGTACATAGGAGCAGTATTATAGTAGTTATTTTCCTGTACATAGGGGGCAGTATTATAGTACTTATATTCTTGTACATAGGAGCAGTATTATAGTAGTTATATTCTTGTACATAGGGGGCAGTATTATAGTAGTTGTATTCTTGTACATAGGGGCAGTATTATAGTAGTTATATTCTTGTACATAGGGGGCAGTATTATAGTAGTTATATTCTTGTACATAGGGGCAGTATTATAGTAGTTATATTCTTGTACATAGAGGGCAGTATTATAGTAGTTATATTCTTGTACATAGGAGCAGTATTATAGTAGTTATATTCCTGTACATAGGGGGCAGTATTATAGTAGTTATATTCTTGCACATAGGAGCAGTATTATAGTAGTTATTTTCCTGTACATAGGGGGCAGTATTATAGTACTTATATTCTTGTACATAGGAGCAGTATTATAGTAGTTATATTCTTGTACATAGGAGCAGTATTATAGTAGTTATATTCTTGTACATAGAGAGCAGTATTATAGTAGTTATATTCTTGTACATAGGGGGCAGTATTATAGTAGTTATATTCTTGTACATAGGGGCAGTATTATAGTAGTTATATTCTTGTACATAGGAGCAGTATTATTGTAGTTATATTCTTGTACATAGAGAGCAGTATTATAGTAGTTATATTCTTGTACATAGGAGCAGTATTATAGTAGTTATTTTCTTGTACATAGGGGCAGTATTATAGTAGTTATATTCTTGTACATAGGGGGCAGTATTATAGTAGCTATATTCTTGTACATAGGGGCAGTATTATAGTAGTTATATTCTTGTACATAGAGGGCAGTATTATAGTAGTTATATTCTTGTACATAGGGGCAGTATTATAGTAGTTATATTCTTGTACATAGAGGGCAGTATTATAGTAGTTATATTCTTGTACATAGGAGCAGTATTATAGTAGTTATATTCTTGTACATAGGGAGCAGTATTATAATAGTTATATTCTTGTACATAGGGGCAGTATTATAGTAGTTATATTCTTGTACATAGGGGCAGTATTATAGTAGTTATATTCTTGTACATAGGGGGCAGTATTATAGTAGTTATATTCTTGTATATAGGGGGCAGTAGTAGTAGTTACATATAATAGTGGTTCTGTTGTACTGACCTCAGGCTGTAACTGTTTGTCATTCTGAAGCAGAAGAACCTTTATCTCCTGTATATTAAGTCCACTGATTTCATTCACTTTTAAAACTGTCTGATTATAACATGATGAAATATCATGATGCAATTTGCAATGTGGCCTGAATAAAAGAAAATGCACATGAGAATACAGAGTAAAACTTGTTACCAAAAAGTGTTTATTTCTTGGAATCTTTCGGCAGCGCAGTTTAGGTTACTTTCCTGATGCAACAGAATAGACAATAATGACTAATACTAAATATGGCCACATGAATAAACCAGACTCAAGTTAGTAAGTAGCAATAAATTTATGGGGGGGAATCATGTGCTGCCTATGGACTCCAGGAAATGAAAATTTCAGGTCACAAATTTCCTGGACGTCCTACGACAGCACGGTATGGGAATTAATGACCAGGAAAGCAAAAAATAGAATTAGACTTACCGGTAATTCGGTTTGTAATAACCCACCACGACAGCACCAAAGGAGGATGTAACCCCACCGTAATAGGGACAGGAAATAGGAAGAGGTTTAAATAGCCCCCCGCCACATCCTCCCTCCAGTGTTATTACAAAGGACCACAAGAGTATAGATGCTTCACATTAATTGTTATTTCTACTGATCAAGCTGTCGTAGAAACAATAAGTGACATTAGGTCTAGTCTGTAGTGTTTGGAGAAAGTATGAATGGAGGACCATGTGGCAGCTCTGCAGATCCATTCGATGGATGCGCTGGCTTTTTCAGCCCAGGAGACAGATAATCGCCCTTGTAGAATGGGCCTTGAGTTTTGCTGGAGGAGGTAGATCCTGGATCTGGTAAGCCTCCGTAATCGCCCTCTTAATCCCATTGGCTATTGTGGATTTTGCTGCCTTCTTTCCTCTGTTTGGACCTGGTGTATGGACAAATAGGTTCTTGTCTTTCCTTCCTTCTTCTGTTTCCTGAAGATAGCGCAGTACTATTCTCCGAACGTCCAGAGTGTGGAATTCCATCTCTTTTTTGTCTTTTGGGTTGTCACAAAAAGATGGAAGGATTATCTCCTGAGATCTGTGGAAATTTGAGACCACCTTAGGTAGAAATGAAGGGTCAAGTTGGAAAATTAGACGATCTTCCAGGATTCTCAGGTAGGGTTCGTTGATCGAAAGGGCCTGTAGTTCACACACTCTTCTGGCTGTAGTTATTGCCACCAGGAAAGCTGTTTTCCAGGCCAGCCTGTCCAGTCTTATGGTTGATAAGGGCTCAAAGGGTGGAAGGGTTAACCCTTTCACAACAATGTTAAGGTCCCAGGGGGGAACCAGGTCTGTTACTCTAGGGTGGATGCGGGTGGCTGCTGTCATAAATCTTCTCACCCACTGATGTTCCGCTAGTCTTTGATCGAAGTAAGAACTTAACGCCGCTACCTGGACCTTAAGAGTACTAGGTCTGAGACCTTTGTCCAGGCCTTCTTGTAAAAAGTCTAGAATCTGAGCAAACATCAGCCCTATGAGGGTCTGGGCCAGTGGGTGCACACCACCTTAAGAAGGTTTTCCAGATCTTATGGTAAATGGTGTTCGTTACAGGTTTCCTGCTCTTCTGGAGAGTTTTGAGGACTTTCTCTGAGAGGCCTCTTGTCTTTAATATCAGGAATTCAGAAGTCAGGCAGTTAGGTGTAGTCTCTTGGGATCCGGATGGTGAATCGGTCCCTGGAGAAGGAGATCCTTGATGGGAGGAAGGATTAGAGGGCTCTCCACACTCAGACTGGTTAACGTTCCGAACCAACTCCTTTTTGGCCAGCGAGGGGCCACTAGGATTACTTTGGTCCCTTCGGTCCTTATCTTCTGTAAGGTTTTTGAAAGGATAGGTAGTGGGGGAAAGGCATATGCTAGTTTGAACTCCCATTTGTAAGCGAATGCGTCCACGCCCAGGCAAGGGCCATTTGGATCCAGGGAGAAATATTGAAGTACTTTCGGGTTCTGGTGTCCGGCGAAGAGATCTACCTCTGGATAGCCCCATCTCTCGACTAACATCTGGAAGACATCTGGGTTTAGACTCCACTCTCCTGGATGAATCTTTGTTCTGCTTAAGAAGTCGGCCTGGATATTGACTGAACCTTTGATACGAAGAGCCGACAAGGATAGAAGATGTTCTTCGGCCCAGGAGAATATTCTTGCTGAGATTGCTTTTAAGCTTTCGCATCTTGTGCCCCCTTGATGACGAAGGTGGGCTACCGTAGTGATATTGTCTGAAAATATCTGAATGTGAGATTTCTGGACCAGAGGCTCTGCTGCTCTGAGGACTTCCTCTACGGCCTTTAGTTCTCTAAAATTTGATGAGCGTTGTCTCACCTCTTTGGTCCATATACCCTGGAATAGCTCTTGGGAGACCATGGCTTCCCATCCCTTCTCGCTGGCATCCACCTTTATGGTTCCCAGCGGATTCTGGATCCATGGTACTTCTCTGTTGAGATTTTTTCCGTTCAGCCACCAGAATAGAGAGGTTCTTACTCATGGTGGTATAGGGATTCTCCTGTTCAGAGACCGTGGAGATCCGTTCCAATTCGTAAGGATGTGGGTCTATAATGTTCGGTTGTGCGCCTGAGCCCAGGCCACCATCTGAATACAGGTTGTCATAGACCCGAGGACCGACATGGCGTCTCTTAATGATACTGATCTTCTGCTCCTCAGGACAATGATTTTTGCTTTTATCATGACCTGTTTTTGTTTGGGCAGGAATGACATCTTGCTGTGGGAATCCAATAGTACTCCTAGAAATGTTTTTGTCATGGAGGGAACCATCTCTGATTTTTTCTGGTTCACTAACCAGCCCATAGGATCTGAGTGGTCAACTGTAGATGTTCTCGGAGTACTGGTACTGAGGGCCCGATTAATAACAGGTCGTCGAGGTATGGTACTATTGAAATGTTCTGACCCCTGTTATAAGCCATGACTTCTGCCATGACTTTTGTAAATTTTCACGGGGCTGATGAAATTCCAAATGGGAGAACATTGAATTGATAGTGGACTATTTGATCCCCTTGAGCCACTGCGAATCTTAGGAACCTCCTGTGAAGTGGATGTATGGGGATGTGGTAATATGCATCCTGGAGGTCGATTGTGGCCATGACATGGTCCTGTCCTATCAGAGGGACCGTCGACCTGATGGATTCCATCTTGAATTGTTGGTAGTGGATATACTGATTCAGTGGCCTTAGATTGATTATAACTCGGTGTGAGCCATTTGGTTTTTTTATTAGGAAGAGCCTGGAATAATGTCCTGTGCCTATCTCTCTTGTAGGAACCAGGGATATCACCCCTGAGGATAATAGGTCTGAAAGACCAGATATCAGGGTGGCCTGACGACTGAGAAGAGAGCGGTGTTAACCTTATCCTCTCTGGAGGATAGGAGGAGAAATTTATTTTTACTCCGAACTCGACAACCCTCAGGACCCATGGGTCTGAGCAGATTTCTTTCCACTGAGGGAGAAAATTCGAGATGCGGCCCCCGACTGTCCTGACGTCATGGTCTGTTCTGACGTTGATTTTGGGAGAGAAAAAGATTTTTGCCTCCTCTACCTTTTGGGTAGCTCCATCATCCTGTTTTGCCTTTACCCCTATATTGAGGGGTCTGCTCTTGGGAGGGATGAAAAGGCCTCTTCCTCACATTCCTAGGTTCCGGGAGGGCCTTCTTCTTGTCGGATGCCTTCTCTAGAAGATCATCTAGGGCTGGCCCGAACATGTATTTCCCTTTAAAGGGGATGGAACACAACTTCATTTTTGATGCCACGTCACCGTTCCAGGATTTCAACCATGGGGCCCTTCTTACAGAGTTTGATACCCCAGATGCTCTTGCCGCCACTCTCATGGATTCTGCAGAGGCGTCTGCTAAAAACCTCGTAGCCTTCTGTAGAAGTGGTAGGGATGCCAAGATGTCTTCTCTGAGGGTGCCTGAAACTAGGTGTTCCTCCAGTTGATCTAGCCAACGAGCCATTGATCGAGCTACGCCTGTAGAGACTACATTGGTGCTTAATAGTGTTGCCGAGGTCTCCCAGGATTTCCTGAGTAGTCCCTCCATTTTGCGTTCCAAGGGGTCTTTTAATTGAGAGGAATCTTTAGAGGGCAGTGTGGTTTTCTTTGCTACTCGTGCAATTTGGATATCCACTCTTGGGACTTCAGACCAGCATTCTGCCATCTCATTGTCCACAGGAAATCTATCTCTCTAGGGGTATTTAATCTCTTTTCTGGCGATTCCCACTCCTCTAAGACTAAGTCCCTAATACTCTGGTGTATAGGGAACACCAATTTTTTCCTGGAACGTAGCCCCCCAAACATCTGATCCTGTACTCTTTGGGGCACTTTTTCTTCCTTGACCTCCATAGTTCTCCTTACTGCCTTGAGGAGTTCCTCCAAACTATCAGATGTAAAATAATTTCTCTCTCGTTGGGTGTTATCAGGGGTTGGACTTAGTTCACCTTCCTCTGGAAGATCTTCCGAGATATATATCTCCTCTTGAGAGTCTTCCTCCCCTCCCTCTGGCGGGCTAATCTTCCTCTTTTGGGCTGCTGAGGGAGTAGATGTAGAACCCTGACTAGGTGAGGGCGTAGGGAGAGTGACCGAGGCTAAGGAGGATTTAAACTCCTGGCGTACAATCCCCTTTATCTCCTCCATTAAGGAAGGTTGTTCCTGCCTGATAATCTTCTCCGTACAGTCCTTGCATAGGGACTTTCTATGGGAGGACGATAGTTTTTTTGTACAAATGGGACATCAACGTGACAGTTTAACTTTTTCTCCAGATGCAGGTTCCTTGTCCCCCTACAAGAGAGAGGAGAAGGAGAGGGGAGCTATAATCACTATTTCCTGCATCTGGGAGATGGACTACCAGTGCCATACTTACTGGGACCGGACCGGCGCTGGGCTCTACAGATGCAGAGCGAGAAGCTTCAACAGACATGGTTTTGTCCTACCTGTAGATGTCTTCCTGTCCAGGGCTCCTTTTATGGGCGACCGGACCAGCGGTGTCCAGGTGAAGATTTCTGATCACCGGCAGCATTCCGCTCTTCTTCCCCCATAGTTTTTTGATGCGGTTCACAGTGTAACACAACTGCCGGAAGTGACGTCATCATCCACCGCCCGGCGTCACTTCCGGCGCCACGGCGTGCGCTCCACATCCGGGAGCCGGCATTGCGCGCATCCAGAGGGGGAGAGGAGGAGGAGATGGACCGGAGAGCTCAGAGAGGCCTCCAGTCAGAAGATCCTGCAGACCTTGCCCGAGAGCGCGGGCTGCAGGAGGGGGTTCCGAATCCGGAGGAGACGGGAGCAGCGCCCTGAGGAGGAGAGGTAAAGACCGCTCCATCCGCCGCTGCCTGGCTAGTAGCTTTGCCCCAGTGCCTGTCGGCGGCCCAGCACACCGGGGATGACCTCTTCATCCCTGATAGGGACAGGAAATAACACTGGAGGGAGGATGTGGGAGGGGCTATTTATACCTCTTCGTATTTCCTGTCCCTATTAGGGTGGGGTTACATCCTCCTGTGTGCTGTTGTGGGGGGTTATTAGAGAAATTAGGGGGAAACTAAGGCGCAGCTTTCTCTAGCATTCTTCACTCCATTGCCAAAGGCTGAGCTATCTGTCATGACTAAATGAATATAGTTGGATTCTGTAGTGGAGAAATTCATCCTTCTTAAATTCTGAGGACCATTGGAGGTAGGTTCGCACTGCCCTCTTACCATCTGGAAGATGCAGGTTGGGAAAGGCGTTCGCTAATTCTTTTTGTGAAAAAGTTGGAAGAATAAGTTCCTGGTTTATATTTCTAAATGAGGAAACTTTCTGGAGAAACCCTGGCATGGTGCGAAGAACCAAACAATCGCCCAAGTCTCAGAAATAGGGTTCTCTACAGGACAAGGCTTAAATCTGTAGAACTCCCTGCTCAGGAGATAGCCACTATAACCAAGGTTTTTCAGTAGAAAATTTTTAATCTAGTTTCTGATAGCGGTTCAAACTGAGAGTTCTCAAGGACCGCTAAAATAAGAGATTGATTCCACGAAGAACTGGTGGATAAAGTTATGAATGAAAAAGAAAACATTAAAGATTATTTTTTTTACTGTCCTAGAAAACTAACCAGTGGATGGTGGAAAAAATAGCAATGGAAGACCTTTCTCCAGACCTTGAAGAAATTGCAAAATAAAATAGAGAGAAATAGGATCTTGTGAAAACTGGCTACAAAAAAATATCCTCCAGATCCTGGGATATGTTCATCTAATCTCTCGTCTTCTAGAGTCCACTACTGTCCTCAAAACCTCCTCTGAGAATTCTTATCTTAGAGGAGGAGTGAATTCATCCTTCATGCAGACAAGTGAAGAAGTTCTAGATGGGTTGATGCCACCCTTTCTGGGTTAGAAGGTCTTTCCTCAAGGGCAGCTTCCAATATCTGTTTTTTGAGAGAAGCAATGCAAGAATCAGGCCCTGCAGGGCCAAAACAAAAGTATGACTATGGCCTTTGCTTTGTGTTCTCTTTGATTTTCCTTAAAGTTCTAGGAATCATTGGAATTGGGGGAAATGTACAAACAAAGATGTTCTTCTAGGACACTAACAGACTATCCAGGACTTCCGAATGATCTTGGTGATGAGGAGAAAAATTTAGACAAAATTTGTGCTGTTAGCTAATTGTTTGCAAAGACTTTCAGCCATTTTGGAACATTTATCTAATGTTATCGCTTTAGTATGGTTACAGTATTTGTTGCTCTTTGCTGCCATCTACTGGCCGTTGTTATAATACGTTGTTTATGTATTATTACTGTTCTACCCATAAGACCTTTCTGTTTGCAACTTCTATTTTTTCCTTCTCTTCCTTCTTGTATCAGTGCCATCTTGGACAACACATGCTGCGGGACTGGACAAAGGATTCTCACAACTAGGGACGTATTATAAGGCCTACATTTTAGGTTTATCTCTGATGTCCTTGTCTGACTTTACTGTAGACTTGACCGACTTGACCAGCTCATGGACATTCTCTTTATGAAAGAATAAATAGCCATTCCGAATTATGAAGTCAGAGTCTTCAGAGGAGTCCGAATCAGAAAGGTCTATGCCAGAAGAAGTGGCTGGGGACAGAGTATTTCTTCATGATTTACATTGCCTTCATTTGCCAGACTTGGCTTCATCAAACATATCCGAGCATTGGGAACGAAACCAGGAAAAAAGGAGGACATCTGGTGCCCAGGTTCCTAAATTTGTCCATCCCAATTACTGTTAGGAAACAACACCAATATAAGGTGGCATGCTAGAATATATATCTATATATTGGTGCAGACATGTATAATGATGTATATAAAATCCACTACATAGTGGCCTGATGAGTAAAGTGGAGATCGCCCTGTACTCACATTGGTGGACAGTGAGGCCATCTGTCTGGCAGAGTGTCGGCATCGTCTAAAGAGTAGAAGACCCACAAAATACTCAGACTCTATCAGATGGGACTTCCAGACATCAAAGACCTCCTGAGGATGGACTCGCCCAGAGGGAATAATTCATCCAGAAGTACGTCCCCATAATGGACCATGTCACCAGCCGCAGCCTTCCACTCGAGCCGTTGGCCAGTCCGAAATACGAAAACCATACACAGAAGGTATGATCACAGAAATGGCGGTCCAATTCTTGTCAGGAATCATTTTCATACAGAGGAGAAGGCATCTACTGCAAAGCTTCCCCACAAAGATCACTCCTAGCATCGGAAGGAGTAAACTAGATTAGAAATCCCTCACAAATAACAAAGAAAGTTTCCCAGAAAAAAGGCCCCGGAGGACGGACACAGGTTGTATCTTCATAGAATAGAAGAAATAAAAGCTTCAGTCTGTTTTATTCATGTGACCATACGTAGTATTGTTGTTGAGGGAGGGCATCAACGTCCCTTCACGGTTGACCAAGTGAGTGTCAAATTATTATATTGATTGCGCAATCCAACAGAAAACAAAACGGAGGCAATGCTCTGTATGGGAGGATTCAGAGAATCTCTAATCTCATTTATTTCTATTTACCATTTTATATTGTTTTGAGTATATCAATAGCCAATCACCTACAGACATACTACAGGCTTGAACCAATGTTAGTACAATTATTACGGAAATACACATATGGTCATATTATCGTTAGTTCGGTGCATGGTGGAAATTTACAAGGTTATACACATCCCGGCTCAGACCAGTTAGATAACAGGAGCAGAGTGTCTCGCAGAATGTTCTTGTGGGAAAAGGTTAGTGTGGGAAAGTTGCATGAGAAAAGAAGGAAAGAATGTATGTTATGCAAGGAGTATAATAACATGATTTTAAAGCAAGCAGACAAAATGGAGTTGCTATAGCATGAGTATCAATATGTCCTTTACATTGTCAAGGTAAAATATATATTATAGAAAATCAATTAGTGTCTTTTAATAGATTACCTAATCAGTGTGAATCAATATAGCGATGATGGAATAATCTATGTGTATGTATGTATGCAAATGTGTATATGCACATGGATTATGTTAATAGTTAATGAATATATAACTAACAGCTTCTGTTCTAATTTGTAGACACAAACAACTAAATGATTTCCTGGGAATGACGTTTGCATGTGCACGGCTGATAACAGAGAGATTCATGTCGAGTTGGCAAAGATGGCGCTGAGAGACAAACTCACCCCTCCCATCAGAATTCCTAAGGCGTTACTCAAACCAAGAGATACATGGATGGACAAATTGCAGCGTGCCGAGTTATCAGAAAGGAGCATTAAATTTTACTAATCCCACCTAGAAGGAGAATGCTATTTAACCCCATGTCTACTTAGCTTCTCTGCATGCACTCAGACATCTTTAATTTGGAGGAGAGCAGTTACCTAGTGTATCTTAAATTGGAGTAACCTTCACAAATGGTGCCGTGACTCCTTTTACCACAAAATATAGCTCTTCGGCGATGTACTGTCTTGAACCCCTCCACTCTGCTTCCTCTGTCAAGGGGGGACTGCCCTGAAGACTTAGGGGGGTCCTCAGAAGACCATGAATACCCTGATTCGAGTGACCATGATTGCTTTGAGGTCATGAAGGCAGAAACCTCTCACCTACCTACTGTCTCTGAGCAGCCACTGCCTGAAAGCGGATCTGATACTGTATACTGACGGGTCCAGATACGCAGATGAATATTGAACTTACCATACCGGATATGCGGTTATGTCCCCACCAACGGTTGTTTCTGCTGGACCACTGCCATCTTATATGTTAGCTCAAGAGGCCGAACTGTATGCTCTGACCGAAGCCTGCAAGTGCACAGAGAGTCGAGTGGCCAATACCAAAGCCTGCAAGTGCACAGAGAGTCGAGTGGCCAATATTTACATGGACTCGAGGTACGAATTCGGGATTGCCCACGACTTTGGCCTGATATGGGCCCTGAGGGGCTACAAGACAGCCAGTGGAGCTCCAATCCGGAAATGCAACGGCAGTGAGAAGTCTGCTAGAAGCTCTGACATTACCTAGGCAAGTGGCTGTGATCAAAATTAAGGCTCATGAGAAGCTAAATTCAGAGGAAGCCAAGGGCTGACATTACAGCAAAAGCAGCAGCTATCGAACCAATATTTCCAGAGGAAGCAGAGGTGTCGGGGGGTACGGAGGTGTTTGTGCTCGCCAGAAGTCAGAGACAACGAGGAGATGAGGAAGAAACGGGAATGAGAAAATTGGGGTTGGAAGATGAAGAGGAGCAAAGACTGGAAGAGAATCAGACACACAGGACTTAAGTGGACCGGCAGAATGCGGTAACGGAAGAAGGAAAACAAGGATTGAAAACAAGAAGTGATTGAAAGTGATCAAGGACCCGCCTTCACTGCAGAAGTTACCAAATCAATCTGGGAGATGATTGGGGCGGATTTGGGCCTGCATACTCCTTATCATCCTCAAAGTAACGGCAAAGTTGAAAGGATGAATGGCACTTTAAAAAACAAAATTCTTAAAGCCAGTAAAGAATTGTCACTTCCATGGCCGGAGGTGCTGCCTATTGCCCTATACTCAGTCCGAAATACCCCGAGACAACCCACAGTGCTCACACCATATGAGATCTTGCTTGGGGGGCCACCTAGAATGGGTCGATATTACCCACAGCAGCTTAGTTCAGCGAATGATAAGCTTGTGAATCTTGTTGTCGGACTTTCTAAAGAGTTAAAACTAACACATACTACAGTGTACTCTTCTATTCCAGACTCAGATCTAGAATCCTGCAGGTACTCACAGCATCCAGCCTGGAGATTTTGTCTGGATAAAGAACCCACACCCCTGATGTTCCTTTGTCTGACGACAGTAGCTGGGTGGAAGCCTTTGTTACGGTAACACGTGCATTTCAAGCAATTATTACTAAAGAGAATGATATTCCAGTTTTCTTGTACACTTCCTTGAATGTGGTGACATGAAGATTAGGATTAGACTGGAGGGCAAATGGACTGGGGAATGTGCCTTAACTAAAGCAATAATGTCTGTTTATCTTATATCTGGGTCCTGGGAATCAAAAAAGGAAATAGAGGCTGCGTTTGCAGGCACATACAGGGCCAAGAGAGAAGTTAACCCCAAAGGCAGTTTTGCCCCACATATATATATTGATGTTCTCGGAGTGCTTAGGGGGGTGCCAGACAAATTCAATGCCTGAGACCAAGTCAAGGCGGGATTTCAGTCCATAATACCCATAATAATCGTTAACAAGAACGTAGATTGGATAACTTACATATATTATAACCAACAAAGATTTGTCAATTACACCAAAGATGCCTTACAAGGGATAGCTGACCAACTAGCACCCACATCTACCATGGCTTTCCAAAACAGAATAGCTCTGGATATGTTACTTGCAGAGAAAGGAGGTGTATGCAAAATGACAGGTGAGCATTGTTGTACGTATATCCCAGACAATATCCACAGGGAAAGTTACTAAGGCTCTCAAAATCTATGAACAAACAGTGTATCTTAAATTGGTGTAACTTTCACAGTATTAGCAGTAGCATTGCAACCAGGAGGGGCAGAGAGTGCAGTTACCCTGGGCCCTGCACTCGGAGGGGCCCACCCTTAGCTATACTACCCTTAAATATATCGGCATGCGCTGCACGCTGATAGACCTGCGGTAGAGCGGGGAGACACGGACTCTCTGCACTACCGCTCTCTGTTCTGAAGACCGTGAGTCACTTTCAGCCTGCAGTCTACAGAACAGCAGATGATTTAGAGCCTGAAGCCACGGCGCACTCGCAGGACATCAGAGTCCCGGCACGGTGACGTCATCGCGCTGCGCTGACCCTCTGACATCCTATGCGTGCATCCGCGCTTTGCAGGAGGACTCTCTAGGATCCTGGATTAAATATTGGAATTGGCCCCTCATACATTGTAGAGGCATTACGATTCCACTCCTCAGTGTGCCTGGGATGTAGTTACTGACGACTCAGCCGTCCAATGTGATACAGGGGCATGCTGAAGCTGTCAGTACTTTGATTCACAGTTCAGTGACCAGACTGGTGCAGGGGCATGCTGAGCTAATGGCCGTCCAATCTGAGACTATGAGGCGCTGGCTGCCTCCAGGTGTTCATTGTCCCTGATGATTACCTTGCTACTTACCTGGGCTATTAGTCCCAGACCTCTGCCAGACGTAGCTTTAGCTAAGTGTGGTTGCTTTTCTTTGTGCCTTGTGTTTTGCTTGATGATCTTTCGTTGCCTAACCTTGGATCTCATTCTGACCATCTGTCTGTTTAACCCCTTTGTTCTGATCCGCTATCCTCTTGGTATTTTGACCTCATGTGAGAGGGAGATGTGTGGACATTGCTGTTTTTTCAGCCTCTGGCCACAAGAGGTCTCTGTTGCCTCTAAAAAGGGACTCTTTTGTGATTTTGCTGGTGTGTAAGTCAGCAAAAAAACAAGCAGGAGTGAGGAGAGGAAAGCGATTGTGGAGCTGCATCCTAAGAGCTTGGTGTGTGCTGCGTGCTGGGAGTGTAACAGAACTTTGACTGAAGGTGATGCCTTGCCTGTGACTTTGGCCAGGAAGAAGGAGTCACCTTGGGGGGGTGACTATGGTTGGATGCAGAGTTGGATTCCCCCCCAGGGCATCTGAGTGACGTGAAGGGCCCTCTTCTAGTCTGATAGACTGAAAACTGCACTACTGTGATAAGGTCAGGACTCTCTCCTCAGTCTCCCAGCTAAGTGCCCGATCAGACAGCTTCTTCAGAGAACAGTTAACGGCCAGTAAATACTGAGCTCAGGCACCACCACAGGGATCCTGGTGGATGCATGCATGCAAATAGCAGGAAGAGTTTGGTGCCAAACACAGGTTCTCAAAGACATTGGTTGTAGACAGGTTTGGGTGAACCTTAGCTAGAGACGCCCCCAAGTGGTGAGATTGTGTATAGTTAGAATAACATGATTGTAAACATAGAGAGTTGTTAAGTTTGTTAACTGTTGCGCTACACCACTGCACTTTGTGCACCCATCTGATTAGATCATTCCTCTGGGTAACACGCGGTTATCGCATTAGGCGGAACCACTGGGTAGGCAAATTATAGTTCTTCTGTTAGTACATCCTGGTCCTGTCGGTTGTGCAGCGCAAGGGTCCTAACTGTCTTGAGCTAGGTGTGTGTGAGGTTTATTGGTGTTCCTTTTTTGCATTGCCGGGGCAACCCAGTTCCTGTTCTTAGTTCTTACCCCAACAAATTGTCTGCTAGTATCCTTTGTCCTTGGCCCGCTGTATTCTGAGAGAGACCTCCTCGGTACACAGTCTACAGTCAGACACTATTTAGGACGTACCCTCCTGGCTTTTAACCTCGGACTTCTTGACTATCCTGACTCATGGCTTGTCTGCAAGAAGTGACTCAGCATCACTAGTGGCTAATATGGGAAGCCCTCAAAGTATGTTGGTCATTAGACTGTTTGGATACTACTGTGGGGCCATTATATAGAGTGGCAGCTAATGTGGGGGCCATTATACAGTTTGAGGGGTCTACTGTGGGGGCCCTTATAAAGTTTAGGAGCTATTGTGGGAGGCCATCAAAGTGTGGGGACCCTATCATTCAATGTAAGGGCCGTTTTACAGTGTGAGAGCTAATGGAGGGCCATTATAGAGTTTGGGGACTACTATTTGAGTCGTCATACAGTGTGAGTCCATTATACAGTTTGGGGACTACTGAGGGATCCATCATACTTTGGGGGGTTACTGTGGGAGCTATTATATTGTTCGGGAGCTAATATGAGGGCCATTATACAGTTTGGGGGCTTCTGTAGGGGCAATGATACAGTGTGAGGACTACTGTGGGAGTCATTATACTGTACTTTGAGGGAGCAGTGGGGACATCATACTGTGCATAGGGGAGTTGTGGGCTCTATACTGTTTATAGGGGAGGTATGGGCCCATTTTACAGTGTTAGGACTACTGTGAATCCATTGTACTGTGTATAGGTGAGCTGTGGGCTTACCATATTGTGTTTAAGGAAGCTGATGGCCCACCATACTATATATAAGGGAGCTGTGGCCCCACCGTACTGTGTATAGGGGAGCTGTAGGCCCACCGTACTGTGTATAGGGGAGCTTTGGGGGTATTTTACTGTGTATAAGTAAGCTGTGGGGACATTATACTGTGTATAAGGGAACTGTGAGCTCATCATACTGTGTATAGGGGAGCTGTTAGCCCATTATACTGTGTATAGAGGAGCTGTACATGGGGGGACTCAGAGGACATTATTACTGTAGATGGAGGGACTCTGGGGACATAATTACTGTAGATGGAGGGACTCTGGGGACATAATTACTGTAGATGGAAGGACTCTGGGGACATTATTAAATGTTAAGTGGGCACTTAACCATTATTGTTATAGGGGCAATCAGTATTGTGACCGTCAAAAGTGCACATGGGGTATTATTACTTTCTAAGGGCAATATGTGGCACTATTTTGTAGTGCACTTACACAGGGTATTAATATTTTCTAGGGGACAATTTTACCATCTAAAAAGAATTTTACTTTGTAAGGAGCACAGTGGTGGACATTAAGAATAGCAATGTTATTGTACCACACAGCAGGTGCAGTAATAGGGTGACATAGTCTTTCCCACACCTTGCATGACAGTAAGTGCAATACGAAGGGATGAGGGGAAGGGAGCCCAGACACTAGGGAAAGGGGGAGTGGAGACTTCCTAGGCTGATCTGATATCACCCTGTCTCCCTATCATCCCTATATTGGTTCCCTCACAGGAAAACCCTGTATTTCCCTAGACCTAGGCCCTGGCTATGGAAGGGGGGATGAGCACTAGTCAGTCTCCACTAACAACTAAAGACAAAGTGGACAGACACGGGGGAAAGTAACTTAGCTTGTGCCGACTTCAGAGAGATTACACAAACATCCTCTTAGCTCCAGAGAGGAAGTAAGCAGACTGCACTCGCTCCAAGCCTTCACAAGGGGTCATGTGAACATCACCGGTGTCTCCCTATTGCAAACTGAAAGTATTTAAACACCCAGGCCAGGGTGTTAATCAGCAAGAGGGGGGGCAGCCGCTGGGTCCTAGAGCGAGACAGATCTAAGAAGATGTCTGCAATGCCAAACGTAGAGATCTCCTGCAACCAACTGCAGGGCGACTGTCACATCTGACACACCCGTGACACATACAGCAGGATGAGGAGTTTGTGCAGGTTGGGAATAGATGGGGACGGTGCTGGAAATGTGAGAACTCAGACGTGTCTTTGTTGGAATCTCTGCAGACAAGTCCTGGCTGTACAAGTTGCCATGCCGGTCTGGACCAGATGGAAAAGATGGAAAAAATGAACAATTTCATCAGAGAGAACATCATCTGTAAGTCATCGATAATAGATAACAGAAGACCACATCCCAGACAGGGATGAGGAGTGTGGCGCCAGAGATCGCGGTATGCGTAGGTACTGAACGCATACCATGATCTCCGGTGACATAAGCACATATCTACCGGAGAAGAGTGCGGTGCCACTGTTCGGGCCGGAGGCCAGGGGAGAAACGTGGCGACGGAATCAGTAGCGCGCTATCCGGCGCCATTTTGTTGTATACACTCTGCACATTTGTCTTCAATAAAATGGATCTGGATATCGCGCTATGCAGGCGCTGATACCAGTGACATTTTAGTAAAATAACCCAGGCGACGCGCTGCAGGAGAGAGATGGAAAGGTGAGTAGAAGTGTTTTTTTTTTAAATTTCATTTATGGGTGGATGGGGGTGCATATACCAGGATGGGGGAGCATATACAAGGATGGGGAAGCATGGACCAGGATGGAATCACATAACTAGATGGGGGCGCAAATAACAGGATGGGGACCAGAATGGGGCAGCATATACCAGTATGGGGACGCAAATACCAGGATGGGGGAGCATATACCAGGATGGGGGAGCATATACCAGGATGGGGGACCGGGATGGTGAAGCATATACCAGGATGGGGGGCCAGGATGGGGGAGCATAAACCAGGATGGGAGAGCAGGATGACGGAGCATATACCAAGATGGGGGACCAGGATGGCGGAGCATATACCAGGATGGGGGACCAGGATGGGGAAGCATGGACCAGGATGGGGGCACAAATAACTAGATGAGGGCGCAAATAACATGATGGGGACCAGGATGGGGCAGCATATATCAGGATGGGGCAGCCTATACCAGGATGGGGGAGCATATACCAGGATGGGAGAGCATATACAAATAAAAATGCTCACCACCCGGGGGTAGAACGGGTTCAATAGCTAGTCTAACATACAGTGGATACAGAAAGTATTCAGACCCCTTTAAATTTTTCACTCTTTGTTTCATTGCAGCCATTTTGTAAATTCTAAAAAGTTAATTTTTTTCTCATTAAAGTACACTCTGCACCCCATCTGGACTGAAAAAACCCCAGAAATGTAGAAAATTTTGCAAATTTATTAAAAAAGAAAAACTGAAATATCACATGGTCATAAGTATTCAGCCCCTTTGCTCCGTATTGAGTAGAAGCCCCCTTTTGAGCTAGTGCAGCCATGAGTCTTCTTGGGAATGATGCAACAAGTTTTTCGCACCTGGATTTGGGGATCCTCTGCCATTCTTCCTTGCAGATCCTCTCCAGTTCCGTCAGGTTGGATGGTGAACGTTGGTGGACAGCCATTTTCGGGTCTCTCCAGAGATGGTCAATTGGGTTTAGGTCAGGGCTCTGGCTGGACCAGTCAAGAATGGTCACAGCGTTGTTCTGAAGCCACTCCTTTATTAGCTGTGTGCTTAGGGTCATTGTCTTGTTGGAAGGTGAACCTTCGGCCAAGTCTGAGGTCCAGAAGAGAGGAGCTCAGCCACAGTGATCTTGGCGTTCTTCTTTATCTCTCTCACCAAGGTTCTTCTCCCACGATTTCTCAGTTTGCTGGATCGCCAGGCCTAGGAAGACTTCTGGTGGTCCCAAACTTCTTCCATTTAAGGATTATGGAGGCCACTGTGCTCTTAGGAACCTTGAGTAATGCAGAAATTCTTTTGTAACCTTGGCCAGATCTGTGCCTTGCCACATTTCTGTCTCTGAGCTCCTTGGGCAGTTCCTTTGGGCTCATGATTCTCATTTGGTCTGACTTGCACTGTGAGCTGTGAGGTCTTATATAGACAGGTGTGTACCTTTCCAAATCAAGTCCTATCAGTTTAATTAAACACAGCTGGACTCCAATGAAGGAGTAGAACCATCTCAAGGAGGATCACAAGGAAATGGACAGCATGTGACTTAAATATGAGTGTCTGAGCAAAAGGTCTGAATACTTATAACCATGTGATATTTCAGTTTTTCTTTTTTAATAAATTTGCAAAAATTTCTACATTTCTGTTTTTTTTCAGTCAAGATGGGGAGCAGAGTGGACTTTAATGAGAAAAAAATGAACTTTTTAGAATTTACCAAATGGCTGCAATGAAACAAAGAGTGAAAAGGGGTCTGAATACTTTCTGTACCCACTGTATAACTGTACTGTAATCACTTTTATAGACTGCAGTAATAGCACCTAACACTATTTGTCACTATATGGTGCTAATATCTTTGTAGAGAAATGTATTTTCAGCCTGGTCATTTGCTGAGGTTCTCCGATATCCACAATTATCGTAGTTGTAAACAAAGCCTACTCAGAAGTCCCCCCTCCTGAGCTGTACCACTAGCTACGCCTCTGAGTATTAGTCATTGCTAAGTAATTGTCTCTTCTGTTGTATGAGGGAAGAAACCTTAACTCATACGGTGCTGTCAGAGTACTTCCAGTAATGTACATTACTCCCCGGACACCCACCTCTTGCCCTGTACATTTCTCCTCGGACACCCACCTCCCGTCCTGTACATTACTCCCCGGTCACCCACCTCCTGCCCTGTACATTACTCCCCGGTCACCCACCTCCCGTCCTGTACATTACTCCCCGGTCACCCACCTCCCGCCCTGTAAATTACTCCCCGGTCACCCATCTCCCGTCCTGTACATTACTCCCCGGACACCCACCTCCCGCCCTGTACATTACTCCCCGGTCACCCACCTCCCATCCTGTACATTACTCCCCGGTCACCCACCTCCCGCCCTGTACATTACTCCCCGGTCACCCATCTCCCGTCCTGTACATTACTCCCCGGACACCCACCTCCCGCCCTGTACATTTCTCCCCGGTCACCCACCTCCCGTCCTGTACATTACTCCCGGACACCCACCTCCTGCCCTGTACATTTCTCCCCGGTCACCCACCTCCCGCCCTGTACATTACTCCCGGACACCCACCTCCTGCCCTGTACATTTCTCCTCGGACACCCACCTCGCGTCCTGTACATTACTCCCCGGACACCCACCTCCTGCCCTGTACATTTCTCCCCGGTCACCCACCTCCCGTCCTGTACATTACTCCCGGACACCCACCTCCTGCCCTGTACATTTCTCCTCGGACACCCACCTCCCGTCCTGTACATTACTCCCCGGACACCCACCTCCTGCCCTGTACATTTCTCCCCGGTCACCCACCTCCCGTCCTGTACATTACTCCCGGACACCCACCTCCTGCCCTGTACATTTCTCCCCGGTCACCCACCTCCCGCCCTGTACATTACTCTCCGGTCACCCACCTCCCGCCCTGTACATTACTCTCCGGTCACCCACCTCCCGTCCTGTACATTACTCCCCGGTCACCCACCTCCAGCCCTGTAAATTACTCCCCGGTCACCCACCTCCCGTCCTGTACATTACTCCCCGGTCACCCACCTCCCGTCCTGTACATTTCTCCCCGGTCACCCACCTCCCGTCCTGTACATTACTCCCTGGTCACCCACCTACCGCCCTGTACATTACTCCCCGGTCACCCACCTCCCGTCCTGTACATTACTCTCCGGTCACCCACCTCCCGTCCTGTACATTACTCCCCGGTCACCCACCTCCCGTCCTGTACATTACTCCCCGGTCACCCACCTCCCGTCCTGTACATTTCTCCCCGGTCACCCACCTCCCGTCCTGTACATTACTCCCCGGTCACCCACCTCCCGTCCTGTACATTACTCTCCGGTCACCCACCTCCCGTCCTGTACATTACTCCCCGGTCACCCACCTCCCGTCCTGTACATTACTACCCGGTCACCCACCTCCCGCCCTGTACATTCCTCCTCGGTCACCCACCTCCCGTCCTGCACATTACTCCCCGGTCACCCACCTCCCGTCCTGTACATTACTCCCCGGTCACCCACCTCCCGCCCTGTACATTACTCCCCGGTCACCCACCTCCCGTCCTGTACATTACTCCCCGGTCACCCACCTCCCGTCCTGTACATTACTCCCCGGTCACCCACCTCCCGCCCTGTATATTACTCCTCAGTCACCAACCTCCTGCCCTGTACATTACTCCCCGGTCACCAACCTCCTGCCCTGTACATTACTCCCCGGTCACCCACCTCCAGTCCTGTACATTACTCCCCGGTCACCCACCTCCAGTCCTGTACATTACTCCCCGGTCACCCACCTCCCGCCCTGTACATTCCTCCTCGGTCACCCACCTCCCGTCCTGCACATTACTCCCCGGTCACCCACCTCCCGTCCTGTACATTACTCCCCGGTCACCCACCTCCCGCCCTGTACATTACTCCCCGGTCACCCACCTCCCGCCCTGTACATTACTCCTCAGTCACCAACCTCCTGCCCTGTACATTACTCCCCGGTCACCAACCTCCTGCCCTGTACATTACTCCCCGGTCACCCACCTCCAGTCCTGTACATTACTCCCCGGTCACCCACCTCCCGTCCTGTACATTACTCCCCGGTCACCCACCTCCCGTCCTGTACATTACTCTCCAGTCACCCACCTCCCGTCCTGTACATTTCTCCCCGGTCACCCACCTCCCGTCCTGTACATTTCTCCCCGGTCACCCACCTCCCATCCTGTACATTACTCCCCGGTCACCCACCTCCCGTCCTGTACATTACTCTCCGGTCACCCACCTCCCGTCCTGTACATTACTCCCCGGTCACCCACCTCCCGTCCTGTACATTACTCCCCGGTCACCCACCTCCCGTCCTGTACATTACTCCCCGGTCACCCACCTCCCGCCCTGTACATTCTTCCTCGGTCACCCACCTCCCGTCCTGCACATTACTCCCCGGTCACCCACCTCCCGTCCTGTACATTACTCCCCGGTCACCCACCTCCCGCCCTGTACATTACTCCCCGGTCACCCACCTCCCGTCCTGTACATTACTCCCCGGTCACCCACCTCCCGTCCTGTACATTACTCCCCGGTCACCCACCTCCCGCCCTGTATATTACTCCTCGGTCACCAACCTCCTGCCCTGTACATTACTCCCCGGTCACCAACCTCCTGCCCTGTACATTACTCCCCGGTCACCCACCTCCAGTCCTGTACATTACTCCCCGGTCACCCACCTCCAGTCCTGTACATTACTCCCCGGTCACCCACCTCCCGCCCTGTACATTACTCCCCGGTCACCAACCTCCTGCCCTGTACATTACTCCCCGGTCACCCACCTCCAGTCCTGTACATTAATCCCCGGTCACCCACCTCCCGCCCTGTACATTAATCCCCGGTCACCCACCTCCCGCCCTGTACCTTACTCCCCGGTCACCCACCTCCCGCCCTGTACATTACTCCCCGGTCACCCACCTTCCATCCTGTACATTACTCCCCGGTCACCCACCTCCTGCCCTGTACATTACTCCCCGGTCACCCACCTCCCGCCCTGTACATTACTACCCGGTCACCCACCTCCCGCCCTGTACATTACTCCCCGGTCACCCACCTCCTGCCCTGTACATTACTCCCCGGTCACCCACCTCCCGCCCTGTACATTACTCCCCGGTCACCCACCTTCCGTCCTGTACATTACTCCCCGGTCACTCACCTCCCACCCTGTACATTACTCCCCGGTCACCCTCTTCCTGCACTGTACATTACTCCCCGGTCACCCACCTCCCGTCCTGTACATTACTCCCCGGTCACCCACCTCCCGTCCTGTACATTACTCCCCGGTCATCCACCAAAACTCCCCGGTCACCCACCTCCTGCCCTGTACATTACTCCCCGGTCACCCACCTCCCGTCCTGTACATTACTTCCCAGTCACCCACCTCCCGTCCTGTACATTACTCCCCGGTCACCCACCTCCCGTCCTGTACATTACTCCCCGGTCACCCACCTCCCGTCCTGTACATTACTCTCCGGTCACCCACCTCCCGTCCTGTACATTACTCCCCGGTCACCCACCTCCCGTCCTGTACATTACTACCCGGTCACCCACCTCCCGCCCTGTACATTCCTCCTCGGTCACCCACCTCCCATCCTGCACATTACTCCCCGGTCACCCACCTCCCGTCCTGTACATTACTCCCCGGTCACCCACCTCCCGCCCTGTATATTACTCCCCGGTCACCCACCTCCAGTCCTGTACATTACTCCCCGGTCACCCACCTCCCGCCCTGTACATTCCTCCTCGGTCACCCACCTCCCGTCCTGCACATTACTCCCCGGTCACCCACCTCCCGTCCTGTACATTACTCCCCGGTCACCCACCTCCCGCCCTGTACATTACTCCCCGGTCACCCACCTCCCGCCCTGTACATTACTCCTCAGTCACCAACCTCCTGCCCTGTACATTACTCCCCGGTCACCAACCTCCTGCCCTGTACATTACTCCCCGGTCACCCACCTCCAGTCCTGTACATTACTCCCCGGTCACCCACCTCCAGTCCTGTACATTAATCCCCGGTCACCCACCTCCCGCCCTGTACATTACTCCCCGGTCACCCACCTCCCGCCCTGTACATTACTCCCCGGTCACCCACCTCCCGTCCTGTACATTTCTCCCCGGTCACCCACCTCCCGTCCTGTACATTACTCCCCGGTCACCCACCTCCCGTCCTGTACATTACTCTCCGGTCACCCACCTCCCGTCCTGTACATTTCTCCCCGGTCACCCACCTCCCGTCCTGTACATTTCTCCCCGGTCACCCACCTCCCGTCCTGTACATTACTCTCCGGTCACCCACCTCCCGTCCTGTACATTACTCCCCGGTCACCCACCTCCCGTCCTGTACATTACTCCCCGGTCACCCACCTCCCGCCCTGTACATTCTTCCTCGGTCACCCACCTCCCGTCCTGCACATTACTCCCCGGTCACCCACCTCCCGTCCTGTACATTACTCCCCGGTCACCCACCTCCCGCCCTGTACATTACTCCCCGGTCACCCACCTCCCGTCCTGTACATTACTCCCCGGTCACCCACCTCCCGTCCTGTACATTACTCCCCGGTCACCCACCTCCCGCCCTGTATATTACTCCTCGGTCACCAACCTCCTGCCCTGTACATTACTCCCCGGTCACCAACCTCCTGCCCTGTACATTACTCCCCGGTCACCCACCTCCAGTCCTGTACATTACTCCCCGGTCACCCACCTCCAGTCCTGTACATTACTCCCCGGTCACCCACCTCCCGCCCTGTACATTACTCCCCGGTCACCAACCTCCTGCCCTGTACATTACTCCCCGGTCACCCACCTCCAGTCCTGTACATTACTCCCCGGTCACCCACCTCCAGTCCTGTACATTAATCCCCGGTCACCCACCTCCCGCCCTGTACATTAATCCCCGGTCACCCACCTCCCGCCCTGTACATTACTCCCCGGTCACCCACCTTCCATCCTGTACATTACTCCCCGGTCACCCACCTCCTGCCCTGTACATTACTCCCCGGTCACCCAACTCCCGCCCTGTACATTACTCCCCGGTCACCCACCTCCCGCCCTGTACATTACTCCCCGGTCACCCACCTCCTGCCCTGTACATTACTCCCCGGTCACCCACCTCCCGCCCTGTACATTACTCCACGGTCACCCACCTTCCGTCCTGTACATTTCTCCCCGGTCACCCACCTCCCGTCCTGTACATTACTCCCCGGTCACCCACCTCCCGTCCTGTACATTACTCTCCGGTCACCCACCTCCCGTCCTGTACATTTCTCCCCGGTCACCCACCTCCCGTCCTGTACATTTCTCCCCGGTCACCCACCTCCCGTCCTGTACATTACTCCCCGGTCACCCACCTCCCGTCCTGTACATTACTCTCCGGTCACCCACCTCCCGTCCTGTACATTTCTCCCCGGTCACCCACCTCCCGTCCTGTACATTTCTCCCCGGTCACCCACCTCCCGTCCTGTACATTACTCCCCGGTCACCCACCTCCCGTCCTGTACATTACTCTCCGGTCACCCACCTCCCGTCCTGTACATTACTCCCCGGTCACCCACCTCCCGTCCTGTACATTACTCCCCGGTCACCCACCTCCCGCCCTGTACATTCTTCCTCGGTCACCCACCTCCCGTCCTGCACATTACTCCCCGGTCACCCACCTCCCGTCCTGTACGTTACTCCCCGGTCACCCACCTCCCGCCCTGTACATTACTCCCCGGTCACCCACCTCCCGTCCTGTACATTACTCCCCGGTCACCCACCTCCCGTCCTGTACATTACTCCCCGGTCACCCACCTCCCGCCCTGTATATTACTCCTCGGTCACCAACCTCCTGCCCTGTACATTACTCCCCGGTCACCAACCTCCTGCCCTGTACATTACTCCCCGGTCACCCACCTCCAGTCCTGTACATTACTCCCCGGTCACCCACCTCCAGTCCTGTACATTACTCCCCGGTCACCCACCTCCCGCCCTGTACATTACTCCCCGGTCACCAACCTCCTGCCCTGTACATTACTCCCCGGTCACCCACCTCCAGTCCTGTACATTACTCCCCGGTCACCCACCTCCAGTCCTGTACATTAATCCCCGGTCACCCACCTCCCGCCCTGTACATTAATCCCCGGTCACCCACCTCCCGCCCTGTACATTACTCCCCGGTCACCCACCTCCCGCCCTGTACATTACTCCCCGGTCACCCACCTCCCGCCCTGTACATTACTCCCCGGTCACCCACCTTCCATCCTGTACATTACTCCCCAGTCACCCACCTCCTGCCCTGTACATTACTCCCCAGTCACCCAACTCCCGCCCTGTACATTACTCCCCGGTCACCCACCTCCCGCCCTGTACATTACTCCCCGGTCACCCACCTCCTGCCCTGTACATTACTCCCCGGTCACCCACCTCCCGCCCTGTACATTACTCCCCGGTCACCCACCTTCCGTCCTGTACATTACTCCCCGGTCACCCACCTCCCACCCTGTACATTACTCCCCGGTCACCCTCTTCCTGCACTGTACATTACTCCCCGGTCACCCACCTCCCGTCCTGTACATTACTCCCCGGTCACCCACCTCCCGTCCTGTACATTACTCCCCGGTCATCCACCAAAACTCCCCGGTCACCCACCTCCTGCCCTGTACATTACTCCCCGGTCACCCACCTCCCGTCCTGTACATTACTTCCCAGTCACCCACCTCCCGTCCTGTACATTACTCCCCGGTCACCCACCTCCCGTCCTGTACATTACTCCCCGGTCACCCACCTCCCGTCCTGTACATTACTCCCCGGTCACCCACCTCCCGTCCTGTACATTACTCCCCGGTCACCCACCATTACTCCCCGGTCACCCACCTCCCATCCTGTACATTACTCCCCGGTCACCCACCTCCCGCCCTGTACATTACTCCCCGGTCACCCACCTCCCGTCCTGTACATTACTCCCCGGTCACTCACCTCCCGTCCTGTACATTACTCCCCGGTCACTCACCTCCCGTCCTGTACATTACTCCCCGGTCACCCACCTCCCCTCCTGTACATTAGTCCCTGGTCACTCACCTCCTGTCCTGTACATTACTCCCCGGTCACCCACCTCCCGTCCTGTACATTACTTCCCGGTCACCCACCTCCCGTCCTGTACATTACTCCCCGGTCACCCACCATTACTCCCCGGTCACCCACCTCCCGTCCTGTACATTACTCTCCGGTCACCCACCTCCCGTCCTGTACATTACTCCCCGGTCACCCACCTCCCGTCCTGTACATTACTCTCCGGTTACCCACCTCCCGTCCTGTACATTACTCCCCGGTCACCCACCTTCCGCCCTGTACATTACTCCCCGGTCACCCACCTCCCGTCCTGTACATTACTCCCCGGTTACCCACCTCCCGTCCTGTACATTACTCCCCGGTCACCCACCTACCGTCCTGTACATTACTCCCCGGTCACCCACCTCCTGCCCTGTACATTACTCCCCGGTCACCCACCTCCTGTCCTGTACATTACTCCCCGGTCACCCACCTCCCATCCTGTACATTACTCTCCGGTCACCCACCTTTTGCACTTTCCCAGTAGATATTCTTTACATAGATGCAGTTTGTCGCACTTCTCCTCCTGTTCTTTCTTCAGATATTTGGGGCAGATCCTCACTGGGTTTCGGGCCAGGACAAGATCCCCAACCACCGGGAACTTCTGGGATTTATCCTTTAGAATTTGCTCAATCTGCTCCGGGGGAAGGTTCAAAAATCCAGACAACTGATCCTTGAGCAGACGACCCCCATGTGAGCAAAGCAGCTTGGTCAGAAAGGCTGTGATTGTGGGGTCTGACATGGTACCATGGGTGCTGGTGAGGCCTGGGTGGGTGAGAATTTAGAGGCCGGACTGCCTGTGTTGGCAATGACTTCTACTATTCCCGATAGAGGCGGAAGCTTCACAGCTCAGATGACAAAACGAAACAGAAACGAAAGAATCAATCTGTAAAATCAAAGGTTCTGGCCGGAGGAAAATGTATGAAGTTCAGCACGAAAGTTACTGGGGGAACGTGCATCATCCTCCTACACCTAAACCCAGAGACACAATAACTCTTCCCATTCTCCAAGTGGTACTGTGCAGTGTATATATACAGGACAGGAGGAGTGGTACTGTGCAGTGTATATATACAGGACAGGAGGAGTGGTACTGTGCAGTATATATATACAGGACAGGAGGAGTGGTACTGTGCAGTGTACATATACAGGACAGGAGAAGTGGTACTGTGCAGTGTATATAAATAGGACAGGAGGAGTGGTACTGTGCAGTGTATATATACAGGACAGGAGGAGTGGTACTGTGCAGTGTATATATACTGGACAGGAGGAGTGGTACTGTGCAGTGTATTTATACAGGACAGGAGGAGTGGTACTGTGCAGTGTATACACACAGGACAGGAGGAGTGGTGCTGAGAGTAGCATCTGCCTCCTGAGCTCAAGCACTTCCAGGAGGAGGGTCGTCGTCTGCCTCTCTTCTCCCCAGGAAGAGGCAGGCCTACTGGGAGGCCGGCATGGCTTCCCAGCCTCCTATCCCCCGGTCTATGCCGGCGGGGGAGAAGGAGCCTCAACAACTGGCCCAGGAGGGAGTGAGGAGATCGGGAAGGGTGAGGAAGAGTACATCCACCTGCTCCAACCCCGAGACTGTTCACTGCCCGCCCAGAGAGGGAGACTGGGGCACCCCAGGCCCCAGGAACAAGAGCCCAGCAAGATGCTGGGGGGAGATGAGCTCCAGCGAGTCCACAAGTTCCTTCTCCTCCCGAGTGGTCGCCACGTTGCGAGAGTACGAGGACGCCGGCAAAGCACTAACCCAGCTGAAAGAGGAGCTGAGGGAGGCCCGGATCCTGAACACCCGGATGTCCAACATGGAAAGCCCACGACCTCCCAGAGGTTTAAAGCCCTCAGAGACGAGGTGGTCAGGTTAGTGCTCCTCGGGGAGGGGATTGAGAAAAGTGCAGGTCCCTTCCTGGAGAGTTTGAAGAACCAGCGGCGGTTCTCAGAAATGAAGGGGTTAAACACCTCAGGAGAACCGCCAGCCGGCGTCCTTAGTGAAGAGGAGGAGGAGGATGAAGAGGTGACTGGAGTTTCAGTTGCTGGAGCCAGTGAGGGGCAGAGCCGGAGCTCAAGTGTTCTCCCTGCAGGGCAGAGGACTCCGACAGCAGAGGCTGGAGTGTCGGGGGAGGAGGAGGAAGGAGGACTGCTGAGGGAGATCCGACTGCTGGAGTCTCCAGTGGACCTGACACGGTTTTCTTTCGGTGAGGACAAACCAGTGGAGGAGACCAAGAGGAGGAAGAGGAAGACCGGAGGAGCCGCACAGGAGGTGGTGAGTTACAAGTATGTACCAATGTCTGATGTTGCGCCTGCCACCTTCTGTTTAAACCCCACCAAACCTAAAGGCACGGGCTCTGCAGTGGGCTCGAGGCAAGGTGGGGAGAGGAGAAGGACGTCCGGCGATGCTGCCATCTGTGCAGGGAACAGTGCAGGGGGCGAGGCTGTGGAGGTACTCACAGCGCCGGACATAGGGTGTTCTGTGGAGTTTCCCTCCCTGCCCTCTGCGGCTAAGCCGGTTATCACCGGGGCTGGGGGGGCAGGGAAGGATGTGAAAAACACATCTGCAAAGAACACTGGGCACACTGCTGCGACAGGGGGGCAGTGTGCCCCAGCGCCCAAAAAGGACACTAAGACCCCAAAGTCTGTGGGTGCAGGGCGGGCAGCGGTGCCCAACAAATAGTCTGCCCAGCACAAGGACCAAAATGCTCCAGTAGGGGGGCAGGGAGCTCCAGGAGACGACCTGCAGAAAACCAGCAGCAACCAAAGGGAAACGGGTGTGATGCTGCAGGGAAAGGAGTCTCTGGAAGTGCTCCCCTCCCCCGGCCCAGCAGGTGTGAGTGCAGAGACACCAGACACAAGGGAGGAAGGAATGGATGTGACTGTGCAAGGTGCAGAGAACAGCAGAGGTAATGGGGTGACAAGTAAAGGGAATGGAAGTAGTTGTGCAGTGAATGATGGGAGTAATGGTGGAGCAGATGGTGGGAGTAGTAGGAATGGTGGAAGTAGTGGTGCAGTGAATGATGATGCAGCAAATGGTGGGGGTAGTGGTGCAGTGAACGATGATGCAGCAAATGGTGGGGGTAGTGGTGGAATGAATGCTGGGAGTAGTGGGAATGGTGGGAGTAGTGGTGTAGCATATGGTGGGGGTAGTGGTGTAATGAATGGTGGGAGTAGTGATGCAGCAAATGGTGGGAGAAGTAGTGGAGTGAATAATGGGAGTAATGGTCCTGCGAATGGTGTGAGTAGTAGTGGAGTGAATGGTGGGAGCAGCACTGGTGTTGGTGGGGGGAAAGTAGGCGCTGGTCCCGCTGCCCCCCCAGCATTGGCGAGGGCTTCAGCCCAAAGCTATTCAGGAGCTGTCAGTGCTGGGGGTAGTAGTGCGCCCTCGTCTGGTGGCCCTGGGGATGGTGACTTGCAGCAGCAGCTCCTGGACGCCCTGAGGAGAGGGGAGAGCTCCATCACTGTAGAGGGGAGGGAGGTTGATCTGTCTTTCTGGATAGAGAGACATGGTCTTTCAGCCTTCCGAGATAGAGGGGCAGAGACTGTCTGGTCTCTGCCGACAACGGGGCAGAGGAGTAACCGTAGGAACGTGGTCCGTCTCCAGTGGGTAAGGAAGGATGCCTGTCCTGATAGGTCGAAGGTGGTTGAGCTCCTGCTGGGGATGGGCTTTGCGGCATATGACATCTTTGCCTTGATCCATCCCTACGGGACCTCCTACTTCGATGTCAGCTTCGTGAGACCGGAGGGCCTTGAGCTTTTCTGGTCTCGCCATGAGGTGGCTCGGAGTCGCCCCGAATGGCATGGTCTCTTTCCCCTGGCAATAACCCGCCAAGATTCAGTCAGGAAAGTGACCGTTTTGACTAGTAACGAGTCGCTTTCCTGTATGGACATTACCACCTGGGTGAGTCGATACGGAGAGGTCACCAATATTCCCGAAAAGAATCTGGATGACCATGGTATCTGGTCAGGGGCCTGGACCTTCATGGTGAGATTGAAGGTTTCGGGAAACACTGTTACCCATATCCCCTCCTCAACCTTTTTGGGGAGGGATAGGATCTTGATTTTCTACCGGGGGCAGCCTAAGGTCTGTCACAGGTGCGGTAGCCCCACACACTTCAGTGCGCAGTGTACCACCCAGAAATGCGCACTGTGTGGGGACCTTGGTCATCTTGCTGCTGCCTGTCGCAGGATTAGGTGTAACTTGTGTGGTGACCTCGGTCACCCATTCAGTCGCTGTCCGCGTTCCTTCGCCAATGCGGTCCTGAAAGCGGTGAGTGCGGGACAGGCGAAAGTCGGGACTAATCTTGCCGGTGAAGGGACCAGTAGGGGCGGGGGAGGCAGGGAACCGGTGAGGAGCAAGCTGCTGCCATCCACCATCAGGCGGCAGGAGCAGCGCCGTGGGGACAGGGGGCAGGGAGTAATGTCCCTAAACTCTGACCCAGGTACTTCACTTGCAGCTGAGGATCCTAAAGACAGTGAATTGAGCGAGGAAGTCAAGAGACTTGAAAGGGAAGAGCGAGAGGATGCCACGTCTTTCCAGGAACCCTCTTCTGGTGACAGTCTAGATGAGGGAGAGGGGCAGTGGTCACAGAAAAAGAAAAAGGGTAACAGGAAAACGGCCAGAGGTAGGAGGGGGACCAGGTCTCGAGCAGCCTCTTTGGAGTGCGACCCCTCTGACTCTCTGGCCGTGATCCAAGCGCCATTGAAGGGTTCAGCCGCCCCCCCTCTGGTGGATCTCTCCAACCGGTTCGGGGCTCTCCAGGACCTCCCTCTGGAGGGGGGAAGTGGGGACCCGGGGCCGGAGGTTGCGGACAAGGTGGTTGGGGCTCAGGAGATGGCTGGGTCTTCCTCTCGGGGGGCAAAAACAAAGCCCTCTGGTGGGACGACTAACCCAGGACCACCAGACAAGGGCAAGAATGTATGTAAGGAGAGAATGGACGAGTCTGTTTGTCTTAAGCGCACTAAAAACCCGTCATTATCAGAGGAAGAGGTTGGGACTGTCAGTGGTGGGAAGAAAAAGGCTATCTAATTCAATCAATCATGATGGCGGCACCCACCCCGTTGACGCTGGCAACTATTAATGTTTGCAGCATAAAGTCAGATGCGGCAAGGTACACGGCCTTTCATTTTCTCGGCCAACTTGACGCCGACATTTTGTTTTTGCAGGAGACCAGGTTGACCGATATATCAACCTTGCATAAAGCAAGGCGGGAGTGGAGGCATGGGCCCTCCTACTGGTCTCTTGCGGCCGAGCCGTATAGCGGGGTGGCGGTCCTTTTTAAGACCGCAGCGGTTGAATGCAGACGAGTGATCGAATTAGAAATGGGGAGATGCTTGATCCTAGATGTCTCCATGGGGCGACAAGAGCTTCGGCTCATTAACATCTATGGTCCCCAGTCCAAGTGGGACCGCAAATGTCTCTTGCTGAAGATCAAACCTTTTTTATTTTCGAGTCGGCAGGTGGTCTTCGGAGGGGATTTCAACAATGTCATGAGATCCTGTGATAGAGGTGGTTCCGGAGATCGGCTGGCTTATGACTGCGTCGCGTTAAACAGGATAGTGAGTGAGGCTCGCCTGGTGGATGTCCACATCCGGCACAACCCGGGCGACACGGGATTCACCTTTTTTAGAGGTAGTCAGTGCAGGTCTAGGCTGGACAGGTTTTATTTGAAGGAGGAGGCCGTCTCTTCACCGTTGTCGGTTGCGGAGGTGGAGTTCTCCGATCACTGTTTGATTATGTTTTCTCTGAACGTTACAGAGACTCCTCGGATGGGAAGAGGCTATTGGAAGCTGAATTCGTCACTCCTTGAGGAAGAAGCTGTAAGACGGTCTTTTGAGGAATTCTTTCAGAGCCAGGTACCATTGCTGGGCCTAAGTAACACTAAGTCAGAGTGGTGGGAGATGTTCAAACATCGGGTGGCGAGATTCTTCCGGCAGCTCTCGAACCTCAGAAGCCTGAACAGGGATCGCCTGTATCAGAGCCTGAGGAGGAAACTCGAGCATCTTGTCTCGACTGGAGGTAGCCGCGAGGAGATCTCCAGAGTGAAGTCCTTGCTGAAGAGGTGTCAGTACGATAGGCACGCATCTTTGGTTTTCGAGAGGGACTACGGGAAGTACTGCTCGCCCGACCCTTACAGAAACTGTAAGATGTCAGTGAATAGTAAGATAGTGACGGGGCTGGTGGACAGTACGGGGTCCCTGAGAAGGTCCAGATCAGGGATCTTGGAGGTCGTCAGTTCCTACTACTCGCACCTCTTGGGAAGGAGGGAGCTTGATCGTGACGGGATGTCGGCTTTCCTGGCTGAATCTGTTCCTGAGCCAGGGGCTGACCTCTCGCTGGGCGATTTGGCAGAAGCGATCAAAGAAGAGGAAGTGAGACTGGCGATCGATGGGCTTAGGCCCAAAAAGTCGCCAGGTCCGGATGGCTTAACATCCGAGTTCTTTAGCACCTTTAGGGACTCTTTGGTCCCCCTCTTGACTCAGGTGTTTAACGAGTGTCTCTCCTCGGGCACTCTACCGAGATCATTAAGGAGGTCAGCTTTGATCATTTTGTCAAAGGGTAAGGATCCGTCACGCATTGAGAATTGGCGTCCCATAGCACTTCTCAATGTGGACAGGAAGATTTTGGCTAAGATACTTTTCAACAGGCTGGTAAAGTTTGCACCCCGGCTCCTTTCGGAGGTTCAGCACTGTTGCGTTCCTGGCCGTAGCACTTTTAGTGCTGTTCTAGGTGTCCGAGAGGCTGTGGAGCAAGGCAGGGCGGGCCTCTGGAAGGGGTTCTCGCTGACCCTGGATCAGGCAAAAGCCTTTGATCGGGTTAACCACGAGTACCTCTGGTCCACTCTTTTGAGGTATGGTCTGCCTGGAGGGTTTGTGGACTGGCTTAAGACCTAGTATGCAGGGCCTGAGACTTTCCCTCTGGTGAATGGGTGGATTGGACGACCTTTTGGGGTAGAATCCGGTGTCCGTCAGGGCTGTCCTCTTAGCCCTTTGCTTTACGCGATTGCAATCGATCCCTTCCTCAGAAGGATCGATTGTGGACCGTTGGCGGGGGTGCGGATGCGCGGGGCGGCGTCGGAGGCTATCCTGAGGGTGGTGGCCTACGCGGACGATGTCACCGTCTTTGTTTCTTCGCAAGGGGAGGCAGCGGCGGTGATGTCAGAAGTGGAGCGCTACTCGGAGGCATCCGGGTCCAAGGTCAACCAAGATAAGTGTGAGAGTCTCTGGCTGGGAGGCGGAGATCCCGGGTTTGATCTTCCGGACACCCTCCCCGAACCCCAAGAACATGCCAAAGTCCTGGGCATCGAATTTGGCCAGGGTGATTACCCCACGAAAAACTGGGAAGGCAGAATCAAAGGTGTCGCCCAAAGAGTGGACCAATGGAGGGGTTGGTCTTTGACCCTGAGGGAAAGGGTTGGCCTGTGCAAGGCTTTCCTGCTCCCCTTGCTAATCTATTTGGGCAGCGTCTGTGTCTTACCAGAGCCTCTCTGGACACGGGTCTACAGTCTGTTCTTCCAGATGTTATGGGGGAACAGACTGAACCTAGTCAAGCGGGAGGTCACTTACCGTACGAGGAGACTAGGGGGTTTGAATATGGTGAACCCCGTGGTGTTCCTAGTGAACACCTTCTTGAAAGTGAACGTGGCAAACCTCTGGAAAGAGAGTGCTCCTCCGTGGGTATTTTCCTGCAAGGGATGGTTTCAGCCTTTCTTCCAGGAATGGGAGACAGGGGGAAGATTGAAGGATCTTCGCACACCACACGGGCATCTCCCGGCTTATGTTACCCCGGTTCTGAAAATGATCCGCCGGTGGGGTCTGGGAATGTGGGAGGTGAGGTCCCTCCCGAGGAAACTCCTCGATATGAGGATCTTGCTTTCTCATTTTCAGAGTCCATTGGCCCTCAAAGACTGCCCAATTCGGGATCTGGAGGTTGGGTTGAGTTTGTTAAATTCTACCAGGATCCCCGAGAAGTACTGGGACTTGACATGGCGCTGCTTCCATGGTAAGCTGTATGTGAGGGACAATTTGAAGTACAGGAGCTCCGAGGACAGGAATTGCCCCCGTGAGACTTGTGCTAACGTGCTGGAAAGCATGGAGCACTTCCTGCTTCATTGTCCCTTTAATACAGAGGTGTACAACAGGGTGGGGGCTTCCATTGGTTGGCCGCGGCTGGCTACTCTGTCCTACGCCGGGTGGGCCTATGGAGCGTTCGGAGACCTTGGGAGAAGGGACCGAGACACTTTATTCATAGTCAGCGCAGTGGTCAGGTATTTCACGTGGAACGCACGAGTTTTAGTCTCGACGCAGAGTAAAATCCTCCATGTAGATGAAGTCTGTAGGAACATCCTAGGTGACCTGGTGAAGGTACGTTCTCTGGAGTATGAAAGACTGGGTGCCCGGAGGGCGGCCCGTCTCTGGAGGGGCTTTTCCTTCAGGGTGCCTTAGTCCGGTAGTACTCCTATATCCTGGTGGTGGGCTGATGTCTTTCCACCCTAGATTTTTGTTTTGTATTTCTGTCTCCTGAATAGAAGGTTTGCCGGCATCGAACTTGAGCCTTGGATGGTGAGTGTGTAGGTTGTGTTCTGTTTATATTGTATATAATGTATAATAGGGGGTTTTAGTTAGGTTGGGTGGGGGATTTGGGGGGGTTTTCATCGGCGGTGATAAGAGGACTGATCTGGCCTGGTCCAGGCCCCGCCTGGGGAAAAACTTTGGGGCCTGATCCTAGCTCGGAGTAATCCTGAACTTTGTGGCCAGAGCTGGATCAGGGGTGGTGGGATAGTTAGTGTAGGTCTGTGTTTTATATATATATATTAAAAATTACAAAAAAAAAAATACAAAAAAAATAAAATAAAAAAAAATCTAAAACAAACAAAAAAAGGTTTAAAATTGTTCATGTCACTATTGTATATCTTGTTATTTTTGGTTTTCTGTGGTGTGAATGAGGTGCGGTAAGGGGGTGACTAAGGTCAGGCAGTGGGACCAGTAGGTTAGTGTTAGTTCCCGGTTGTATATACGTTATATTAGGTTTAGTGTTTTATTGTATATAATCTTGTATACAGGACGGTGTTTTATGTGTATATAGGACGGTGTGAGCGTTGTGTGGGATTGTATATAGTAGTATGAATGAAGCTGGGCCGGGGGTCTTATAGGTTTTATAATATTTATTTCCTGTATATATATATATATATTCCTGGGGGGATTTATTTTCTGTGATTTGTCGTCTTGTTTTGTTCTTATGTTCGGTGTCCTGTAATGTATTATTGTTCTGTCATGTACTGTATATATACAGGAGGAGTGGTACTGTGCAGTGTATATATACAGGAGAAGTGGTACTGTGCAGTGTATATATACAGGACAGGAGGAGTGGTACTGTGCAGTGTATATATACAGGACAGGAGGAGCGGTACTGTGCAGTGTATATATACAGGACAGGAGGAGTGGTACTGTGCAGTGTATATATACAGGAGGAGTGGTACTGTGCAGTGTGTATATACAGGAGGAGTGGTACTGTGCAGTGTATATATACAGGACAGGAGGAGTGGTACTGTGCAGTGTATATATACAGGACAGGAGGAGTGGTACTGTGCAGTGTATATATACAGGACAGGAGGAGCGGTACTGTGCAGTGTATATATACAGGACAGGAGGAGTGGTACTGTGCAGTGTATATATACAGGACAGGAGGAGGGGTACTGTGCAGTGTATATATACAGGACAGGAGGAGTGGTACTGTGCAGTGTATATATACAGGAGGAGTGGTACTGTGCAGTGTATATATACAGGACAGGAGGAGTGGTACTGTGCAGTGTATATATACAGGAGGAGTGGTACTGTGCAGTGTATATATACAGGAGGAGCGGTACTGTGCAGTGTATATATACAGGATAGGAGAAGTGGTACTGTGCAGTGTATATATACAGGACAGGAGGAGTGGTACTGTGCAGTGTATATATACAGGACAGGAGGAGTGGTACTGTGCAGTGTATATATACAGGACAGGAGGAGTGGTACTGTGCAGTGTATATATACAGGACAGGAGGAGCGGTACTGTGCAGTGTATATATACAGGACAGGAGGAGTGGTACTGTGCAGTGTATATATAAAGGACAGGAGGAGCGGTACTGTGCAGTGTATATATACAGGACAGGAGGAGTGGTACTGTGCAGTGTATATATACAGGAGGAGTGGTACTGTGCAGTGTATATATACAGGACAGGAGGAGTGGTACTGTGCAGTGTATATATACAGGAGGAGTGGTACTGTGCAGTGTATATATACAGGAGGAGCGGTACTGTGCAGTGTATATATACAGGATAGGAGAAGTGGTACTGTGCAGTGTATATATACAGGACAGGAGGAGTGGTACTGTGCAGTGTATATATACAGGACAGGAGGAGTGGTACTGTGCAGTGTATATATACAGGACAGGAGGAGTGGTACTGTGCAGTGTATATATACAGGACAGGAGGAGTGGTACTGTGCAGTGTATATATACAGGAGGAGTGGTACTGTGCAGTGTATATATACAGGAGGAGCGGTACTGTGCAGTGTATATATACAGGATAGGAGAAGTGGTACTGTGCAGTGTATATATACAGGACAGGAGGAGTGGTACTGTGCAGTGTATATATACAGGACAGGAGGAGTGGTACTGTGCAGTGTATATATACAGGACAGGAGGAGTGGTACTGTGCAGTGTATATATACAGGACAGGAGGAGTAGTACTGTGCAGTGTATATATACAGGACAGGAGGAGTGGTACTGTGCAGTGTATATATACAGGACAGGAGGAGTGGTACTGTGCAGTGTATATATACAGGACAGGAGGAGTGGTACTGTGCAGTGTATATATACAGGACAGGAGGAGTGGTACTGTGCAGTGTATATATACAGGACAGGAGGAGTGGTACTGTGCAGTGTATATATACAGGACAGGAGGAGTGGTACTGTGCAGTGTATATATACAGGACAGGAGGAGCGGTACCGTGCAGTGTATATATACAGGACAGGAGGAGTGGTACCGTGCAGTGTATATATACAGGACAGGAGGAGTGGTACTGTGCAGTGTATATATACAGGACAGGAGGAGTGGTACTGTGCAGTGTATATATACAGGACAGGAGGAGTACTGTGCAGTGTATATATACAGGAGGAGCGGTACTGTGCAGTGTATATATACAGGATAGGAGAAGTGGTACTGTGCAGTGTATATATACAGGACAGGAGGAGTGGTACTGTGCAGTGTATATATACAGGACAGGAGGAGTGGTACTGTGCAGTGTATATATACAGGACAGGAGGAGTGGTACTGTGCAGTGTATATATACAGGACAGGAGGAGTGGTACTGTGCAGTGTATATATACAGGACAGGAGGAGTGGTACTGTGCAGTGTATATATACAGGACAGGAGGAGTGGTACTGTGCAGTGTATATATACAGGACAGGAGGAGTGGTACTGTGCAGTGTATATATACAGGACAGGAGGAGTGGTACTGTGCAGTGTATATATACAGGACAGGAGGAGTGGTACTGTGCAGTGTATATATACAGGACAGGAGGAGCGGTACTGTGCAGTGTATATATACAGGACAGGAGGAGTGGTACTGTGCAGTGTATATATACAGGACAGGAGGAGTGGTACTGTGCAGTGTATATATACTGGACAGGAGGAGTGGTACTGTGCAGTGTATATATACAGGACAGGAGGAGTGGTACTGTGCAGTGTATATATACAGGACAGGAGGAGTGGTACTGTGCAGTGTATATATACTGGACAGGAGGAGTGGTACTGTGCAGTGTATATATACAGGACAGGAGGAGTGGTACTGTGCAGTGTATATATACAGGACAGGAGGAGTGGTACCGTGCAGTGTATATATACAGGACAGGAGGAGTGGTACTGTGCAGTGTATATATACAGGACAGGAGGAGCGGTACTGTGCAGTGTATATATACAGGACAGGAGGAGTGGTACTGTGCAGTGTATATATACTGGACAGGAGGAGTGGTACTGTGCAGTGTATATATACAGGACAGGAGGAGTGGTACTGTGCAGTGTATATATACAGGACAGGAGGAGTGGTACCGTGCAGTGTATATATACAGGACAGGAGGAGTGGTACTGTGCAGTGTATATATACAGGACAGGAGGAGTGGTACTGTGCAGTGTATATATACAGGACAGGAGGAGGGGTACCGTGCAGTGTATATATACAGGACAGGAGGAGTGGTACTGTGCAGTGTATATATACAGGAGGAGTGGTACTGTGCAGTGTATATATACAGGAGGAGTGGTACTGTGCAGTGTATATATACAGGACAGGAGGAGTGGTACTGTGCAGTGTATATATACAGGACAGGAGGAGGGGTACCGTGCAGTGTATATATACAGGACAGGAGGAGTGGTACTGTGCAGTGTACATATACAGGACAGGAGGAGTGGTACTGTGCAGTGTATATATACTGGACAGGAGGAGTGGTACTGTGCAGTGTATATATACAGGACAGGAGGAGTACTGTGCAGTGTATATATACAGGACAGGAGGAGTGGTACCGTGCAGTGTATATATACAGGACAGGAGGAGTGGTACTGTGCAGTGTATATACACAGGACAGGAGGAGTGGTACTGTGCAGTGTATATATACAGGACAGGAGGAGTGGTACTGTGCAGTGTATATATACTGGACAGGAGGAGTGGTACTGTGCAGTGTATATATACAGGACAGGAGGAGTACTGTGCAGTGTATATATACAGGACAGGAGGAGTGGTACCGTGCAGTGTATATATACAGGACAGGAGGAGTGGTACTGTGCAGTGTATATATACAGGACAGGAGGAGTGGTACTGTGCAGTGTATATATACAGGACAGGAGGAGGGGTACCGTGCAGTGTATATATACAGGACAGGAGGAGGGGTACCGTGCAGTGTATATATACAGGACAGGAGGAGTGGTGCTGTGCAGTGTATATATACAGGACAGGAGGAGGGGTACTGTGCAGTGTATATATACAGGACAGGAGGAGTGGTACTGTGCAGTGTATATATACAGGACAGGAGGAGTGGTACTGTGCAGTGTATATATACAGGACAGGAGGAGTGGTACTGTGCAGTGTATATATACAGGACAGGAGGAGCGGTACCGTGCAGTGTATATATACAGGACAGGAGGAGTGGTACTGTGCAGTGTATATATACAGGACAGGAGGAGTGGTACTGTGCAGTGTATATATACAGGACAGGAGGAGTGGTACTGTGCAGTGTATATATACTGGACAGGAGGAGTGGTACTGTGCAGTGTATATATACAGGACAGGAGGAGTACTGTGCAGTGTATATATACAGGACAGGAGGAGTGGTACCGTGCAGTGTATATATACAGGACAGGAGGAGTGGTACTGTGCAGTGTATATATACAGGACAGGAGGAGTGGTACTGTGCAGTGTATATATACAGGACAGGAGGAGGGGTACCGTGCAGTGTATATATACAGGACAGGAGGAGGGGTACCGTGCAGTGTATATATACAGGACAGGAGGAGTGGTACTGTGCAGTGTACATATACAGGACAGGAGGAGTGGTACTGTGCAGTGTATATATACTGGACAGGAGGAGTGGTACTGTGCAGTGTATATATACAGGACAGGAGGAGTACTGTGCAGTGTATATATACAGGACAGGAGGAGTGGTACCGTGCAGTGTATATATACAGGACAGGAGGAGTGGTACTGTGCAGTGTATATATACAGGACAGGAGGAGTGGTACTGTGCAGTGTATATATACAGGACAGGAGGAGTGGTACTGTGCAGTGTATATATACTGGACAGGAGGAGTGGTACTGTGCAGTGTATATATACAGGACAGGAGGAGTACTGTGCAGTGTATATATACAGGACAGGAGGAGTGGTACCGTGCAGTGTATATATACAGGACAGGAGGAGTGGTACTGTGCAGTGTATATATACAGGACAGGAGGAGTGGTACTGTGCAGTGTATATATACAGGACAGGAGGAGGGGTACCGTGCAGTGTATATATACAGGACAGGAGGAGGGGTACCGTGCAGTGTATATATACAGGACAGGAGGAGTGGTGCTGTGCAGTGTATATATACAGGACAGGAGGAGGGGTACTGTGCAGTGTATATATACAGGACAGGAGGAGTGGTGCTGTGCAGTGTATATATACAGGACAGGAGGAGGGGTACTGTGCAGTGTATATATACAGGACAGGAGGAGTGGTACTGTGCAGTGTACATATACAGGACAGGAGGAGTACTGTGCAGTGTATATATACAGGACAGGAGGAGTGGTACTGTGCAGTGTATATATACAGGACAGGAGGAGTGGTACTGTGCAGTGTATATATACAGGACAGGAGGAGTGGTACTGTGCAGTGTATATATACAGGACAGGAGGAGTGGTACTGTGCAGTGTATATATACAGGACAGGAGGAGTGGTACTGTGCAGTGTATATATACAGGACAGGAGGAGTGGTACTGTGCAGTGTATATATACAGGACAGGAGGAGTGGTACTGTGCAGTGTATATATACAGGACAGGAGGAGTGGTACTGTGCAGTGTATATATACAGGACAGGAGGAGTGGTACTGTGCAGTGTATATATACAGGACAGGAGGAGTGGTACTGTGCAGTGTATATATACAGGACAGGAGGAGTGGTACTGTGCAGTGTATATATACTGGACAGGAGGAGTGGTACTGTGCAGTGTATATATACAGGACAGGAGGAGTACTGTGCAGTGTATATATACACGATAGGAGGAGTGGTACCGTGCAGTGTATATATACAGGACAGGAGGAGTGGTACTGTGCAGTGTATATATACAGGACAGGAGGAGTGGTACTGTGCAGTGTATATATACAGGACAGGAGGAGGGGTACCGTGCAGTGTATATATACAGGACAGGAGGAGGGGTACCGTGCAGTGTATATATACAGGACAGGAGGAGGGGTACTGTGCAGTGTATATATACAGGACAGGAGGAGTGGTACTGTGCAGTGTACATATACAGGACAGGAGGAGTACTGTGCAGTGTATATATACAGGACAGGAGGAGTGGTACTGTGCAGTGTATATATACAGGACAGGAGGAGTGGTACTGTGCAGTGTATATATACAGGACAGGAGGAGTGGTACTGTGCAGTGTATATATACAGGACAGGAGGAGTGGTACTGTGCAGTGTATATATACTGGACAGGAGGAGTGGTACTGTGCAGTGTATATATACAGGACAGGAGGAGTGGTACCGTGCAGTGTATATATACAGGACAGGAGGAGTGGTACTGTGCAGTGTATATATACAGGAGGAGTGGTACTGTGCAGTGTATATATACAGGACAGGAGGAGCGGTACTGTGCAGTGTATATATACAGGACAGGAGGAGTGGTACTGTGCAGTGTATATATACAGGACAGGAGGAGTGGTACTGTGCAGTGTATATATACAGGACAGGAGGAGTGGTACTGTGCAGTGTATATATACAGGACAGGAGGAGTGGTACCGTGCAGTGTATATATACAGGACAGGAGGAGTGGTACTGTGCAGTGTATATATACAGGACAGGAGGAGTGGTACTGTGCAGTGTATATATACAGGACAGGAGAAGTGGTACTGTGCAGTGTATATATACAGGAAAGGAGAAGTGGTACTGTGCAGTGTATATATACAGGACAGGAGGAGTGGTACTGTGCAGTGTATATATACAGGACAGGAGGAGTGGTACTGTGCAGTGTATATGTAGAGGACAGGAGGAGTGGTACTGTGCAGTGTATATATACAGGACAGGAGGAGTGGTACTGTGCAGTGTATATATACAGGAGGAGTGGTACTGTGCAGTGTATATATACAGGACAGGAGAAGTGGTACTGTGCAGTGTATACATACAGGACAGGAGGAGTGGTACTGTGCAGTGTATACATACAGGACAGGAGAAGTGGTACTGTGCAGTGTATACATACAGGACAGGAGGAGTGGTACTGTGCAGTGTATATATACAGGACAGGAGAAGTGGTACTGTGCAGTGTATACATACAGGACAGGAGGAGTGGTACTGTGCAGTGTATATATACAGGACAGGAGGAGTGGTACTGTGCAGTGTATATATACAGGACAGGAGGAGTGGTACTGTGCAGTGTATATATACAGAACAGGAGGAGTGGTACTGTGCAGTGTATATATACAGGACAGGAGGAGTGGTACTGTGCAGTGTATATATACAGGACAGGAGGAGTGGTACTGTGCAGTGTATATATACAGGACAGGAGGAGTGGTACTGTGCAGTTTATATATATACAGAATAATACAGGGTTGTGTCCATGAAGTTGCTGGCTGGCAGTGGAAGGTCCACGTTGGTACCAGGAGATCAGGATCAGGACCAGTAACAGAATCGCCATGTAGATGAATAGTCTAAGTAAGGGCTGAATAACATGAAACATAACGGGCAGTGACAGAGTTTGGCTGAAATGTTAAGCTGCAATCAGAAGTCTGTGTGAGTGAGGAGGACATGGGGAGCCGTCCGTGCGAGTGAGGAGGACATGGGGAGCCGTCTGTGTGAGTGAGGAGGACATGGGGAGCCGTCTGTGCGAGTGAGGAGGACATGGGGAGCCGTCTGTGTGAGTGAGGAGGACATGGGGAGCCGTCTGTGTGAGTGAGGAGGACATGGGGGGCCGTCTGTGTGAGTGAGGAGGACATGGGGAGCCTTCTGTGTGAGTGAGGAGGACATGGGGAGCCGTCTGTGTGAGTGAGGAGGACATGGGGAGCCGTCTGTGCGAGTGAGGAGGACATGGGGAGCCGTCTGTGCGAGTGAGGAGGACATGGGGAGCCGTCTGTGCGAGTGAGGAGGACATGGGGAGCCGTCTGTGCAAGTGAGGAGGACATGGGGGGCCGTCTGTGTGAGTGAGGAGGACATGGGGGGCCGTCTGTGCGAGTCAGGAGGACATGGGGAGCCGTCTGTGCGAGTGAGGAGGACATGGGGAGCCGTCTGTGCGAGTGAGGAGGACATGGGGAGCCGTCCGGGCGAGTGAGGAGGACATGGGGAGCCGTCTGTGTGAGTGAGGAGGACATGAGGAGCCGTCCGTGCGAGTGAGGAGGACATGGGGAGCCGTCCGTGTGAGTGAGGAGGACATGGGGAGCCGTCCGTGCGAGTGAGGAGGACATGGGGAGCCGTCCGTGTGAGTGAGGAGGACATGGGGAGCCGACCGGGCGAGTGAGGAGGACATGGGGAGCCGTCCGGGCGAGTGAGGAGGACATGGGGAGCTGTCCGTGCGAGTGAGGAGGACATGGGGAGCCGTCCGTGCGAGTGAGGAGTACATGGGGAGCCGTCCGTGTGAGTGAGGAGGACATGGGGAGCCGTCCGGGCGAGTGAAGAGGACATGGGGAGCCGTCCGGGCGAGTGAAGAGGACATGGGGAGCTGTCTGTGCGAGTGAGGAGTACATGGGGAGCCGTCTGGGCGAGTGAGGAGGACATGGGGAGCTGTCTGTGCGAGTGAGGAGGACATGGGGAGCCGTCTGCGCGAGTGAGGAGTACATGGGGAGCCGTCCGGGAGAGTGAGGAGGACATGGGGAACCGTCTGCGCGAGTGAGGAGGACATGGGGAGCCGTCTGCGCGAGTGAGGAGGACATGGGGAGCCGTCTGCGCGAGTGAGGAGGACATGGGGAGCCGTCTGCGCGAGTGAGGAGGACATGGGGAGCCGTCTGTGCGAGTGAGGAGGACATGGGGAGCCGTCTGTGCGAGTGAGGAGGACATGGGGAGCCGTCCGGGCGAGTGAAGAGGACATGGGGAGCCGTCCGGGCGAGTGAAGAGGACATGTGGAGCTGTCTGTGCGAGTGAGGAGTACATGGGGAGCCGTCTGGGCGAGTGAGGAGGACATGGGGAGCTGTCTGTGCGAGTGAGGAGGACATGGGGAGCCGTCTGCGCGAGTGAGGAGTACATGGGGAGCCGTCCGGGAGAGTGAGGAGGACATGGGGAACCGTCTGCGCGAGTGAAGAGGACATGGGGAGCCGTCTGCGCGAGTGAGGAGGACATGGGGAGCCGTCTGCGCGAGTGAGGAGGACATGGAGAGCCGTCTGTGCGAGTGAGGAGGACATGGGGAGCCGTCTGTGCGAGTGAGGAGGACATGGGGAGCCGTCTGCGCGAGTGAGGAGGACATGGGGAGCCGTCTGCGCGAGTGAGGAGGACATGGGGAGCCGTCTGCGCGAGTGAGGAGGACATGGGGAGCCGTCTGTGCGAGTGAGGAGGACATGGGGAGCCGTCTGTGCGAGTGAGGAGGACATGGGGGGCCATCTGTGTGAGTGAGGAGGACATGGGGGGCCGTCTGTGCGAGTGAGGAGGACATGGGGGGCCGTCTGTGCGAGTGAGGAGGACATGGGGATCCGTCTGTGCGAGTGAGGAGGACATGGGGAGCCGTCTGTGCGAGTGAGGAGGACATGGGGAGCTGTCTGCGCGAGTGAGGAGGACATGGGGAGCCGTCTGCGCGAGTGAGGAGGACATGGGGAGCCGTCTGTGCGAGTGACGAGGACATGGGGAGCCGTCTGTGCGAGTGAGGAGGACATGGGGAGCCGTCTGTGCGAGTGAGGAGGACATGGGGGGCCGTCTGTGTGAGTGAGGAGGACATGGGGGGCCGTCTGTGCGAGTGAGGAGGACATGGGGGGCCGTCTGTGCGAGTGAGGAGGACATGGGGAGCCGTCTGTGCGAGTGAGGAGGACATGGGGAGCCGTCTGTGCGAGTGAGGAGGACATGGGGAGCCGTCTGTGCAAGTGAGGAGGACATGGGGAGCCGTCTGTGCGAGTGAGGAGGACATGGGGAGCCGTCTGTGCGAGTGAGGAGGACATGGGGAGCCGTCTGTGCGAGTGAGGAGGACATGGGGAGCCGTCTGTGCGAGTGAGGAGGACATGGGGGGCCATCTGTGTGAGTGAGGAGGACATGGGGGGCCGTCTGTGCGAGTGAGGAGGACATGGGGGGCCGTCTGTGCGAGTGAGGAGGACATGGGGAGCCGTCTGTGCGAGTGAGGAGGACATGGGGAGCCGTCTGTGCGAGTGAGGAGGACATGGGGAGCCGTCTGTGCGAGTGAGGAGGACATGGGGAGCCGTCTGTGCGAGTGAGGAGGACATGGGGAGCCGTCTGTGCGAGTGAGGAGGACATGGGGAGCCGTCTGTGCGAGTGAGGAGGACATGGGGAGCCGTCTGTGCGAGTGAGGAGGACATGGGGGGCCATCTGTGTGAGTGAGGAGGACATGGGGGGCCGTCTGTGCGAGTGAGGAGGACATGGGGGGCCGTCTGTGCGAGTGAGGAGGACATGGGGAGCCGTCTGTGCGAGTGAGGAGGACATGGGGAGCCGTCTGTGCGAGTGAGGAGGACATGGGGAGCTGTCTGCGCGAGTGAGGAGGACATGGGGAGCCGTCTGCGCGAGTGAGGAGGACATGGGGAGCCGTCTGTGCGAGTGACGAGGACATGGGGAGCCGTCTGTGCGAGTGAGGAGGACATGGGGAGCCGTCTGTGCGAGTGAGGAGGACATGGGGGGCCGTCTGTGTGAGTGAGGAGGACATGGGGGGCCGTCTGTGCGAGTGAGGAGGACATGGGGGGCCGTCTGTGCGAGTGAGGAGGACATGGGGAGCCGTCTGTGCGAGTGAGGAGGACATGGGGAGCCGTCTGTGCGAGTGAGGAGGACATGGGGAGCCGTCTGTGCGAGTGAGGAGGACATGGGGAGCCGTCTGTGCGAGTGAGGAGGACATGGGGAGCCGTCTGTGCGAGTGAAGAGGACATGGGGAGCCGTCTGTGTGAGTGAAGAGGACATGGGGGGCCGTCTGTGCGAGTGAGGAGGACATGGGGAGCCGTCTGTGCGAGTGAAGAGGACATGGGGAGCCGTCTGTGCGAGTGAGGAGGACATGGGGAGCCGTCTGTGTGAGTGAGGAGGACATGGGGAGCCGTCTGTGTGAGTGAAGAGGACATGGGGGGCCGTCTGTGCGAGTGAGGAGGACATGGGGAGCCGTCTGTGCGAGTGAGGAGGACATGGGGAGCCGTCTGTGCGAGTGAGGAGGACATGGGGAGCTGTCTGCGCGAGTGAGGAGGACATGGGGAGCCGTCTGCGCGAGTGAGGAGGACATGGGGAGCCGTCTGTGCGAGTGACGAGGACATGGGGGGCCGTCTGTGCGAGTGAGGAGGACATGGGGGGCCGTCTGTGCGAGTGAGGAGGACATGGGGAGCCGTCTGTGCGAGTGAGGAGGACATGGGGAGCCGTCTGTGCGAGTGAGGAGGACATGGGGAGCTGTCTGCGCGAGTGAGGAGGACATGGGGAGCCGTCTGCGCGAGTGAGGAGGACATGGGGAGCCGTCTGTGCGAGTGACGAGGACATGGGGAGCCGTCTGTGCGAGTGAGGAGGACATGGGGAGCCGTCTGTGCGAGTGAGGAGGACATGGGGGGCCGTCTGTGTGAGTGAGGAGGACATGGGGGGCCGTCTGTGCGAGTGAGGAGGACATGGGGGGCCGTCTGTGCGAGTGAGGAGGACATGGGGAGCCGTCTGTGCGAGTGAGGAGGACATGGGGAGCCGTCTGTGCGAGTGAGGAGGACATGGGGAGCCGTCTGTGCGAGTGAGGAGGACATGGGGAGCCGTCTGTGCGAGTGAGGAGGACATGGGGAGCCGTCTGTGTGAGTGAAGAGGACATGGGGGGCCGTCTGTGTGAGTGAGGAGGACATGGGGAGCCGTCTGTGTGAGTGAAGAGGACATGGGGAGCCGTCTGTGCGAGTGAGGAGGACATGGGGAGCCGTCTGTGTGAGTGAAGAGGACATGGGGAGCCGTCTGTGCGAGTGAGGAGGACATGGGGAGCCGTCTGTGCGAGTGAGGAGGACATGGGGAGCCGTCTGTGTGAGTGAAGAGGACATGGGGAGCCGTCTGTGCGAGTGAGGAGGACATGGGGAGCCGTCTGTGCGAGTGAGGAGGACATGGGGGGCCGTCTGTGCGAATGAGGAGGACATGGCTTGATTGTTACAGTGATTGTGGTATGTGCGGCTTTTGTGCAGAGACTTGCATAGGAATAGACTATCCGCCATGCTTGGACAGGCCCCCTGACTGTCAGGCTCACCTTGTGAGGTGGACCCCCTAAGCACAGGTCCGGGTGAACACATGAATCTCGGACGTGGATGCATTAGTAGATAGATATGTATGGAACAAGAACGTGGAGCATTGAAGACGATACAGGTGCACAGCAGATCAGAGTCTTAATACCAAGACACAGGTGTGTCCTGGTCGGCCTCCTATAGGCCTAGGCAGATGATGTAATGCAAAAAAAAAGGAGCACGGACCGCACCTCTAAAAAATCATACAATGATCTAATGCCTCTCAGCAAAAATATATATACTAGATGGTGGCCCGATTCTAACGCATCAGGTATTCTAGAATATGTATGCGGCAGACTGAGCGCAATCAGCAGAGCGGTGTTTAAATTTGGCGCCAAAATCGCTGATTGGTCGCGGCTGGCAACCGCGACCAATCAGCAAAGCGGTGTTTAAATTTGGCGCCAATAATGGTGATTTGTCACGGCCGCGACCATTCAGCAGAGCGGTGTTTAAATTTGGCGGCAATAATGCTGATTAGTCGCGGCCGGCAATTTGGCGCCAACAATGCTGATTAGTTGCGGCCAGTAACCGCGACCAATCAGCAGAGCGGGGTTTAAATTTGGCGCCAAAATCGCTGATTGGTGGCGGCCGGCGGTCACGACCAATCAGCAGAGCGGGGTTTAAATTTGGCGCCAATAATGCTGATTGGTCGCAATCGCCGGCCGCGACCAATCAGCAGAGCTGTGTTTAACTTTTGCGGTAAGATCAGTGATTGGTCGGGTCCGAAGACCACGACCAATCATTGAATCGTCTTGGTGAGGACCGGGGAGCGGCGCTGCCTGTGCGGGTACTTCCGTAGCGAGAACCTGGGACATGAGCAGGCGCTCGCAGCAGAAGTATCCCGACCCGCAGCGCCGCTCCCCGGTCCTCCCTTCTGCATGGAGGTCAGCGACGCCGGCGGTCCTTCCGCTGCTACCGGCCGGGAGATGAGCGCCTCACGCTGGTCATCTTCCTGCTGCATCTCCGTCCCGCAGATGGGTCCGGCGGTCGGGGTCCTTCTGCTGGTACCGGCCGGGAGATGAGCGCCTCGCGCCGGTCATCTCCCCGCTGCATCGCCGCTGAGCTCCGTCCCGCAGATGAGCCGCTAACAGCCGCCATCTTTTTTCAGAAATCCCGCGACGCTGATTGGCCGCTGCCGGACCAATGAGCGACGCGGGATTTCCTGGACAGACAGACGAGATAAGACAATTATATATATAGATAGAACATGAGGTTCTTAGTGTAACATTCTGATGAGACTGTATGAAGCCCACCACGTCACGGCAAACCTCCTAGTGGGTCCTAACATTACCTGCCTGAAAGGAGCAATGCCGTGCGCCAACCACAGTGCAGCGACAATGCACCAGCAGGTCGGGGGGCCCGATGCCTCACAACACCCATGCTGCAAGACCGAGTCCCCATGACTCCAGACCGCGCCGCCCCACCAGCACAAAACCACAGCAACAATGGCCGACACAGTGCACCAACACCGCATGAAAGGAGCAAAAAAACACTCACCTTCCTCAAGCTCTCAAGCGAGAGCAAAAAGGCCAGACCCCCTTTTGCCGAGAGGCATTAGATCAATGTATGATTTTTTGAAGCTCTGTGCCATGGGGGCATATTTGGTCAGTTGTAAAACCCAATGTGGAGCACAGCAGAGAGCAGCGGGCATAGGAGAAGGTGAAGAAGCCCTGAGGGGCTGCAGCCGAGGTGACTACTTCTCTGACACCTGACTTGGCAGAGCAGGACTCATCTCCTCTCTTCACGAGCCTCATCTACTGATCTTCACCATAACCACCAGCATCACCAATTCCCTATCGGCGTTTTTTTTTTTTTTTTTGCCATGATTTACTAAATAGCTGTAAAAAATCAATGTTTTGATGCAATTTTCTTGCAGCAAATAAACTTGCAATTTTACTTTGAGAAAATTGCAACATAAATCGCACCATGATCCTTGCAACAGAAAAGGAAAAGTGGCAAAATGGGAAGCTGCTGAAACAAAGAAAAGGTTATAAAAAAGCAAATACATTGATTTTCATTTTCCAATTCCTTGTCCCCCCCCCCCCCAATCTATTGGGGGAACTGTGGCCCTACAACTCTCAGTGTGTCCAGAGAGGGGTGAATCTTCAGGACATGCTGGGAATTGTAGTTTTCTTTGCACAAACTGCATTCCCCGCAGCATAATAGTTTGTTACAACTTGTGGATTGTTCTTGCAAACGGTCAGATAACTAGATATTCCAATAAAAGAGAGCTGCGCAGCACAGAGTTGTTATAGGAGTTGGGCAACACCTAAGCTCATCAGCCAAAATACACAAACCTGTCTCATAGTATAAGCATAGAACAAGGGCGGCACTCCCCAGCTGCAGCTTAGCTTCTTTATTTTCTCAAAAAGGTTCACAAAGGCCATCAGGTAAAATGCAGCAGGCAATGGTCGCCTTGCACTATCCGGTGCCCTGCGTCTGGCCTGACATCAAGGGATGTCCCACAACCCCCATTGTGTCCCATGATAACAATGTAACGAGAAGTTTAGTAAACACTTAGCAGAAGATATAAACGTATCATAAAAGGCACAATTCATAAGTCTTTAGTAGACCCTGAGCTGATAAATATCCGTGAATCGAGGGGACCTGGGGTTATCACTAAGCCCCCCGCCTGACATTACAATTTCAGCGGTATTTGCATCCTAGATACAGATACAATTAAATACAATGGTGGAACAGAGAACAGTCCGCTCCCTGCTCCACCGTTCACATTATGCGTCTGATATCTAACTCTCAGAGCAGTGGGCCAAATAATGTCACTACATTACACAATAGACCAGAACAGCGGGGGAATGGCGAGAGGTTAGTAGTAGTGATGGGCGGACCCCCTGGATGTTCGGGTCTGGCGGGTTTGGCCGACCATTTATTAAAAGTTCGGGTTTGGGTAACAGAACAGTACCCGAATCCGGTTCCCATTCTTATTCTTATGAATGGGGGGCCTGAACATCTGTGGTAATAGCTGATTATTCGGGTGGTTTATTATTTTTTCTTTTTTACAGGTGACATGGGCTTTGGGGATTAGGCTTTAAGGTGAGTATTATGATGTTTTTTATTTTTTTTTACAGGGGACAAGGTCTTCAGGGATTAGGTGTTAGGTGAGTATAACTGTGTTTTTTATTTTTATTTCAATATGTATTTATTTTAACTTTTTTTTTTACTTTGAGCACAGGCGCCAGCTGATGAGTACTCCTATCAGCGGTGCTATCAGGGTCAGCAGGCGTAGGCTGATTGGAGTGGTGGTACTCTCATCAGCTGACGCCTGTGACCCACGATAAGCTTTTTACCGTGGGTCACAGTGACAGCTGTGGGATCACACTGACATCTGACAGCGTGATCCCGCAGCACTCTGGCTGATGGTAACAATCTTACCACAGTTCAGAGCCCCTGTTTGTCCTGCTGTCATCTACGTGAGAAACAGCCGGTGTTTGAGCTGCCGAACCCAAACAGTAACACAGACTACCTGAGGAAGTCCAAGTTCGGGGTCCGTGCCCAAACACTAGGTGTTTGGTACAGACTCTGAACTTTACTGTTCGTTCATTTCCAGTTAGTAGCTTCCTTTTTTAACTTGATCAGTGTACTGGGCTATCATTCATCTTTTTATGGAGATATATTGTAGGGCCACCATACTGTATTTAGGGAGGTATGGGGGCATCATAAAGTGTGAAGAGCTTTAGAGGCTATCAGCTGCATGTGGAATGACTGGGGGGATGAAAAAAACTGTGTGGGGGCAGGGGGGCCATCATACTGTTTGTGGGCTCTGGGGCCATCATATTGTGTTTGTAGTGGGGGAGCTTTGAGAGTGATCATGTTGTGAGGTGGGCTGTATGAGTCAACGATCTGTGTGTGGCTGTGGGAACATCATACTGTTTGGAAGCTGTGGGGCCATCATACTGTGTGGAAGCTGTGGGACCATCATACTGTGTGGAAGCTGTGGGACCATCATACTGTGTGGAATCTGTGGAGCCATCATACTGTGTGGAAGCTGTGGGGCCATCATACTGTGTGGGGGCTGTGGAGCCATCATACTGTGTGGAAGCTGTGGGACCATCATACTGTGTGGAAGCTGTGGAGCCATCATACTGTGTGGAAGCTGTGGGGCCATCATACTGTGTGGGGGCTGTGAGGCCATCATACTGTGTGGAAGCTGTGGAGCCATCATACTGTGTGGAAGCTGTGGGGCCATCATACTGTGTGGGGGCTGTGAGGCCATCATACTGTGTGGAAGCTGTGGGACCATCATACTGTGTGGAAGCTGTGGAGCCATCATACTGTGTGGAAGCTGTGGGGCCATCATACTGTGTGGGGGCTGTGAGGCCATCATACTGTGTGGAAGCTGTGGGACCATCATACTGTGTGGAAGCTGTGGGGCCATCATACTGTGTGGAAGCTGTGGGGCCATCATACTGTGTGGAAGCTGTGGGGCCATCATACTGTGTGGAAGCTGTGGGGCCATCATACTGTGTGGGGGCTGTGAGGCCATCATACTGTGTGGAAGCTGTGGAGCCATCATACTGTGTGGAAGCTGTGGAGCCATCATACTGTGTGGAAGCTGTGGGGCCATCATACTGTGTGGAAGCTGTGGGGCCATCATACTGTGTGGAAGCTGTGGGGCCATCATACTGTGTGGAAGCTGTGGGACCATCATACTGTGTGGAAGCTGTGGAGCCATCATACTGTGTGGAAGCTGTGGGGCCATCATACTGTGTGGGGGCTGTGAGGCCATCATACTGTGTGAAAGCTGTGGGGCCATCATACTATGTGGAAGCTGTGGGGCCATCATACTGTGTGGAAGCTGTGGGGCCATCATACTGTGTGGGGGCTGTGAGGCCATCATACTGTGTGGAAGCTGTGGAGCCATCATACTGTGTGGAAGCTGTGGGACCATCATACTGTGTGGAAGCTGTGGGACCATCATACTGTGTGGAAGCTGTGGGGCCATCATACTGTGTGGAAGCTGTGGAGCCATCATACTGTGTGGAAGCTGTGGGGCCATCATACTGTGTGGGGGCTGTGAGGCCATCATATTTTGTTTGTATCGGGGGAGCTGTGGGAGAGATCATGTTGTGAAGTTGACTGTATGAGTCATCATTCTGTGTGGGGCTGTGGGAACATCCTACTGTGTGATGGCTGTGGAGCTATCTTACTGTGCCGGGGCCATCATACTGTGAGGGGGCTGCGGGGCCATCATACGGTGTGGCGGCTGTGGGGCCATCATACTGTGTGGGTCTTTAGGGTCATCATATTGTGTTTTTTAGCGGGGGAACTATGGGAGTGATCATGTTGTGAGGTGGGCTGTAAGGGTCATCATACTGTGTGGGGCTGTGGAAACATCCTACTGTGTGAGGGCTGTGGAGCTATCTTACTGTGTCGGGGCCATCATACTGTGTCGGGGCCATCATACTGTGTGGGGGCCATGAGGCCATCATGCTGTGTGGGGGCTGTGGGGCCATCATACGGTGTGATGGCTGTGGGGCCATCATACTGTGTGGGGGCTTTAGGGTCATCATATAGTGTTTTTAGCGGGGCAGCTGTGGGAGTGATCATGTTGTGAGGTGGGCTGTAAGGGTCATCGCTTCTTACTGCATTTTTTTGCATAGGTGCAGCAACTGAAAAATAAGAATTTCTGCCTTTTCAATGTTTTTTCTTATTACATTAACCGATCGGGTTAATTAACTGTATATTTTGATACCTTGGTCTTTTACAGTAATATCACATATTTTTATTTCTCAATTTTTAATGAGGAAAAATTGTTTTTTTGTTTTTTTTTATTTCTAAAAACATTTTTTATTACTCTATTTTTTAGTGCCCTTAGGGGGCTTGAACCTGCGATTGCCCGATTGCTGGGTCACAGACTGGTCTTCACAGGAGTCTTCACTACATAGACACCCATCCTCACCATCTATTTGCAGACACTTTCAAAAATGGATGTCTTCCAATATTTCCTCCATTAAGAACTTGTTGGGTAAAGTTATTCAAAATATTTCTTATGAAGAAATTGTGAAAGTTGTTCCAAATTTACAGAATGCTCTAAAATTTGGCAAAAAAATGGGTAATTAGGTTTAATTTAAGTTTGTCTTAGAGAAGGTAAGGTCTCTTTTTTCCTGCCTTTCTCCGGTTTTGGTTAGGATGGGATAACTAAGATGTTTTGAAAATTTATTGAAAAAAATGGGACATCTGTATAGAACGTAGGGTACAGGTGAAGAGGGGTCTACAAAAGCGAGGAGCCAAAGATATTTAGGCAGCAAATTCTACAGACATAAGTTGTGGCAGGGAGAAGTTGTCATAGTGGTCTGAGCTGGATGGAGAAGAAAAGTAAACAATGCTAATCAGAGAATATGTGACCGGTGACCACTGAATGTGGCTCACTTATACATTCAGTTATAAATGGTATCTGCAAATATATGGTCATTGTATCGAGGTGACATTGGTATAAAAAGTTTGTCTTCGGGTACCCGATCCCGAATCCGAGCCCGAATGGGGCCCCTGAATATCCATGGTTTCCCATGCTGTCATCTGCGTGACAGCACTGGAACAGGGGCTTTGATCGGCGTAACATCTGTTAGAACCCTCCTGTTTGTTTTTTCCATCTTCTGTTTTGCGGTCACGTGACCATCTGCCTTTATATTTCAGCTCCGCCCTTTTGGCTGTGCTGGACTTCAGTGTTTGACTGTTTCTCTAGCCAGGTGCTTCGGTGCCTTTATCTCTCAGTTCGCTTGGTCCTTTTTGTCAGTTAGTCTTTTGTTTTCTGCAACAAATTTCTCTGTTCAGGAGGTGTCCCATTTTTGTTCCAGTCCTTAGTTTTTTTAGGGACCCCTTCCCTTTATTCTATAGGTCTTCATTCAGACTAGCCTAAGACTAAAGCGGGTTCGCTAGGAACAGGCAGCCCGCTACATCGTAGGGATTCAGCCCAGTCTCACTGTAGGGAAAGCTTTCCCCTTCTTTCCTTAGTTCTTGTTTGCAGATCATAACAACATCATTATCACCAGTCAGAGAGCTGTGGGATTATGCTGTCAGATGTCAGCATGATCCCACAGCTGTGACTGTGACCCACGGTAAAAAGCTTAGCGCGGGTCACAGGCGTCGGCTAATGAGACTACTACTCCCATCAGCCAGTGCCTGCTGTCACTGTAAACAGCGAGTGCAGGTGCCACTAATGGAAGTGTTCATCAGCCGGCGTCTGTGCACCAAGTACAAAAAAAAAAGTTAAAATAAATAAATATTCAAATAAAAATAAAAAACACAGTTATATTAATCTACACCTCATCCCTGAAGCTCTTGTGCCCTGTTAAAAAACAAAAAAAAAACCACCATAATACTCACCTTTACGCCTAATCCCCGATGCCAATGTCACCTGTAAAAAGGAAAAAATAATAAACGACCATAATACTCACCTATCCGCCGTAATCCAGGTAATCCATACTATCCCACGACGATCCACATCACTTGTAGAACAGTCACATCAGCAGGGGTGACTGCTCTACCCGGCAGTCGGCTACATACTGACAGGAGCATAATTGCTCCTGCAGTGTATAGCACTGAGCTGCCGTGAGAGAGGTCACAGGAGTAAGCAAGCATCAGAGCAAGTGGAGTGAGGCTAAGCGCGAGAATTGATGCAACTTATTGATGTATCATTTCTGGGGATGCTGAGGGCTGATATTATTAGCCTTGGAGGGGGCCAGCATCCATGGCCCCTTCCCTGGCCATTAATATCAGCCCACAGCTGTCTGATTAGCCTTTGCTGGTTAGAATTTATAGGGGGACCTTACGTAATTTTTTTTCTGGGGTTACCCTGTAATCTAGCCAATGCTAATCAAACAGCTGTGGGCTGTTATTAATAGCCAGGGAACATTTGGACCTAATGGTCCCTTCCTAGGCTATTAATATCAGCCCACAGCTGTCTGTTTAGCCTTTGCTGGTTAGTGAATATAGGGTGGACCACGCGTCATTTCTTTGGGGGGGGTCTCCCCTATAATAACCAGTAAAGGCTAAGCAAACAGCTGTCAGCTGATATTAATAGTCTGGGAACCTTTAGGGCTATTGGTCTGCTTCCAGAATATTAACATCAGCCCCCAGCATTCGGCTTTCCTTCTTCTGATTATGAAAATTATGGGGGACCGCATACCTTTTTTTCCTGTTTTTTTTATTAACAAGTACAGTAAAATACACACATAAGGTAACTTTAGTTCACAGCCACCAGGTGTTCCAGCAGCTGGAAACACCTGTAACCTTAAAGGTTTTGTCCAGTCAAAACCGATAAGTCTGCAGTCCCTCTGTGTGACTGCAGTCTTATGAATCCCCCAGCGCACCCACCCAATTTTACATAGAGTAATTCTCTGTCATTTACACATAGTTTTCCATGGAAACATTCTTCAATACATATATCTCTATCTATCTAGATAGAAATATGTGAGTGAGATATATAATCATTGCTTTGTGTTTGTAGCTTACTGTACATGTAATTTATTAATAAATTATTACATTTCAGAAAAAAATGGCGTGGGATCCCCCTAAATTTTATTAACCAGCAGAGGGAAAGCAGACAGCTATGGCTGATGTTTATAGCCTGGGAAGAGGGCAATACCCATGGAGCTTCCCAGGCTATTAATATCAGCTCACAGCTGTATACTTAGCCTTTACTGGTTATTAAAATGGGGGAGCCTCCAAAAAATTTGACGTGGGGTCCCTATAATTAATAATCAGCAAAGGCTAGGCAGACAGCTGTGGGCTGCTATTCATCCTTTATTTGAAATAAAAAAAATACACTTACTTTTTTATTTAAAAATAACAAACACAGCTATACTCATCTAATTTCATTGAAGCCATCGTCTCCTGTAAAAAAACAGAAAATAATAAACAACAAAAATACTTACCTAACTCCCATTTCATTTGAAGCTATTGTCATCTGTAAAAAAACAAAAATAAAAAACAACCATATCCTTCACCTGTCCAACATAATGAAATAATCCACACTGTCCCACGAAGATCTGGGTCAGTTATAGAGCAGTCACATCAGCAATCCCTGATGTGACTGTTCTACAGGACAGCCGGCTATACACTGACAGGAGTGTAATCGCTCCTGTGTCAGTGTATAGTATTGAGCTGCAGTGAGAGAGGTCACACGAGTTCATCAGCTGATTGAACTCCGGTGACCTCTCTCACGGCAGCTCAGCGCTATACACTGGGGGAGCAATCACACTCCTGTCACTGTATCGCCGGCTGCCGGGCAGAACAGTCACATCTCTCGATATGTCTGTTCTACAAGTGAGATCGCCGTGGGACATTTGGGATTACGGCGGATAGGTGAGGATTATGGTGGTTTATTATTTTTTCTTTTTTACTGGTGACATGGGCATCGGGGATTAGGTGTCAAAGTGAGTATGTGGTGTTTTTTTTATTTTCTACAGGGGATAAGGGCAACGGGGATTAGGTGTAGGTGAGTATAATGTGTTTTTTATTTTTATTTGAATATTTATTTATTAATTTTAACTATCTTTTTCTTTTTTTACTTGGAGCACAGGTGCCAGCTCTGATAATAGACTACTCTATCCATCACTGGCGTCAGCTGATAATAGACTACTCTATCCATCACTGGCGTCAGCTGATAATAGACTACTCTATGCATCACTGGCGCCTGTGCACACTGTTTACAGTAACAGCAGGCGTCAGCTGATGGGGGTAGGAGTCTCATTAGCTGACATCTGACAGTGTGATCCTGCAGCGCCCTGACCGGCCCCTGTTTCTCGTGCTGTCATGCAGATGACAGCGTGGGAAACCACGGATGTTCGGGGCCCCATTCGGGTTCAGGTTCGGTGCCCGAATACAAACCTTTTTTTGATGTTCGGGTAAAGTCGACGAATCTGAACATCAAAAGGTTCGCTCATCTCTTTACTTTACCAAGGCACTTTAAGAATATTCATAAATGTGATCCCAGTGGGTTAAAACTTAGAGGCCTAGACCGGATCCATGTTGGGTATGGTCTGAGCACTGAAAAGCGGACCCCCCACCTGGGTAATGTCTGCATCAATGTGTTTGATCTGAGCACTGACAGGCGGACCTCCCACCCCTGTAACCTCTGCAGCAATGTGTATGGTCTGGGCACTGACAGGCGGACCCCCCACCCCTGTAACCTCTGATGATGGGACCAAAGCAGGTATCTTTAGTCTCGAATCAGTCTGCTGAAGAAAATGTCAAGGCAATGACATCTTCCAAGTCTTTGCAATCCACCAACCAGGCGGAGGAACTTCAGTTGGTCCTTGAAACCTCCGGGGTGGTAGCTGATCTCAACCTACAGAGAGAGACTTTCCAATGCCCAGTTCCTGGTACTACGCCCGCTTCGTCCTATGCTGAGGATGGCTTGATGGAGAGAAGCATCCTGGTGGTGAAGATGGTGAGAGATGATACTTTTCTTCTAGTGGACAGAAGAAGTCATCGTCCTAAAGAGAAATTCTGGAAATCCGTGAAGAGTTGTTGACCTCCAACTCCTCTGCAGAAAGTCCTTGAATAAGAGGTGGTGTAAGGGGGGGGGGGGGGGACACTGTAGCAATACGCCCGCGCCCCTGCATGGTGTCCCCTTCTCGCTCCGTGCAGGGATGCCAGCCTACTCACTGCCCCAGCCTCATGGCGTGGTACCCGATGCCTTCCCTGCTTCCTGCTCTGCACTGAGTCCTGGTGACGCTCCTAGTGCATGCTCCCCTGCTCTTAGAGGAGTTGTCCAGTACTTTTTACAATGGGCCAAATGTCCCCCAAGTCCCCGGTGAGTGATGGGTTCTCCTCATTCATTGGGAAAGCGCGTGGTAGATGCTAGGTGTGACGCACGGGGAAACCCCTCCCACAGCCCATCACCCACTGGGGAGCGCAGCACTGAGTCACGCCCGGCTGCAGCCGGAACTTGACTTGACGTCAGCAGATGTCAGAGCCGCCTGCAGCCGGGGTCTCATGATGCCTGTGAGCGGCCAGCAATAGTGCCGCTCACAGGCCAGAAGGACAACGAAAGGTATTTACAAAAACCCTTATCTGAACAGGGTAAATACATTGGGGGGCATTTGGCCCATTGTAAAAAGTACTAGACAAGTCCTTTAAAGGGGCAGCGCGCGCATATGGTAAATTCAGTAGAAATGAGTGAACCCAAAAAAGTAAAGTTCAGGGTCCACACCGAACACCTACTGTTTGGGCACGGATCCCGAACACGAACTTCCTCAGGAAGTCCATGTTACTGTTCGGGTCCAGGTTCAGCAAGAAAAAAAAGCTTTTATTGGAAATAAAAGTCCACACTGTTTTTTTTACATATTTATTTAAAAATAAAAAACATATGCTCACCCAACGCTTAATCCACTGAAGCCAATGTCCCCTGTAAAAAAAACAGAAAATAAAAATGCAACCTTATACTCACCTGTCCAACGTGACAAAATAATCCAGAGTGTCCCACAGTGATTGGATCATTTGTAGGACAGGCACATCAGCAGTCACTGATGTGACTGTTCTATAAGACATCACTGTGTACACTGACAGGAGTGTAATCACTCTTGTGTCAGTGTATCGTGCTGAGCTGCAGTGAGAGAGGTCACTGGAGAATTTTCTCACGCAGCGTCTGTGCAGTATGTGAGGTCACCGGAGCTAATCAGCTGATTGAAGTCCATTGACCTCTCTCACTGCAGCTCAGTGCGATATACTGACACAAGAGTGATTACACTCCTGTCAGTGTATCTAGTGATGTCTTGTAGAACAGTCACATCTCATGATGTGGCTGTTCTATTAATGAGATCTGCGTGGGACACTCGGGATTATGGCGGATAGGTGAGTATATGGTGGTTTATTACTTTTTCTTTATTACAGGAGGCATGGGCATCAGAGAGTGGGTATAAGGTGAGTATATGGTGTTTTTTTATTTTAATATTTATTTAATAATTTTAACTTTTTTTTTTACTTTGCGCACAGGTACTGGCTGATGAGAGACTACTTGTCCCATCAGCGGCACCTGCGCTGGCTCTTTACTGTGACAGCAGGCGCCGGCTGATGGTGGTAGTAGTCCCATCAGCCGGCACCTGTGACTTGCAATAAGCTTTTTGCTGTGGGTCACAGTCACAGTTGCAGGATCACACTGACATCTGACAGCATGATCCCGCAGCGCTCTGACCCTTGGTAACAATGTTACCACCAATCAGACCCCCTGTTTCCCACATTGTCACGTAGATGACAGCGCGGGAAACCAAGAATGTTCGGGTCCCCCATTCATATGAATGGGTTCCGGGTTCGGGTTCAGGTTTGGTACTGTTCTGGTACCTGAACCCAAACTTTTACTTAACTGTTTGGCTGAATCCACCGGACCCGAAAAGTCAGGGGTTCGGCCATCTATATACAGTACAGACCAAAAGTTTGGACACGCCTTCTCATTTAAAGATTTTTCTGTATTTTCATGACTTTGAAAATTGTACATTCACACTGAAGGCATCAAAACTATGAATTACCACATGTGGAATTATATACTTAACAAAAAAGTGTGAAACAACTGAAAATATGTCTTATATTCTAGGGTCTTCACAGTAGCCACCTTTTGCTTTGATGACTGCTCTGCACACTCTTGGCATTCTCTTGATGAGCTTCAAGAGGTAGTCACCGGAAATGGTCTTCCAACAATCTTGAAGGAGTTCCCAGAGATGCTTAGCACTTGTTGGCCCTTTTGCCTTCACTCTGCGGTCCAGCTCACCCCAAACCATCTCGATTGGGTTCAGGTCTGGTGATTGTGGAGGCCAGGTCATCTGGCGTAGCCCCCCATCACTCTCCTTCTTGGTCAGATAGCCCTTACACAGCCTGGAGGTGTTTGGGGTCATTGTCCTGTTGAAAAATAAATGATGGTCCAACTAAACGCAAACCGGATGGAATAGCATGCTGCTGCAAGATGCTGTGGTAGCCATGCTGGTTCAGTATGCCTTCAATTTTGAATAAATCCCCAACAGTGTCACCAGCAAAGCCCCCCCACACCATCACACCTCCTCCTCCATGCTTCACGGTGGGAACCAGGCATGTAGAGTCCATCCGTTCACCTTTTCTGCGTCGCACAAAGACACAGTGGTTGGAACCAAAGATCTCAAATTTGGAATCATCAGACCAAAGCACAGATTTCCACTGGTCTAATGTCCATTCCTTGTGTTCTTTAGCCCAAACAAGTCTCTTCTGCTTGCTGCCTGTCCTTAGCAGTGGTTTCCTAGCAGCTATTTTACCATGAAGGCCTGCTGCACAAAGTCTCCTCTTAACAGTTTTTGAAGAGATGTGTCTGCTGCTAGAACTCTGTGTGGCATTGACCTGGTCTCTAATCTGAGCTGCTGTTAACTTGCGATTTCTGAGGCTGGTGACTCGGATAAACTTATCCTCAGAAGCAGAGGTGACTCTTGGTCTTCCTTTCCTGGGGCGGTCCTCATGTGAGCCAGTTTCTTTGTAGCACTTGATGGTTTTTGCAACTGCACTTGGGGACACTTTCAAAGTTTTCCCAATTTTTTGCACTGACTGACCTTCATTTCTTAAAGTAATGATGGCCACTCGTTTTTCTTTACTTAGCTGCTTTTTTCTTGCCATAATACAAATTCTAACAGTCTATTCAGTAGGACTATCAGCTGTGTATCCACCAGACTTCTGCACAACACAACTGATGGTCCCAACCCCATTTATAAGGCAAGAAATCGCACTTATTAAACCTGACAGGGCACACCTGTGAAGTGAAGACCATTTCCGGTGACTACCTCTTGAAGCTCATCAAGAGAATGCCAAGAGTGTGCAAAGCAGTCATCAAAGCAAAAGGTGGCTACTGTGAAGACCCTAGAATATAAGACATATTTTCAGTTGTTTCACACTTTTTTGTTAAGTATATAATTCCACATGTGATAATTCATAGTTTTGATGCCTTCAGTGTGAATGTACAATTTTCATAGTCATGAAAATACAGAAAAATCTTTAAATGAGAAGGTGTGTCCAAACTTTTGGTCTGTACTGTATATAATTGTCTTATCCCGTCTGTCTGTCTGTCTGTCCTGGAAATCCCGCATCGCTCATTGGTCCGGCAGTGGCCAATCAGCAGCGCGGGATTTCTGAAAAAAGATGGCGGCCGTTAGCGGCTCATCTGCGGGACGGAGCTCAGCGGCGATGCAGCCGGGAGATGACCGGCGCGAGGCGCTCATCTCCCGGCTGGTAGCAGCAGAAGGACCTCGACCGCCAACGCCGCTGACCTCCATGCAGAAGGGAGGACTGGGGAGCGGCGCTGCGGGTCGGGATACTTCTGCTGCGAGCGGCCGCTCATGTCCCGGGTTCTCGCAGCGGAAGTACCCGCACAGGCAGCGCCGCTGACATCCATGCAGAAGGGACTCCAGCCGCGACCAATCAGCGAGATTGGCGCCAAATTTAAACCCCGCTCTGCTGATTGGTCGCGACCGCCGGCCGTGACCAATCTGCGATATTGCCCCCAAATTTTAACACCGCTTTGCTGATTGGTCGCGGTTGCCGGCCTCGACCAATCAGCGATTTTGGCGCCAAATTTAAACACCGCTCTGCTGATTGCGCCCGGTCGGCCGCATACCTATTCTAGAATACCCGATGCGTTAGAATCCGGCCACCATCTAGTCTCTCATAATGATCTCACCTGCTGGATGTCTGTCAGCCTATTACTGAGAGTTATCCTGTATAAAAGACTCCCTCTCCCTTAGGCAACAATATTCATTAGTGTGTAGTCTCCCCTACTAGTGAGCTGTTATCTCCTCTGGCCCTAGTGTGGCCGGTGTCCTGTACCCGAAGCCCTGGACCTGGTGTGGCCGGTGTCCTGTACCCGAAGCCCTGGACCTGGTGTGGCCGGTGTCCTGTACCCGAAGCCCTGGACCTGGTGTGGCCGGTGTCCTGTACCCGAAGCCCTGGACCTGGTGTGGCCGGTGTCCTGTACCCGAAGCCCTGGACCTGGTGTGGCCGGTGTCCTGTACCCGAAGCCCTGGACCTGGTGTGGCCGGTGTCCTGTACCCGAAGCCCTGGACCTGGTGTGGCCGGTGTCCTGTACCCGAAGCCCTGGACCTGGTGTGGCCGGTGTCCTGTACCCGAAGCCCTGAACCTGGTGTGGCCGGTGTCCTGTACCCAAAGCCCTGGACCTGGTGTGGCCGGTGTCCTGTACCCAAAGCCCTGGACCTGGTGTGGCCGGTGTCCTGTACCCGAAGCCCTGGACCTGGTGTGGCAGGTGTCCTGTACCCGAAGCCCTGCACCTGGTGTGGCCGGTGTCCTGTACCCGAAGCCCTGGACCTGGTGTGGCCGGTGTCCTGTACCCAAATCCCTGGTCCCGCTGTGGACGGTGTCCTGTACCCGAATCCCTGGTCCCAGTGTGGCCGGTGTCCTGTACCCGAATTCCTGGTCCCAGTGTGGCCGATGTCCTGTACACAAATCCCTGGTCCATGTGCGGCCAGTATCTGAATGTTTCCCTATCTGAATCTCGGTATCAGTAACTGTTCTGCATTGATCCTGAACTGAACCTATTAGTCTGAACGGAGCCCGAGTCTGTGTCTGGGGTCAGCTGCTGCTGTACCTGGCAGCTACCTGCAGGGGAACAATGCTCTGGTCTTCAGTGATACAATGTATAGTAACTAGTGAAGGCTGACTGCAAGAAAATGCTGCAGAAACGTGTCGCCATCTAGTGGACGATGGTATTACTGCATCCGACACAAGAATAAAATGCGCAGATCGTGTGTAATATGTACATTACTAGATTAAAGCAGTAAGAACTGCAGAGGAGACGACCCTTATAGAATATAGACGCCACCAATAACAGATTCTAAGGAGGAGGAGGTGAGCTGTGACATCACCTATTGTGTATTATCTACTGTATATAGAGGTGTTATCAGTCATTGTACAGGAGGAGGAGGTGAGCTTTGACATCACCTATTGTGAATGGTGGATACTGTGTTATCTACTGTATATAGAGGTGTTATCAGTCATTGTACAGGAGGAGGAGGAGGTGAGCTGTGACATCACCTATTGTGAATGGTGGATCCTGTGTTATCTACTGTATATAGAGGTGTTATCAGTCATTGTACAGGAGGAGGAGGTGAGCTGTGATATCACCTATTGTGAATGGTGGATCCTGGTTATCTACTGTATATAGAGGTGTTATCAGTCATTGTACAGGAGGAGGAGGTGAGCTGTGACATCATCTATTGTGAATGGTGCATCCTGTGGTATCAGCTGTATATAGAGGTGTTATCAGTCATTGTACAGGAGGAGGAGGTGAGCTGTGACATCATCTATTGTGAATGGTGCCTCCTGTGGTATCAGCTGTATATAGAGGTGGTATCAGTCATTATAAAGGAGGAGGAGGTGAGCTGTGACATCATCTATTGTGAATGGTGGATCCTGTGGTATCAGCTGTATATAGAGGTGTTATCAGTCATTATACAGGAGGAGGAGGAGGTGAGCTGTGATATCACCTATTGTGAATGGTGGATCCTGTGGTATCAGCTGTATATAGAGGTGTTATCAGTCATTATACAGGAGGAGGAGGAGGTGAGCTGTGATATCACCTATTGTGAATGGTGGATCCTGTGTTATCTACTGTATATAGAGGTGTTATCAGTCATTATACAGGAGGAGGAGGAGGTGAGCTGTGACATCATCTATTGTGAATGGTGGATACTGTGTTATCAGCTGTATATAGAGGTGTTATCAGTCATTATACAGGAGGAGGAGGAGGTGAGCTGTGACATCATCTATTGTGAATGGTGGATCCTGTGGTATCAGCTGTATATAGAGGTGTTATCAGTCATTATAAAGGAGGAGGAGGAGGTGAGCTGTGACATCACCTATTGTGAATGGTGGATCCTGTGGTATCAGCTGTATATAGAGGTGTTATCAGTCATTGTACAGGAGGAGGAGGTGAGCTGTGACATCACCTATTGTGAATGGTGGATCCTGGTTATCTACTGTATATAGAGGTGTTATCAGTCATTGTACAGGAGGAGGAGGTGAGCTGTGACATCATCTATTGTGAATGGTGCCTCCTGTGGTATCAGCTGTATATAGAGGTGGTATCAGTCATTATAAAGGAGGAGGAGGTGAGCTGTGACATCATCTATTGTGAATGGTAGATCCTGTGGTATCAGCTGTATATAGAGGTGTTATCAGTCATTATAAAGGAGGAGGTGAGCTGTGACATCTATTGTGAATGGTGGATCCTGTGGTATCAGCTGTATATAGAGGTGTTATCAGTCATTATAAAGGAGGAGGAGGAGGTGAGCTGTGACATCACCTATTGTGAATGGTGGATCCTGTGGTATCAGCTGTATATAGAGGTGTTATCAGTCATTGTACAGGAGGAGGAGGTGAGCTGTGACATCACCTATTGTGAATGGTGGATCCTGGTTATCTACTGTATATAGAGGTGTTATCAGTCATTGTACAGGAGGAGGAGGTGAGCTGTGACATCATCTATTGTGAATGGTGGATCCTGTGGTATCAGCTGTATATAGAGGTGGTATCAGTCATTATAAAGGAGGAGGAGGTGAGCTGTGACATCATCTATTGTGAATGGTGGATCCTGTGGTATCAGCTGTATATAGAGGTGTTATCAGTCATTATACAGGAGGAGGAGGAGGTGAGCTGTGATATCACCTATTGTGAATGGTGGATCCTGTGGTATCAGCTGTATATAGAGGTGTTATCAGTCATTATACAGGAGGAGGAGGAGGTGAGCTGTGATATCACCTATTGTGAATGGTGGATCCTGTGGTATCAGCTGTATATAGAGGTGTTATCAGTCATTATACAGGAGGAGGAGGAGGTGAGCTGTGATATCACCTATTGTGAATGGTGGATCCTGTGGTATCAGCTGTATATAGAGGTGTTATCAGTCATTATACAGGAGGAGGAGGAGGTGAGCTGTGATATCACCTATTGTGAATGGTGGATCCTGTGGTAGCTGTATATAGAGGTGTTATCAGTCATTATACAGGAGGAGGAGGAGGTGAGCTGTGATATCACCTATTGTGAATGGTGGATCCTGTGGTATCAGCTGTATATAGAGGTGTTATCAGTCATTATACAGGAGGAGGAGGAGGTGAGCTGTGATATCACCTATTGTGAATGGTGGATCCTGTGGTATCAGCTGTATATAGAGGTGTTATTATTGTATTACTGCTTGTGATGATAATAACTAATGAGGATTGTTCTCTACAGAGCAGGATGTGGCCACAGAAAAATAATGCAAATTTAATTGATAGTGATGTGAATTGTTTTAAATATATTTAACATAAAAACTTGTCTGACTTCTTTTTCTTCCATCTATTATCCGGATATTCGCTCATTCCTCTCTTCCTTCCTCTCTTCCTTCCTCTCTTCCTTCCTCTCTTCCGTCCTCTCTTCCTTCCTCTCTTCCGTCCTCTCTTCCTTCCTCTCTTCCGTCCTCTCTTCCTTCCTCTCTTCCGTCCTCTCTTCCTTCCTCTCTTCCTTCCTCTCTTCCGTCCTCTCTTCCTTCCTCTCTTCCTTCCTCTCTTCCGTCCTCTCTTCCTTCCTCTCTTCCGTCCTCTCTTCCTTCCTCTCTTCCTTCCTCTCTTCCTTCCTCTCTTCCGTCCTCTCTTCCTTCCTCTCTTCCGTCCTCTCTTCCTTCCTCTCTTCCTTCCTCTCTTCCGTCCTCTCTTCCTTCCTCTCTTCCGTCCTCTCTTCCTTCCTCTCTTCCTTCCTCTCTTCCGTCCTCTCTTCCTTCCTCTCTTCCGTCCTCTCTTCCTTCCTCTCTTCCTTCCTCTCTTCCGTCCTCTCTTCCTTCCTCTCTTCCGTCCTCTCTTCCTTCCTCTCTTCCTTCCTCTCTTCCTTCCTCTCTTCCTTCTTCTCTGTAATCACAGCTTTTACTCCTCTTCATTTTGATGACACTGAATATTTCATCTCTATCGGTCGTCCCCTCCCTGTAGACCCCTGACGGTGACCCCGGTGCCGTGCGCCCCTCTTACTCCTGCAGTTCACCTTTTGTCCTCCATATAATTATTATAATATATGTGGCTTTGTATAGATCAATATATTGCAGATTTCATAGCCATGTCATATTTATCAGATGCGGTTACATCGCTGTACACTAGATGGCGCCACACTGCACCATTCCTTACATTGTATCTCCTCTGACTTTAGACCTTAATCATAGAATCATAGAATCATAGAATGGTAGAGTTGGAAGGGACCTCCTGGGTCATCTGGTCCAACCCCCTGCTCAAAGCAGGATTCACTAGATCATCTCAGACAGATGTCTGTCCAGCCTCTGTTTGAAGACGTCCATTGAAGGGGAACTCACCACCTCTCGTGGCCGCCTGTTCCACTCATTAATCACCCTAACTGTCAAAAAGTTTTTTCTAATATCTAATCTGTGTCTCCTCCCATTTAGTTTCATCCCATTGCTTCTAGTCTTTCCTTGTGCAAATGAGAATAAAGATGATCCTTCTACAATGTGACAGCCCTTGACATATTTGTAGACAGCTATTAAGTCTCCTCTCAGTCTTCTTTTTTGCAAGCTAAACATTCCCAAATCCTGCAACCGTTCCTCATAGGACATGGTTTGCAGACCAGTCACCATTCTGGTCGCTCTTCTCTGAACTTGCTCCAGTTTGTCGATGTCTTTTTTAAAATGTGGTGCCCAAAACTGTACACAGTATTCCAGATGAGGTCTGACCAAAGAGGAGTAAAGACCGATAATGACTTCACGTGATCTAGACTGTATGCTTCTGTTAATACTTCCCAGAATTGTATTTGCCTTTTTTGCTGCTGCATCACACTGTTGACTCATGTTCAGTCTATGATCTATTAGTATACCTAAGTCTTTTTCACATGTACTGTTGCTTAGCTCTATTCCTCCCATTCTGTATATGCTTTTTTCATTTTTATTGCCCAGATGTAGTACTTTGCATTTTTCCCTGTTAAAAACCATTCTGTTGGTTGCTGCCCACTGCTCCAGTTTATTTAGGTCTTTTTGAATCCTCTCTCTCTCTTCTCTAGTATTAGCTATCCCTCCTAGCTTTGTGTCATCAGCAAATTTAATCAGTTTACCCTCAATTCCTTCATCTAAATCATTGATAAAGATGTTGAACAATACAGGTCCCAGGACGGAGCCCTGTGGTACCCCACTTGAGACATTCATCCAGCTGGATGTGAAGCCATTTACAACCACCCTTTGAGTCCGATCACTAAGCCAGTTATGAATCCACCTAACAGTTGCCTGGTCCATTGCATACTTGGTCATTTTTTCAATAAGGATGATGTGAGATACTTTGTCAAATGCTTTGCTGAAGTCAAGATATACTATATCTACAGCATTTCCCTGATCCACCCAGTCAGTGATTCTGTCATAGAAGGAAATTAAGTTAGTCTGACATGACTTGTTAGTTACAAACCCATGCTGACTCTGGTTAATCACTTCATTCTTATCCATGTACTTACATACATGTTGTTTAATAATTTGTTCAAAGATCTTTCCTGGTATAGAAGTCAGACTCACCGGCCTATAGTTCCCTGGGTCCACCTTCTTCCCCTTTTTGAAGATAGGAACAACATTTGCTCTTCTCCAGTCTTCTGGGACTTCTCCTGTTCTCCAAGAATTTTCAAAGATTATGGAGAGTGGTTCTAAAATTTCTTCTACGATCTCCTTCAGTACTCTGGGGTGTAATTCATCTGGACCTGGAGACTTGAACTCATTTATGTTAGCTAAATATTCCCTCACAATCTCTCTGTTTACTGATAACTTGGATTCCTCTATTCCTTTAAAAGGACAGTGAAGATCAGTTGATGTTACATTTTCTTTCTGAGAGAAAACAGATGCAAAATAGGAATTAAAAAGTTCGGCCTTCTCAACATCCTCTCTTACCATTTCTCCATTTTCATCCTGTAAAAATCCTATAGCATCTTTGACTTTTCTTTTACTTTTGACATACCCCCAAAATCCTTTTTTATTGCTTTTGACATCTCTTGCAAGCCTTAATTCATTGTCAGCTTTAGCTAACCTGATACGTGCCCTACAGGATCTGCAGACTGCATTATAATCTTCTTTAGATATGCCTCCCTCTTTCCATTTAATAAACATTTCTTTCTTTCTTTTTAGCATGTGTTTAAGTTCTGTGTTCATCCATCCTGGTTTCCTTAAATGCTTCCCATTTTTCCTACTTTTCGGGATTGTTAACGATTGTGCTTTGAGAATCTCATTTTTAAAAATTTCCCATCCTTCCTGGACATTTTTGTCCTTAAGGACATCCAGCCATTGGATCCCTCCTATTCTCTTTCTGAGTCTCTTAAAATCTGCCTTTCTAAAATCTAACCTTGAAGTTTGAGTCTTCACATGTCTTCCTCCTCTAGTTATCCAAAATTCTATAATAGCATGATCGCTGCCTCCTAGGGTCCCAGCCACCTTTACCTCCTCAACCATTTCCTCCCTGTTTATAAGAATTAGATCCAAAGTAGCAGATCCCCTTGTTTTCTCCCCTACCTTTTGGAAGATAAAGTTGTCAGCAAGAGAGGATAAGAATTTGCTTGACCTGTTAGTTTTACTTGAGAGAGATTCCCAACAAATGTCTGGATAGTTGAAATCTCCCATGACCACTACGTCATATTTTTTGGAGAACTTGGTCATTTGATACATAAAGAGTTCATCCATATCTTCAGCTTGCCCAGGTGGCCTGTAGTAAATGCCTACAATGGTGTCCTTTCCGTTGTTCTCTCCTTGTATTCTTACCCAAACAGTTTCCACAGAACTCCCAGTCTCTGAAGCTTCAATCTCTGTGCAGATATACGCTTTTCTAACATACAATGCAACACCTCCTCCTCGTTTATCAAGTCTGTTTCTTGCAAATAAGTTGTATCCTTTTAGCCTTTTATTCCAATCATGTGTATCGTCCCACCAAGTTTCAGTGATTCCAATGACATCATATTCCTTTTCCTGCATTAGTAGTTCCAATTCTCCTTGTTTGTTGCCCATGCTTTGTGCATTTGTATAAAAACATTTTAGTTTGTGATTGGTTTCTCTTCCTCCCATATTTTTATTATTTCGATTTTTTTGTCTTTGTTCTTCTTTTCCACTTCCAGTAGCAGAGATCTCAATAGTATTTGTCAGCTGTATGGCTTTTTCTGGCCTTTTGCTTCCCTTCCCACATTGTTCTGGTGTAAAGCTCTTCTGATGAGTGTAGCAAGGCGACTTCCAATTACACGTTTTCCAGTCTTCGTAAGGTGCACCCCATCTCTAGCAAGTAGTCCATCGTATAGGTAATTCATTCCGTGATCCAGAAATCCAAATCCTTGTTGACGGCACCATCGACGTAGCCAGTTGTTCACCTGTAGAATCTTATTCCACCTCATTGTTCCATGGCCATCCACTGGGAGGATGGATGAGAAGACCACCTGCGCTCCCAATTCTTTCACTTTCTTGCCTAAGTCTTCAAAGTCACTGCAGATGGTTTCCAGGTCCTTTCTTGCGGTGTCATTTGTCCCCACATGTATTAGCAGGAATGGGTAGTGATCTGTAGGTCTGAAGAGTCTTGATATCCTGTCAGACACATCTTTAATTTTTGCTCCTGGAAGACAGCACATTTCTCTTGAGGTTATGTCTGGTCTGCAGATAGCGGCCTCTGTTCCTCTTAACAGGGAATCCCCCATGACCACCACTCTCCGTTTTTTTCTTCACAACATTCTTCTTTCTCCATCCAGGAGGATTCTGAGGGCTTATGTAGCACCCTGAGGATTCGGCTGCTACAGGGGTATTGCACCTCAACCCAGAGGTGTGATATTCCACTCCCGGGCAACGATGGAGAGTGGAACTGAGCTCGGTAGGCTGCATGCACTACACACATCCCATTTCCGGGGAACAGACCAACGGTACTCCCACTTAGAAATGTGCAGGTACGACCGAGTCTGTTCCTGGCTGGAGTGGGAGGGGGGTGGTACATCCCAAGTAGTGTAGGGGCAGATAGGGGGAGCAGCCTGGGTAAAGATAGGAGCTCATTGGGTGCTGGTCACCTGAGCTCACACATAGAGGGTGTATATAAGGTGGGCACCAACTAAGATCAGGGTCAGATGCAGAGAACAAGTCAGTTGGAGACAGCAAGACAGCTGCAGAGGAGCAGACAGCAAGCAGAGAGGAAGTCAGCCTGCAGCAAGAGAGAGACCCTGAGTGAGAGAGGAGCAAAGAAGGAGTACCCAGAGGGGAAAACAGAGAGGACCCAAGAACCCAAATTAAAGCACTGGGTGAGGAGTCGGCACAGGGTACCGGAACCCAAGCTGGTGGGGGCAGAAAACACACCCTAGCCAGAGACCGGAGGCCGTGGGCAGCATCTGCCACGGCCACCCATCACATCCACCCCGAAGGCACACCACATGAAGGGTCAGGGAACCCAAGGCCAAGGGTCTCCCAACAGAAGGCCCGAGGGAGCTGGACCTAGGTGGATCACTAGTGGGGACGGCCAGAGAACGGGACAGAAGGAGAGCTCAGGGCCACGCTCCGGACTTGTTTGGGGGTTGGCTGGATCCAGGACCTGGTGGACGCAGCACGGCTCGGGTGGTCACTCGGAGCTGGAGTGACCAGTACAACATCTGCAGTAAGTAAACACCCTTAACTGCACAACCCGACTCTGTCTTCATTGCCGTCTGCACTGCACCACCACAACCCCCATCCTCTGCACCTGTCCTCCCTGAGGCTATACCCCTCCCGTTGGGGGTTATCCCACCAAGCTGCGCACCCACCATCAGCCTCAGCGGACCCTGCTGCAGCGGCGGCCACAGTGACCGCATCACAACGGGTGGCGTAGTCGACACAAAAGAACTCTTAATAACATCTGTAGGACTGCCACATAACACTGAGCTTGACGCCCTGGGCACGGGGCCGGGTCACAGCCGCTCGGAGACTACAACCCCCCATCTGATCCGGTGCCGGGTATTCCCCTCAAAAAGGAATATGTCCCAGGGGGCGCGTCAACTTTGGCGTAGTCGGCAGGATTACGTGCCCGCAACACCCGGGTACTGCGTGCCTGAAGAAAAGTGCAAGTTTACCTCAGAAAGAAGTCTCCCGCCGGTTCCGGAGGGTCCACGCCATCGGACTCCATCACCAGTCGTTTCCCGCCGATTGTCCGCCATTTCCAACTTGTTCCCGCCATCTGCAGAGTTTCCCGCTACTGGGCGACGCTTCCCGCCAAAACCGCAGATTTCCCGCCTTGGAAGAGCAGCGGACGCCATTATGGGCGTGCCAAAGGAGGGCAAAAGGCCACCTCCCATCGTGGGCCGGGACAGAAAATGGCGCCAAAAGTGGAAACCGCCCCCACCAACAGAGACTGTGATGCTGGAGGTGTCTGTCAGCGTGAAAGAACTACCCCTGGAGCTGACAGTCACCGAGTTGCCCCGGGACCGCCCTCGAAGTGGGAGGAGACGAAAGAAAAGAGAAAAGATGGGTGCCGCCTGGAGCAGTCTGGAGCGAGCGCACCCGGAGGCAAGAAGTCTAACGAGGAGTAGCGGAGAAGCTTACCCGGATATGGAGAGAAAGCAGAACAGCACCGGCCCGCTGGCCAGGAGTCTGCTAAAGACCGAGGAAGGAGAGCAGAGCAGCACCGGCCCGCTGGCCAGGAGCCTGCTGGAAGAAGAGCAGAGCAGCACCGACCCGTTGGTCAGGAGCCTGCTAGACACCACGACCCCACTAGGCCTAGTGGAGGTCCTTGCACAGCTCCCCCGAGACCGGGAGTGTGCGCAGACTGCCCTGGAGGGCCTCGCACGGAGGATGGCCCGGGTACAGCGCGAGATATTGGCGGAGTGGAGCCGGGAGATGACCCAGCAAGCTGAGACCAGTCAACGGAGCACGCTACCCTGGAAGAGGAAGCAGACCGCCTCTGAGGATGGCGTGGGAGGACCAAAGGCCGGAGACGGCGCCGAGAAGGGAGCCGAACGCATGGAGGCAGGTAAAGGGGACGCCTATACCCCAAGCCGAGAAACCGCCCACCTGCCCCAGCTCCCCGTCGCAGAGCCCGAAAGTCCCCCTGCTGTGCCCGTAGCCGCCATGTCACCGCTATGGACTAGGCCCCGACCGGAAGCCGCCGCAGCGACCCCTGTGACGTCACGCGCCTCGACCCGGAGCGTGACAAAGCAGGAAATACCACCAGCCTGGTCGCAAGGCCTAGTACCCCCGGGCGCCGCATCACCAACAGCGCCCCCTACCTCCGCGGAGCCTCCGGCCTGGCCGCAAGGCCAGGTAGCCCAGGGCGCCGCCGTCCTAACGGTGCCCTTCACCTTCCAGGTGCCCCAGGCCTGGCCGCAAGGCCTGGGCAATCCGGGCGCCACCACCACCGCGCCCGCGCCCGTAAAACCAAGGGTGCCACACCTGGGGGAGGACTTGTTCAGCCAGCTCACATGGCCGGACGGGCGGCCCTTCATCTGGCCCGAAGGATACCATGAGCTGGAACGGCAGCAGAAACTAAGACCCCTGGATGAACCCCTGATTCCGGCTCCGAAGCCCGTGGCACGGATCTCGCCCCCGCTAGCGGAAGCACAGTTTGAGTGGGACCCCAACGGAGAAGATCTAATGGGGTTCACTCAGGAAACTAGGGCAGCTGCAGCAGAGCGCGCTGAGTGTTGCCGACAGCAGCTCGAAGAGTTCGCGAGGGAGCGGAGAGAGAGGCGGGTCCGGGAACAACAGGCCCAAATAAGGAGCGCCGAGCAGAAGAGCCGGACCAGGAGGGACCCCCGTGCAGCGCATTGTCCCCGCACCATCGGGACAGTGATCAAGTTCAACCAGCAGCATGGGTGGGGCTTCATCCGAGACAACAACACCCCCGGCGACGTCTTTGTCACGCGCAGAGACGTGGAGTCCCATCTGCCGGAGGGGCACAGAGGTCGTGACCTCTATATCGGAGACGAGGTCACCTTCACCCGGCACAAGTGTGCCAAAGGACCTTATGCCCTCCACGTACACCGCTTGACGGAGGAGGAGTTGCGGAACCCAAGCTGGTGGGGGCAGAAAACACACCCTAGCCAGAGACCGGAGGCCGTGGGCAGCATCTGCCACGGCCACCCATCACATCCACCCCGAAGGCACACCACATGAAGGGTCAGGGAACCCAAGGCCAAGGGTCTCCCAACAGAAGGCCCGAGGGAGCTGGACCTAGGTGGATCACTAGTGGGGACGGCCAGAGAACGGGACAGAAGGAGAGCTCAGGGCCACGCTCCGGACTTGTTTGGGGGTTGGCTGGATCCAGGACCTGGTGGACGCAGCACGGCTCGGGTGGTCACTCGGAGCTGGAGTGACCAGTACAACATCTGCAGTAAGTAAACACCCTTAACTGCACAACCCGACTCTGTCTTCATTGCCGTCTGCACTGCACCACCACAACCCCCATCCTCTGCACCTGTCCTCCCTGAGGCTATACCCCTCCCGTTGGGGGTTATCCCACCAAGCTGCGCACCCACCATCAGCCTCAGCGGACCCTGCTGCAGCGGCGGCCACAGTGACCGCATCACAACGGGTGGCGTAGTCGACACAAAAGAACTCTTAATAACATCTGTAGGACTGCCACATAACACTGAGTTTGACGCCCTGGGCACGGGGCTGGGTCACAGCCGCTCGGAGACTACAACCCCCCATCTGATCCGGTGCCGGGTATTCCCCTCAAAAAGGAATATGTCCCAGGGGGCGCGTCACTTACAAGGTTATTCATTGCTGGCAAAGTCTTATTTTGCTGTATTTCTTCATGGTTCTCCTGCGTGAGAGCCTGGTGCTGGTTCCTGAGCAGTATGGGTGCTGACTGCCTCTCGATCCTCCTGCTTCTCTGGGTCACAGGCTTCCATTCCTCTGTTTCCTCAGGTGCAGTGAGAATTTCTTCTCTTTCTGAATCATGAAGAGATAATTCTGCTCCGTCTAAGAACTCTTCACCTTCCTTAATGATTTTCAAGGTAGTTAACCTCTCTTCTAGATTTCGCAACTTTTCCTCCAACAGGGACACAAGCTTGCATTTCTGGCATGTGAAGTTTGGCTTTTCCACTGGCAAGTCTGTGAACATGTAGCAGGATATGCAGCTCACCAAATGGCTCCTGGACTCTTCCATGTTCTTATTGTTAATGTTCTGAAAACAGTGAAAAAAGCTTAAAAAAAAGCATCAAAATGCGCGCGGTTTACCGATGTCCTCTTTTCAGCTCCAACAGCCAAAATCCAGTGTTCTTTAAGCTCGCGGAGACTCTTCACTTACCCCAAAATGCAGTGGGAATATGCAAATTATCTCCTCAGGACTCCTCCCCTTTGTTCTCTTCTATCAGCATTTTATCGATCTGTGACTGGTATAAAGGGGTCTTCCTATTTCTAAGTCGCTGTAGTGGTATCCCTTATACTGCACTGAGGACCTGATGAATAATCAATATTCTGGAATCAGGATGATCTTTTTCGACTCCAACAGACAATGCAGCTGATTTGGAGTAACTGGTGACGAGGAGCAGAGCTGCAGTGTAAAGCATGGATGTCTGGAGATTCTCATTAGGCAGGAGCTGGATTTCTGACCACCGCAGACCCCGGCAGACATGGAGCTGTGACTTTAGTTACTGTTCATGTTCCCTTCCCCCAACATCCAGTGACAAGACAGGTGAGGGACAGGACCCTGGTGACCACTGCGGACAGTCTGGGGGGGGTCCTCATTTGCATGACAGTGATTTTTTTTATGGAAACATGGACCAATGATGGAGTATACAGACAAGAGTGACGGCCGGGGGATAAGCATACACTAGGGTTGTGTGAATCAGCTGTGAGCAAGAAGTACTCTACCTGCACTACATGTACTGTAACACTTCCTTACTGTACTACATGTTCAGTGTGGTGTTCTACCTGCACTACATGTACTGTAACACTCCACCAGCAGTAGATAGCACCCGTATTGCACCACACTCTGCCTGTACTGTACTGCTCCCTTACTGTACTATATGTTTTGTAAATCACTCTGTACTACATTTTCAGTATGGTGTTCTACCTGCACTATATGTACTGTAACTCTCCACCTGGGGGTACATATCATCCGTATTGCACCACTCCCTTACAGTACTATATGTTCTGTATGGTGTTCTACCTGCACTACATGTACTGTAACACTCCACCTGCAGTAGATGGCACCCATATTGCACCACACGCTTCCTGTACTGTACTGCTCCCTTACTGTACTATATGTTCTGTAAATCACTCTGTACTACATTTTCAGTATGGTGTTCTACCTGCACTATATGTACTGTAACTCTCCACCTGGGGGTACATATCATCCGTATTGCACCACTCCCTTACTGTACTATATGTTCTGTATGGTGTTCTACCTGCACTACATGTACTGTAACACTCCACCAGCAGTAGATGGCACCCGTATTGCACCACTCTCTGCCTGTACTGTACTGCTCCCTTACTGTACTATATGTTCTGTCTGGTGTTCTACCTGCACTACATGTACTGTAACACTCCACCAGCAGTAGATGGCACCCGTATTGCACCACTCTCTGCCTGTTCTGCTTCGTTACTATATGTTTTGTGCACACTATATATCCTGTATATAGAGGCACCAGGTCTCCATGTACTGCCTATACTGCTCTGCCCCACCTGCTGTCCTGGTAAAAAGATTTCCGGATCGATTAGAATAAGAATCAAAGCTCTGGCAATCTCAATATGATGTAAATGGCCGACAGGAGGAGCCTGGGAATCCGTGTGTCCTAACCTCTCTGCAGATTATACAATCCTGGTAAATGTGAATTATGTCAAACGGGTTATTCTAAATCGGGAGAATAAGGGCAGAAACGTGATAAAACGGATACGTCATCCGGAGGATTTATAGAAATACAATCTGAATACGAGAAAGCCGCGAGTCCCGGCCGGGGAGGAGGAAAGCCGCGGGTCCCGGCCGGGGAGGAGGAAAGCCGCGGGTCCCGGCCGGGGAGGAGGAAAGCCGCGGGTCCCGGCCGGGGAGGAGGAAAGCCGCGGGTCCCGGCCGGGGAGGAGGAAAGCCGCGGGTCCCGGCCGGGGAGGAGGAAAGCCGCGGGTCCCGGCCGGGGAGGAGGAAAGCCGCGGGTCCCGGCCGGGCAGGAGGAAAGCTGCGAGTCCCGGCCGGGGAGGAGGAAAGCCGCGGGTCCCGGCCGGGGAGGAGGAAAGCCGCGGGTCCCGGCCGGGGAGGAGGAAAGCCGCGGGTCCCGGCCGGGGAGGAGGAAAGCCGCGGGTCCCGGCCGGGGAGGAGGAAAGCCGCGGGTCCCGGCCGGGGAGGAGGAAAGCCGCGGGTCCCGGCCGGGGAGGAGGAAAGCCGCGGGTCCCGGCCGGGCAGGAGGAAAGCTGCGGGTCCCGGCCGGGGAGGAGGAAAGCCGCGGGTCCCGGCCGGGGAGGAGGAAAGCCGCGGGTCCCGGCCGGGGAGGAGGAAAGCCGCGGGTCCCGGCCGGGGAGGAGGAAAGCCGCGGGTCCCGGCCGGGGAGGAGGAAAGCCGCGGGTCCCGGCCGGGGAGGAGGAAAGCCGCGGGTCCCGGCCGGGGAGGAGGAAAGCCGCGGGTCCCGGCCGGGGAGGAGGAAAGCCGCGGGTCCCGGCCGGGCAGGAGGAAAGCCGCGAGTCCCGGCCGGGCAGGAGGAAAGCTGCGGGTCACACAATTTTAATCTTTGCTTCATGTACCTTGGAATATATAACGCATTCTTTGGACTTTATCAGAGCTGGATTTTTCCGCTTTCTCTGTCAATATACAGCATATTACTGAGAAAAGAAAGAAAACTGAATGTTTCTCAGCAGAAGTCTTGTAGATGCTCACACAATGCCACATCCCACCCAGTGTTCTTACATGAGATACACAGGTGTCACCGGGATAATAGAAGAAGAAGTGTTATTCTAGTTTGTTTCATTGTAGGTTTTTTATAGAAGGTTTTCTAAAAAAAAATTATCTGATTAAAATAAGTAATAACTCCGAGGTCTGGTCAGACAAGAACGGGCGGCCATCAGTCAGGATCTGCCCAGAAGACGATGGCCGGCTGCCGGGCGGGGGGCGGCAGGGCAGAGCATAAAAAGGGGGCGGCAGGGCAGAGCATAAGAAGGGGACGGCAGGGCAGAGCATAAAAAGGGGGCGGCAGGGCAGAGCATAAAAAGGGGGCGGCAGGGCAGAGCATAAAAAGGGGGCGGCAGGGCAGAGCATAAAAAGGGTAGCGGCAGGGCAGAGCATAAAAAGGGGGCGGCAGGGCAGAGCATAAAAAGGGGGCAGCAGGGCAGAGCATAAAAAGGGGGCGGCAGGGCAGAGCATAAAAAGGGGGCGGCAGGGCAGAGCATAAAAAGGGGGCGGCAGGGCAGAGCATAAAAAGGGGGCGGGAGCGAAGAGAATATTGGCCTCCTTTCCTAGAGCTGGATAATATATTTGAGGAGCTCCCCCTGGCTGGTGTCCACAGTTCAGGACCTGCTCCTTTGTCTGCCCTTATTCACACTGAGGTCAACTTTGACACATGGTAAGGTTTCTAATATTAGACAGTGTACGACTATCCCGAACGGGTTCACCTTGTCGTGGTGGGAAAGCTTTCATACTATTTTTGATCAAACACAGTGTTACTAAGAACCCTATTTTATTTAAATGCACTTTTGCTTTTTATTTATTTACAGCCGGGTTTGTGTTCATTTTGCTTCTTGCAGGGCTTTCTGATTCGTGGCCATTGTGAATCATGCACTTACAGTTAGGTCCATATATATTTGTACAGAGACACCATTTTTCTAATTTTGGTTCTAGACATTACCACAATGAATTTTAAACAAAACAATTCAGATGCAGTTGAAGTTCAGACTTTCAGCTTTCATTTGAGGGTATCCATATTAAAATTGGATGAAGGGTTTAGGAGTTTCAGCTCCTTAACATGTGCCACCCTGTTTTTAAAGGGACCAAAAGTAATTGGACAATTGACTCCAAGGCTATTTCATGGACAGGTGTGGGCAATCCCTTCGTTATGTCATTCTCAATTAAGCAGATAAAAGGCCTGGAGTTGATGTGAGGTGTGGAGCTTGCATTTGGAAGGTTTTGCTGTGAAGTAAACATGCGGTCAAAGGAGCTCTCCATGCAGGTGAAACAAGCCGTCCTTAAGCTGCAATAACAGAAAAAAGCCATCCGAGAAATTGCTACAATATTAGGAGCGGCAAAATCTACAGTTTGGTACATCCTGAGAAAGAAAGAAAGCACTGGTGAACTCATCAATGCAAAAAGACCTGGGCGCCCACGGAAGACAACAGTGGTGGATGATCGCAGAATAATCTCCATGGTGAAGAGAAACCCCTTCACAACAGCCAACCAAGTGACCACCACTCTCCAGGAGGGGGCGTATCAATATCCAAATCTACCATAAAGAGAAGACTGCATGAAAGTAACTACAGAGGGTTCACTGCACGGTGCAAGCCACTCATAAGCATCAAGAATAAAAAGGCTAGACTGGACTATGCTAAAAAACATCTGAAAAAGCCAGCACAGTTCTAGAAGAACATTCTATGGACAGATGAAACCAAGATCAACCTCTACCAGAATGATGGAAAGAGAAAAGTATGGTGAAGGTGTGGTACAGCTCATGATCCAAAGCATACCACATCATCTGTAAAGCACGGCGGAGGCAGTGTGATGGCGCGGGCATGCATGGCTGCCAGTGGCACTGGGTCACTAGTGTTTATTGATGATGTGACGCAGGACAGAAGCAGCCGGATGAATTCTGATGTATTCAGAGCCATACTGTGTGCTCAGATCCAGCCAAATGCAGCCAAACTGATTGGTCGTCGTTTCATACTACAGATGGACAATGACCCAAAACATAAAGCCAAAGCAACCCAGGAGTTTATTAAAGCAAAGAAGTGGAATATTCTTGAGTGGCCAAGTCAGTCACCTGATCTCAACCCAATTGAGCATGCATTTCACTTGTTAAAGACTAAACTTCAGACAGAAAGGCCCACAAACAAACAGCAACTGAAAACCACCGCAGTGAAGGCCTTGCAGAGCATCAAAAAGGAGGAAACACAGTGTCTGGTGATGTCCATGAGTTCAAGACTTCAGGCAGTCATTGCCAACAAAGGGTTTTCAACCAAGTGCTAGAAATGAACATTTTATTTACAATTATTTAATCTGTCCAATTACTGGTCCCTTTAAAAACAGGGTGGCACATGCTAAGGAGCTGAAACTCCTAAACTCTTCATCCAATTTTAATGTGGATACCCTCAAATGAAAGCGGAAAGTCTGAACTTCAACTGCATCTGAATTGTTTTGTTTAAAATTCATTGTGGTAAAGTCTAGAACCAAAATTAGAAAAATGTTCTCTCTGTCCAAATATATATGGACCTAACTGTATGTACTGCATGTGTACAAACTTAAACCAAGCTCAGATTTTGTGTTTTTTCTTCACCTCTTGCTCTGTTCCCTCCACCTGCATGATATAATATACAGCCTAATCCTAGTCCTGCTCCACCTGCATTATAGAATATACAGCCTAATCCTAGTCCTGCTCCACCTGCATTATATAATATACAGCCTAATCCTAGTCCTGCTCCACCTGCATTATATAATATACAGCCTAATCCTAGTCCTGCTCTACCTGCATGATATAATATACAGCCTAATCCTAGTCCTGCTCTACCTGCATGATATAATATACAGCCTAATCCTAGTCCTGCTCCACCTGCATTATATAATATACAGCCTAATCCTAGTCCTGCTCCACCTGCATTATATAATATACAGCCTAATCCTAGTCCTGCTCTACCTGCATTATATAATATACAGCCTAATCCTAGTCCTGCTCCACCTGCATTATATAATATACAGCCTAATCCTAGTCCTGCTCTACCTGCATTATATAATATACAGCCTAATCCTAGTCCTGCTCCACCTGCATTATATAATATACAGCCTAATCCTAGTCCTGCTCTACCTGCATGATATAATATACAGCCTAATCCTAGTCCTGCTCTACCTGCATGATATAATATACAGCCTAATCCTAGTCCTGCTCTACCTGCATTATATAATATACAGCCTAATCCTAGTCCTGCTCTACCTGCATTATATAATATACAGCCTAATCCTAGTCCTGCTCTACCTGCATGATATAATATACAGCCTAATCCTAGTCCTGCTCTACCTGCATGATATAATATACAGCCTAATCCTAGTCCTGCTCCACCTGCATGATATAATATACAGCCTAATCCTAGTCCTGCTCTACCTGCATTATATAATATACAGCCTAATCATAGTCCTGCTCCACCTGCATTATATAATATACAGCCTAATCCTAGTCCTGCTCTACCTGCATGATATAATATACAGCCTAATCCTAGTCCTGCTCTACCTGCATGATATAATATACAGCCTAATCCTAGTCCTGCTCTACCTGCATGATATAATATACAGCCTAATCCTTGTCCTGCTCTACCTGCATGATATAATATACAGCCTAATCCTAGTCCTGCTCCACCTGCATTATATAATATACAGCCTAATCCTAGTCCTGCTCCACCTGCATGATATAATATACAGCCTAATCCTAGTCCTGCACTACCTGCATTATATAATATACAGCCTAATCCTAGTCCTGCTCCACCTGCATTATATAATATACAGCCTAATCCTAGTCCTGCTCCACCTGCATGATATAATATACAGCCTAATCCTAGTCCTGCACTACCTGCATTATATAATATACAGCCTAATCCTAGTCCTGCTCTACCTGCATTATATAATATACAGCCTAATCCTAGTCCTGCTCCACCTGCATTATATAATATACAGCCTAATCCTAGTCCTGCTCCACCTGCATTATATAATATACAGCCTAATCCTAGTCCTGCTCCACCTGCATGATATAATATACAGCCTAATCATAGTCCTGCTCTACCTGCATGATATAATATACAGCCTAATCCTAGTCCTGCTCCACCTGCATGATATAATATACAGCCTAATCCTAGTCCTGCTCTACCTGCATTATATAATATACAGCCTAATCCTAGTCCTGCTCTACCTGCATGATATAATATACAGCCTAATCCTAGTCCTGCTCCACCTGCATTATATAATATACAGCCTAATCCTAGTCCTGCTCTACCTGCATGATATAATATACAGCCTAATCCTAGTCCTGCTCCACCTGCATGATATAATATACAGCCTAACCCTAGTCCTGCTCTACCTGCATGATATAATATACAGCCTAATCCTAGTCCTGCTATACTTGCATGATAAAATATACAGCCTAATCCTAGTCCTGCTCTACCTGCATGATATAATATACAGCCTAATCCTAGTCCTGCTCTACCTGCATTATATAATATACAGCCTAATCCTAGTCCTGCTCTACCTGCATTATATAATATACAGCCTAATCCTAGTCCTGCTCTACCTGCATGATATAATATACAGCCTAATCCTAGTCCTGCTCCACCTGCATTATATAATATACAGCCTAATCCTAGTCCTGCTCTACCTGCATTATATAATATACAGCCTAATCCTAGTCCTGCTCTACGTGCATTATATAATATACAGCCTAATCCTAGTTCTGCTCCACCTGCATTATATAATATACAGCCTAATCCTAGTCCTGCTCCACCTGCATTATATAATATACAGCCTAATCCTAGTCCTGCTCTACCTGCATTATATAATATACAGCCTAATCCTAGTCCTGCTCCACCTGCATTATATAATATACAGCCTAATCCTAGTCCTGCTCTACCTGCATGATATAATATACAGCCTAATCCTAGTCCTGCTCCACCTGCATTATATAATATACAGCCTAATCCTAGTCCTGCTCTACCTGCATTATATAATATACAACCTAATCCTAGTCCTGCTCCACCTGCATTATATAATATACAGCCTAATCCTTGTCCTGCTCTACCTGCATGATATAATATACAGCCTAATCCTAGTCCTGCTCCACCTGCATTATATAATATACAGCCTAATCCTAGTCCTGCTCTACTGCATGATATAATATACAGCCTAATCCTAGTCCTGCTCTACCTGCATGATATAATATACAGCCTAATCCTAGTCCTGCTCTACCTGCATGATATAATATACAGCCTAATCCTAGTCCTGCTCTACCTGCATGATATAATATACAGCCTAATCCTAGTCCTGCTCCACCTGCATGATATAATATACAGCCTAATCCTAGTCCTGCACTACCTGCATTATATAATATACAGCCTAATCCTAGTCCTGCACTACCTGCATTATATAATATACAGCCTAATCCTAGTCCTGCTCCACCTGCATTATATAATATACAGCCTAATCCTAGTCCTGCTCCACCTGCATGATATAATATACAGCCTAATCCTAGTCCTGCACTACCTGCATTATATAATATACAGCCTAATCCTAGTCCTGCTCTACCTGCATTATATAATATACAGCCTAATCCTAGTCCTGCTCCACCTGCATTATATAATATACAGCCTAATCCTAGTCCTGCTCTACCTGCATTATATAATATACAGCCTAATCCTAGTCCTGCTCTACCTGCATGATATAATATACAGCCTAATCCTAGTCCTGCTCCACCTGCATTATATAATATACAGCCTAATCCTAGTCCTGCTCTACCTGCATTATATAATATACAGCCTAATCCTAGTCCTGCTCCACCTGCATTATATAATATACAGCCTAATCCTAGTCCTGCTCCACCTGCATGATATAATATACAGCCTAATCCTAGTCCTGCTCTACCTGCATGATATAATATACAGCCTAATCCTAGTCCTGCTCTACCTGCATGATATAATATACAGCCTAATCCTAGTCCTGCTCCACCTGCATGATATAATATACAGCCTAATCCTAGTCCTGCTCCACCTGCATTATATAATATACAGCCTAATCCTAGTCCTGCTCTACCTGCATGATATAATATACAGCCTAATCCTAGTCCTGCTCCACCTGCATTATATAATATACAGCCTAATCCTAGTCCTGCTCCACCTGCATTATATAATATACAGCCTAATCCTAGTCCTGCTCCACCTGCATGATATAATATACAGCCTAATCCTAGTCCTGCACTACCTGCATTATATAATATACAGCCTAATCCTAGTCCTGCTCCACCTGCATTATATAATATACAGCCTAATCCTAGTCCTGCTCCACCTGCATGATATAATATACAGCCTAATCCTAGTCCTGCACTACCTGCATTATATAATATACAGCCTAATCCTAGTCCACCTCCACCTGCATTATATTATATACAGCCTAATCCTAGCCCTGCTCTACCTGCATTATATAATATACAGCCTAATCCTAGTCCTGCTCTACCTGCATGATATAATATACAGCCTAATCCTAGTCCTGCTCTACCTGCATGATATAATATACAGCCTAATCCTAGTCCTGCTCTACCTGCATGATATAATATACAGCCTAATCCTAGTCCTGCTCTACCTGCATGATATAATATACAGCCTAATCCTAGTCCTGCTCTACCTGCATGATATAATATACAGCCTAATCCTTGTCCTGCTCTACCTGCATGATATAATATACAGCCTAATCCTAGTCCTGCTCCACCTGCATTATATAATATACAGCCTAATCCTAGTCCTGCTCCACCTGCATGATATAATATACAGCCTAATCCTAGTCCTGCACTACCTGCATTATATAATATACAGCCTAATCCTAGTCCTGCTCCACCTGCATTATATAATATACAGCCTAATCCTAGTCCTGCTCCACCTGCATGATATAATATACAGCCTAATCCTAGTCCTGCACTACCTGCATTATATAATATACAGCCTAATCCTAGTCCTGCTCTACCTGCATTATATAATATACAGCCTAATTCTAGTCCTGCTCCACCTGCATTATATAATATACAGCCTAATCCTAGTCCTGCTCTACCTGCATTATATAATATACAGCCTAATCCTAGTCCTGCTCTACCTGCATGATATAATATACAGCCTAATCCTAGTCCTGCTCCACCTGCATTATATAATATACAGCCTAATCCTAGTCCTGCTCTACCTGCATTATATAATATACAGCCTAATCCTAGTCCTGCTCCACCTGCATGATATAATATACAGCCTAATCCTAGTCCTGCTCTACCTGCATGATATAATATACAGCCTAATCCTAGTCCTGCTCTACCTGCATGATATAATATACAGCCTAATCCTAGTCCTGCTCCACCTGCATGATATAATATACAGCCTAATCCTAGTCCTGCTCTACCTGCATGATATAATATACAGCCTAAT